>NC_083745.1:6075975-6786808 GCF_033458585.1 Syngnathus typhle
GGAGCTTAAAACATTTATTGTTTTCCAGAAAGCCACACATAACCAAATAACGGTTATTTAATAACCCTTTCCAGGTTCTTTACAGAAAAAAAAGTCAGGAAACAAATAATAACACTATTAATGAAATAAATAATAACTAAATAACCCTCTCTGAGTTCTTCACAGAAAAAACAGGAAATAAATAATAACTAAATAACTCTCTCTGGGTTCTTCATAGAAAAAAAACCATGGAACATTAACTTTCTGTTGTGCCATGCACAATCTTAACAGATAAAAGTTCAGCTCAGTTGTCAGAGCAGAACCTCTCCGACACATATGAGCAGTC
This sequence comes from Syngnathus typhle, assembly GCF_033458585.1. NCBI lineage: Eukaryota > Metazoa > Chordata > Actinopteri > Syngnathiformes > Syngnathidae > Syngnathus > Syngnathus typhle. Next base: position 6,076,301 of record NC_083745.1, read on the forward strand.
TCTTAAAGTTCTTGTGTTCCTTCCTTATAATCCTTTTGTAGGTTCCAGTAGGCTTGTAGACACCGCTGTCTTTTTTATTAAAGTTTGATAGTGCGTCACAGTCTGGAGTAAAATTTGTTGTGGCAATTCTTAGTCGAGATCCGAGGTGTTGGTCCGTTTACCTCGATCTTTGACGGGTAGATGTTGACGTTCATGTGGCTGAACGTCACGTCGCGTACGTCGAGCCAAATTGGCCACTCTCTTTTAAACGCTCGGCACTGTGTTCACCCTGCTTTACTTGGGCGACATTTTAACGGAAGGATTCCAGGGGAAGGTTTGTGGGTGGCTTTAGCGCAAAACTGCATCTGAAAGCTCAGCGCGCAAATTACAAGAATGCTGTCGTCACAGCCCACGCTCTAAATTCGGGACTGATACAAATAGAGCGCGAGTGCGCCATGTCCGTACACGCACTTGTGAGTGTGCACCGAGCTTTCTGACACGGCTTCCGGTAGTAAATGCGCAGGCGAGCGCTTCCCCATCTACTGGGGAAACGCAGTCATTGCAGGCAAAATGAGCAAAAAAAAAAAAGTTTAATAATACAATTTGTTCAGGGTTGGCGGGCCGGATTAAACGGTCCCGTGGGCCGTATCCGGCCCGCGGGCCGTAGTTTGGTGACCCCTGGCTTAAAGCAACAGCCATGATGATTTGTCCGGCGTTTCAAGACAATTGCACTCTTTGTCCACCAGAGGTCAGTCAAGTTTCACGTTTGAAAGCAGTAACGTCAGGCACTGAAGGAGCAGAAGATGGCGCTGCTTTTTGTTGATATTTTGTCTGGAAACATGGACTGGAGTAGCGTGACCGGTCACGACCACAGTCCAATTTCCTGTTCTTCAGTTACAGGTAAAGTCTAAAGCAAAAAAAAATAAGGGTAAATTAACTTGCATTTAATATTTTTAAATAACTTTTTAAACGATTTTGCAGTCATTTATTTAGATAGGTGTATATATTTACATATACATATCAGCTTGGATAACAGCACAATATTGTTTCACAATATAGTTAACCGACTTCCACATGGTGGTCAAAACAAAGAGTGGCGTAATAATATATGTAAATGTCGTGTCGTGTCACGCCTCAACCAGACTAAACAAGCTATAACCAGCCTTCATCTGACCACTCCCCCAACTTCGCACATGTATAACGATACATTCCTGTCCGTTTGCTTTGAGTTGAGCTCAATTTTTAAACTGAAACACAATCGGAAGCAAGTTGGACTTGTCTATTTTTTCTTTATTTAATCCAAATAGCCTACTTTCAATAAAGTTTTTTTTCTTTTACTTTTATTCTGGCGAAATCACAGCCACAACAATAAGTGGCTATTATTCACCCAATGGCACAAAATGAAACGAAAAACAAAAAAAACAAAAATGGGAAACAATCATTTGCATTAATTATACAGTACTATGATTTTATTGGCATAAACTTTGGCTATATTTGGCCCCTGAAAGACAATGACTTTGACATCCTTGCACCACAGTGACTGTAATCCTGATTTCTGCATTACAGTATTGTATGCTTTAATATGCACCTGCTATACTTGACGATGGACTTGTTTGCACTATGTCTAATGATAATTTACCACTAAATGAATGGCATGGATATTGGACTGCATTTGAGCAAATTCTGCATGCAAATATTGCCAGAGCAGAAACGTTAACTTAAAAAAACCTACAAAAGAGCACGGTCGATTAATTGTGGCTCACGTAGACCTAAAAACGTTGTTGCTGGGTGAAGTCCGCGACGCCCTTCGAAAAATCCTCAGTGAATGACTTTGTACTAGGTTGTGTACTGTGCTACGCTCAACACCAAATCCAGTATTTTTCCATCAAGTAGCGCGCTGGACCACGTGACTACAGAGGGGGGGGGGGGTGAGAGTGGGGCGGGGGGTGCTGTCATGTTTGCATCCTCGTTGACAGCAATGCCCCGAGTATGGCTCGGGACGGGCTAATCCTGCAATGTTCCACTTCATGATCTATTTATGATGCTACCGACGTACTTAGTATCTTAAGTCCACCTGTCATTTTTCTACTGTTGCCCATTCTGGAAGTCAAATTCTCCTCCAGGTCGTTTTTTGTAACCTCGTGCGTTCGTGATCGTGTAACCACTCCCACTCGTGGCTGGTGGAAAATTACCAGCTTACAAGCAACAGGCATATTCATGAATGGTACTTGCAGTGCAGATCATCATACAGACCAGCAAGTGTCCCTGTCGGAAGGACATGCTGATCTTTTTTTACATTTGAAATATCTAAAATTGCTAGTTTTAGTGGACTGATTAAACAGCATCTTTTTTTCTTGCTGCTTGGCACGTATGGGATGCTAATGAGTTACGTAAATGACAGTGTTTTGTATTTTATGTTTCGATTACAACAATGAAATGTGTCTCTTAGATGTTCGCTATTCCGACACAGACTCATGAAGAAATCCATTCTACATAGGAGTCTGCCCTCTTTTTCTCTCCTGGCGGAGTGGTCGCGTGGGCGCTTGAGCCAATTGAAATTGATCGACGGGTTCGCCGCAAAATGGGAGCTGAGTCGGGATTTCTCCGCCAACGCTGCAGCCAATCACGGCGCGTGATGGGCGGGACTCCAGTCCAAACTTTACGCGGCGCCATCGGCTGAAAACTAAACCGAGATGGAATCTCCCAGTCTGAACCGGTTTCAACCGGTTGCGAGTTAGTTGCTTGAGAGAGGAAAGGAGGCGCAGGCACACAACCTCCATACCGCCCCGCTGGAAATTTATTAAGAGTAACGCATTTATTAGGTTTGTGATTCAAGGTTTGTTTTGTTTCGTAAAATGTCTTTGAGCGACAGCTTGCTAGCTTTGCCTTGATAGTAGTTTGGGGATCCAATCAGTGGTCATTAGCAGCCAGACATCCCTCGCTGCTGGAGCTAGTCAACGCTGCAAAAATAGGAAAGCTTTTCTTATCAACTGTGAATCTCAAGTGCTCACTATATCTTGTACGTTCTTTTGCTAACGCCGCACTTTTCAATCAGAGCCTCGGACTATAGGTACGTAAACTGAAGTGAAGTGCAAAGCGCCAAGTTGTTGTAAGGCTGGCTGGCTTTATGTGTGTTCTACATGTGCAGGACATAGCTAGCAAATTTCTATTGTTTTATATCATGTTTGCATAGCTTTTCATTGTGCTCAGCAAACGGCTTTTGAATGACATCGATAGCATACTTTGTGTAATTAAATAGCCACGCGTGGGACTATCGTGTGCTGTGAAAGTCATGCGTGTTGTCCGAAATGTGTTTGAACTTGGTTTAAAACCAACGGTGTGAGATTTATCCTACGCCCCTCCCAGCTCACCAGCATCACTTCGTACGACGTGATGGCAGCGGATGTCAAGTTGGTGTTGCTAGGCACTCACTCGCTCGCCACTGTTAGCCTTCTCTTTGTCACGTGTCACGCGTACGCGGCCAACCATCTTAAAAGCACCAACTGTAAATTTGGTGGTAAAAGCACTAAAACTCCTTTTACGTTACGCGGAGCAAATCGTTGGTGCTGTGGTGGGAGGGGTTGCTTAGACCACGCACGCCATTGCTGGACCACATGGGAACTGCTAGCCACTCCACAGCTTCACAAAATAGAGCCTAAGGGCAATTTATTGTTTGGCTTGCTGTGTGTGAAGTTGTGCAGAATGAATGCTGACATGGCTACAACTGCTGCTCGGCACTGTCAACATGATCGTTAATTGCTCACTTGTCTTTTTTTCTTTTTTCTAGTTGGACTTTGGATGCGTTAGCTCGGTTTCTTTAAGGTGTAAACAAAGTGACGTCGACTTTTGTATCAGACACGTGGTTCGGTTCATTACTTAATAATAATGAATGCGTAACTACAAGTAACCGTCCGTATTGTAATAAATTGGATGAATAATTTCGCCTTGCCTTGGACAACACGTGACAAGAGCTTCTTTTATACCTGAAAAGTCCTTGTACCTTTCAACGTCTTCAGATGTGTTGCCTGGTTGTTGACAATTGGTTGGTTGGGGGGGGGATGTTGTTGTTTCATTGTCAGCTGTTTGGAATTGTTTCAAAACGCATGGTGCACATGACTTTGCCCTGTTGAATGAATTCGGTGCTTCCATGACCCCTCCTCTCTTTCCTGTCGTTGTTGCAGAGCTCTATGCCAGCAATTATGACAATGTTAGCAGACCATGCAGCACAGCAGCTGCTGGACTTCAACCAGAAACTGGATATTAACCTGCTGGATAATGTGGTGAACTGTTTGTATCATGGGGTGGGACCACAGGTAAATGATGTTGCAATTCACTTTATAAAAAAATCATTTCCATGGCATAGTAATTGTCTGGATTTCAAAGAAAAATTGTCTTAATTCTACAGTGTCTTGAATAATTCTATTGCAGCAAAGAATGGCGCAGGAAGTGTTGACGCACCTCAAAGAACACCCCGATGCCTGGACAAGAGTGGACACCATCCTGGAGTTCTCCCAGAATATGAACACCAAAGTAAGCCGAATTCACTGATTATTTTACGTGGAAATTGGATGTGCGCCACCACTGATCTAATTGGCGAATAAACAAAGTACTATACTGTACAATGGAAGCGTAAGATCAATCCATCCCGATACATTTTCAATGAGAGGGTTGTGAAGGCAGTCGATGACAAGCAGTGTGCTTTTTCCGTGTTCAGATGCACGTCTGTTACAAAGCAATCGTTCAATACTACACACAGAATGCTAGAAAAGCTACATGAAAGATGGGGTTCTGTCAAATTGTTAGCTAGAGGCTTCTCCATTTAATTCAGGGTTTTCTGGTCATGTTTACCGAATCTTAAAGTGGCCCTCTTTGCTTGTTGCAGTACTACGCCCTTCAGATTTTGGAAACCGTTATCAAAACAAGATGGAAAATTCTTCCCCGAAATCAATGTGAAGGTATATATATATATATATATTTTTTTTTTTTTACTGTGATGCTCTCAAACCATTCAAAAAACTTTGAATCATGTCTTGTTACACCTGTCAGACTTTTTTAATTCACTGCTTTTTCTATTGATGTTTTTGTCATAGCATCTTTTCTTTTTTTGTTTTTGTCTTAATTGAGCTGTTTTGTTAGTCCCTGATCAAAGTTCTTGTTACAGCTAATATATGAATAGCAAATAGATCTTGAACCACTCTTTACATCATACCAAACTACGTTATACCAATGGAGACGACTATACATCAGCAAATATGGTCATGCTCTTCCGCACCAAAAAGGATGCGAACAAATCATGCGCTGGTGCAACCACCTGAAGGAGATTTTGAAGAATGTCAATGGCAGGCAACTTTCATGTCAGGATATTTGGAAATCCCTTTTTATTCAATGCTTGTGTTATGTCTATTTTCCAGGGATAAAGAAGTATGTCGTCGGTCTCATTATTAAGACGTCATCTGATGCTGCAAATGTGGAGGTATGCAACAGTCATGTATTGTATTAAAAGTGGAATTTAGACCAACTAAAAAGTTTAATTCAGTCTAGTAATCCTAAATGTAATAATAGAATACATTATGGCCACCTTTTTGTTTTATTTCATATATGTATACACAGTGGTGCCTTGAGATAAGAGTTTAATTTATTTGGTGACCAGGAATTGAAATGTCCTATGGGCTGGAAATAAAAACTTGTTTTTGTCTATGATTTGTTGACAAATATTTGACAGATTTATTGAATATTAAAATAACCATTACTTCATTACTCTTACCTCAAATCATCATATCGAAATAAAAGTTTTTTTTTCCCCCTCTTCTAAATCATAAGTAAATCATCTTTCTTAGTGGCACCGAGAGCCTTGAATATTGCTAGTTAAAATGCCAAACACCAAATATTGTCATTATTGTTGCATTTGAAACAATCCAACAGCTCAGTTGTTTTACATTTGTACTTTTTAGAAAGAAAAGGTGTACATTGGAAAGCTGAACATGATTCTTGTTCAGGTAAGTTTATTCCATTCATTATTTCTACTCCAAATGAAATGAAAAGGCTGCCCACTAGTGTAGTGGCAAAAGACAGGAGCAAAGCATGTCAATGAAGAGTCCAAATTGCACATCTGTTCTTAAGAGGCTGTGTTTGAAGTGTAGTTGACAAAAACAGACTCCATATAATTTTGCGATGAAGATCTACACCATCAGAAAGTAATAGGGACACATTTTTGAGTTATTTTTAGGATGACTTATTTTTAGCAAGTGTCACAGATAAAAATTTGCTCGGTCCATAATGTTCACCGCATTTGTCACACTGTCAAAAATGTTTGAATCCTTCTGTGTGTAGATCTTGAAGCAGGAATGGCCCAAGCACTGGCCCACCTTCATCAGCGACATTGTGGGAGCAAGCCGAACCAGCGAGAGTCTTTGCCAGAACAACATGGTCATTCTCAAACTGCTGAGCGAGGAGGTCTTTGACTTTTCCAGTGGCCAGATGACCCAGGTCAAAGCTAAACATCTAAAAGACAGGTTAGTAGAGTACTCTACTTAAAAGCGCAACATTGACCAACTGCTGCGTACTGTATCGCTGTTATAATATGCCCTTGTGTTTCTTTCAGTATGTGCAATGAATTCTCCCAGATATTCCAGCTTTGCCAGTTTGTTATGGTATGTTCTAAATCCCAGTCCCTCGCCATAATGTTTTTTGTTTTTAAATCTCATCATCTTGTATTTTAGGAAAATTCCCAGAATGCCCCCCTGGTTCATGCCACTTTGGAGACCCTCTTACGTTTCCTTAACTGGATTCCTCTGGGCTATATCTTTGAAACCAAGCTCATCAGCACATTAGTGTATAAGGTAAGCTTGCGATAGATAGGTTGATTATATGATATAAAAAAAAAAAAAGTGTCACGTAGTTGAGTATCTCCTCTGATTCTTTTCAGTTCCTGAACGTTCCCATGTTCCGCAATGTGACGCTCAAGTGTTTGACTGAAATTGCTGGAGTAAGCGTCAGCCAGTACGAGGAGCAGTTTGTCACACTCTTCACCCTGACAATGTGTCAGCTCAAGCAGGTGACCTTGATGGCAAACGCAAGTGTCCTTTTTGGCCCATGCAAAATGGAACTCTAACCTAATTTTTTTTTTAATCTAGATGCTTCCCCTCAACACTAACATCCGTCTGGCTTACGCCAATGGGAAAGATGAGGAGCAGAACTTTATCCAGAACCTCAGTCTGTTCCTTTGTACTTTCCTGAAAGAGCACGGGACGCTCATTGAAACACGGCTTAACCTCAGAGAAACGTTAATGGAGGTAAGTTGCCGATCCAGAGGATGGACGGGGAAAATATTTCAGGATCGGAGCAGACAAACGGGTTTCTGATCTTCCTGTTCTGCTTCTAGGCGCTTCACTACATGCTACTGGTGTCAGAAGTGGAAGAGACGGAAATCTTTAAAATTTGTTTGGAATATTGGAACCATTTGGCGGCCGAGCTGTACCGAGAGAGTCCGTTTTCCACATGCACGTCGCCGTTGCTGTCCGGAAACCAGCACTTTGATGTGCCACCGCGCAGGCAGCTCTACCTGCCCGTCCTGTCCAAGGTACCACTCCTCGCTCCCGTGGTGGCAAATAAGACACGGACGGGGTCTGATAACATGTTAAATTGATATTCTTTGCGCCCACGCACGCCCAATAGGTTCGACTGCTGATGGTCAGCCGGATGGCAAAACCAGAGGAAGTCCTGGTGGTGGAGAATGACCAAGGGGAGGTAGTCAGAGAGTTCATGAAGGACACAGATTCCATAAACCTCTACAAAAACATGAGAGAAACACTTGGTAGGTCTCCCACATTCTGTCCCACTTAATGGTCTACACAAGGATTTGCTTCAGTGAAAGACTAATCATGAATATGTGCTTCTCTGCAGTATACCTGACTCACTTGGACTATGCAGACACTGAGCGTATCATGACTGAGAAGCTTCACAACCAGGTGAACGGTACCGAGTGGTCCTGGAAGAATCTCAACACATTGTGTTGGGCCATTGGATCTATCAGCGGGGCGATGCATGAAGAGGATGAAAAGAGGTTCTTGGTCACAGTCATCAAGGTGGGCTCAATATTCTTTCTTGATGAAAAATGGGCCTAGAAAAAGGTTTCAGTTAGTCGTGACTTTTTTTTTTTGGTCGCAGGATCTGTTAGGGCTGTGTGAACAAAAAAGGGGAAAAGACAACAAGGCCATCATAGCCTCCAACATCATGTACATTGTAGGCCAGTATCCTCGCTTTCTCAGAGCCCACTGGAAGTTCCTCAAAACGGTGGTCAACAAGCTCTTTGAATTCATGCACGGTGAGATTTTGAAAGTCGCCCATTTTGTTCGTATTGTGTAACGTAATAATCGCCTCACCGTCAATGGTCCTTTGGCATCAGAGACCCATGATGGAGTTCAGGACATGGCGTGTGACACATTCATCAAGATTGCCCAGAAATGCCGGCGGCACTTCATCCAAGTACAGGTGGGAGAGGTGATGCCCTTTATTGACGAGATCCTCAACAACATCAACACCATCATCTGCGACCTACAGCCACAGCAGGTCAGTTCAGACAATACGGAAAAACCGTCGTCACGCTCGACTCATCCGCTCACTCTCGTTTGCGTCCAAGGTGCACACCTTCTACGAAGCTGTAGGTTATATGATTGGCGCTCAGACCGACCAAGCTGTACAGGAGCATCTTATTGAGAAATACATGTTGCTGCCCAATCAAGTGTGGGACAACATCATCCAGCAGGCCACCAAGGTAACTTGAATATACTTTCATTGTCTCGTTCAGATATCTCAATACGGTGCGAGTAGGAAATATAAGTAAACCAAATACACCTTTGCATTTCACATGTATTCTTGTTCGTGCGGTTTCACTTGGCGTGTTGAACACTTTGAAGTCAACGAAATGTCTGGCCTGAGGCAAACGCAGTTTGTGAAACACTTTGACGACACGAGTCACGCTTATCGAGTTTCTGTTCAAATACATAACTCCAATTTCTCTGCGCTTTCTCCCGCTGCATCCACCATCAGAATGTGGACATTTTGAAGGACCCAGAGACTGTGAAACAACTTGGCAGCATCCTGAAGACCAATGTGAGAGCCTGTAAGGCTGTCGGCCACCCATTTGTCATCCAACTGGGCCGGATTTACCTCGACATGCTCAATGTGTACAAGTGCCTCAGCGAGAACATATCTGCTGCCATTCAGACAAATGGTATGGGAGGTGTGTGTTCATTATGGCATTTATTGTATGTGATTATTGGACCTTTGGAGATATTTGATAAGTATTCAAACTTGCTGGTATGAGTCATCGTATCGTGACTATTATTTTACAGAATGTTTGTTCTCATTTTACATGAGTAATCAAACACATAAGTAGCTGACTTTTAAGAGATTCACTGTTTTCTATGGTTAGACCTCAAGGCAGAGATAAGCTTTAAAAATTAATTTCCTTGGGATAAAGATTTGGGGGGGTCAACAGAGTAATTCAAAGCTGTATACAAATGCAGCTTAGTGCCTTGCACCTTTTGCAAGCTAAGTGGGTAATTTAAGTGAAACACGACTAAGTGATACATTTTCCTCAATTTCCCTCTTGGTGAGGATAAGCGGTTCAGAGAATGCGTGGCTGGCTTGATAAAGTACACGTAGTGTCTCATTGAACAACAAGCTTGTTTGGTTGAAGTAAATATGACCTTTACGTATTTCCAGTAATCCATTATGCCAACTTTGCGTCTAGACTGATCGGCATCGTAAACTAAAAATGATCATATCAACTCAAAAACAAAAAAATATTCCACAAAAAACTGAGCAACAAGAACCACTTGCTGGAGTCTTAATTTGCGATTCCATTGTCCTGGTTCCACACCAAAATGGCACCAAAATTGTTTCCGTTTGAATTTGCTCGTATGTTTGACATGTGGATTTGCGTGTGCAGGAGAAATGGTAACCAAGCAGCCTCTGATCAGGAGCATGAGGACTGTCAAACGAGAGACATTGAAACTGATCTCGGGCTGGGTCAGCCGATCGAACGATCCGCAGATGGTGAGAAACCACCACACACACACACTTTCAAAATAAATCAAATCAGTCAAGTTCAAGCTTGCTGCTCCAATTGGTTGATAAACGATTCTGGTGATTAATCTGATTTTGACGTATTCTCTACAGCTTCTCTTTGTGCTCCGCTCATTGTTCTGATCCATCCTGTTGTATTGCAGGTCGGTGAGAACTTTGTTCCCCCACTGCTAGATGCCGTCCTCATCGACTACCAACGCAACGTGCCGGCTGCCCGTGAGCCTGAAGTTCTCAGCACCATGGCAACCATTGTCAACAAGCTGGGAGGGCACATCACCACTGAAATTCCCCAAATCTTTGACGCTGTCTTCGAGTGCACTCTCAACATGATCAACAAGGTATGCTTGGACTTGATATTTTATGACACCACAGCCGTGCATACGAAGAAAGGTCAAATCAGTGAATGACCGAAGAAGCACTTGTATGAACTCCCGGGTGTTTTTTCCCCTCATTGCAACCCCACCCCAGAACTTTGAAGAGTATCCCGAGCACCGAACTCACTTCTTCTACCTGCTGCAAGCTGTCAACTCGCACTGCTTCCCCGCATTCCTCGCCATCCCCCCAGCCCAGTTCAAACTGGTGCTGGACTCCATCATCTGGGCCTTCAAACACACCATGAGGAATGTTGCTGACACCGGTAAGGACCCTGGCCCCTGCTTTGCCTGTTGAAATGACATCGAGCAAGAACGCCAATGGGGGCACAGAATGCAGACAACAGTTCACTTCAAAAGGGCAACTTTCATCAAGACGTCGTGTGAGTTTATGTGCCTCTGCTTGTTTTTTTTTTATTATTTTGATCAGGTCTGCAGATTCTCTACACATTGCTTCAGAACGTGGCTCAGGAGGAAGCCGCAGCTCAGAGCTTTTACCAGACGTACTTCTGCGATATCCTCCAACACATCTTCTCGGTGGTCACTGACACCTCTCACACTGCTGGTGAGTTTGCACGCACCATCGCTGAGGAAATTAAACGCTTTGCTGATGAATTGTGACTTATCTTTCAAATGGTTAGGCTTATCATTTACTTGTTTGCATTCAATTGATGCTCACAAAGTACGACATCTCAAAATTACTTGCGGGGATGGGGTCTCATTGAATTCACCGAATAGCAATGGTCTAAGAGCTAAGCTGCTCTAAGAAACGACGAGTTTATGCACAAGTGTACGAGGTGGCGTCTCACTATGATGTCACAAAGTGAGGAACTGGTCATTCTCTTGAATTTGTGAAGTGTAAATGACATACCTTTTCATCCCTCTTCTGAGAGTGACATTTGGTGCCCCCCCCCCCCCCCCCCTTTTTTCTTTTGTCGCCTCTTTAGGTCTGACCATGCACGCTTCCATCCTGGCCTACATGTTCAACCTTGTGGAGGAAGGCAAGATAACCACTGCACTGAACCCCGCCTCTCCCGCCAACAACCAGGTGTTCATTCAAGAGTTTGTGGCCAACCTGCTCAAGACGGCCTTCCCTCACCTGCAGGAGTAAGTCTGCACCGCACTCAAGCGCAGCCAGCCTTCTGCTTGGCTTCTCCCATCTAATGTCACTTGCGTGTTCTCCGTAGTGCTCAGGTAAAGGTGTTTGTAACCGGACTGTTCAGCCTCAACCAGGACATACCTGCCTTCAAGGAGCACCTTCGAGACTTCCTCGTCCAGATTAAGGTGAGACCTTGTGTATGGCTGGAGAGTGATTGAAACGGCAAAGTCAAAGTTTTGACGACAAAAATTCAGGTTGTTCAACCCCTAATCTGCACCACACAAGAACAATAAAGGTACTTGCACTAATTTATGATTATTTACTTGGAGTAATAATAAGAATGCTTACACAAAATCCCAGCCAATGTCCAGCTAATCATTTGTAAATTCAAACATTCTTTTCTGGGGAAAAAAAAACTGCTTTCTGACTTGGCCATGTTTTATAAAAACGTTGCTTTGGCACCATCTGGTGACATTATGATGCCAAGCTACTACATTTAACTGAGGAAGTGAAAACTTCATTTAGACCAGGTTTTTGCTTTGTCTAAATAGAATAAAAAGTGATTTATCCCATAGTTTACATTTACATAATGCACATATGATATCGCTAATTTAAAAAAATATATAATACAGATGTATAAAAAAAAAAAAAATGGCCGACTATTAAGATTGTTGGCAATTGCGCACAAATAAGTGTCATAAGAATTTAAAAGCGGTAAGAATAACTAACTTGTGTGTGGCTCTACAGGAGTTTGCCGGCGAGGACACAACGGACCTGTTCCTGGAAGAGAGGGAAGCGTCGCTTCGTCAGGCTCAGGAAGAAAAACACAAAATCCAAATGTCTGTTCCAGGCATCCTCAACCCCCACGAGATCCCAGAGGAGATGTGCGACTGAGCCCAGCTTGCTCGGCCGTCTCCGTCGAACTGTCCAACTAACTCAACTAACCGCAGCAAAGACAACAAAAGCCAAGAAAGGCACTTCAGCGTAATGACGGATGGGAGACTCCGCCCCCTCTGCAGAATGGATGCTGGTCGTGCAAAACAACGCCAATAACATGTAAATGAATCCTGGCCCTTTTTACATAATCTAAGTTTTGTATGGAGACCTAAATAACCCGCCCACCCCACACCCCTCTCTCTTTCCACAACTTGCGGTTGTTTATCAGTCTGGCTTGCTGCTGAACTGCATGAACAAGTCATCCATTATGAATTTTGTTGGTTATATTTCACCTCCCTTGCTCTTTCCACCCCATATATTTGTTTATACATAAATATATATATATATATATGTGTGTGACAAATATATATATATATATATTTATATACAGTGAGATGTTTTTTGTTGTTGATCTCCATCAAGACTTGCAGAGTTGGAAGGTCTTTTCGAGGCACATACACCGCTTGGTGGGAGAATGAATGGAACGGCTAATGAATGAAGGCTTAAAAGATGTCACCATCTTTTCCATTGTGACTTGTGGGGCACCTGACTAAGTTGTTTCAACACTTTTCTAAGGAACGTGACAATGTGCATATCATCCCAATTGTATAGCATCTTTAATACCATGGGAACATTTTTTTTTTTCCTTGTTCAATTATTTCTTTTGGTGTGCGTGCGCGTGTGTGTGGGTACTGTCGCGTAGTCGACATCAGGCTTTTGTTTTCCTCTAAGAGGATTGTTGCTCATTTGTGAGCCTCCATGAATGGGACATTTTAAAGTGGCAGAGGTATTTATGGGTTCTTGGTTGACGGCTTTCAACGTGTTTAGTTGTGCTCATTTAGATTGTTTACCATGCAGTAGTGCTTCAAGACACTACCGATAGAGCAAAATGACAAATAATAAATCGGGTTTACATTTAATTTTGTATTTTTGCATTTTTCATTCGTTCGTGTTGAGTTCTGTTCAAATAAACAATTAGGCTCAAGAATGTATAAATTTCTAGCAAGTACCCAGTCTCTAATGGTAAATATCCCTTCTCAAGGTGTTACATTGGTTGTGAATTTTTTGAACTGATTAAAACGTTTAGAGTTTTACAAACGTCTTTGCTTTCTTGGGTCCACATGTCAGACTACATCATTGGAAATGGATGCATAGAATCAAAGTAGTGTGCTATTGCTGTTTTATTATTTTAAAAGCTAACATAGCAATTCTACATCAAGATTTGTAAACTTGATGGTGAGACAACTCACAAATAAGTCACACTCCCTTTTCATTAACTGGAAGACTGAAGATGGGGGGGTCACAGAGTCAATCACACATTCTTGCATCATGCTCACTCCTCTTGCAATCATGCAGCACAGGTCAAACCGGAGACTGTTTTCTTAATCTAAGTGCACACTCTGTGCACCAATATGATACACATGTTTTTTTTTCAAGCTGCACCCTTGTCCGTGGTCCCAAAATGAATCCTCCAGCAAAACATGAGAAATGGAACCAATCAGAGCACACGCTTCCTCCAAGCTGAGCCAGGTCCAGGGAGCTCCTTGTTTTTCAATGACTGACTGCAGCTGCATAAACAAACTGCAAGGCGTGCTGATCCCTGCGCGGTCACCTGAGTTAAGCAGAAGATGGCCGCTCGGTGTGAAAAGAGTGGGGGTGAGTGGTAGGTCCATATTTGACCGTGGAGCAAGCAGACGTGCCTGGATCACATTATTAGATTACTGTGCGGTCTAAGCCATCACTTCTCGACGTTTGTCCGGATCTGAGCATAGCGTATTTTAGTTCTACAAGGTGACACAAAGACACAGAATATGTCATTGATCATTTTTTTGCCCATTTGTAACTGTGTTTAGGGTTAGGAGGTTTACTATGTAGCCCACCTTGGTGTCTTGTCAAAGGTGTGTCTGCTTTGAGTAGCATTCTTGAATTGCGCCTCCAACCTGGCGTAGATTCCACCTGCTAGCTACAACACACACACACCAAATAAATCCTGATGAAATCAAATGGCAAGCATAGTGCTTGTCATATACTTCTTTTGTGTCCTTGGATCTGTTTTGCTCCTGGTCTCCAAAGCGCATCTTGGTGAGGTAGTCGATCATCTCGGCCATCCGACGCTGATCTGTTAAGAAACATACGAGTTGGTGTCATGTAAAGACATTCGACTGTTTTCAAACCTCTCCCCGGAATCTGTTTACCTTCTTCTCTTTGAGCATCCTGGTTGTACCGCATGGAGCGAGAACTGTCCCACTTACTTTTCTGGATGCTTACTCTGCAGAGCACAAATAACAAATGATTATTCGGGCACAGTGTTCCCTCTAATTTTTCAAGTGTCTTTGCAAACACACAAGCTCCCTGTGCACACTGGACCACTGTGTGCAACGCCAGATTAAATAAATAAATAATTGTCAACGAGAACTTTAACTTGCTCTGGGTCGGATTTCTGTCGGTCTTTTGCGCTCTCTCAGAATAATGTACCGATCCCTCGAGTCTTTGCACAATTCCCACAGCTTTCAAATGACATTTCAGCTGAATGTATGTGACACTTGAGGTAGCCCAACTTCCATATTTTCCCCCTCCGTAAACTCGCCCGCCACATTGGTTTCACTGCATGTTTTGCAGAGAAGACCTTTCTCATTCGAAAAAAAAAAAGAAAATCACACCAAATTTCACCGTTTCCTCTTGAACTTGCACACATACAATTTTAAAAGAAGTGCCGCATTTCTTAGTTATTTGGGCTTGGCGAGTGGCTGTGTCGCTGCTCGTTCGTTTCGCCATGATTAGCTAACTTAGCATTTGCATCGCTTGCCTCGGCCGCACTCTTATTAGCTAGCTAACCTGGGCGGAACACATGTTCCGGCACTATCGATCCTATGATTGGCTATGTCGCGAAAGCGAACCCTATCATATCATTGGCTGGACACCTGTCAATCACTGATTTATACTACAAAAAGGCACAGAGAAAAACCAACAATTCGGCCACTTAATTAGATTATATTACGTCTCACATTAGATATTAATCAATCAGTTTATGCTGGATTTTATTTTGTGCACAGCATGGAGTTTCTTGTGCGCAGAGACTGCGTGACCAGTGCGCAATTGCGCATCTGCGCAGCTTAAAGGGAACACTGCTTGGGTATTAAGCAAAAGTATCTAGTGGAGTGAGATTCCATGTTTAAGGATAAAATTGATGCTGCTGCTCCCCTTGAATATAGTATATTGTAGACTTCGTTAGAGCAGTGAGTGATTCGATAACAGAATTCCTTCCATCCATTATTACCGGGGTTGTGGGTGCAATGGAGATGGTGTTGCCTGTCCTGACAATGTATTCAATAATTCTAATGATGTTAGTGTTTCAATGTTGAACTCACAAGAAAGGAGTGTTGTCTCTGGTCTGGGACTGTAGCAGGAAAACACAAGTTTGAAAAGTCAAATGTGTCAATAATACTATGAAGCATTAGTATGCAAATAATGCGTATCCAAACCATGACTCACTTTGTCCGGTTTGACCTTTCGCTGGAGGTTTGGCGAGGACAATTGTTTTTTAAGAACTCTGCTGTTCTTCTTGGCTTTCTTGGCAGCTGCAGACACAAAAGGAACGTGACAAGATATTTACAGGGACATCTGACACCATCTGCTGGACAAGGAAAGAAATAGTCTACGCAGTAAAAAAAATAATAAAATGCTTTCATGCTCATAAAGATGGCGAAGGCTGCTATAGAAAAAAAGGGGGCAACATCACCTTGCTTCTTGGACGACTCCTCATCATCCCCCACCTCATCCTCCGTGACCTCTGACCCTGTGGTGTACTCCTCGTCTTCTGACAGAAGAGATTGCTGCCTCTGGAAGGACAAGTCAAGACTTTTATTTATTTATTTAACTGCATATTTGTGTGATTCACAGACACACACGTTAGCATCTAGGACCGGAGTACCTGCAACAAACATGCAAAATTCACATCTTGACTAATCTTTGAATGTTCTGTTGACTTGAATGGTAAGTCTGGTTAGAAATGAATATTTTCATACATACATGCAAGATCAACAAAACAACTGAATCTGCAGGTGACTGATTGGTTACTAGAATTTTTACAGATAAAAATGCCTACCAGTTGCAGAGTCCAGTTTTTCAAAAGAGAAAACTGGTTGAAAGAGAAAGTACCAGAAGTCATAAATGACAGCAGAAAAGAAAAAGGGAGAAGAAAACAAAGAAAAAGGCTTACAGTCTGGAATTCCCCACTTGGGGTTCCGAGCAGAGTTGGCTCCAAGAGGGCATCACAATCTTTTGCGACATTGGTTGGCCGCTCTTCACTTCTGACACACTTATCAGCTGGTGGCGAGTTACACGCACACACGGCATCTCTGTGCAACAGGAGGTCGTTGAGGACTCTGGTCTGAGCCGAGGTGGCATCGTCGCAGTCCTCTTCGTTCGGCACGTTCACAATGTGGTCGCGCACTCTGCAACCCTGAAAGTACACAACGGTCAACACACATTCATGCTGTTTCTCTGGAGCGCTAACATGAAAATCACATGAGGGCAGAATCGATACGCTGTCCATTTACCTTGGGCATGCCGCTCGGGTCAAAGCGTAGTACCGTCTGGTTGCAGCAGGGGTAGACGCCCATCCCGTTGCAGCTTTTGTCCACCCCTGTGCTAAGGTACCTGACACTTTCTGGGTGGTAGCGGCAGTGGGTCAGCTCAGCACATACAAACTCCTAAACACAACAAAAACATTAATAATAATAAAAAAAAAAATTGATGTATTTTGTCTTTGTACCTGTTGGCAACGGGAGCAGGTCAGACAGTTGATGGTTCCCCAGATTCTCCAGTAGACCAGAACCCATGATTTTAACTCGTCGTAAAGACTACTAATGTATTCATTGGCATCCCAGTTCTTCTGTCTGCACAAACACACATAAAGATCATGTGATAATGAGTCGAGAATTCACATTCATGACTGTACGGTGAGGTGGAGTTATGCTGAGTCTCGCATACTTTGAGTGTGCGTAGACAATCTCTCCGTGAGTGTCAATGTTGATCTTTTCTGGCACACAAGAAGTCTTCTTCTGTGTATCTTTGGTCAGCATCTTCAAGCACAGACCGCACCTGAAATCCAGCAAATGTTACCGAGAGCCAACGAAAAATGTGCAACACTGGATGGACGGAAATGTTTCTCTCTTGACCTGTAGAGAGTTGAAGCATTTCTTGGGGAATCTCGGTTCTTGTAGTTCGGGTCGAAGAGAAGCTCGATCTTCTTTTGAAACAATTTGCTTTGTAAAGTGAGGGCAGAAGAGAAGAAGTGTTCTTCATTGCACTGCCACATTCCAAGTCCAATGTCAGTTTTGTGTTAGCTCAGTGACTGACAGGTGATCAATCCAAGGTGACAAAGACCTCTTAAATTTATCTTTTTTGTCCCTGATGTCGTCCGCCTCGTTGTGGTTGAAGAGCTCAGCGATTCGTGACACCAAGTTGCTGTTGATGCAGTTCATGTTGCAGGGCGTGGCCACGATGGCGCTCATATGTCTGTGACAAAACTGGACACATTCCTCCACCTGTGCATCAATAGAGGAATAATGCTACATGGAAAATTGTTCCTTACAGTACAATTGCGAAAGAACATTCAATGAGAGACGTCTCTCAGCTTGGAATTAGATCAGATAAACAAGGTGTCCTAATAACCCAACATTGCACATCAGCACACTTACTAAGGCGTCCATCTTCAAAAACTCAGAGGAGATCAGGATTGAGATCACATTGCTGGGCTCTGTAAGCGACAAACAGCATACGTACGACCAACCCAAAACACACGAGACACACACAGCCAGTGATCCACCAACACAATAAGTCAAGCCAAATGTGTCAACTGTAAAAATTCCCTCCCACATTTTACCGAGTCGAGGTTTGTCCTTAGATGAGTTCCTCCTGACGTACTTCATGAGCCAGTCAAAGATTTGAACGTCGCAGTGAACCGAGATGTCCACTTCTTCCCATCTCTGCGAGTCCACGGACAAATACTCAGCAAAGTAGCGCATCTCTTTGACGAGAAGATCTCTGGGACATGTGAAATCCTGCTTCAGGTTCTTGGTCTCGTCACACACATGGATGACCATGTTGGGACTGTGTGGGGACAATTATTGATTTGACACAGTTGCCCAACGATAGACAGAGTGAGTGTGCCGTGGTTTGGTCAGCACCATGGAAACAAGAAAGATGCAAACTTACTCTCTTAGTTTCGGAGATTTGTCACCATCCTCGATCGAGACTCTTTTGTCGTTCTTCTCTAAAGTGCAAAGACTTCCTGAGAGTGTTGATTGGCGGCCTGCGTGGAAACAAAACCACAGAAGAGACTGTAAAACCAATTTGAACCTACTAAACGGACCTAAACAAAATAAAGAAGTCCAGAAGTTTTTTCGAAACTAACGAACCTTTACAGGC
This sequence comes from Syngnathus typhle, assembly GCF_033458585.1. Taxonomy (NCBI): domain Eukaryota; kingdom Metazoa; phylum Chordata; class Actinopteri; order Syngnathiformes; family Syngnathidae; genus Syngnathus; species Syngnathus typhle. The sequence goes on from NC_083745.1 coordinate 6,095,207, forward strand.
ACTGTGATGACTTCCGGCAGCTTGACTGGTGTCCAGTATGGCTGACCCGCCATCCGAGGGCACTCCTGCTGTGATTGCATTACACTGATCGTCCATATGAGGAAAACCTCCACAACTTTTCAGCTCCTCAAAGCGAAGTGCACACTGAATGAAGAAATTGGATATAACAAACCAGATGCTTGGTGAGAGCTGAAGCGGTCATATACTGTACCTCTTTGGGAGTGAAGCTTGGCACGAGCTTTACCACACTGTCCCAATCTATTGGCTGAGCCAGTCCCACGAGGGAACCCAGCACCATGTCCAGAACCAGGACATTGTTGTCATAGGGAAAGTTGTTGTTATCCAAGGAGGAGCGACTCATCTCTGACAAAATGACAAGGTCACAACACCATTGCAGTTTTCACTGCCTGCCAATGCAGACAAGTATCATTTCTTTTCTTTTCTTTTGCGACAATAATAACATTCAATATCTAAACATACTTGGAATTCTAACTCGTCACACGGATGTTGAAGGATGATGCTAACACGGGCCGAGTCTCAAGCTCTACGGTTCGATTCTCTAACAAATTGACCATTTTCTTCGCTAAAAGAATTCAGACAGAAAATAGTACATGCATAAAACATCGGTCACATACTTATCTGTTGTCAATGAAATGTTTTCTTGTAGCTTTATCGTGGAAACAAGGTCGATGTGAGTTTTGTCATTGAGAATCGGTGATGCTGATGCTGAGACGTCCTATCGGCGGCTAACGGCATTGCTAATGCTGGCTAACTTTGTGGGACAGAATTTGGTGCTTTCAAAGACCCTCGTAATTTCAATTGCTTAAGACGTAAAGGTCATTGCAAATTTTTTAATACGTGTCTTTAATGCATATATCCTTCAAGTTGATGTATTTATCGGTGTTGTCAAGCTTGCGCGCAATGATAAAACAATTAGGTCTCGTGAAATGATTTGTATTCTGAACGCTCAACCAACTCTCCCAAGTTTACGCCGTAGTTTGGGCTTTAGCTCCGTAACCCCCCCACCAAAAAAAAAATACTTAAAATATATTCACCATACGAAAACGCGTCGATAGAAGACCTATTCTAATGTCCCGTCCATAAAATCATGCAAATGTTAAAGAAGTTTTATTTGATTCATTCGCTCAAGTTGTAAACCCAAACGGGAAGTCCAGCGTCCCGTTGCTAAGAGACGAAAGTTCCTCGTGCCAGGTAAATGTGATACCTTAGAAAAATAAGACCTGAAAGTTAAATTTTCCTTCTTTCAAGCCATTAGGTCTTAGTCATGTGAAAAACGAATCCAGGCACTAGAACACAATTGGGACTTATCAATGGATTTATTTGACAAAATAATATTAGAATGTATTTACATTACTAATTTGTATTCTGAGAAGCAGTCTAAATTAGCTGCCTCTCATTATGAACACACATAGTCTAATCGAACCCTCATGATTTTAGACTAACCGTGATAAAAAGCAGAATTACACAAATAACTTTATATAAATTACAACACATACATTTTTCATTATTATTGTCCAAGATAAGAATTTGAACAATAGGTCTAACCAATTAGAAAGAAACACAAAAATGTATGTAATGACCGTTAATGAAATGTTTCCACTACTTTTACTGTTAATCATCCAACGTTTACATTCAAACAGTCAAAATTTTAAAAATGGACTTGCCAACAGGTACGTTCAAACAAACAGAAGATTCACAAATCATTTTTTTCTGAGATGTTAACCACTGTGTCAGAATTGGAATTTGAAAGTCCTACACTGGCGAAAGTTGGTGTTTCTTTGTACACAGACTCCAACAACTCCTCGGGTGGAGGATTCACATTTGTGACCAGGGCAGTCTGGGAGTCCCCTTGCTGCACCTGAGCCAGCCTTTCCATCTCCGCCTGCTTGTGGCCTCTCCTCTTGCCGAGGATCTTGACGTAGTTGGCGGGGACGAGGCCTGTCGTCTGACCGTCCAGGCTGGCCAGCAGCCAGCCCCGCACACGCGGCTGTTGCTCTGAACATCAAGTAAGGAGCACACTTGTCAAAAACGGGAGATAGGACTGACTGGTCGACAAACTAAAAATGAATGAAACCTGAATAAAATCAAGTCGATGGCATCTTTACGAACTGAAAACTAGGTAAGAAGAGACACTTTGTCCGACTTTTCTATACGCACCTTTTGGTGCGAGGTTGAGCATGTCGCCAGCCCGGAAAGAAATCTCCTCTTCGGAAGAAGCTGAAAAGTCATACTCTGCTCTCGCCACAACATGGTCATCCTCTCCATTGGCCCAATTAGTAGCTGCGAGACAACACACATATGACTTTCCAGGCACATGTCTTTTATGTTAACTAAATCAATAAAACTCACTTCTATCTTCAGAGCCAGTGGCAGAGCTCAGCAGTTTCCAAACGAGGTACGGTCCACCCAGGACCACAGCAAAAAACAAAAAGATTGGCCACGACTTAACGGTCTGATCGTCCATTCCCGTTCCTCGGCCTCTGGGGGCTGCCAGGGCATCGCTTGCACTGTCTGCCCATAAATCCTCAACCTCAGCAGCGGACCCCCGACCAAGCAGTCTCTGTAAACGTCGGTAGAGGTATCTTAAAGTGCGCACCAGCGCAAAGGCTGACAGAACCCTGGTGAGATGCGCACGTAACCGCGTCAGGTGATTGGCCACGTCCAGCACGGCACGAAAGCTGTTATAGACGGCCGAAAAGGTGGCGTCCAGCATCATGCTGACTGAGGAGAAGGCATGGACGATGCTTTCGATGGATTGGAAAGCACCGCGGCTGCCTTCCTCCGCCTGTTGCACAAAGCGACTGGGGGCGGCATCCTCCGCGTGCGGGAAGCGACCGTAACCGCCGAGGCCGTAGCCGCCGCTGTAAGGACTGTAGGGGCTGTAGCCCCCCCCGTACATGGAGCTCCCGTAGGGGCTGTAAGAGGAGGTGAAGGAGCTGTAAGATGGACGGTAGGACTGCTGCACGGGACGTGGGGGCAGTTGAGGGGCAACTCTGGTTAGGACGGGAGGACCAATAGAGGGGCCTGCGGAAGGTCCAAAGTCTGTAGACCTGTTGGGTGATAAAAAGACATTTAAATACATTTGTTTAAATACGTTGTCTAATCTGCAAAGGCACATGAGATGTATTTTATACTTCTCAACTATTTTGCTCCCCCCCCCCCACATCAGTCCAGAATACAGCAAAACGATGAAAACAAGTTTTTAAAACATGTACTGTGATTTATAACAAGTGTTATTCAAATAAACAAGGGAAGCTATGTTTGGAAGGCCATGGCAGGACTATAGGCCAGGCTACGGAGTTAGCAAAACAAGTCGACAACTTCTCCAGGTAATGACAAAGAAATAAAGAGGAGTGTTCATAATAATTTCACAATTCACAACCCCGATTTCCCAGACGCCCACCGTATAACTTACATGGCCATCGAACTTGGATTTTAGCGTAGGTAGTTAGCAAACACGCGATCTGGCTACTACGAGTCCATCGACAAATGTCAACAACAAACGAAATATTACAATAGCAAAGTGCTCCGTTTATTCACCTGTAATTTATCGGTGGACCTATAGTCCCGGGAATCCGCCGTTCCCACGGTTTTGGTGGCGGTTGCGAGTCCATCGCACAAAAATAGCTCGACGCTGTCAAAAATAACCCGACACGTTTTAGACCAAACGCCCCTGAACGCCTCTCAAGATGTCTTCCTGTTCTCCTCGTAAATTTGTAAATCTCTTCTTTTGGAACTTGTGAAGTTTTAGAAGGGATTTTAAAATATGTTTTAATATTAGTTTTATTGGAGTATTTGCCAGTATGTGTAGTACAAGTAGTCTGTATTTTCTGTCTCATTTCCATGCTGAACTCCGGGGAGAGGCGCAAACATGAAATGTGCTGCAACATTTTCCCCAGCAGAGGGTGCTATTGTAAAGACAACGATGATGATAGATAGATAGATAGATAGATAGATAGATAGATAGATAGATAGATAGATAGATAGATAGATAGATAGATAGATAGATAGATAGATAGATAGATAGATAGATAGATAGATAGATAGATAGATAGATAGATAGATAGATAGATAGATAGATAGATAGATAGATAGATAGATAGCTTTATTGATTACAAAGGGGAAATTCGTGTTAATGAATGTTTTTACATTTTTTTACTGTAGTAATTTTTTTCACCCCAAAGAATGTAAAATAAATAAATAAAAAATCAAAAACCTTTTTTTTCCTGGGTCTCAGGACGATATAGGTAATTATGAGTCAAGTTGTTTCAATCATCTGTGACAAAACAGCTACTCTGAGGGGCAAATATCAACTCCTGTTTAGAAGTTTGATATGCACAGTCGCACTTCTTCAGTGCAAGCCTGCAAGGTGGGATGCAACATTCCTCCGCCCTCATCTCAATAACGTCATACACGACTGTCACAGTTCGGTCTGCATAGATTTCTCATACATAGATCTAGTATCAAGTGACATTGAAGAACCCTTTAAAAGAGGTTTAAATGTAATCTCAATAAGAAGTAGAAAAACACAGATTAAGATGTATTTGGTAAGTAACAAGAGCATGGTGCAGTTATGCCACACAATATTTGTACAATTACTGCAAGCGTGAAGTGCCTGTTGAGAATAATGTCATCCGTTCAGGTCATTGAGGACATTGAATTGATCTTGAGTCGTTAATAACGTGGCAATTATATCAGTGACAGTTTATTTACGATAACAATGATGCGTTATAAACCCATTATGCACAATGTTGTTGATCAGCATAATTCATATGCATTGTTCTAGAAATATGCAAAAGGTAAAATTGTGTTAAAATAAATAAATGTCCATGCCTGTACTTCTGCACTTAACTATAATGTTCCAATAATTACAATCCCTCCAAATGTATTGGAACAGGAATTCCTTTTTTTTGTTGTTATATACAAATATAAATATTTGTTATATAAAGGCAAACATCAGAAAATAATTCTGAATGCCAGCTTTCATCTATCTCTACGTGTTAAGCAACACAAGACCCCACTTTTCCAGTTGGCAAAAGTATTGGAACAGACATTATTATTATTACCATGAAATAAAAATTTTACTTCTAAACTTTTGTGAGAAACCCAAATGTTTACAGTATCCAACAAAAACAAAGAATTGATATGGCTGTTGCAATACTTTTGGAGGCAACTGCAACGCGTTCTAGTGACATTGTAGTGAAATTCCCCTACGGCGCGGTGAATAGTAAAGCAAAGTGACAGTGACATTGACACCCGATTAAGGTGTGTGAGGAGGCGGCGGGCGGCTACCAGTGAAGAGAGCTTTTCCGAAATGCCATTGAGTGATGAGGTGCATCTTGTGGTTTGACCAAACAAGCTGAGTGATGTCGACGCTGTTGAGCAGGCGTGTGCGCAGAGCCGTCACAGCAGCTTTGTGGCGGGGTGGGTGGACTGCATCAAATGTCTATGTGGTCCAACTAGTGTAGGCGTGTGAAAGTTTGGCTGTCATTTGTGAGATGATGCTGTCATTATCCTGGGAATAGAAAGTATTGGCTTGTGATGTCAAAGAGTGTGGGAAGATGCTCGGGTTGATTCTTGGACCTGGTATTTGGGGTTCATGCAAAAAGGCCCGAGACCTTTTGCACTGTAGTGATTTATGAAGGTCAAAGACAATTAGACTACTTGCATTTTACCAGACATTTTACGTCAAGTCGACAAGTTTTCTTAGTTCTTTGATCAGACCCATTTCAGATTTTTTCATGACTCCTGTTATATTTATTGCATAACTTTAGCCTTTTTTTTTTTTTTACTTGTTTATTTATCTTTTTTTTTTAATTAATAAGTTCAATATTTTGGATTTCCGGTCATAAGCCTTGACAAGCAGCTGAGTTATGTTTGAAATCTGTTCCGAACAAATGATGATTCACAAATCATGTGAGTGAATCACTGTGACGACCCCAACAGCAACAATTTTGCATGGCCATTTTGACTTTACCACATCTGCAAAATACAAATGGCACGGCCCCTGTTGATTTTAAAAATCAAACGTGACCCTTGAGCATAAAAGCCCATCACTGCACTACATGCACATGAGGATCATCAAACTTGAGATTCTCATACTATTGCATTCCAATGAAACTGAATTTGATTCTGGTTGGAAAAATAGAGCGAGGCACGTTACTGCACGTGTCAGTATAATTTGCACACATAATCAGTAAGCACTATGTCTACGTGCATGTGCATGCCCACTCTGGTGTTGTTTGTGATATGAAAATAAAGCATTCCTGCTCATTCCTCCTCTCTAAGCAGCAGCCCTGCCCAATCCAAGAAAACGACATCACAAAGTGAGGACCACCCCTGCAAACCAAACACACAACCAGTTTCTCAAAGCAGCTGTCCCTGCAACTTGAGTTGCCATGCAGCTGTTCTAATCTTGGTGCATCATTTAAAATGTTTCCATGCAATGGGCTCTAGTCATTGCTATTTGGTGTCACGGAACGGAGCGGCAGTTGCGGGCTATCATAGCAATTGCTGTTGATGAGCTGTCCAGAGTACTGGTCATGTGGCAGTTTGGTGCATTAAATAATATAACATTATCCTTTATTTGTCCCACATTGGGAAATTAGTTTCAACATTAATTTGTAGTTTTTATAATATTAGGGGAGACTAGTTGTTTTTCCACATACTTTTTGAGATGTCCTGGTCATGTGACAGCTTGGTGCATTAAATAATATGATATTCCATTATTTGTCCCACATGGGGAAATTTGTTTCAACATGAATCTTTAGTTTTTATAATATTAGAGGAGACTATCCCCCCCCCCCCCCCACACACACACACACATACTTTTGAGATGTCCTATGTACTTTGTGAGTGATCACTGAATGCACCCACCATTGTGTGTTTGTTAATTTTATTTTTCTTGAGCACAAGTTTTACCAAGCAACACGTATTGCCGAATTCATAATGTTGGTGGAATTTTCCTTGCTCTGCGAGTTACTTTTTAAAGGAAGAGTCCAACTGTTAGACTATAATTGCTATAATTAAAATGTACTGCAAAAACTTTGTAAAATATGTCACTGGGATTATGTTATCTAAGTGAGAAACGTGACGTAAAAGATGGCGCTTTGAGAACTGGGCATCCTTCCATCAGTTAGGTTGCAAATAATTAAATCAGAACAAAATGTTATCTGTACTTTTGCACACGATGACAGTGCAGAAAAGGTTTACAAGTCATGACAGAAAAATACAATGTTGAAAACAAAACAAAATTACATGCATGAAATCTCCTTTGCAACAAACTCAGAAAATTAAAAAGCAGCGTCCATCTTTGACTTCTTGGGCTGATGCATTGTTTTACTATTGACAATTGACATTTGCAAATCCGACTTTGGCGTTTTGTTTTGAGTTTGCATTTGTCATACTCTGTAATACAGAGTCTGTATATTTGTTTACAATTGTCCTATTGTGTTTAAATTTGGTAACCCTAGAAACACCTTGAGATACAGCTTTCAACATCTTTCAGTTCATTAGCGCCAACACGGCTGCCATGGCCATGTTTTGAAAAAAAAAACAAGTTAATAACTACTGTAATTAGATTATACAACGCCAAAATGAAACGCATTGTTTGCGTGATTGTGTGTGACAGGTAGTGGAGGCAGACAGGCTTCGGAAAGTAAAAAGTTATGGAACTAAAACCAGATGAGGCTTGACGGGAACTTGGTGGCCCAACTGGTCCAGCGTGTGTTTTTCCACTACAATGTTGATAACGTGAATGTGTAGCAGTGAGTGAGACTCCGAGACAAACATTCTTTAGAGTTGCATACATCATCATTAAGACAAAAGTGAAGACTGAATATGACAATACTGCAGGAGAGTCATTGGAAGAACCACTCTTAGCATCCTCCTTGTTGACATTCGTGAAGAAAGGAGAGAGCAAAAGATCCCAAACCTGTTTTATGGATTATGTAAAAAGTAGGCCAGTAGGACAACATAAAATAAACTCCCGCCCATAAATTACAGTTAGATAATCGGAGTAAATATTCGCGTGGGAACCCAATTATGGCTAACAAGTCAGCACATTCTGAGATCTTCAATTATTATTCTCCATTTGTCGTTGTCAAAGGAGTGTTAAGGAATCATGAACATTTATGCAATAGGAATGACGGCGATTTAGGCTGTCTAGTTTCGTAACAATTCCAGCAACATGGCTTTCATCACAACATGACGTACTTTAAAATGTGCAGGATTTTCAGTTATCTTTATTGTCATGGAAATTCTATATTTTGAACAATGTGGTGGAAGATTTCTGTGCATCGCGGCTTAATTGTGCTGTAACTACAAATTGAAAGAAAGTGTCAGTATACTAGAAGATCTTTATTTATTTTGTTTGGCAATAATCAGAGGTACTTTGAACAGTGCCAGGTAAGTGCGACTCATAGTAGAAAAACGAGCTCCTTGAGTAGTAGCACCTTGGGCTCAACCCAAACTGCAGGAACGTTTTTACTTTCTGGATTTCTCATCTCTGGTAGAAAGTGACAAAAGATGTTTATTCATTGTTTATTAAAAATGGATCCTGCTGCAAAACCCCTCTAAGCAACCCACGGAAAATATCATAGTCAGCAGTTGATCTTAAAGACATACAAGGAAGTAAAACATAATGAGCAAGGCTACAGATGACAAAGCAGTTGTGCACAATCACAAGTGCTTGTCCTTAACTACCCCCCCCCCCCCCCCCACACACATACACAAAAAAAGCCTGAGCTGAAAGACTAAAACAACAAGATATTTACATTTCTATCAGTCAAACATCTGTTTGGCTCTGAGAATAACACATGTGATCACTGGTGTGACATAGTCATTACTGAGGAAAGTCACAACTTTGCGTGCTCCCTCCAATTTCCTCATTGGAAATTTTAGTACTTTGTCAATTCATTAGCCCTTCAGCAATTAATGAATTAGGGCGAAAATGACAACAAATGCTGCTTGACAGAAAAAAAAAAAGAATGGACAAAAATATAAATGCAACCTGCGCAATATGTGACATTCCTTAACAAAGCAATTCAAAAGGCCACAGTAAAATCCCAACAATCAAAGCTTCAATGCAATAACGATACTTCTGCAAATTTTTATTGCAACAAGGAATGAATCATGGCGGGGGGGGGGGACACACCCCCTCAAAGCACATTCATGCATCCAACCATCCACTATTGCGCTTATCTTGTTATGGATCACAGGGAGGCAGAGTCTTATGTTGTTGCATGACACAAACAAAAACAGATAACTACTCACACTCATTCTCACTGTCACTGAGCGGAAACGGAACCCACGCGGCCTGTACCAAAGTAAGGCAAGTATACCACTAACCCACTTATATATCCTCTGTGAGCTTTTTTAGTTGTCATCACAATCTTTGAATTGAATTCCTTTGTTGTTACTGTTAACGCAGTGTTAACTGTGAAAATCAGTTTGGCAGCTCCTCATGGCATGCAGATTTATATAAAACAATATAAAATACAGATAAAATGCAATCTTAGGTCAGTTTTCGCAAGGGATGAGCAGGGGTGGGGTGATGATTTTAACAACCTGATGGAAAAAAAAAAAGCTGTAGCTCAATATTGAAGTTCTCGATTTTAAAAAGCAGTCTCAAAAAAAGTCCACGCTTGGCGGCCGCCGAATCCCCAGGGGGAATCGTGTTCCAGAGAATCAAGTTATTTAGCGGGCAGAAGGTATTTACTGTGACCGACAACAGTTCCGCTCTGCTGTATTGCACGAGTACTAAAGATGTTACAAGAAAAGTTACGAAAAAAGTTGCAATACTGCCAACAGCTGAGGAGCGCCGGGCGGCTGCGTCTGTGCGCGCGGTCATCTTGCTCCGCCAATCCTAAGTGTTGCTTTGGTTTACGTGAAAGAAAGATGACAGCCAGAAAAAAAAACGGTACTGGAACTGCAATATTTCCAGTCAAAAACGGCCTAAAACAGAACATAATTCCTCATTACCTGTTGAAAATCATCGAGTCTTGTACCATGTAAAGATTTGCATTACCAAGTGGCATGAAATCATTGCTCACTAATGAACGACGGTACTAATGCTTGTGTTCACCCGTTGATGTAACCCACAATACATTCCACGCCAAAATAAATGCCCAGTTAGCATTGCAGGAATATGATCAGTTTGTCAATATTCAATGCAACATGAGATGATTAGTTAATGTCATTCCTTGCGGTCACTGCTTTGAGGAATGACTTGTCTTGGGTCTGATATACTCATCCAAAGTCGAAAAGTGACTCTCGGAAGTCATGTGGTTAGTAGAATAAGGGTCTTTGAGGTTTGGGTGGACGAGGTGAGGTTTCCTTCCACCGTCTTGCCTTAAAACATTCACATTGGTGCAGTTGCTCATGGAACGAGGGAGAAGGTTGGTGTACGTGTTTGCGTGGGCTTCTCTAGGAAACGGCATCATGGGCTCTTGCTTGACCGAGATGTGAGACTCTTGCTTTAGTTGGAACCCAGTCTGAGGTTCTCTTCCTACTTGGCCCTTCATAAATTCATTCCTTTCCAACCCCTCCAAGAGTGGGAAAGCTCCCAGCCCCTGAGCGCTCTTTTCTGAAGCAGCAACAGCGTTCTGCAATGTGTCCTGAAACGGATTCAGGGCACCAAAATTGTTCCATACATTTTGGAAACCCGGGGTCTGGCTCCCAAGGTGGTTCTGGACCCGATTATTGAAGGAAGGACCCGCCCCCTGGTGCTGCGAATGGAAGAGCGCATGGGACTGAGGCTGGCCCATCGCAGGAACTTGAAGACCTGGGTCCAAGCACTGCAAGTCGCTTATGGAGAGCTCAGGGAGGACATTGCTTTCACCGGGGAACCCAGAAGTATGGTTTTGATGCTGCGGCTGAGCGCTCTTGGGCTGGGGCAGATTGCTCATGACATTAGAAGGATTGATGGAGGATGTCTCCACTTGGTTGGAGTTTGTCCAGGTATGGCTGACATTTACATGGTAGGGTTGGTTGAACACAGGTTGCTGCTGCTGCATCAGAGATGGAGGCTGCCTGGGGTACATGTTGTGCTCTGCAAAACAGAAAATTGACTTCTAATATACGGTGCTAGAAACAGAGTGAATGCGGATTGTATGTTCGTTTTTCCCCCAAAAATAAATAAATAAATAAAAAGCTGAGGATCTTTGGTCGGGGAAAGCAAAATTTGTTACAGCCAACCTTAACAAGAAAACATATTTGTAGCGAGCAGCACAAATGTAATCAGCATCGAGAGAAACATTTTTGAAAACATACACAACAGTATGGTATTGTTAGGTACACTTGTATTTTTTGGCAGTGGTAAATTCTTGGCAGCCAGTGCACTGACCTTGCAACTATCAGATTACAGATTGTTTCCCGTCACAGTTTTATGGAATTATTGTCCTTCTGTTACAACGTTGGTATCAGTGTGCGGACTAGCCCTGGCCTCGGTCCCGCAGGTGTCAGGGAGTCCAGTTTACTTAACATTCTGTCTGTTATCTTGGATTAAATACTAAACGACATGTTGTTTGGCATTCTTTGGTCTCATCTTATGCACAAGAAAATTAAATACACACTTAGAACGGGTGATTACAGTATTTTGATCAGGCAACTCAGCTACCTGTTATAATTGATGGAATTTGGAAGTAGTTCATAACGGGGAAAAAAATTGCGCCTAACTATTTGGAACAAACAAAACTTTATTTATAATGGAGAATGGCAACGGCAGTGCAGTGTCAGCAAGTCATTTTGGTTAACCTTGGAACTAGTCTGTTTTGTAAGATGATTGTCATTTTGCCTCGGGTGACATTTCTGTATCAACTACTGTGAGCAACATACTCTCTAGTAGTCACTCAGGCACTCAAACTCTCAAGGTTTTTTGTTGTTTTTACTGGCTCCCCAAATGTTAAGGAGATCATGGCGATAGAAGGCCACCAAATATTAAAAACTCCATTTGTCTCAGGACATCTTCTTAAATCCCTGAGCCTCTTGTAAGGCTGTTTTTCCTGAAATACTGTACCTTGCATATGATTCCCGGTATTTTGTGGCACTGCCGCTTGCTTACTCATAGCCAGGCCAGGAAAGGGCACAGCTAGAAAAATGCAGAAACACCTCTGTCACATTCATGTATTTATGTTGTATGTACTCACTTTGGATGTCAACATAAGAGCATGTGTCGTCAGTGACAAATCTTACCTGAACATCCCCACATCCTCATTAAGTTCTCTCTGCTACGTTTTTTTTTATTATTACCATAAGGGTCTAAACAAAAGAAGCAGAAAATACGTATTGTAATAAATGTTGTGCGGCTTCTTCGACAAATGGCGGCCATCATCGGGTGCATACTGCTAACCTTTGTCATCAGGAAGATATCGGAAGGCCAGAGGCTCGCTGACTTCCACGTCAGACGGTCGGCGTAGCTGCATGTGTACCGTCACTGACTCGGTGATCGAGGTGTTGTAAAAAGGCGGCGTCCGAAAGACGATGGCCACTTGACGATGAACGTCGACTTGAGAGAATGAGCCTTTGGCCTCCCAACCGTCAGAGGAGAAAAATCGCACTTCGATGTCATCTATAAAAAAAAAAGAGAGGGAAACAGAAAATGAAATGCAAAAAGTGGCCCTTCAAATAATTACTTAAAAAGAAATAATTAAAAAAAACGAAATCACAAACACAGAAGGAAACATGACAATAGACATTTCCCACCAATGTACCTTTTTGCACTTTATCACAAAGCAGGAAGATCTCGTCTCCTCCCTTGACAGAGCCGCTGTTGCTGTTGATCCGGCAGATCTTCAACTCCGCCGTGTTTGGGGCCCCTGTTGTTTTAAACACGTGGAAGCGAATCGCAGGTAAACACAATGGAGTGAGACGAAGACAGAAAAGTTGAGTCACGTGTCTGTTGGCAGACGAGGAAGTACTCTATGGTAACACTTTTGTTTGAGGGTTAGTGTCTGTACAGTATACAACTTCCTCTTTCTCAGTGTGTGCGTGCGTGTGTGATAAACACTGAAGTAGTTCACGAGTGACTAAAAGTTCTGAGGAATAATTCTTGCTGTTGGAAATGCAGCTGAACAAACAGTGCAGTGTATTATCAGAGGCATTCCTGTGCTCCAAATGAGTGGAATGTTATTTTTCTTTCTTTTTACAATTGCCCGAAGGGCATCTATAATACTGTAACATTTTGCAAAAACATACTGAACAGTCAAACAGAACATGGAAGGAAATATTAGTCGATTAAGGCACAAATGAATGACTTAAGGTGCAAAGAAACTCACTTGAGCGTCATTGTTTGTCAATGAATTAAACATTTTGATATTAACAGCTGTTAATGATGCACTAGCATAACTGTTATTAATGATAATAATAACAAATCTAAATAAAACAAAAAAAATAATAAGTATAAATAATATATAGATTATATATAATCTATATATTATAATATATATATATATATATATTATTATTCTGTACAATTATAAATAAAAATAATAATTCTAAAACACTGACTGTCAAGGTACTACAGTATTTTGAGAGATATTTCGAGCCGACAATTTAATCCAATTTAAATTTGATCTAATTAAACAAAAATGACTCACTGTTGTCATAGATGGGGTTGCTGACTACAGTGTTGAGGGCTCGAGTGTAGTGGCTGTTTTCATCTTGCAGGAAAACCTGTATGCACAAGCGGACCACGTTCAAGTCGTACTCTTCCGTCTGCAGCAGCTGCTCTTGCGGCACTGTGGTCACACACACACATGCACAATTACAAAGATGCTTGTGACTATCATTTGAAAAACAACACAGGTCTGGCAAATAGCGAGCTCATTCATACGTGCATTAAATCAAGTCATAAAAGCGGAATGTTTGGGCAAGACAGATATGCCCAAACAATAGCTTTCAGCTCCCCACCTACAATTTGTCGCCACAGTGATGCTGAGCAACGTCACAGCAGAGTGGAAAGAAGGGCGTGCGTGAGCGTGTGCCTGTGTGTATAACCGAGAGCTGAGACTCCCAACGCGAGTGCCCGAAATGGCTGGTGACGTGTGTGAAAGTAATGTAGTGGGGCCAGAAAGCGTGTTAGTGAGTCTTTGACTGGGGTGGCTCTTATGTACGTATGAGATGGAAAGATGGCTTAAGTGGCATAATAGCTTGTTGGGTGTTTCCCTTCCTCCTCAAACTGGCATCATCTGTGAACAGACCAGACACTGCTATTTCGGGCTCACTATTGGATATTTTTAGAACCCATTATTGTGTCCATTATTCCTTCATCAAATAAGATACTATTTCTGATTAAGGGTGTTACAAAACAGACTTTTCCGGATAATGGTTTATTAATAAATTAGTTTCGTTTATTTGGTATTGTTTAGTGATTACCAAAAAACAACAACACTAAACACCAATAAAGCACAAAAAGTCCAAAGTAAAAGCAGATGTTTGCAAATGTCTTGTTCAAACAGAAGATAAATCCTTCTGTTTTCATAGAGGACTAGAGAAATGTGTAGTTCCTGTGTGCTCATGTGTATGATGTGGCTCTTTGCGGTAACAAAGTCAAAAAATGTGGCTCTTCGTCTCTGACTGGTTGGCCACCCCTGCTCTAAATCATGACTCGATTATTAAAATACAATAATTTGATAATTGATTAGCTGTCGATTAATTGTGACACCTGTACTGCTATTAGACACTTTCTCGTGTCTGTCAGAAACGTGTGTCTGGATGAAAAGAGAGAGGAAGTAATGCCCTCTGATGGAGGAAGAAGTCAAGTTTCAGAGCAGAAGTTAGCTGATGAGAGAGAGGGATACACATTACACAAACTGTGGCAATACAGTACTGCTTTAAGTGAAATCGACCGGTGCCACTTCTGTATTCATCTGCATGCAACTGTAACGCTTAGCTATCATTCGTGGCTGATAGTTGGAAGGGGTGACAGCCCATTTACCAAAACAGACAACAAAATAAGCTTTATAACAATTGCCATGATGCCCTCGCACTGTTTACATCCATCTTAACCTGTCAGGTGAGGCCTATGGGCAAATTAGAGTACTGAAGTTCACAAACTCGTTTACTCCCTGTGTACTATTTTCCCAGTGAGGATCAAAACATTGGCAAGAAAACAACAACGAGAGACCCGATGGATCCTCACCAGGATTTTAGGTCAGAGTTTGTCAGCAAAGCAAATAGGAAAGCAGTAGTGTTGCGAATTAAACCTCGTCTTGAAGCCATCTTCCCACAATTTTACAACTGCATGAAGAAAATGACCCAACCCTGCTTTTAACGTCAACACTGATAAGCACCCTCGGTTAACGACTCCCTCCCCGTTTAATGAATTCTGCATTCCAAGGCCTCACGTTCTCTATGTGCTCAATGGAGTAACTGTGCCCAAGAATAGGGAAGTAGCCTAACGCTTGTTTGCGCGACAGCACCGCTGTCTGCCTGCACAAATGGAAGAAACAGCGTTTCACTAGACACCTCAAATCAGGTGGCACGAGGTGAGGAAAAAATAGGTCAAGTTCTTTTGAAAGGTTGAAATTGTTGCTGACAATGATAATTGTGTAACAACATAATCACATATTATTAGAACAATCACAAAAGAAAAAAGATACTCGCCAAATAAAATGTGATTGGTAATTTGCTAATTGCCATTTGAATAGTTGCATGACTGCTGAGACACGAGCATACTTCTTTGAGCCCAATATACAGAAAAGCAAATGACATCACATACTAAGCATCCAGTCACGTTCCTTGCGTATTTGAGAACTAGTGATTAGTATATGCTGCGCTGCATTAAGCATGGTTAGACCCCTCATTTTGCTTCTTTACTTTGTATTTTGGCTTAGCAACAACATGGAAAAACAAAAAGAGGATTGCAGTTTGTAGTTTTCCATTCAGTTTCTATAGCGTGTGTACAAAATTCAACAGATGGACCTTTTATTTTCACAACAAGAAAAAGAATAAGAACATTTATCTCAACATTTCTAAGCATTCATGCTCAATTTCCGCGGATGGTCATTGAAATCTTGGTTATGTAGTTTGATTGCCCTTAGGTGTAAATGTCTCGCTCAAAGCCAGCTGGGACAGACCTTGGCACACCCGCGACCCAAATTGGGGTAAGTGGTTTTGAAAATAAATATATGGATGGAAACTTTAACATGGTCCGTAACGGAACAAACAGGACGAGACCATCACTGCACAAGTGAGCGCAAAACCACACAACCAGACCCCCCCTCTCTTATTTTTAAATCCATTTGATTCACTTACATGACAATGTTACTGGAGATTTCATCACATAGAAATGAAAATACTGAGATGTCAAAGGACTCACCATTGAAGGGGTTCATCCCTCTGCTAATCCTTTGTAAAATGGCATCTTTGACCTCCCGCTTCTTCACGCACCGGATACCCAGATTCTGGAAACTGAAGAAATCAAAAAATACGACATGAACACCAAAACTAGATGTCCACAGAGATTGGAAAATATTTACTGTTGAAAAGTTGAAATTCTGAAGATTTGGACAATTTTTTAATAGAAATAACAACATACTACTACTAGTACTACTATTAATAACAATAATAAAAAAATAATCAAAGTCTGCTTTATTGTCAATCTCTTCACATAATAATAATAAAACTACAACAACTACTACTGTTTTTTTAACAAAGGTAATGAAATGATCAATTGATGATCAAAAACCACAATCAGTGAATTTAATAATGTATTAGTTATTTATTTGCTTAATTGCTCTTCCTGGGCACTGAAACTTAGTCTTTGTGTAATCCTGCTCACAGCATCTGTCCCTTTATTGATAGTTTTACCGTGTGTCAAAATACCATAACAAATGATCACCAACAAAGCAGATTGTGGTGGGGTAACACACTTGAATAGTGCTTTCTGCAAATGTTTACTACTGCGAGGCTCATGAGAGGTATGCAAATCAGAAATACCAAAGTATCGTGACTGAATCGCAAAGGCTCGATTTTACACGCAACCTCCGTTTTCCCTTTCTACCACACATACAGGCTGCATCAGTGATGTCACTCGGGGAATTCCCATGATGCTGTGCTATATTTTTTTGGTGTTTGTCAGCATGCATATATGTATATTTGTCATGCTTAACCTATTAAAACAAAATGGACTTATGGTGATAATGACTCAGCTGACATATTTGCAGAGGTCACATAGAACTCACGCGATTACTTTGCGATCCGGCCCAAATTCGGCCTCATAGTAGCCATCTTTGCAGTCCTTGCCCACCAGATCATGAGGATGTGGCCTGTATGGCTCATTCTTCGTCACCAAATAAACACACACTTTACCCTTGCCACTGTAATTCAAAATCTGTGGAGGAAGGAGAGAGACTGGTTGGAAATGTTAATCACAAGCATGTGCAAATAAAGTCAGTCAGTGAGCTATAGAATAGAAACGTTCATGAACACAGTTGGTCACCTGCAGACTGGGGTACGTCCTGTTGTTGTCCGTGCTTCTCTCACCGGGGATGCTGCCAGCCGAGCGACCCTCGCACTTGTAACGGAAGCGCATTCCTCTCATCCTGGGTTGCTCAAAGATGCAGATCGCGGGCTCGCCCACTAGAGAGGGAAGATGCTCCAAACAATCAGTGACCGCAAGTGCAGAGAATGCATGTAATCATTAGTGTGAAGGCACTTTTTTGTCCTGCTACTCCTTCCACATAATTCAACCGATTCACTCCATTCCACTTTTGACGTATTCCAAATATTCACGAGAAGAGCGCCTAAAATTTTTCTCATTCTAGAAATTTTCCGTTTTCGCAAATTTTTTTTTTCTCCATTCACTCTTTATGGCACATTCAACATTTCACATTTACATCGTTCCAGTTTGAAATTCACATCATTCAGCACATTCAAATCACATTCGGGAAGATTTTCGACATTCCCAAATCCAAAAATTTCACGTTTTCATGTTTAAAATTTCCACAAAATTTCATTTTTCTCCTCTAATTTCTATATTTTTCAACCAATTCAACCCATTCCAACTTTAAACTGTTCATCTTTTGCCTACCTATTCCACAACTTCCCACTTACCCAAAGTTAAAAATGTTCAATTTTGAAATTCACACTAAATTCTACAAAATTTCATTTTTCCCTTCCAATTTCTACATTTTCAACTAATACAACCCGTTCTAACATCAGTCTGCAGCATTCCCCAAGTATTTATTCAGCTTTTTCGCCTTCACACGCAATTTCTCCAGAAATTGCAATTTCTAGTTTATTATGTGTTGGCGACACTAGTAACAACTTGTTGGTGACACATATGCAGATGAAATTTTTTGGTTACTGTGTGACTTCTTAAAAACAAACCGTGGAATTTCCTCTTTTCAACTCCTTGGGCTCTGCTTCCACTTCATTACTTGCAAAGTTTTCAGGGATCCACCCTGTTGTTTACAGTCATGCTTCTCTACTTTAACCATAGATGATAGCCACAGATGAGTATTTGCTATAATGCAAAAATGCAACATAGCTTTTCTGCAACTATGATAACTTTCATTCATGTTAGCATGGCATCTAAAATCATTCTCATCGCAAAAAAACCCCCATAACTCATAGTGGGAGCACACTGCATGGACTGTTTATTGAATTCATCTCACGCGACGGCGTTGAGCATCACAAAACAGTCTCCTGATTAGCATCTACTGCTATATTTGGGATTAGCATTGCTTCTTAAACTAATATCGCGTGACTTCTCCCACTGGGCCTGTGTGAGAGGAACGGGAAGTGAACCAGGAAGTTTCATGTGATGTGGACAAAACTTCGATGTGACAGGTGCCCCAACCAGACCCAAATACACACACACACACACACACACACTCTCTCTCTCTTTCTCTCTCTCACTCCCTACACACAGACACAATTTACATCAAGGATGTCAGTATAAAACAAGCCCTGTCACATTTCTGTCCTAACTGCAGGGTGTACTATACTGCCAAATAGAAAAATGTGACGCTCAGAGATTCAAGTGATAATGTCAGTTCCAGGATAGATAGCTTGAGTCCCACCAGCTAAAAACAGCAACGGTTAACCAAGACAAGTCACTTGATTCTTTCCCTCAAAAGACAAATGGGGAAGTGAAAGTACACTGCTCTGCATTTTGTGATGCAGTTTGTCATTTTTTTTTGTGGTTCTTCGACTCTTCAATTGTACTTACTCAGATGTTGGTCATCCTCAAGCATGGAGGGCAAAAGAGCTGGAGGAATAGAATCACAAGGGCAGAAAAATGTGGTAAACTATATTGATGGGTCTGCTGAATTTGCCAAATACATTTGCAAAATAAACTACGGCAGCAATGACTTAACGGTGAAATAAAAGGTCATAGGTTCATAAAACTGAAAAAATTAACAAAACAAAAAATAATTTGTCACTTGAGAGATACTGTAAGTAAACACTAGTTGTACTAGGTTCATCTTGTTTTTTCTTTTTCAATTACTTCTCTGGTTCTTCTATATCAAACAAATTTGTTTTAGGTTCATTTACCTGACATGTTTCGGCGGAATCTTCCGCCTTCATCAGAGTGTGATGACACTGTAGGGTTGCCATTCTGGAGCCAGGCAACTGTGATGCAAATACAACATAAAGACTATGTCATTCATTAAATCTCACAGTCCAGATACTGGTTTTGTCCAATAAATAAAAGCAGGATTGCTACTCACCATCCATGATGCACATGCAAACAGTGTTGATTTGTCACACGCTTCTGACTTGCTCAGAGTGAGTGACAGAAGACTAGAATAGAGGAGTCGGTGAAGGAAGTGCCCGGGCGGAAATCCCCAACTAGAACGGGCCAATCAGGAGCTTGTGAGTCACTCCAGAGATCTTACACACGACGAAGAAATCCCACCATCACCTCCACAGAATAACAAATATTCTTTTGATTGTTTTATTATTATTAACAGGTTGAAATGGACGAGTTGTAACAGCAAGATGCATCTAAATTTGGTTTTGGCATTATATGTGTTTGTGCAAGTGTTAGAGGAAGCTGGTCCTTTCTGGCATTTACACATTAAGACTACTGAACGTATCTGTTGAGAGAGAGATTTGAATTGTTTAGGGAAATTCCTAATGTAAAACGCAACCTCAATTTTACACATTAATGAAGGGCCACTGTCAAGCCAAGCAAAACCACTTTCAAACCATGAAGAAAAAAATAATGTGGCCAGTGTATAAAAAAAAAAAAAAAAAGGAACATTTGGAAACAAGACCTAAAATCATCTGTAACTCTCAAACTATATTAGCAAATCGGTGTCAGAACAAATTATTCTTGTACAATGACGCCACCTGGTGAAAGGAATAATTCAATCATAAAATGAATATGCAATAAGTATGGTCACAGCTGTCCATATCCACAATAACCTTCACAACAGTTTGTTTGTGTCTTAAATAGAAATAAGACAAAGGCTTTGTATCGTTTTGGGGGTTTAATGGTTGTACAGATTCAATTAAATGACGTGATAACACATACAAAAATACCCTTTAAATACACTTTAGAAACAAACATCTATATGACTTTTTTTTTGTTAAATGTTTCTGAACAGCAAAAACAGTTGTCTGAAACGGAGTGGCGCAGTTTTTTTGTTCAAAAGTACCTACCTAATATGAATTCTATTTAAAAAAAAAAAAAAAGAAAAAAAAAAATCAAATGGTACAAATATGCAAATATAAATTAATGAATAAGAAAACCCCCAATAATGAAGCGTGTGATATTTTGTTGGAAAACAAACAAAAAAAACCTGTACATCTTAGGGTATGGGAATCTGATGCTGGAACAAGAGCCCGTGACAAAACAATAACTGCTCTTTTGGTTATAAATGCCGCAGCACGAATTGTTCACGTCGCATTTTGTGCTGTAATCAACCAAACATCAGATTGTGATGGCAGGGGAGATGGGGGACAAAACCAAAAAAAGTCTCCTGATGCCTTTTAAGAACCTCCACAGGAGGCGCAAAGGGTTATTACCCAAAACAAAGGGAATTTTGTCTCTCTCCAAATCAACCATATATGCTTCCATGCATGCACGCACACATGCGTGCACACACACTCAATCACACACATGCATACACGCAAACTAGCACAACAAATTGCAAAGCTTTGAACCAGTTTTCACCAAGCATCACAAACCTTTGCTTCACTGGCAGGGAAGTCAAAAGGTAGCTCCAGATTGGGGCGCTATGAAGCGTTTGTGTGTGTGTGTGTGTAGCCTGCCCAAAGACCGAAAGGCCGGCTGGGATGGTGACTGAGTGCAGCACATGTTTAGGAGCAACAGTCGCTTTGTTCTGTTTAGCGCAACATCAACCCTCAGGTTGAAGCAAACCGGGGTGGGGGGGACCCAACAAAAATAAACTCTTGTTTTTGTTCAGTTTGTGGCAAATGACAAACAGGTAACTCCCAGAGCTAAACAATTTTATCACTGCAGAAAGCCCGATCTTCCCAACTGTCATGTGTAACAACTTAGCAAGTACTTTGAAAAGCGCTGCTGGGCCCGTTTTTGGAAAACAAAAATTGCACACTTAAAAGACTGATACAAACCTGGAATCCTTTTCAGTGGTCCAAAGAACTATGGTTGGGATTTCTGTCAAATCCAAGCAAAACTCCAATAAATCACTGCTGCTTCATCTAAACTACAGTGTTTCAAAAGAAATCAATCATTAGCGGCGGAAACACCTTTTGAACAAGCCACAAAGAAAAAAAAAATACTTTTTTTTTTTTTAAACTTTTTCCTTTTTAGATAAAAGTGTGATAGAAGCATCGAAAGACTTAACAGTAAGCGTAGCTTTTTTTCTTTCCTTAAGACAAAGACGTTATGTACATGAACATTTACTGTACATATTTCTGTTTGGGATGAAGGAAATGAACATTCCATACATCAGCTGTGTGGTGAAGTTAGACAAAGGATTGGCGTATTTTTTCTCTTAAAACATAACTAAAAAAAAAAAGTAAGATAAGGAATATGGAAGATGTTCCATTAAAAAAGGAAAAACACAAACCGCTGCTATCTGAGTTGAGTGTTGTGTAAAAAGCACTCCGGCTGCCGAGCGCTGACCTCTTATTTGACCAAATCACCGATTGACTGGTTTTTCAGTAACCGCTGGAGATCTGGAGGTGAGGTGCCCGTCCTTCAACGTGACAGCCATGTGAAGTCAACCTGTGTGTTGGACCTGCCTGACTATAATGCCCCCACCTGTGCGCATACATGAATCCAGATGCAATTGCGAAGTTCACGCTATGTGGATTCTGGCCTTCTCCGTTTCTTTCAACCTCTTGGCCTGCTCCTCCAGGGAGGGCGAAAGGGCTCGCTTGGAGGCTGCTCCATTCAGAGGGTCTGCTCCTCGGCTCACTAACGTGGGGATGGAACTGCCAACGGAGTGGGTCGAGTGTTTGGACGAGACATGTTCTACACAGGAAAACATGCACACAAAAGCAATCCTATTAATTCACGGGGTATCAGATTTGAATTAAGATCTCTCCTCTGCCTTGACGACCCTGAGTTAGCTGTAGTAAGGAAAAAATGCGTGTTCCTACAGCAGTAATGTCAACTTGATTATAAACCTGACCCAACTCAGGATTTACAATTACATTAAATATTGGTAAGAAACACATTTCTAGTTGAAAAGGTTAAATCCACTGCCATCTCAAACCTTGTGGCGCTTTTTTGTGTTGCCGGGCACACTAGTCCGATTCATGTATCATGCGTTTTTACATTTTCAAGTGGCAATAAGATAGTGATCTATTACTACTATTGTTATGCTTGTAAAGTCATTTGTTTTAATCTCCTAATGACAACATATACACACACAAGCATCAGCTTATTAAAACAATTTAATGGTTTAGAGGAATAAATATCAAAGACAACTGAGCTTAGTAAAGTGGCATAGCTGCCAACAATTGTGCCAGTATCTCACTTGACCCATTTGGAAAATTAAATTCCCACCTGTGGTCAAAAAGTGCTTAAGTGTCAATGACCTACTATTGATTTTGACAGTAGCATTTATAAATATTCACATCTTCAGCGTTAAGCAGCGATGAAGGAGAGACACTCACTGGAACCGATAACAGGAATGAACATGCCCTTTTCTTGACTGGCAGGAGGCACCTCAGGCGTTACGGTGGCCTCAAATACTGGGGCCTTGGGAGGTGTGACGCTGCAAATCATCCAGACAGACCAGACATGAGTACGGGTACCAAACATTATTTGAGCCAAAACTGTGCGGTCATCAAACTCACTTGTGGCGGTTAAGGGCAAGTTTGATGGAATTTTTTACAACACGACAGCTGTTGCTGGCTGGTAGCGGTGAGGATGCGTCGGGCAACTCCATGCTGGGAAGTCTCTGCTGGAAGAATTGACAATTCACATTTATCTCATATGGCCCCCGCTTTTTAGAGACCAAACTCCCCAGAAAACGGTTGTCACCTGTGTTCTTGGAGTATCGATGATTGGAATGGGCTTAGCCTTTGATTCACAGAGAGCGGTCTAATTGTGAAGAGGCAAAAACATAACTTTAAACCTACGAAGTGAAATCAATCAAAAAAGGCAAACGAGGAAAGCGCTACCATATTAGGTTTTTCTCGAGATGCGTCTGACGATGGTGGAAACGGCTCCTTGAATGTTGACTCTTCATTGGTGGCAACCTGCTAGTTAAAGTAGGCTCATAATACCAAGTGTCTTGAAGGAGCACACATGCTGAGGTAGTCTTACCTCTGTGTCTTTGTGCCTCTTGGCCACGTCTTCCTGCACAGGCGAGAGTGGTCTCTTGGCTGCTCCGTTGACAGAGTCCTCCGGGCTCTCAGGCTCCTCTTTGGGGCTGCTTGCAGCATTGGGTGTCTCATTCCCACTTAGTGTTGTGGAGACAGAACTACTGGCTGGAAGAAGAGGAGGAGGAACATTTGCTTTGTCTGCTGGCTCTGAATGAGGAAGGCATACACGCAGGTTCATTTAGATCCATTTTTTGGCGTACTTTTATTTACCAGAAAATAAAATATACTTCTTTATAAATATTAAGACTCACTCGGACCAAGGGTAGAGGTGGACGTGGTCTGGTCTTTCGCAGCCGGTGCCGAGCTGGCTTCAGAGGAAACCTCAAGAAGAAGCTTCTTGGGAGGGCTGACACTACAGAGCGATATGAAGCACACAGGTAATGTTTCAATGACAAATTATGTTGAATGCAAGAACAAAAAAAAAAAAAAAAAAAGGGGGGGGGGAGATTAAGATAAATCCCAAAGACAAAGTCAGCAGCTATTTTATTTTCCTACCCGTCATCTGTGTCAGATATAGGCTTGCAGGGTTTGCTGGTGGGGGAGTTGAAGGGAGTCCCTGAGTCTGTGTCTCTTGAACTGTCCAGGTGACTGCTGTCCAGAGAGATCCTCTTTGAGCTCCCTCCATTCGAGCTGCGATTCAATTCCGCTATGCTCTGGAGGAGGTGAGAGTAAAATAAGATAGTGTCAAAAAAAAAAAAAAAAAGAAGAAAATGTCTCACCCTCTTTTTCCTCTGCACCAATTCAGCAGGAAGATACTGATGAAGCTGCTTCTTCTTCACATGAGTTGCTTCAATCTTCATCCCATCTTTCAACATATTGATGTTGTTGGCTTGTCTATAGACTGGAGAGAACAGCAGCAGCATTTAGGAAGAGAAAAAGTGGTCAAAACCAGTCTGCGAGACATTTTCCAAAGCTTTGGAACTTGAACAAACCACAAATGGAAAAACAGCGGTTGAATCTTCCCAGCAACAAAAACTACTACTAAAAATCAACTTATCCAAGAGGTCACAATCACAAAACTGGAGCATGATGGTGACGTCTGGTTTCTGATTCACAATTACAGAAATGGATTGAAGGACAAGGGCAGAGGATCAATTGAAGAAAACGTTTGCGAGACTACCAACCGGTGTCTGTGAATGACTGGATATCGTATGTAAGATCAATGTTAACACTGTCAGCATTCTCCACCTTCTTGAAAATGATGCCAATGAACCACATGGACACAAAGTCATTCCTGCAAGACATTTAAAGGAAAACACATTTTATTAGACATATGTTTTTTTCCCCTAGTGGTCTCCTTTACAAATGTGTTGTCAAACTATCGAGTTCTCGCTCGCTACATGGGCAAGAGGGAATAACAAACAAATACAAAACAACAACATGAACTTACTCATTGCGGTTCTCTTTGGATCCAGGGAAGGACTGTGGATTGACATGTGCCAAGGTAATGTATTCATTTCTCTCCAGATTTCCCACCAAAACTCGAATCTTTGACTCAACCAGTCCGATCCTGCAGGAAAAGGCATTGTGTTTTGAATAATTCCATTCTGGATTGAGGTCACCAGAGTATGTAACTCACAGGAAGGTTTGTTCCTAGAAATACTTTTATAGTATGGATTTTTCTGACAACAAGTTGCTTTTTAGTAGTTTGGTGCGTCCTGCAATTTATAGTCAGTAAATTTACATGATTTCAAGATGAAAATGAACATTTTAATGGAGTAATGATGCACCTATGGACATGCAAAAATGGCACTCACCATTCCAAATGATTTTCTTCTGTGGATGCACTGGCGGTCAGCACGATGTAATGTCTGTGGACCAAATCACAAAATGTAGAGCTTCTTCGAACTTACTGCATTTGAAATGCCAACTTGAAAACTAAAGAAATTTGTTGTGAGCCCAGTTTCAATTTAGAGGGAATTATATGAAATTTCATTTCCTAAGAATTTTTTACTAAATTACAAAACAAATCCTATACATGATGACGTTCAGGACATCTGCTTTAACATTTCAATAAGGGCTCTTAGTCTAATTCAACACTTACTTGTATTTCTGGAAGAAATTGGGCGGCTCAAAGAGCTTTGACCATTCAGCTTTTCCCTGAAGGATCTCATCTGTGACGCTGAGACCTGGTCACATGAATGGCAAACCAAGATTAAATACAGAAGAAAAAAGGAAGAATATGCGAGCTTGTTATGAATTAATTGCCAGAGAAATTACCATATTTAAACTCCTCGCTCATAATGGTGCGCGTTGATGTGGAAACGTTGTATGTGGAGTTTTGCTGGGGGTAGGCCGGGGTGATGATTGGCATCAGGTGATATCGGTCAGATGGGTTCACCTAAAGAAAAACCGAAAACATATGCTTTATGTTTGACTGGTGACAAAAAAAAAAATTGTCATAGCCCCAGATTTGAGCAAATGATTGATGACAGTGAAAATCGACTCTCCACTAAAGAGTGTAATCCAGCCCCCCCCCCACACAATTTTGGTCCCAAATTTAAAGCTATAGTGTAACCTTTGGCGCCCCCCAGGCTGAAATTATGCATTACATCAGCAGAAAAGAGGCAATACACATTATGCCCCTTTCTATGAGAATTGTGAGTGAATTTCATGTATTTTACATCAGACATCTTAGAAGGCAGTTACGGGTCCTCAGGAAGTTGGACTTGTGGACTTTGCAGCAGCTATTGTTTTCTTTTTACATTAAAGCCTGTCTGTTTGTTCAAATGACAGACAGAAATATCCAAAGTAATAAAATACAGCCAGTGAGTTATTCCCTATCATTCTGCATTTGTGCTCCATGTAATTTGTCAAGCACCTCCTTGGGCAGTTGAGGACAGAGAAAGACGAGTTTGTTCATGACAATTTTTATTTTTGTTTACACGGCCATTATTGCATGACTACAAAACCAATAATGAGCATTTTACAAACAGCCGAGCTCCACCTATTGCTAGGTAAATTGCACTATTTGTGCTACGTCATTTTTGGTGCGCCATTCACTGGGCCAGCATGAATATGTTGATGGTCGACACGAAACAAAAGATAAAATGAGGTAGATACATCAAAATGTTAGATGACCTGATAGGTTTAATTAATCATGCCAGTGTTAGGTTCTAAAAAAAGTTGCAAAATCCTCAGTATTATACTCACTCTAGGATCCCATACAGGTAGATTCAGGTTGCTGTCCTCGGGTTGTTTCAAAAGCACAGGATTCGGCCATTCCCTGAAGCGAGAAAAACAAATCTAATATATTGTGAAGCTTCGTATCTGTCAAGTCATAAATGTAAAAATCAGTACAACTGCATTCAGGAGCTGTGAGATGCTGCCATCACATGATAAAAAGATACATTTGCATATTTATGTCTCATACTGTGACAGACAAAACAGAAGTGTAAATGTAATCTGAACGGAATTAGGCGGTCAGTAGACCTTCTCCAGGTAGGAGGCACAAACAAACACTGGTACATATGGTTCAGCAGTATCTCTTGGAACTACTCTGTTCGAGTGGGAACAAGAATAATCTCACCATTTAGAAAAAACTAAGAAGAACTTGTGGACGAGAGTGGCGGCAACAGCATTAGGGTAGAGTTGGCAAGTCCTCGCTACAAGCATTGCCCACGACACTCCACCGAGGAAGCCCAGCATGTTGGAATAGATCCCGCGCCCTGTTGTATAAATTGTAAATTCAAACTTCTGAAATAATGCAATGTCCGAGCAGTAAACAGTCAACTTATGATAACGTGTTCAGATGCATGCAATGGAGTACATATGGCAAAGAAGCTGGCATACAAATAAAGATTCCACAATCAAAGCTTACGTTTCGCCCAAAGTTTGATGGCTCTCAAGGTCAGCCTGAAGTTTTCTTTGTTTGGCACTAAGTACAGTATTTCATCAGTCACTCGACAACCTGTAATCACACAAGATATTGGAAATCCCCACAAATAGAGGGCATCTGATCCTCATAAAAGCAACGATTTAATAGTTGGCACAGCAGAGAGAGAGTGACAGAGATTTAAAGGGCAGCAAAAACAATATAACAGTACCTTCACTTACTAAGTTTAAAATTTAGACCATGTTTTTAAAAAAAGAAAACCAACACCCTACAATATTGTGTGGCAAAACAACACAATGATGACATAAAACATAATGTAAAGATTCTCCAAAAACTTAGCCTGCTCATACACTGAGGTACTACTGTCCATCGATACAGGTTAAATGTCAAAAGGGGTATGCATGTCCATGTGGTTTACCATTAAGACTTCGAATGCAACGAATGTCTAGATTTCTTAGGATGGAATCCCCCCGAAGGTCAAGGTTGTCTGGAATGGATTGTAACGCCAGTCTGGCAAAAAGAAGGTCAATCTGATGGGAAAACAAAAAGAGTTTATATAAAAAATAATTTTAAAAAAAACGTACACCATAACATGTCTGAGAAGGAGAGCAGCATTGTGCAACTATGATTTTGTTCAGTAAATGGGAGTTACTGCGTACTCATCTATGACAACCATTGTTACATCAGGTATTGATTTCATGCGTATGTGTGGGACACACAATACATTAGTATTAGTCAAACAATGTCAGCTTTAACGTAAAATACAGCGAGTCCGGCCTTGGTTTCTCAAATGCTGTTTTACTTTAGTCTTGAAGTAACTTACCTCTATTCCATCAAATTTTAATTTTATAACAGGAACAAAAGCATCCTCGACAGCCTTGAAAAACAAGCAAACAAGAAAGCCATGATCACAAAGTGATTTTAACAACTGAATCTCCGTGGCAAGCTTGGCATTTGGCACATGTCCCCTTTGTTCAGCAAAGGGGGTTTCTCTTGTTGTTCTTAGTTTCAATATTAAAAATGTTTAGGGGTATTTTTTTTTTCTCCGGTTATTGAAAAATTAGCAGCAGGCCCAAGTGACATTTCGTTAGCTAAATAGCATCATTGTGAAAGTTACTGTCCCAACAGCAATAATAACTACCAATGTGCTTACTAAAAATTGTATGCGTTTGCGTACAATTCTAGACTTCCAAGTTAGGGTACTAAAAAAAAAAAAAAAAAGCTGTCTTGAATTTGTTTTTGTTTTCTAAAAAGTGTTTCCCGACAAATTACAGCATGACTTACCCTCAGGTCCTTGATCTCTTCATGCTGTTTAAATTTTTCAAAGAAAGATTGAAAAAAGTCACTCCTTTCTACATGACGAGGAGCCACACACAGGGCATCAATATCAGCTCCTGCAATGAGCACCATCTGATCAGCGTCATTCGTTCCAAGTCATTTCTTATTGGTCATAAACTATAACGTGTAAAGACATTTTAAGAAATGCTCAAAAGTTGAACAAAGAGCTTAATGGCAAATTTTAATTTGAAGCAACTTTGGAATACTTGAGCAAAATATGTCAAATAAGAGATGAGAGTCTGAGTCAAGCATTTGACGTACCTTTCGTGTGCACCCCAAGACGATATGAACCAAATGTAAATATCTTGCCCCCAACGCTGCTTATAGCTGAGGGTGGAAGGTTCTGTTGAAAAGACAACAGGATTTCATTTCAATCTAATAACAAAATTGTTTTAAGGAACATCTTAAGCCCACCGCATTTAGAGTGACACCACCGAATTAGATTCAACTGGGCAATCTCAAACAAATCACAGTTGGCAATTGACCTTCACACACCAATAGATGATCTGATGCAACAAAAAGATGCGACCCTTAGCATTCGTATTGGGAAAACATTTTGAAGCATCACATATTCTTTAATTGCACCACAAACTGATTGCCCTTGACCCCAAAGTCATATTTCCCCATCACAACACTTACAATTTGATATGTATGTAGTATGGGAGACAAGCTAGTTGTACACGGGTGGCAACTGACAAAATCTAGTTGCAGAACCACGCACAATGCACAAACCAATACATTATTTACGACAAGTCGCATCGGTCGGTGTACGGCGGTCTGTAGTCACCCGACTTACCTTTAATTCACTGATCTCTGCGATCCATTCTTTGACAAAGTTATTCAATTTTCCCAGAACAGCAAGTCTGAAAAGAGAGCAAGACAGCTAGTTATTATATTGGATACTTAAGATCTAATTTCCTCGAGCTCTTTAATTAAAAAAAGAGCAGCACCACAAAAACTAAAGAAACTCAGCAACACACACGTATTCAACAGAGATGAAAATAAACGCATACACTTACCTGTGATTTAATTCCTCTTCATCTTCAAACACTCCAAATGGCTTCATTGCATCGCAGAGCTTCTTGGTGTATTGGTGGTCTATGTCTCTTGGAGGTGCAAGGCTAATAGCAGATGTAATGCCATAGTGTTTCTGAGGCTGCTGCTGCCCTCCCGGCATGTTGCTGCAAAACAACAGGAAACAGAATTCTAAAAACTGCACCACCAGCTCGTTCTTCTTATCATTGTTGGCTGTCATTCTAAGTCTCTGTATTATTTTCCAAAAGGGTACATACATGAAAAATGAAATGACAAAGTTGGAACACAAACATAGTGCAGCAACCAGTTTATTTGCAGATAGGAGTTCGTTATTTCGTAGGGTTGCCATGCAACTACATTGTAAAACTTTACATTTATATACACTTGGATGCGAGACGACCCAATAATTTGAATATCATTCCCATTAAACAAGAAAAGCGTTATGAATTCGCAAGTTACTCCAGAACCATTTTCGAGATGTTATTTACGATTTACAACTTCGCCAAGTTGAAGCACACTTAACGGCGATCCTTGGCCAATAAGATATAGATCTCTACTATTCTTAACGAGCCATGCAAATATCAGGCATAGCAAGGACGTTGAATTATTCAGTTTAATTGAACAATTGGGCATTTGCTTGAAAGGGAGCGAGCAAACGTTAGCAAAGAGCTCGCTAACAGGTTGGAAAAGCGAGCGGGCTAATTTAGCATGAGCTAAACGCTAGCTTCCTGTTATTGTGGAAATGATTTGTTTGCCACATTTCAGACAGACTCTAAAAGTTGACATTTTGTCCGGGCAAATTTCCAAGTGAAACCGTTCCCCCAAGTGGCCTCATTATACAATAGTTAGACAAACTACAACGTAACGGCCTAGCCAACAATCGATGGCTACAGGCCTTGTTATGACAGTTAGCTATGCTAACGCTAGCTTTTAGCCTATTATTCCCGACTGTTAAACGGGGATAAAAAGGCCACTGCAGAGAGGTAGACTTCATAATTTGACTTACCTTGACATTTCTTTCATGACACTCAAACCAGATTCGCTCTATTACCGCTACGAAGCTGTGAGAAACTAAGAAGGTCAACAAGAAGAAATAATTAGAGATGGTAAGCTCGAGTCAGTCCGCTCCACACAGCACCGAGCTTTTTGAAGCGGAAGTGTCGCAGGGCAGTGTTTCGAGCACGCCCCCTGTCACGTGACCAATGCAAGCGAGGCCTCGGGGACGTCACGCTGCGTCACGCTGCGTCACGAGCTTTGCGGGAAATTCGAAAAATCGAAAAAAGCAGGCCCTGGTGAGATGCTGGAGAGACTATGTCACTTGGCTCACCCTTTGTCCGGAGTGGAAGAAAATGGACGGGCTGGATGGAAAAGTTCTAGTGTTGGACGACCAAATAAAAAGACAGTGGAGAATGAGCGAAAGAAACACAACTGTAAAACGGAAAGTGGATAAAGATATCAAATATCATGGAGGAAGAGGAATTAAGTGATTATAGACATAGTCCACCCATCCCATTAGTGTAATCCACATTAAATCCCAATGAAGCGAAATCTTCTGTTAATCAATGAAAGCAGATCTATGTTGCCATCCGAACACAGGCTGTCTCGGGTAAATAAATCCTTCTCAGGAGTAGACTGACCTGTTTCCTGTTTGTTACTGTTCTCATGACAGTCATGGCCTTTAGGACGCTCCACACACCGGGTCATGCTGGTCACTTGATCATGATCAAATTTATACCATTCTAGAAGAATGGGCCATTTAACCTAAAGCTCTTATCTCAGCCTACAGTTCTTGTTTGCGGGAAAGCTGATGCTACCTGTCGGCACACGCACACACACACACAAAAACACACACGCACAGACACAAAAGGGCATCAAGCCAAGGCAACAAAGCAGGTGCCCCAGCCTCCTGAGCTTATAAAAATGAGCAGGTCACCAGCAAATACACAGGACACGCATAGGTAATCCATGTTTGTTTCATACTTTGCACATATGCATGTTAATTTTTTCCATGGGATCATAATGCAATGAAAAGATGTTTGCTTTTTCTCTTCATAGCATTCTCCCTTGCTGACTTTTACTTGAATTACTCAGTTAGCATCTTTGTGACAGGTTAAGTATGAGTAGTAACCTTTACTGACCGCCAATCAGTCAAGGGAGATCCCTGCCTGTCACCAAAAGTCAGCTGTATCCTCATTAGGATAAATTGCAAAAAGTGGACATCATTGTTGAGCAGGTTGTGTCGTGATCATGTTTGTGACATTTGTTACCACTATGTGATCTTGTTTGCTGTGTAGGTCTGTCGAGTCATGGCCCTTCAGATGCTGACCTTGTTTTTGGCTGCCTACGGTTGGTTGATGCATCCAACAGGTGTTCTCTCGTTTTGTGTTGTGAGGGCAGCTCATTTTCTAGTTCATAACCATGAGTGTTATGTTCAGCTTCTAATAAGCTGCCAGGATGTCACCTGACCTACCAAAATGTGAGCTTGGAGAAAGAAGGATGCCTCTCGTGTAGCCTCGTGGAGACAACCATTTGTTCTGGATACTGCTCCACAGAGGTAACGTTTCTTCTCTGGCGTTTCCCTCGACAGACAACTGCAACAATGTTGTATTGGTTGTCTTCCATGCAGTACCCTATCTTCTACGGCTTCCCTAGCGAAGAGCCTCAAGTGTGTATGTATGAGCGTGTGCACCACCAACAGTTTGAGCTGTCTGACTGCCTTCCAGGCGTGGACCCTGTAGTCAAGTACCCAGTGGCATTAAGCTGCAGTTGTGCAGCATGCTCCATCCTCACGTCCAACTGTAATGAGGAACCCATGGAACCTACCAAACCTGACCTCTGTGCTCAGATGCCCGCTAAGTAATTTGTGACCTTTGTATCACTTACCTTTGTGTCGTCTTCATGTTTGCGATTGTAGAATGGATAATAGTGAAGATAGCAGTTTCAACAGGAACCATGCAGGATCGTGTCTTTGCATGTTTAGACAGAATGAATAGCACATAAATTGTACATGGATACTTTATTTAGATTTTGTATTGTGCACTTGTGTTTGATCAGTTATGAAGGAAACTAAATAAAAGCAGTAATTCAAACTACTGTCTTGAATGACATTTCAATCTTTCATTGATATTTAAACCTGAGTTCAGTTGAAGAGCTTGATCACATTCGTTACAATATCACCCATCACATGCACACACAAAAAAAACAGACTACAACGAGGACAAATACCCCTGACATTGCTCCATCTTGTTCCGTATTTTGGTGGTTACGTCACAGTGACGCAACTCAGTCGCTCTTTTTTTTTTCATATATAAATTGTAGTAATTTTTTCGCGCATCCCGAAGAGTGGAGAACTCGACTTCACTTTACTGTAGCACTGCGTGCGCCACGAAACTATATACGTCACGTTATATTGCTTAAACGTTTTATAAACATGTAATGTCAAAAGCATCTTGAACCCGAAAAAAAAAGTCTGGTAAACAAAGCTACGTCACAGCAAAGCGGTATTTCCGGTTGGATATAAAACGATGACAAACACGCAAAGGCGTGTATTTTTAAGCGCTGTTCACCCCATTAAGTGCGCAGATTGTCTGTGTTATCGCGTTCCTACCGCGGTGGAACAGAACTCTACAAAAATCATGTTGTGGTTTTGTAGCAGTTTATAAACGTATCTGCCAGCCGTCTAAGCCAAGCTCCAGTGGCGCAATCGGTTAGCGCGCGGTACTTATATGACAGTACATTGTAGAGCAATGCCGAGGTTGTGAGTTCGAGCCTCACCTGGAGCAGAATTTTGCATGGAACCTTGTTCTTTTCTTGACTGTTAACTAAGCATGTATATTATAATCGTCTTGGTTATCTATGAATTAATAGTCGTTATGATCTTTTCTTGCCGTGGCAATACTGAAAACATGGAGGATCCCTTAAAGCTGCGCTTTGTTTTTCATGCCAGTAGGGGGCAGCATTTATCCGCAAGTAACCACTGCCCTATTCACCACCATCCTTCCCATTTCAGTACAAATGAAAGCAAATATAGTTCCACCGGCAGGCGACACTGTTGTCCACAGTTTGCCTTTCTTATATTAACTGACGTTTTGCAAACTGAAGTGACTCCACGGATATGATTGGCTGTGTGTAGTATTTGAATAAAAAGACTTGGCCCAGCAAGTATACCTCAAATATCTATCCATGTATCCTATTTTTTTTGGTCCATATATCTCACATACTGTTATCCAGAAGGACTTAAAACGAAAAAACAATCTGCTTCTGACTATATTTACTATAAAAGAAAAATTCTAAGTTTAATATGAGGATTTTAATTTAAGGATATTAGA
The DNA here is from genome assembly GCF_033458585.1 of Syngnathus typhle. Taxonomy (NCBI): domain Eukaryota; kingdom Metazoa; phylum Chordata; class Actinopteri; order Syngnathiformes; family Syngnathidae; genus Syngnathus; species Syngnathus typhle. The sequence goes on from NC_083745.1 coordinate 6,129,539, forward strand.
CTGAAGTACCATTAGATCACTGTTCTTTACAGACCTTGGAATATATTCTCTTAGTGATAACTCCATTCCACTGTTCACATTCTGAGTTGGAATTAGTGCAGAAAAAAAAATCACCTAGAAAAGTTTACTTTTCCCTGACAATTATATAGTATCAGAATTTCCAATAATTTAGAAGAGTATCATGTTTAGGGTTAACGCACAAAATTCTCAAATCAAGTCTTGTTTTGCAAGGAGTTGGCCAGATTTGGTCATGAAATCACATAACAAGCTGTGCAAGAGCTATTGGTTAAGCGTTGAATACATTGTACTGTAATTTTAATGACATGAATGTGCAAGTGCCCGTGAGTCACACTGTTCCCATGAGAAATAAATTGGGATTGGAATGCTGGGATTTAAGAATTCATATGCAATGTTTTATGGCTCAATCTGGCCTGGGATTTAAGATTTGATATTCAATGTTTTATGGCTCAATCTGGCCTACAACACAATGATTGTGTCTCAGTATTTACATCATGTATGTGTTGGTTCCATTTTCCTGTTCTGAACATGTCAATCTGCGGAAAACAATCATTAACAGGTTGACCAATAATTCAAATCATTCTACACTTGGTGCCCTATAGTATATTTTAGTATGTTTTAAGACTTCTATCCAAACCTTCCTCCAACATGCCACAAACCGCAGAGCATGTGTCGCAAGTTTTATTAAGCATCTGTTGGTGATTACCAATGAATTTGCTCACTGTGTAGCAATGTGACAGCTCTCAAGTTCCAGTTGTAAAGGTATAATCATCATTATTATTGTTTTGTCATTTTCTTCCCTTCCATTGCACCCTCAAGCCAAGAGAAACTTCAGCGTTGCAGCATTTATCAAGTAGCCAGAAGGAAATGATGACATTCTGCTTGGCTGAACACCAACAATGTACTTATCCGTGTGCACGCATGCACATCTATTTGCTGTAATGGCTTTGACATTACAATGTTGACTGCAAACATTTAATTTTTAATTTAATTTGTAATGTCCAAGTATTGTCTCCTTTAAAAAAAAAAAAAAAGGAAACAAATTAAATGTCTTATAAAAGAATTCACTGTACACTACTACTATTGTACTATATATATACTTACTACCAAGGGCGTAGTGGCCATCGGGAATTTTGGAATTTCCCCAAATGGGCGGTTTATATCGGCGGATACCAGTTAGAAGTTTGCTTTGAGTTCCATATTTTACTATGGACACAGGCAGCATTATAAGCATCTCATGTCGAGAAATATTTTTGTACAAGGCGTCCATCATGTGTGTGTGTTTGCTCATTAGTTGCGCGGATCTGTTGGCAGCCGGCCTATCGTTCCCCGTGGGCACATGAAGGATGGGTGGCGTGGTGGCTGGGGGCAGGGAGCTGCTGACATGGCTGCCCAGTTCAAAGAGATGGTGCAGTAGATGCAGGCACACAGCGAACAGACCGGCCTTTATATCCACACTCTCTGAGCCTGGGAAAACTCTGTAGATCCCCCGTTGTCGCCTGCGGTTACAGATGGGGAGGCAAGTGGACTTACAGGTGCTGCTCAGGCTCGACCATATTCCAGAATTTGATACGTCGAAAAAAAACAAAACAAGTATTCCATGTATTTCAATGAGGATAATGAATTGATGAATGACAGACGCTCTGGGGTTGCATGTGAAAATTAGCCACAACGTTTGATACCCATGTTCACTTTTTGGCTGTAAATGAAGTATAAATATTGCAGCTTTAAAATTGAATAATGTTCTGTGAAAAGCCACACACCATCATTCAATTTGTGGTATTTCGTCTGGTGTACAGAGGCTGGGTCCTTTGACATGCGCTGGACAAATCATCCTAAACTTGAAATGAGAGAAGCTGCTTTGATTGGTGTTGAATCAAGTCGGCCACTTTCACGCCCACAACGGCGCAAACCACTATTTTTAAACGTGTCTGTGCAGTTCGGTCCTGGTCCGACCTGCCTCACCTCTTGATAGCCATGTGGTCCTCCGTGTTCATCAGTTCTTTTCAATCCATTCTACTCTTCTGTTATTGTACGTACAAGATGACCAATATCGACGTCTACTCGGACTGATGCTGTTGTACTTATGGATCAAATCAAACTTAGCACACGACAGCAATCCTCCATGAATCCAAGATAAGCCTTTAAAGCTGTTTTTCCTCTCTCTATTTTAAAACTGATTTGATTGCACCTTCTAGCAGGTTGATTATGATAACACTTGTTGGATGTGGATTTTGTGTAAATTGGCAAGGTATCACTCAGCAGGTCCTTGCGGTTTTATTAATAGTGCTTTGCCTCTGAGGGCTGAATGTGACTATTGAGCACGGAAGAAGGCTTACTAAGCAAAGCGTAAGAATCTGTACATGTGTGAGTGGATAAGTAGAGTGGTACGTTTGGCCAGTGTCTGATGTGAGCAACCCATGCAGGGGGTGTAAGTTCAACTTGTGGCTAGAAAGAAAGGGAAAGGCTGACATAATTCTTTCCAGTGGAGAGGCTTGTTATTGTTGCCACTTAGTATTTTTGTCAAGAAGAGATGAAGTTCTTGAGGTACAACAAACAAGTCTGTGGACCGTCGTTTCCTCGTGTACACACGCACGCACGAAAAAAAAAAAAGAATTATAGTTGCATGGGTCTATGCATAGCCATTGCAAGCCATGCAACATTTATTTTTGCTGGGATCTTCACAGAAATCTCCAAGCAACCCTTCAAACTGCTAGTTGCAAACAGCTTTTAATAAATACCGCAACTTAATTTTTTGTTTGTTGTGATCTTCTAAATGAAAAGCATAATGGGCAGGAAACTGTATACTCTACTCTTTGCTTTTACAATGCTGTTTGCTTCAAACCCCTTGACACAAGTAAAAACTAAATAATCTGGACAGAAAATTATTTCGTGAAGCACTTTTGAGCACCAAACTTTGGGCTGTTTGTATACGTTCGTCAGCGCTCAGTGCCTTCGCTGGAGATTAGGTGTGGTATTAGAGGGATGTCACTTGTCTTCCCTCCCTCACATTCCATTGTCCCAAACATACACCATCACATCGCAGCCTTATGAGACCCCCCCCCCCCTCTCTCTACCCTGCCCTACTTCAACACACCACTCATCCCCCTTTGGCAATGCTTCCCTCCTTCCCTCAGCCTCCCTTAAATTTGGACATCAGAGCAGGCAAGCCCAATCCCTCTTTACCAGGCACTCAGACCTGTTAAATCAACAGACGGCCGTGTCTATTGTCCTACAGCTTGATCTGGAGTGTGTGTGTTGGTTTGGCAGGGCTGGTAGGTCAGGGTAAGGTTTGGACAGCATTGGATCCCAACTAATCCCACAAAAAAGCAAAGATAAAACCAAGTCCAGGACCTCCGGCGCTTTGAGTACACCCTCTTCCACCTGCATACTCACACAGACACCGTGTTGTGATTATCAGACATATTCCAAAATTACGTTTTTTAATTCAACTGACCATGGATTTAAATGAGTTTTTTCTAGAGTTTGGTTTTGCATTGCCTAAGAAAGAGAGGAAGACTGGCGGTGTAGTAGAAAGAAAGTTCCCACTTCAATTTCTCTGCCAGCATTCATAATTCCCGAAACACTGTGAAACGTCTGCACAGTCAACATAAGCTTTGATGAAGCTCCGTGTCTTCTTGACCTTCAACTCCTTCAAACTCCTCTGCGACTATTTCAGAGGAAAGAATTAAGCCGTTGGGCGTGAGTGTAATGCACACCGCCCATGTGAATCGACTTTAAACGGGGAGGGGGACAAAGTCAGAACATGGCAAAAGGTTTTGATTTATGGGGGTAGAACTACATTTGATATTCATTTCCTCAGCGGTGGCCAGCTAAAAAAACAGCCTGTAAATAGACCCGTCCTGACAATGGTGCAGTGTGGAGAGAGAGAACGAGAGAGAGAGACAGAAACTGCATGCGTGCGTCACTCCTATTTTAGGAATGCTTCGGGGCTCTTTCAGTCCAATTCAGGCCAGATGTTTCTGATTCGCTAAACACATATAATAAGTAATTATTGAAAACACCTTTCACTCGCCCAGTGTTGTGCGGTGCTTCATTTTGTGTAATCGAAGCTGCGGTTTCTCAAACAGGCACTGGATCCAAGACTTTATTGAAAGCCAGCTAAACTGCCCTGCAGTCAGAATTTCCTGATTCAAGATGAGAGAAAAGGGAGCTTAAAGACATATTACCAGTCCCGCTTTGGTGAGAAGATGGAGTGAGAGAGGGGCGGTCTGGAGTTGTTGGAGAGAAGAAGAGGGAAAGATCAGCAGATTTCATAGCCATCCAGGTGGAACAAGATGAAAAGATTGCTTCGAGATAGAAATGATGAGGCTGCTCATTCTTGGGAGGCATGCAGAACTGCTACGGAAATATTCACGAGTTACTATATTACAAAAAATACATAGTGGTAACATGGGTTCAGTTACCACTCAGTGATGTGAACGCATCTACCGGAATAGAAAAAAAAAAAAAATCCATGTTCATTCCATGCAAGGTTAAAATATATTTCTGAAAACACTACAGTATGGATCTCTGGTACAAATCGCAATTGTGCGCTATGGTGATCATCACTTGAATTATTTGTTGTGGTACAGCACGACATAAGAATCGTTTTGCTGTTAAATATAATTATAATAGACAATATAATAATATATATTAAAATATAATATATACTAAATATATGATAAAATATTATTTCTCAATGACAACTGCCACGAGTCTTGCCTTCAAAAGAAATGTCTAATTTGAAAATGACAGTTTGTGATGTGGCAATATGGAGTTTGAAATGGTGATCGCCTGCGATGCAAGTGATGGCGGACTCCTCCTACAACATTTCCACACAGAAATTACCCCAGGGGGACAACTTTCTAAAGTGTACCAAAATAAATCATCAAACAACAGTCTTGTTGCCTAAATAAAGCATGTGAATCATCACATGCTTGCTTTCTCATTACTAGTTATTGCTGTGTTCATGCTACAATACATAGAACAGATGAGTCCATACATGTAGTCGGTGGGATGAATTATTCTTGTCTCTCCTTGCACTGTACTTTTGGTTATCCCCCGTACGACTACTTTTACAAGTCGCTGCCGAGCTATGTTTGCACAAGCTTACATTTCTACAAATTGGTGTCTGATTCTGTGGGGGTGTCTGGGTTCCTGTTCTCCATGTGGGTGTTTGTGCACCGTGTGTGCAAGATGGGGAGTGAGGAAGAAAGAAAGAAGGAGATGGGATGGGGGATGACAAGCTGGATCTGATTATGGCTTGGAATGACTGGGAGGCTTTGCGGTGCGGTGCTTTCTCAATAGCACATTCCTGTGAGCAAGCCGAGGCAGGATCCAAAACTCCGGACCAGCCCCTGCCAGAGGGATTGAGGAAAATGAAACGGTCGAAACTTACATTTCAAAAGGCCTAGCTAGATGGAAGGACGGGAGCCGAAATAATGATTAATCAGTGTGCTGTGCTACATCCAGGAGATATTTTTTCTTTGGTCTACATTAAGGTTGGAACAAGGGTTTATTGTTTTGGGGTTATTGGTGGAGTAAACATGGCCGCTTAAATTGCCAACAGTGAGTAGAGCGACATTTGCAAACAGAAAGCAACTTAGCAGAAGCAATGTTGTCATTTTTGGTACGTGTGTGTTTGGCAGTGTGCCAGTCTGCTCAAGTAAGCACTTTGCAGTGACCACTCAGTCCGGAAATGCAAAACACTCATTAGCTCTGAAATAAATTCTTAGTAGACAGGCGCCCATGTGCTCGGCCTAAAAACTAGTGCATCTTCATTTTAGTGTGGGGCAAGTCTAGTTTTGTAATTCTGGCACCACGGTGTGTGCCTTTTTTTTTTTTTTTGCATCTTTGCCATTTTTAAAACTTCTCCTTTTCTGATATTTAGACAAAAAGACAGTTGGAAGTGGCAAGACTACCAAACATATTACTGAGTTACAGAAAAGAAATCAACTGCTCCGATCATTTAGGGGAAGCCCGCAACCGCATCAAAATCTTGTTTGGTTTGATTTAGCGTGTTCCGAGTGCATGCCAATTGGATGTGTGTGTCTAAATTGCGTAACATTATTGGGAGACGGCACTACCAGTTATCTCTGTGTGATGAAATGAACCAGGCACGAGCAAAGGCAGAGCTGAAAGGAGGAATGTCAAAAGTGATATAGTATGACTCCATCTTGGAATTGGCTCAGAGTTTGACCTTATCAGGGGTGTCAAATTCATTTTTATAGCAGGCCACGTAGTTATGGTTTCCCTCGTGGGCTCATTAATACTTTCTTATATTATCGCATACACGCAACAGAATCCAGCATAAAAAAACGTCAACGATTTTCTAATTTGTTTTGAAAGTGGGGTTTTAAATAAATGTTGCAGTACCTCAGTGTTATTAAAATATAAGACCATTTACAACTATTTTAACAAGAAATATGAAGTTGACACACGAGTTGTCTTTGCGGGCCACATAAAATGATGTGGCAGGCCGGATCTGGCCCACGGGCCTTGAGTTTGACATCAGTGCCTTAGTTGATTTAGAGGCTCCAAATTCATATTGCTGAATACACAATAGGTTGTCATCCTTTTTCTTTCTGCTTTTTCAAAAATATTTACACAGGTAGAAAATATCAGTTCTCCTGCAAAATGTAGGTTTCTCACCCATTTTTCAAACACAATGCTTAAAGATGCAAAATCACAAGGCCTCATGCATACACGCATTCCCCGTCGATGGCTTTGGGCATGGGTAGACGGAAAACTGACATACTGACACGAGTCAGTGAAAACCAGACGTCCCGTAAGGAAACCAGATAAGGAGGCCTTCCTCCCACTGCTTACTCATCTCAGTGCCAGGAAATGCATGTGTGGAGGGAGCTGGGGGAAGACCAAAAGGGTTTTCCAGGTCTTTGCACAGCCCTTTGTTCCTTCAACTACTCCCGCCACCATCGCTGCCGACTGTAAACACCTCAACGGACTTACAAAAGAACCCCCCCCTCGACCCGACCCGACCAGTTTACCGGGAAGTCAGTGTGAAAGCAAGCTTTTGATTTACTGCAAGGAGGAAATAACATTGACTTGTCCATGCACTGCTTTTGCCCTTCCCTCCACACTTACTCTTTGTTTAAAGGTTTGTTTACTATTCTCTCTATGGAAAATCCTTCAGGAATGTGGAGGAAGTGGGAGTTTCCTCCCAGTGCAAATTTTAATAGGTTTTGATGGAGGGGAACAAGAGAAGAAGGAGGCAACCTTTTCAATATTTCAAAATGCTTCAGGTAGCCACTGTGTGTGCACATGTGTGTGTTTGGATATGCGACGAGGCAAGCAGTTGCACAATCTGAAACAAGTCAGAGAAGAAAGCTTAGCAGAAAAATATATTTTCATGGATGCTACACTTCAATATTAAGCAGCCCAATAATTCTTGTCAATTTGACACACTTTCAGAACCAAGCAGCTGAAAAAATATTTACTTGGCTCTTTAATTTCACACTTGTTGGGTTGGAAGTGCCCCCCAGAGAACACTATTTGTATATAAGGAATGGATTTTTTTTTTTCCCCCTTTGGACTGGTGATGGTGATGCGCAAGCTCAGACTATTTTTGTCTCCTCTCCCAGAAGAACATTAAGGGTTTGATTTACATATGTGCGTGTGTAAAAACAGGCATAAACTTGATTGCACAACAAAACAGATGTGAAAGTTGATCTATTAAGCAGATGCCACTAGGATTATGTCTGCCAAATGCTTTAATTGGAGTGGCCTTGCAGACACCAATGACCCGCTCATGATAGGACAACTCGGTCCTTTTCTGAAGCTCTTCTTGAACTCACCATGATGATAAAAACCTGACCTTTCTTACCCTGATGCAATTTTATCAACTCTTGCAAACTTGTCTGCAATGCCAAACACCCACTAAAAGCCATTTTAATTTTTTGGTACAAACTCAAGTCTTAACAAAACAAATTTATATGAATAAAAACATGTTTAAACTTAGCAATATTGCATGACTTTGGTTTGTGAGCAATATTTTGTGGTTGATGCAGTCATGCTTGTCCACACACAGAGAATGACCCCTTGAAAAGAGGCTGAATCATCTATTTTAATAAAGAGCCTGTATTTCCATGCCTCTCAAATTCTGACACTGTCTTGACCACTAAAGCACCAAGGCTGCCCATAGAAATGTCCACAGAAAAATGGAGGCCTGCCGACTGAATCAATGCAATAGTGTGTATTTAAAAATGTGACTGGCAAGCAAAAAAAAATATAAATAAATAATAATAAATAAATAAAATAATCCAGACCTCTCCGCTAAAGTGGAGAACAACTTTCAAAACATCTATACACCAATACCTCGCTGCAATTGAAGGACGTCTGGGACCAAGTCAATTTCTTGCCTTCCGTCAGCCATTGTGGGCATGAAAAATCAAAATGTGGTATACCATGCTGATCACGACAGACATGTCAGTGGAACTTGGCTGCAGCACTTTTGCTCTGACCTACCAATTAGTGGATGGAAAAATGCTGACGTTATTGCGGGCGAATTTGAAATTTGAATGGTCAGAGGAACAGTCCAGTCCCATTGCTAATATACTTAAAGGTACACACTTTGAATGTGTTTGTACTGGCCAAAGGTGTGTGTGGGAAAGTTGAATAAAAATGTCTGACTGACGTGTGTGTAGATGTCTATGTTTGCAGGTGATGATTTGATCTTTGCTGTGTTTATGTGTGAATGGGCTCGAGGAATTCCAACTCCCCCCTATCAAGCAATCTGTTCATCTCTCAGCACTCTTGTAGGAGGACATGAAAGTCTCGAGCGGGTGATCATAGGACTGGTTTTTCTTTTTTTTTTTAGAAACAAGCCTATCATACTGGTATGCAGCGTGTCTGTCAACGCTCAGTGGACTAGGATTGTTTTGGACTATTGTTTAGATACTGAGATTCTGCTGCTTCTCCTTGGAGGCTATCTAGTTATAGAGTTATTGCAAAATATGGCAAATAGATATAATTTCTCCCTCTTTTCTTTGAAAATAATAAAATTATAGAAGTTATTCATGTATAACCAATGTACATCTTCAAATTAAGTACACATGACATTGTGATTGGTGACAACTGTACCAAGGAAAATATTATAAAATATATATCTATATATATATCTATAGTATCTGTGCTTTTAAAGTATGCTTGAGGCGCTTTATTCATTTATCCTCTCGTGAGGATGAAAATGGAGTTGCCCTACAGTGAATACAAATTTTTCATTGTTACACACCTTTATGGAATTTTGTGGACAGGTTGGGCAGTGAACTAAAATATTTCCAGGAATTCATTCTGATAGACTGATAAGTATCATCATTTGTTCGTTAGTTCCTTCGTTCATTCTCACCACCGCTTATTCTGTTCACGGCTGTGGGGGCCACCGAAGTCCAACATGATTAAAGGTTCCACTGACCAGAATAAGGGCGCCGGGATACAAATTTTTTTATCTCACAATCACCGCTTGCATGACGTCATCCTTGCACCAGCTGATGGTTGAATGTCAACAAACAAATGCGCTTTTGGAACAACTATGAGTATGTCCGTTTTATTGGCGAGCGACCTCACAATTCCCAAAACGACAAATGGAAGAAATGCGTCAAATCTGTGAACAATGACATATTGCTTTATCTCCACACGAGTGACTCCTGAGGGATTTCAAAGTAAGAATGTTTCTGTAGTAATTATAGACATAAAAAAAAAAAAGGGTGCCGATAACATAGCATGCAAAAGGTCAACATGCTGTAGACTGTATCGCACCTGCCTTTGTCTTTGCTTTCTCAACCGTGAACTGTTGTGTTTGAGTGTGAAGGCTGCCATTCAAGTTTTCTTTAAACCAGCGTCTGCTCCCACAGCATCTCACAATGCAGTGCTGATTGTCAGGGAAACTTTCATGTGCATTTATTGTTTTTCAACTGTGCCGTGTCTACAATAGCTGCCGAGGAGGGAACTTAAGGGGCACTCGGAGCCAGGTCATTTTCTAAGACAAAGAAAAAATGTTTGACTTTCATCACGCAATAACAAGGAAAATATATAACTTTGATCACAATGTTTTTCTTGATCACGTGGACACAAAACAGTAATGTGTCGACGTTAGGTTCAACTTTTGATCGGACTTTGCTAAAAAAAAAAAAATCAACTATATATATAAAAAATATATGTATTCTATAAATATCTGACATTCCATCACGAGTTAGTTTTATCAACACCTCTTGTAAGCATAATAATATCAGCTCAAAATTTTACCCATCTGTTTTCCATACCACTTATCCCAATCAGATTGACGAGTGAGCCTATCTCAGCAGACTTTGCACCAGAGGCAGGTTACACCCTCAACTGGATTGCCAGCCAATTTCAGGGCACATTGTAGGCAAACAACAGTTCAACTCATATTGACATCATCATCATCATCATCATCATAAATTAATTAAGAGTCTTCAACCTTACATGTAGTATGTTTTAGAAATATAGGAGGAAGCCAAGAGAAACTTTCGACAGTGCGTCAAACATGCTAACCAGTCTTCAAAATAAATGACATCCTGCAGTATTGGTAAACGGTGGTAGAGCAGGATATTATTCATCATGTTCTTTCTGCCAACCTCATGCCTCATCACGCTTGTGAATGTCAGTTGATAACCAGTAAAAGCGTGAGATGTGAAAACACGTGGCATCATCAGCCTTCAACTGCTGACTCAAATGTCCCAACTCAACAAGAGAAAATATAAAAGATGCATTTATTGTTCAGATTCACAGCTTCAAAGTATATCGAAATATGATTTGCTGTTGACGTCAGCATTTCCCACCATTTTCCTATTTGAGGCGGCCATTTTTGAAAGGAAATTTGGCACAGGTTTTATGGACGGGTGCCATTCTTGACTCCATACCCATCGTACATATCCATATACATGTTCACTTGATACTATTTCTACTTGTTCTACTCTTTATGTAACTACAATGTGTGTTGGCCGCATATGGTCAGGATGGCTGGAGCCCCAGACTGAAACAAATCATCACGATGACATCAGAGGACAAAGTGTACTCATAATAATGTTGGTTTCCATGTCTACGATTTGCGCCCAAGAGTGTGGCCTTCACCTCCAGCCTGGTCCCATCACACTGGATCAGTTTCATTCTGACCTCCATACTGACTTCAAACTATAATTTGACACTGGTTTCCTTATCTTTGCTTTTGGTTGTCCGTTAACTTGCTTCTCTTCACCCTTATGACTCTTCATTCCTGTCTGTTTCTCTTTTGGTTCACTCTTTGATGACTGTTTTTCTTGGCACACTGGTGGTTTAGTTCCAGTGACAAAGCAAATTTCCCTTCTTTTTTTTCCTTTCCTTACTTCATGAGTTATTCCTGGCCAATGTCTGTGTCCACAGGTGTTTCTCTGAAAAAGTTGCTCCCATTTTATTGACTTTCGTCCTCATTACATCACAGCATCAGAACATATGAATGAGTTTGATGATGTGCCTTTTTTCCATCAATCTGCCGCTTTCCTCAACACATCCTTCTGATTACGTCTACGTGAGTGTGCATCCGGTCAGGAGGTGTGTATCACTCCAGAATCTCTGGATTTAGGAAAGCCTGGCATGGTTTCTAAGGTTCCATGGAGAGAGAGAGGCAAGTGTTATGTAATTAGACCTAGTTCTATCAATGCTGCAGATGTGTGTTTTATCCATGCGTACGTGGGTGGGTGTTATGGTAAGCTATCCATCTCCAGGGCATCTGCTCTCCATTATGGTTTAAATGGATGTCAGATAAGAACATGACAAACAGATTTGGAGAGCCTGAGAGAGGCCGAAGCACACCCACTGGGGGAGCTAGAGACTCATTGCACAAAGGATAAGTCTTCCATTCGTCCTGCTCGTTTTTCAGCAAGGCCACACAAACTCAAATCATTTTGTCGATAATTTGTGGTGCCTGATGGGTTGGATTTGTCTTGAACAATACAATGGGTTGCAGCTGAGACGAAAATCATTAGAGAGTTTGCTTGTTGAACTTTATTCGCCTATTTGGGGTTAGTCTGAAGTCATGGATGCTACCACATGTCGGGAAATTGACTTAATCGCAACTGGATTTAGAGTGGACATGCAGTCAATATTCAGGTTGAGGTCAAAATTTCGGTTTCTGAAACATTTGTAAAAACCTGTTTACATGCGTCCGAGTTGCTCCTTCATTTAAATATCTTGATTCGACTCACGGACGGTTTTTAAAAACCCGATTAAGAGCACATTCAGGCTTTTTCTGCATGTAAATGTATTCCAGAGTCCATATATCAGAGTGAATTTGTGCACATCCATGCATGTAGACCTGTATGCTAACCGTACATTTCCGAGATAACGTATGCCAGATGTGCACAACTCTTCAATCCTCCGAGTCCACTTACTGTAAGTCCGTTAATAGTGCTTGACAAGTCCTGACGTGTAGCTATCGCGGCGGTTTATAAAGCAAGCCGAGGGAAATTTTTTTGCACTGCTCCCATGCAAAACATTGCATGTGTTTACATACTTCAGCTTTACATGTTCTATAATGATGGGTGAAATGAAACCTGTTGCAACATTTCAGTTGTCTTTGATTTATAGGCGTGTTGATTCAGCCAACAAGCAATTAGTGGAAAGCCTATTGGCAACCTCAAGAGGTCTCATAATCTACAGGGAACCATTGCTCATTATGTGAGATGATGAAAAGCATCAGAGCGTGTAAAGACGGACGGGGAAAGTATAATACTTTAACTCTTTGTGTCTGACATATTCTACAATTAAAGCAATAAGATTCAATAGGAATATATTGGTTGTTGACTATATGATGGCTAGCAGTTAACTTTTTTAACTCTTTAAGTGAGCTAATTTCTGTTAAAATTGCAGTTCGCTCAAGTGCTGTTGCTGCACATCAGTTTGCAGCAGGAATAAATAACAAATAATTAAAAAAATATATATAATAAATAATAGAATACATATATAAAATAAAATAATTATAAATAAAATAAATAAAAACTAAAACACTGGCCCTTCTATGACTGGCATGTGTGATCCATGCAATTACATAAAATAGTCGCCATCAGATTGCACTCAGAGTCCAGGAAGGACAAAAACATTCTGAGAAAAATCACAGATGGATGCTTTTTGTACATAAATAAACAGTGGATGTGTCCGAGGGTAAGAGGGCGTCTGGTCACCCCAATGAACACATGCAAGCAAGCTCACACGCTGTCACGTACTGATAACTCTCAGCTGCTCTGGACAACAACCAGCACTGTCTCGCAATGACAATAATAAATAATAAACTTGTTCAGTTTTATCACAATTAACTGTCTTACAGTCACCCCTAAATGCACCCGAGCATGCATACACATGCGCACACACACACACAGACACTCACACACACAGCCCTTGTTGGACCAGTTTACAATTTGGGTTTGGTTCTTTTGTGACTGTGTGATTGATGGCCTCTGGGTGTGAATGGTAACAAGCATAGCACTTTATTTTCCCAAGCACAAAGCCCTAAGATAGTGTCAAATAAACTGAAGCAAAATATTGTATTTGAAATAACTAATAAATAAAGCCCAATATTGGAAATTGAAAGGGAAAGAGTAGTGTACTTCCATTTCTCATCCCCATGCTAAGCCATTTTTTTCCATGAAAAAATATTAACAATTTTAATGGTTATATACTATATTTAGTTGTTTCATATGTATGAATAAACCTTGGTAATCGTCCTAAATATAGGCAGTCTCTTTTTTATAACTTTTTCTCTTTTTATAATTAAAGAGGGAAACATGCTTTCTCTTGAGACTTAATCCTATTTTAATTTTATTCATTTGAAATGAGTCAGGAATGCGTTTGTGTATAATACACATTTAGAAAAATGCCGCTGCTGCAGCAAAAAAAAAAGAAAAAAAAAGAAATAAGCTAGTTTCCTGCCATAACTGGGTTGGAAATGTTCTCTGAGTCTATTTTCTCTCAATTAATAAGTTGACTGTTTTCATCATGGCTACTGTACTATAACGGGCTCTATCTACAGCTCACAATTAGGCTAAGATCTTATCATGGCCTTGGCCCTCCATGTTCTCCTCCCAGCTCTTTTTCATCCCCCTTAAAAGAATGCTTGTTTATCTTTCACCCACTGCAGAGAAGTCAAGAACAAAGATACTTTTTGTGGTTTTGTTGGTGCATGTGACACTCAGAGTGTGCAAACATGAGTGCTGGTGGTGCAGAAAGTGGGTGAAATATCATTGCTGGAGGAGAAACTCGTTTGGAAAAGATGCAAACTGTCAGTGGATTGGAAACTTTCACAAGAGTACAGTCTTTCATGTTGGAGCATGATTTTCCTCTCTTTAAAAGCTGAACCCCTGCACTTCCAGTTGCCCCTGTCGGAATAGTTTCTCATGCATTTGCTTGGATGTTCGAATTTCCACAGACGTGTTACATACAACCGCTCACATTACCGGGTGCATACAAATTCAAAGCAGAAAAATTCAATGCCTATTAAATTTATTGCATTTACTTTTTGCACATATTTTTCACAGCGTAAAAAAGCAGAAAACAAATGTAAAAAAAAATAAAATCGAGTTCTCACAGACATGCAAGATGGATGGAATAGAACAGAATATGCATGCAACTCCATAGGGTACAACAATATCAAAGCAGATTGTATTATTATTATCGATGAACATTACCTATGGCAGGCTTAGTGATAGGCTGTGCAGTTCCTATATGGATGGGGGGGCAGGATTGGGGTGCATGGGGGTGGGCGATGAGTTGAAATAAGAAACAGCTGCTTGCTCTAAATTACTGGCGTTTTGTCAAATCTTTTGAGGAGAGGAATTGGAATTACCAAAGTCAAATGTTCTAATATAAAGGAATTGGTCTGCTATTATGATGCTACAATAATTACCTGAATTATATAATCAGGCTCAAGCAATTTGAGAAATCAATCCAAGGAAATGCACATCCAGGAAATGAGCACGTCTTAGAGTGTAAATAGTTTTAGCCATTTTTTTTATGGGTACGGCAGTGTTTTGTTGCCTGTGAAGAACATTTGTTTAGTTAGAAGCGTAACCAATTTTAAATTAGGGAGCTGTCAATGGATGAAAAAAACAAAAGCTGAGAAGAAAAAAAAAATACAAACACTGGTCATAGCCTACACAAATATTTGTAATTACCTAAATCACAGAGCACAAATTAAGAGGCGCTGATGAGTGAAATGTTTAGAGAGCTGCAAAGACCCTAACACAACTGTTAGTGACATCAGCAATAACCTCCAGAAGGCAAGAATCCAGGACACTGAGGGGAGTAACGTCCCAAAACAAACAAATGAAAGAGGCTGTAAAAAGCTGAAGAATAATCACAAAAGAAGAATGTAAACATTTGCGGAAGACTGATGAGTCTTGGGCTTCGTGCATTCAAGCATTGTATTTTCAACCATTTTCACAACTGTCAAAATAAATTTGGCATGATCAAGAAATGACTGACGTTCTCACACATTTTCCCCTCGCGTATTACCCCAAAATAAAATGTTGCTTCATATGTGAATATACAAATCTCAGCTACCGTTTTGCAACCGCTATATAGTTGATACATAGTCTGATTCAATTTTGATGGATGAAGGCTGCAGACAGAAAAAAAAAAAAAAAAGAAAATCACACGTGTACCGATATGTGAACAAAAGGTTCAAGTCAAGAATAAACATGGCTGTCCTTCAGGAACGATGAAGCTCAGAGTCAGAACCACCATAAGGAATTAAACAAATGATTGCAGTGTAAGATTCTTGGATTTGGAGCACAATTCTGGGGTTGAACCTTAATCCCTCACAAATCATACAAGCTTATTACTTTTAGTCCATTAGTGGTCACTTTATGGCCAAAACAAGAGACTCAACCTATACGTCCCCCCCATTTATTTTCAAGGCCCACACACTTTAAAATCCCTCATTCCACGCCAATCTGCCTCATACTCAACCCTATAATTGTAGTGGGGGAAAAAAAAAATCTGTGGCTGTTATTTTTATTGAATTCCCAATAACTTTACCAAGACTACAGTTAAGTAGAGCAGCCTGGGATTCGTGCCTCAAGTATGTGGGCCAATCTGAGGCCAGTGGGAATCTGGAGCCAAGCAGGGAGGTGGAAAGGTCATTGGATGTGTGTGTGTGTGCAATTTTTCTTATTGATTTATTTTATTTTTCATACGGCGCAGGGGGAAAACAAGGCAGCGTTGCCAGGTTTAAATCCACCCAATGGACAAATGGACACTAATAAACAGACTTAATCCGCTGGGAGTAGCTTTGCGTGATTTTGCGTGAGTGACGAAATGCATGTGAAGCGTGTGATTATATATGGCCGCTTATGTTTTACAATGCAACTTACTCTGAAAAACATGACCAAGCTTCATATCGCCTTCCATGAATTTTCACGGATCCTCATTGATTTGTTCTGCAACTGTTGTTTTTTTTGCTGTACAGTGACCCCTCGCTTTTTTTGCGCTTCATCTGTCGCAAATGCGCTACGTTGCGGGTTTAGAAGTACTATATGAGAATGTCTATAAGTATAAATGTAATTTTCAGGAAAGAGAAGGAAAGGAAGAACAAGTAGGCTATATCATTATGCTACATTGTATATCTTATGTCTTGTGACTTCCAAGTGTGTGCATGTGTTTCTGTGCCTGTGTTTGTGTGCGAATCTGCGGTAAACGTGTTCTGGTCAGTGTAACTCAATTTAAGCGTCAAACTATGTCATGAAATCAGGCCTGCTGTATATTTTACCCCTCTGCTCTCCAACGTTGGAGATACCGCAACACTTTTTTCATTTTCACACACGCACACACCAATGCAGCGGTTGCCCAGTGCGTCCCAGAAAGCAGGTTCGGTTACAGAGTTAAGTGAATGGCAGCGGTGACACGGTTGACACTTGACTCTACCGCTGTGGGCACTTTAGAGTTATGAGGGCCTCTACTGACTCCCCACCAAATGGATTCCCAGATAAAGCATCCTGTCTGAGCTGCTAGGGGGTCTGGATGTGGATGTATGTGTGTCATTGAGCAGGAGCTTCAGTTCCCAGCATCAGTGGCTCGGCCACAGCTGTCCTCTGTGGTCTTTTGACTATTCCGATTGCAGTTGCTCTGATCTCTCGAAAGACTTTCCCACAGTCACCAGCAGTTGCCTCTATCTTACTTTGAACACATTTGCCTCGGCCCATGACTCCAACTCAGGATGTGTTGCTGTTGAAAAGGTTGCTTAGTACCGTAATTTTCGGACTGTAAGTCGCGTTTTTTTTCATAGTTTGGGTGGGGGGGGCGACTTATACTCAGGAGCGACTTATATACAAATATATATATGTTTTCTTTCACTTTTTTGGGCATTTTATGGCTGGTGCGACTTATACTCCAGTGCGACTTATAGTCCGAAAATTACGGTAGTCGCTTTACTGATTACTTTAAAAGTCAAGCTTGGTGTCCTGCAGCTCTTTTCTACTTTAAGACGTTCATTCCTGTTGGGGGATTTTGGTTGGGTACTTTTGCCTATGTCGACTTACACTTTATAACATTGTGTCCTGGCTGCATCTGAGTTCAAAATCTACTCCTATTATATGTTAATTGGATAAGTAACTCTAATCTGATTACCGGTCTAGAAATAGCAATGCGTTAAAGTGTCGGTTGCTAAAAACATGGTCGGTCTTATTCGAGTAACTCCGAGGCCGAAGCTGCTGCACTATTTCCGAACCTGGAGGAATAAAGCGGTTTGACTGCTGATTCTCAAACAGCGTAGGGTGTTGTTGCTGTTGATGCAACTGGAAGCTGGGCTGCAACTCAGTGGCCATTACCACTAAAATAGTACTGTGGTTTCCTGGGTCCACAAAAAAAACAAGTTGCGTGAAAAGTAATGCAGCATCTGCCAAGTGAGATGTTTGATTCCTGATTGTAGTTTGGCAAGAATATCATGCCTCGTCTATAGTGTGCACAACCAAGGGCCTCTTCGTTGTGTAAGTGTTCTCTCCAACCCAACATGTGTTGTGGCTCATCAAGGCAGAACATGGAAACTGTGAGTGTCTGCAGATGTTGAGAAAGAGAAGATGAGGCTTTTTTTCCATGCTGGCATTTGGTTTGAGCATGTTTCCTCACACGCCACGAAAACTCCCCAGTAGACCTTCTTCAACTAAATCTCAGACGCTTTAGGACAATCTCATAGTCAACATACTTCCCATCTCTAAAGAATAATCGTCTCGGGGGTTGGCGGCTCCAAGCAACATCTGTGAACAGAACAGACAAAGACATAAAATAAAAACCTCAGTGTTTTTTACATTCATATATCAGGACTCGAGAACTTTCAAAATACGACTTCAAGCCAGACTGTGATGAAAATAACATATGCTATCAACTATTCTGACTAATCCTGAAATATGACAGTTGCCACCCGGGAATCTACCCGCAATATCACCATGTAATCGCATCAGTATTTGGATGTGCCAACACAGAGGCTGCTCCACCACACAGAAGACAAAATGCGTGGGAGAATAACTTTGACCTTGAAAAGTATACATAAAGCCCGCGGTGTAAGCCATCTCTCATCATTGTCGTCAGACCTACAGACATTCACACGCTGCCCCCCCCCAGGCACCTGTTTGTTTGTGTTAAGATTGCGGTCAAGCCAGACTGAGCAATAACGTTTACGGACAGGAGAGACCAATCTGTGCTGAAATGTCGCTGCACCTCGACAGCCGCATTGTGTGCGATTTCTCCAGCGTCTTATTAAAGGTCTGAATAACTCACCAGACTGTTTCTCGGATATTTGTCTCAAATTTATTTTGGATGTACTGACCACAAGTTTTGTGCAGCCAAATATCTGCAAAATCATTCTGTGATACATGCAGGCAGGCGTGGGAAGGTCTGAGGAACACTACATCCTTAATTCTTTGTTAGCAGAAATCTCATTTATCATCAACGTACAGTATTTACTCAACTTTTTATTCTCAAACACTGTAAACTAAATTTGACAGCGAATGTAAAATATTTGACAAGATAATCACATAATTTAATTTCAAATGAAGTCCATGTGTTGGCTATTTGACGTTAGCCTATTATATGATGGCCATGGTAGGACGTATCATTGGGTGATTAAATGAGCTTTTTGGAAAACAATTTGTGAACCTTTATTTGTCTCCTTTTGGTCTTTCGAGGACTTATGCAATGTCATATTGTTCCTATTTAGGGAAATCAAGTCAAATAAACTGTGACGTGAGGCCAATCCAACTGTTATGTAAGGAGAATGTTACTTCATAAAATGTCTCTTGGAACGGCCACACTATCGATTCACAAGCCCTGTATTTTTTTTTTTTTCCACCCTGGATTGTTTTGCCTCTGAGATTATTGATGATGGAAAATAAATGGAAAACAATTACATCAAGGATTCACAGGCAATAAGAGCAGATTTTCCGTATGAAGTTTTTTTCAGTCATTGTGTGGATAAATTCACGTCTCATGAATCTTAGGGTCGTTTGAAGTTAATTCCATCCATCCATCCATTAATTCCTTGTGCAAAAATAATCTCTCATGCATTTATATTAGATACTTAACCTACATTGCACACTTTACTTGTTGTTCCTGTCCCCACTTTTTTTTTGCTCCAGGCATCAAAAGATGAACACAGTATTCCAAAGACAAAACAATAATCAATTTGCTTTGTAGTGTGTTCACATGACTATAGGTCGAAACGAATGAGCAGAATTCTGTTTTTATTTCCTTTTTATGTGCCGACTGCATTGGAATTGGGGTTTGTTCTATGCATGTCTTTGGAGATGTGGCTCATTTGGGAGCCAACTTAAGTACATCTAACCACATCTGGCCTTTATTCTCCATGCCATTACTCCAAATAGGATAAATTATATAGAAAACAAATGACTCTGTTCCTTAATGAACAAGAGTGAATCCGAGCTGTACGAGTGGGCTACTTCAAAGTCTGCTTGTAGATTTTTTTTTTTTCTGGCAGCTGAGAAATGTGATGACACATGATGCTTGTGGCTTTCCATTCATTTGCAGCTTGAGAAAAAAAAAGTGGGCTAGTCAGCCACCTTACGGCCACAGTCATCTTATTTTCTTCCCAAAATTATGACCGTTGCTTAGTCTTGGAATCAAAAATGATCTTGTAAAATTTATATTTCCACAGTAGCAAAGGTTTGAAATGTTTCCTTCAATCAAGTGATGATCCTAACCGTGTTTATTGATTACGTAAGTATGACAATACCATCGACGGCTCTTTCCATTTGGAGCAATCATTCCTTCCTCTTTCTGTTTCCATTCAGGCCACTTCCTGCAGCTGAGCTCAGCACTGATAGCACTTTGGTGCATCCCACTGGCCTGACCTTTGCCCTCATGGAGCGGATAAGGAAGTGTCAGCGGGAACAGGCAATGTCACGTTGGGTCTCAGCCTGATTCCTGGCTGCTCCATTGCATTTCTGTTCCTGCCTGTATGGAATCCTCCACATGTGTTTCCTGTTGTTTTTCACACTTGGAGCACAGCACACCAAAGCAGGGCCCTTTCCCCTCAATCTTTGTTGGGCTTGGCCTCTGGGAAAGGCTTAAATTTAGGTGTGGATAATAGAGAGATATATCACCCTTGAACTTTTTTGTAACATGACTAATACAACTGAGACTCGTTATGATCATCCTAGCCTTTTACTGTCCATTTTATATTTTGAGATCATAATGGCTTACAACTTTGTAAAGTTGTGGGGAAAGATCCAACTCGGAGCAAAAAATATATAAATATACAATTAAAATGTAATTCAGCACTAAAATATGTGCCAACAAATAATACTTTCAATCACCTGTTTGATTATTGATAGCTTTGCCTGCCATTGGTTGTCAATGAGTTTAATATTGTGGCTTTGACTGAGGTTTTTCATGAACGCACAAAGCTCCAGTTATGTGCAAAGTGCATCAAACGCGTTTTTCCATCTGCCATTGATTAGCAGAATACTTCCTGGATCATGCAGGGTGATGTAAGACAGACGACGCAATTGCTTATTTTTCCATTCTATTGACAACATGGTGACTCAGCATCTTAACTTTGTCAGCATCGTCCAAAATTGATTTGCGTTTTGTTTTCCATGGACCATGGAAAAATTGTCTTTTTTGTGATGTCTGGGTGCACGAGTCACTTTAGTGCGTACTCATGTTTGATCTTTGACATAAAATAAAAATAAGCGTAAAAATAAGGTAAACAAGAAATAAAAAAGAGGCTACAAGGAGTTTAAATTGACTGCAATTTATCTTGTTTGGGCACGATTTTAGCATTCAGATTAGGGACCAACATTGAAGAGCAATTAATGATGAGATTAATGAAGCACTGTAAAAGACAATGGTAAAAACTAAAAACGTTGGACTTTATCGCAGTTTAACAGCTGGCTTCGTGATGGATTGTTGAAAAATACACAAAGTATCACAAAGATTTTAGCATGTCCCACTTTAAGAAAGAGTCGACATCAGAGAGTGGAAATTGGACTATTCTGACCTAATTATCTCCAGGATAGTGCCAAAGCCAGGCTGTTTATACGGCCTCTGATTTTTCCATAAAATATGGAGCTTGTAGAGACTTTATTAGAAGCAGCCGGGCTCATCTGCTCTCTCTCAGGCTGTGGTTCGTCTACTGGGACTACAGCTCTTTCAACTGAAAGAACAGCAAAACCAGAAAACCTCCCCCACCTTGACAGATCACGGCTCTCGCATTTCCAGGGTCTCAGAGGCCTCCTCTGCGCTGCCCCCCCCCCCCCCCAAATGTTTTCCATCAAGGAACTGGCATACTAATTTACAGTGTGGTGGGAAGGGAAAAAAGAAAAACCCTGACGTTTCAGCAATTCATTCTTTTCTCTCGGCAATCCCTTCTCTGGACTTGCCCCCGCTTTCCTGACACAGCATGAGTGTGCCAGCCTGTGACATCACTACTCATCTCCACAAGACATGTAAACATTCCAAACGGAGATGGAAAATGGCTTTCAAAGGGGATGTGCAACTCCCACGGCAGTTTACCTCCACCTCCTTTGGAATGGCGATGGGAGTTCATCTGCCTGACCGGGCATAATAAGAATAAGAAAAAAAACCAGCAGAATCGTCTGCATAGCTTTCTTTCATTTTTTTTTTTTCATTTGTACAGACAGTGGACAGTTTCTAGACGGTTTATCCCGCATTCCCAGATCTATCAATTTTAGACAGGAAAGACTTGGCCAGTGATTTGTATAATAGGAACTGAGATCTCAGCGCTGGGCTGCTCTCCTTCTATTGGCCACAGGTCTAGCTTGGCCATTAGCCAGCCAGCTCCCTGACACTCCATAGCATGGGAACATCCTGCCACATACGCAAACCACTCACATTATTGTAATAGATACATGAAACAGTACAGAAAACATTTCTTTTCGGAATATTTACTTCCATATGGTTCTCGTTTTACTCCCAATAAAGAGGCAGGTTGTTAGCTGGTATTGCAGCAGGATGTATATTTGTGGGTGCGTATTTGACTTGCACTCTAGCGGAGTGGCCTACAAAAAAAGAGATTAATGAATATCTGCCCTTGGTTTCTTCTGCAGTTGACTTTAAATCATCCACAAAGATATAAACACGCACATCTGCACACACTGCCACTTTATATCGCGCTTAAACACAAGCCCGGCGTCCCTCTTTCTTCCAAGCGTTGATTTATAGGCCTTCAGTCAGCGTGAAAGGCAGTCCACAGATGGAAAAGTCTATTTTATGTGGGGAAGTAGGTTCACATGTTGTCAGTGTGCTTTTCTGCTTCGTGTGTGTTTGCTTGCTTGCAGAATGCCCACAAGAAGAACAAGAAAGCGGAGCCCTCTTCAAAGCAGCAACAAGATGCCAAGTAAATGCTTTGTTTGGCTGCCTTTTTTTATTTGACTCATTAATCATAGTTCTTGTCCAACTAATCCTTCCTTCTTTCGCCTGATTGCAGGATGTGTGTGCGAGTGTGTGTGTGTATCCAGGAGGGTGGTGCAACTGCAGTAATCATCAGCAGGCAAAGATATGACCAGCTCTAAAGTGCTCAGCCAACTAATTTTTCATAAAAAGGGTTGGCTGCTGCTGTTTTGATCAAAGGAAATGAGTCTCATGCATGCTCAATGGATTAACACATTCCTAAACTCCTGAATATACTGGATAGCAGAGAGGACGAGCTGACCCATGAAAAATGACAACAATCCAGAGGGCATGGTCACAATTTTTTCCCTCAATGAAATCATTGTTACAAAAAAAAACCTGAAAAAACATGGAGATCGATGTCACTATCAAGCAATTTATCAAGCTGGAGTTCATTTGTCTTTAGCGGAGTAGTTGTGATTATTGAACTAATTACCGCCTTAATCTACTTTCATTACTAGGGTGTTGACACACACACACAAGTCCACAGGAAGGCAAATAAAACCAGCAGCAAATGAAAATAAAGCGTCAACAGCAAATAAAAAAAACATAGTTACTCCAAAAAGTGCCTGTGTGAAATCAAGTCAGCCTTGCAGAAGCATGAAATTCTCCTGGAGGTAACAATCCTTCAAAGCTTATCATGCCAAAATCCACAAAGTATGAGTAGAAACAGATGGAAAAGTGATATTACATATGTACTCAATGCGTACTGCATTTTTAACCTGAAAATCACTCTTATGGGATCAATAGAATATCAAGCCATCTAATGTTTTTATTGCCTCCATGCACAGAAGGAGGAACAGCAGAACTCGGAAGTCGCATAAGATCTTATACTGAGATAAATTTTGACAAATACTTGAAAAAAGTTGCACACAAATGCACATACACAATTTTAAATTCGATTTATACTCGGGTCTGGGTGCAACAAAATGTCTGTTTCATATTAGCTCTGCTTTATACAACCTAGTAGGTCATGGAATGAATCATTTGCGTAATAATTCTAGGGAGAATCAGATGATGATAACTTGGCTGTACAAACCTGCTTAGTGCCGGTGTCCAAACCACCCCTATCACCGTACGTATCTCTCCAATCTTTCAGAAACACCCACACACGCAGGCGCAGGCACACTCAAACACACACTGAGTGGAAATTCCCTCATCATGGCTCCCGTTATGATCATAACTGTTACGTCCAACATTTCCATACCAATGTTAACAAACATCAGAGACAGACAGGACAACGGCCAAACTTCGACAGATAAAGCATTTGATTCTATCACGCTGCCATCTTTGAATGCCTGAAATTGCAGCAGTGAAGCTTAAATGAATCCTGGAGGAGGCAAGGCTGACTGTTATGGTGTCGATGATGAGGTGTTGACGGAACTTTGCTGAATGGGTCGCGGTGTTTCTATGGAACTTTCTGTACCGTCAAAACAGCACATGTGCTCTGCCTT
This sequence comes from Syngnathus typhle, assembly GCF_033458585.1. Lineage (NCBI taxonomy): Eukaryota > Metazoa > Chordata > Actinopteri > Syngnathiformes > Syngnathidae > Syngnathus > Syngnathus typhle. The sequence goes on from NC_083745.1 coordinate 6,153,943, forward strand.
TTACTCCCCGCAAGGGAAGATCGGGTCCATTTAAATGGGCGTGCATGTGTATAACCAGAATCTGAACGCCTAGGGAGTGATGCTGGTTCTGATCGATGTACAGTATGACCCAGTATGGTTCTAGAACTTTTTTCCCCGGGAGGCCACGCTCAATCTACGCTCGGAACTTGCACGGTATGTTTATGAGTACCCTGACTGTAGTTGAAGTGATTTAATGGTGATCTTTGGACATTTGTGAGGGATTAGGTGCATAATCACAGTCACATGTGAGCTTGTCGCAGTGTGTCTAGACTGGACGGCCACGTTTTGCTCATTGTTTCGACTATCAAGAAAATCTTAATGCTTGAGACAACCTATTGTGCTTTAACTGACCCTTAACCGTGCATTTTGGTTGCAGATCCAGTCAATAAAGGGAATTATTGTTTGGTGCTTTAAAAGGGCCAAGGTAGTGTTGATGTATTAATATGGTGTCTTAAAACCTGGCAACCAGCTCAAAGTAAGCTTGTCTATTTCTGGTGAAATAAATATGACAGACTTAGATAGAATTTAGATAACATATTTGTTATACTGTATACAAATTCTTTTTTATAATAATTTAACTGCAGTCAAAATGTTACTAGTTTTCAACTACTTTACATACAATGATACAACTCAGAGATTGGCATGAACTATAAATTTAAAATGACATGTTGCATCATCAGCCAAGACTGCAATAGCCGTCATATATGTACTGTAGTTTGTTTCTGAAATATTTTCCCACAGATATTTCTTAAAATGCTCTCTGTAATATAACGCGGTGATGTAAGTGATTTGTCGAGGTTGAGCAATAGCGCGGACGTGCATGGGTGAGGCTAAACAGACGCTGTGTTCTTAAGACACTCATATACAAACTCAGAAATCTACATGTTGCTGCATTCCACAAGCATGAAGGTACTTTCATGTTTAGAGCAGACCAAACTGAGCAGGGGCTTCATGTCCTGTGTTTATCTGCAATATATTCCTTTCCATGACGACATCCAATTCCAGCAGTAAGAAACCAAACATTTGTTTGACAATTAGTAGGAGCAATGGTATAACACATACATTTATTTTCATTTGCAACTGTCATGGACATTCTTACTCATTAGCGTAATCGCTTAGTCATATACGCCAAAATTGCCCTGTTAGAAAAAAAGAAGAGATTCACACGAAGGTCATAGCAAACAAGTCTAAAAGGTCAAGTCTATTTGAGTGTCCAACTACTTTAGTGTCATGGCAGCCAGAGATGATGCAAAATTGACCCAGAATTTAGTGTCATGGCAGCCAGAGATGATGCAGAATTGACCCAGAATTTGACCACGAATAGAATAGATGATTATCAATTGTTTATATATCGTCGTTGTCAGGCAGAAACTCGAATTGTCAAAATGACTCCAAAAAAACACCAGCATGTTTTAGTCTCGACTTTGTTCAACTTGTATTGTCTTATATTACTATTGCACACACACATCAACATTATAATATGTCCAAACTAGCAGGAGGGATGAAAGTGAAGTTGTCCGCACTTTATTGTTTTATAAACCATAATATGTCGAGGATAGCGGTAGTTAATGTGGAGTATGTGTGTTAGTGTGTATGTCAGTACTTGCGTTAGATTGAGGGTTGAGCCAGCGCTCGCCTCGCTCCATTTCAATCGGACCCCAAGTGAAATAGAGAACATGTGGGAGCTTTTTTTGAACCAATACTGTTTAAAATCTAAATCCCCCCATGACTTCACACTGTCTCTCTACAAGTCTCTGCCCATCCTTCATCTTAGACTTTTGTATGCACAACTGTTCGCTCGGAACAGGCAGTCGACCTCAAAATTTCCATTCGGAAAAGAGATGAAGAAGCTAAATAAACAGATGATGGAAAAAACAAGTCAAAAGAAGAGAAACAAAACTAGCGTGCACGGCACTGATCAGGGGGCAGATGCTGTGCCAACTGTGTTATGGTTGGCAGACCTTGAAGTGCCTGATGGAGAGTTGTGGGAGGAGGGGAGAGAGAAAGAAAGAAAAAAAAAATACAACGCCATCGACAGGCTGCCATACAGTTCGGTTGTCAGCTGCTGTATGTTTCAACCATGGGAGAAATTTCATGTGGTTGCAATTTTCATATTAAAGTAATGGGGGTCTATCAGCGTTTGAGGTGTACAGCTTTCCACCAGCTGCTCTGTGCGTGTGTGTATACATTTGCACTGTTATTGAAGCTAACACATGTTCTCAGAGCTATACAGTAATTTACTTGAGTGTGATTCTCCATTTCGGTATTAGGGCAGCACGTTTGAATATTTGACTGTAAATTATTAGGAGTTTTTTTTTTTTAGAATTCCATGTGAGGTCCACTTCTTAAACTGTGGGAAATGATAGAGTGTGAAAAGCAAAAGTATGAAGTCAAGTTCTGATTTCCACTTCTCTTTAGTGGAGTGGATAATCCTCTTAGAATTTCTGTTAAATTGTTGCAAATGTTATTCACAACGCTTGTACATAAGGATTCCGAGTTTGAACTTCCCTTCCAACCAAAGTCAGCCATATGGGACAGGTCTGCTTCTGATATTATTTCAGACGGCAGAAAATATTTGGGGCAACTTCAACTCCCCATTATGGATCGAATACGATAAAATTAATCAAAGTGAATGAGTCAAGGGTTAGAAGGTGTGACCTTAAAAAGTACAATGGAGTCACAATACAATGGACGAGGTCCCAAAAAGAGGACAAGGGCAGAAAAACCTACAATACCGTATACGCTTGGTGACTTGTTGCAACATCTCATTTTCCTGGCCTTTTCATTTCCACTTTGTCGCTACTGCATCATCAAGATTTAGGCCCTTTGTCAGCTGCTTTATCACAAAATGCCTTCCAAGTACAGATCATTGTCTGGCTTCACGTTTGCTGTTGTAACAAAGGAATTAATTTCTTCTCAGTGGCCCCCTCCAAGCCTGTTGACACAGTGAGTCTCATGTTCAAATTTCCCATTTATCTCTCACCGGTGGTTTAAATCCAGCCATATATGTGTTTGACTGTTTGTGCTTGGAGTTCAGTGGGTGGTCAAACCTTAGTGAAACTTTAATCCCTCTATCACCCTCGTAAACATAGGAGGGTTTTGAAAAAAATGTTATACAAATCAACACAAAACTCTCCTTTATTTCTTTTCTTACTCTTTTTGGTGCACAAACCGATCGTTAGAATCAGATCATTGAAAGGTGATTTTTTTTTTTCTTGTCTCGATAAGTACAGATGTGTTTTATTTTGGTGTCGCCAAACATTGTTTGATATGATAATCAAAGCAAATGCAATGTTTGGTCTGCTTCTTATGCCCTCAGTGAAGGTGCCTTACGCAACGGACACTAAGCCTGTTTGGTTTCACTTGTCTTTAGCAAATCCTCTTGTTTGTCTCAGTGTGACGCACGCATTGGACATTTTTTCTCCAATGGAGCCGCCTCGCTCCATCTGTGGTAGGTTTGAGAATGTGTGTGACAAGGAGTCCCCTCATGAAAGACAGTGACTTGATCACTTAGATCAAGTTGTGTTATACGAGAGCAGCATTTGAGAATGTAGGTCATGAGCACTCTTGTTTGATCCCATAACGTAGAAGATTCAAGCAGTACAGGGTTTCACTGAGCTTAAATTTATTTTTCCAAGATGTGCATACCATATAACAGGAGATATTTCTCAATTAATTTAACACCTTTAATTTATTTGCTCACATAGAACACCTCTGTTGAGTTAATTTACGTGCACCGAGTCTCAGACGCTCTCCCCATCCGTAAAGGTTCCTGTGTAACTTGACTACGGGGGGGCGATCATCATTCCTCAGCTATTACCAACAAATCTCTGGCCAGTTGTGTATTTGGGGAGATGCAGTGTTGTCAGCTGGAGGGTTCTGGTTTCTCCACAGATGAGTGGAGAGGGAAATCAGTGACGCCTGTCAACGACCCCCAACGGCCCCCGAGTTTCCTGTCCAGGCATCGCTCAATGACCTCCATTACGTCTACCATTGAAGAACCAAAATGGCCTCCGCTCTACATTTCCACCTTGAAGTCTTTATCGTAATAGTTGCTGTACTGAAATTCAAGAGTTTTCATAATGAATGCACACTGAGGGCAAAAGCTAGCCGTGGTGGATATAGAAAAGATATATATATCCTGATAGAGGTCATTTACTATGAAAGGCAGCGGGGTTCTTTGTCCAATCGGAAAGATTGCAAATCGTTTCAGGGGTCTAATTTTCCTTGCAGATGTTAAAGATAGACAACTGTAATTTAAGAAGAAGCAGGGAGGCTTGGCCGGCAAGACGAAAGACACCAAGGGAGTTTTGGAAGACAATCACTTGGTCTGTTCATCAAAATGTCTCTTTTTAAAAAGAAGCACATGCAAGCTCATTTCAAGCATGTGCAAACTACAAACTGTTGAACACAAAGCAACCACATTTCCTTTCGCGAAATGATCGCTGCTGATGCCAGAGTGATTTTCATCTGAGCTGAAATGGAAAAGTAACATGAACTTGTAATAGTTCTCTTATGGCAGGGTTGCTCAACACTGGAAAACGATTGAACCAAAGACAAGCGGACCATTGGCATGTCTTTCTTTACTTGTCATCAACTTCAACCATTCGGTGACCTAGTAAAAGAAATGACTGAGTAATGTCTGTCTGTTACAATCTGCGAGCCAAGTCTGTTGCTCTTGTGCCAGGAGGTCTATCTTTGTCTTGAACTTTTCAACTTTGTATTTACTCAGGTTTTTATCCAAATATACTGCCATGATGCTAGTTGCTGTGGATGATTAGCGGAGGAAGCCAAAAGTTTTAAAGGACATTCTAGATTGCATGTTACAATGTGCATTTGATTTATTTGTGGAAAAGTTTTGGGGCTGAGTAATTCATTCAACATTCTTTTTTTTCCTGCTTATTCGGCTCTCAGTTGTGGGTGTAGCAATATTTTAAACCCATTAACCCGCTATGTCCACAGATATTATTATAGATATGGTATTGGCAGCACATTATATCATGACTTATTTTTACAAGAAACTTATTTTTACCCGTGTGTTCCCTAATTATATATCATAGACAGTATGGTGTATCAATTTGACATAGATGATCTTGCTATGATTTCCAATTTTTGATTTTCAGGGGTTGTATGTAGTCTTGTGGTTCATGTGTTGTCATGCATGTTAGGTCATTTTATTTGTATTTTTACCCATCAACCCAGTCTCTCGTGTCTTCCAACCAGCCACTCGTGTCTTGTCCAGGTGCTCCTCATTCTCTCTTCGGTTTGCTTGTAATTATTTCAATAGTTTCCTTTTGTCTTGGTCGCGTCATTGTGTTTACTACTTCTGTTCCCGTCGCAGTCAGTCACGCTTTTCCTGAGTCATGTCTTATTTTCATTCCGTAGCGAGTTTATGCCCAGCTTTGGTTTGTTAGTTTGAATCTCATTATCTACAATTTGGTTTTTGATTGCTCCCAGAACCTTGTTTACCATTTTGTTGATTCAAATTCAAGTTCTTTTGTAAAAGCACACCGGCCTTGCCTTCCTGCTTCCCTCTATTTGGATCCCAGTCATGGAAAATCTTCACAGATTTTCTTTGTAGTTGTCGGGATGAGGCTAGTACAACACAACTCCGATGTATTTACTAAAATGGGACCACAGACCAAAAACATCCAGTGTGCCGTTGGCCAGGTTATGGCGCAAGATCCTACTATGACGTGTTTTTTTTTGTGTGGCAAAAATACAATCAGTATTCCATTCAAGTTGATTTGGTCATCCAATTGTTAATGTCAATAAAGATAGTGAATGAGGATTTTGTGTGCAAGTCCAAGCCTAATTTCATTGTCATTTTCATCAAAGTGAGATGTGAATTCACTTGGATGGAATGTTGATTGATAAACACTCATTTAATTACTGCTCTCCATTGGAATCCCTTCACCTAACAATATCACTACTGTCCTGCCAGCATGGCGGAGGACTATAATTAACCATTGATGACCAATCCAGTGCCTATTACGTCTCGAGAGTCCAGCTCACCCGTGACACTAATGAGGACCAACGGTATTAAAAAAAAATGAAACAAGTCCAACAATCTTTTGACTGCAACTCAACCCATCAAGATCCCTCTTGTATCTACAAGCCTTACATGCAGGTATGAATGCAAGATAAAGGAAGACAAACATACACATGCACAAACACGCATGCTCACAGAAACATGGCCGGGCCACACGTTGCCTACTTTAAGGACCCTCTCGTATCTACAGCGTTAAGTGAAACCACATCCTCTCTGATTGAATCTGTAGTCCTGCTGGGTCTGCAGGGTGGCTGTGCAAACAAACCGAGCCGGCCCATTACAGCCCGGCCTCTGTGGCGTCTCGCTCTTTCTCCAGCTCTCTGAAACACGAGTGCGTGAATACACAGACGCACACTCATACACGCACATATCCCTAAAAACAAACGCTTAAGGTCATTTGGGAAGTTGCATTTAGTGGGGTGAAATCCTAAACCTTCACATGTTCTCCGACCTTCTTTATCTAAGTCGAGAGTTAACTACATCACAAATACCCGCACGGACCTAATAATTTTGCAATATTTATTCACATGTTCATGCATGCCTCTTTGGCAAAATCTGCAATGTGTTTCTTGGCAGGTCGCCAAGGCAATGGGAATGCCGTTAAATTGCGTATGATTGTTACACCAATTTGTTTGACAGAAACTGAATGTGACATAACAGAGCGGTGAAATGGTACAAGAAAGGAAGATCTGCTGTATGCAAAATCAGAGTGTGTAACGTGACTGGGCATGATGAACCCTGTTATTTTCCCACAATGTTCACTTGGCTGTCTTTCAGCTTCAATAGTATGATCGTGCAGATTTAGGCAACTTTTATAATTCACTGATGAAGTCAACCCTCGAGCTTTGTTTTCATTAGCCCTCCACCGTTCCTTTTATTGACTCTTCAACCTTTCTTAGAGTTTTGCTTGATTGCACTTCTAATCATTGAACCCTGTGAGGCAACAAAAAGAAATAGAGCAGAGTTACTCGTTAGATTGGAAGAAAAAAAATAAAGTTTGCTTCGTAAAGTCTGTACTGTTCGGGAAATGTCAATTTTTGAAGAATAATGGGCCTCTAAAGCTGTCGGTAAACATTCAGACTTTGTTGTTAAGAGTTTTTTCACCTTTGGGTAACAATGGAAGCATAAATACAGTAATTATATGACTAGTATTTAGCACAGCGGCTAAGGTTCTGAGATTTGAAGAAGTTGAAAACCTGCGACTTTCTCTTTAAAAGTAACAAGTATTTGATTCTAATCTATTGTATTTTGTGGTTTGTTTGGTTGTCTATTCACTTTTTTTGTACTGTGCCTCCACCTGTAAAATCAATTTGCCAAGGGATTAGAGAATTCCAAGGTAAATGAATCTGCATAATCTGCATTGTTGTGTTTGCTAATCTACGGGTACCACTGTGACCTCTTTTTTTTTTTTTTAAACTGCTTACAGTGCACAAGGCTTTCAACACAGTCATGGGAAAGTGTTGTCTGTGAAAAAAGTAAGGAAGATGAGTCAGATGAATCAGAGCAACGAGGCATCATATCTTATTTGCACAGTGGTTTCCTCATTTGTCCAACAAGTGATATGCAGGGCAAATGTTGTCATTTTTGGAAATCACGAAATGTTTTCTCTTCACTTAAATATCCTCAAAGCCTGTTTCAGTTTTTTTCTCTTTGGTCTGTTTGATTGTAATTGACTGTTGTGCAAAAGCAATGGAATAAACAGGTCAATTCCATAGTCCATCAAGACATATATTAGGTATTTGTGTTTGGAACTTAAACGCTCAACAAAAAAAAACAACTGAAAGATGAGGCCCGTAAGCTAAATAGATCTCATGGCACATTAATTAAAATCACATTTCAAAAGATGATTCGACATGTGTTGTATAATTAAATAATTAGCCACAGAATGATGATAATCTCATGTCACTTCATCACTATGAGTAAATGAGGTAACTTGGTGTATAATCATAAATTATTTTTTTATCGCAAATAAATCAAAGACTGGCTTGACAAAATGAACCCGCCTCTTTTTTTCTTTTTTTTTTTCTAAGTTAAGAGTAACTTTATCTGGTTACTCTGCAAAGATGTCATGGAAAGAAAAAATAGTCATGACACTTCACCTGCTCTTCTCACATTCCCTGCTTAGCTCCTTTTGGCTATGGTTAATACAAACACAGTGGATGAAACTAAATTTGTGCCAATAGGAAGTGGGATGACTATTGGTGCAGAGCATGAAGATTTGAAAACAGACTATGGCTATGTCCATGTGGTGCTCTCTTTCTCTCTCTCTCTGTCTCGCTCTCCCTCTCATATGCATGCTAGCACAATCCTAACCTCACGTTAATATAACTACACACGATAGATAGGGCCACCCAAATGTTCAGTGTGCTTCTTTCATTTTCTGAATGGATTGTTTCGTGGTTTCACACAACATCTCCTTTCCTCCAAGATGGTCTTCTTAAAATAGTGGAAAATAGAAATGCTCCACTGCACATGAAAACACACAGGCCCACCCAAAGTCTAATGTTAGCAGATTATTGAAACTTTGTTCCAACTGTGTCGCTTTTGCATAGACAAGGTCCATTGATGTGGAGATTAGGGGGCTTCTCGAAGAGAGAATGGATGTCTCCATGATCTTCTGTCCAGAAGGTTAGAGTTGTGGTGTCCAATGCAACTTCATGACCAGCTCAACACAACAACAAACCAAATAGGTTGCAGATGTTGTTCCACTTGACTACCAAATTAGTTGTAAACTCAGAAGATGTAGGGGGGGGGGGTGATCAAGACCTCGGGGTGGGGGTAAAAAATGACTTGAATCCGCCAGTATATTTCATCGAGCAAATGTGCAAACATTTACACGCATTTCTTGGACTGTAGAAAAATCTATTTTGCCACAAGGGGATTTGAACTGTCAGCAGTCCGCTGACACTTGCTTCACTTTGAACATTAGCTGTGTTCACACACCACACAAATCACGAACCTTAACCTGACAGCACACAAACCTACTGTTCAAACAGGTTTTTGTGCACACACATACACAAACACGCTAGCTTTCAATAGAGGGAATGCTGTTTTCGGCACAAAGTGAGAATACAAATACTGTGTGCGTGTGCCAAGCTGTTGGTACGCCTGGTTTCACTCAGCATATGAGCCCCGTGACCCCCCTTAATGCACATCAACACACACACACGCACCAAATTGAATACATACAGTATGTACTACAAAGTATCTCGAGTATTCTGTATCTAGATATATATTTTACTTCTTCTCTTCCCTCTGTTTTAATGACGTGTGTGCGCACACGTGTGTGTGTGTGCGTGCGCGTACGTGTTGGTATGGAGAGAAAAGCCGTGGTGACATTAAACACGGTTGATGGAGAGAAGGCAGAATAAACAAGGTCCTGAGTAGAAAGGCTGCCCTTCAAACACTTCATTCAGAGAGCATAGTAGCGGGATCAACTGTGTTTATCAGAGCGCTGAAGCTACAGAGACAAAGAGGCCTGGGGAGATAAGGGGGGGGAAAGGATTTAAGGAATGAGTATTTGAATATTCAGGGAGGAATAAGGCAAGTTTTTTTTTTTTTTTAAGGTGGTTATGCACTTGCTTTCTGCATATTCAATAAAGCGTGGGCTAAAAATGGCTCCATCACTTTACATTTAAGCCATATTTTACACTAATGCAAACGTTGGATTAAGCATGAGAGTGAGGCCAAGCATGACTAAAAGGGATCTGAGGAAAAGATAAGATGTACCAAAGTCAAATTCCTTGTTTGGCATGCTCAAACATGGCCAATAAAAATCTTGAAATGAACGGCTGATTAAGAAAAAGCTTTAAAGCTGCGATATCTTTCTATTTTCCATCATTGTCTGAGATAAAGTGTATGTACAGCGGCTTTATTGTGTGCGTTTAACTCTGAACTTATAACCCAATCATAACGTGTCCCTCAGCAGTACAGGAAATTGTGCTGGAGTTTCGAGTGTATTACATGGACTCCAGTTCAAAGGCAGGACCCAGAAAAGAATCAAAGAAACGTGAACATATATGAGACTGGAATCCATCTCATAGCATGCATGAGAGTGTTCTGATGCTACCATGCAACAAGTGCAACGTGAGCTCATAAATCACACAAGTCTTAGGAGTCCAAGAACTTTTTTCCATTTTGAGTCGAGCCAAGATCATGTTGAACTGACCTTTTTTTTTTTTTTTTTTTTTCATTTTTGACCTTTTATTGTTTTATTTTTATCATTGTTATATTTATTGTTATATTATTTTTATGATTTGTATTCACTTTTATTGAAATGATAAATGTTCTTGAAATCAGTCATGTGTGGAATGACTCTGAGGACGTCCACTAAACACAAGCAGTTGCTCCTCTATGTATTTGTGTCTGGCAACTACCCGAGTGCCGTGTCACTTCCTAATGAGTTCTTGCTCTGTTTCACATCACAATCAAGCAGTCCGTGATTTATCCAAACTTGGTCGTGATGGCGCACATAAGGTTCTGCTATTGAAAATCTTGAACAGGTTTAACATGTAGGATTTGCGGCTCCACCATTTTCCCAGCAGTCGCTCAACGTAACTGACAACGCACCATAATTGCACAGGATAATCATCTCGAGGCATCCAATAATTGTGCCTTTGCTCAGAAGCGCACACACAAATATCATTGTGTGTTCAGCAGTTGGGAACAGGGACCTAAAAATATGCATTTTTACGAAATGATCCATTTTCAAATGTACCCATAGTCAATACTGTATTAAATCATAACCAGCGTGAATACAACCACCACAGATGGGTGAAATGAATCTTGCACCAGCATGCAGAGATTCATCATAACGCAGATGGAACAACGTGATGCCCACAAGGGATATTAAAATTTGGCATGACACAAGCACGCATGAATCGACAAGTTGCTCTTTCAGCTTGTACGAGCTCACTCGTCATGCTGACTCATCCTTTGCTCCGGGTCACCCCCACTCACCTTGTCTCTGTCATTCTCACCACTTTGTCCTGCTCTAATGCAGCATTAGCAATCAAAGAGTACTCTAATCTCTGCTGGCTGCAGACACACAAACCTCCTTTGTTTCAGTGCAGAGAATCACAGCTCAGTCCAGACATGGAGAAAAATCTCAAGTTTGTAAAATAAACCCCAGAAAATATTTTTGAATGTTCTGCACTGAAGCCACTTCTCGTCACTTCAAATGAAATCCATCAGAAGGCTTACTTACCTCCAGAGTAATCTGTAAAGCTTGCACATTAATGACTTGTGCATGTGCGTGTGTGTCTGTGAACATGCATAGTTTATCCACAGTTCAGATCTTGAACTAGTAACACGTTATAAAGTCAGACATGCAGGCTGTGAAAATATTTGGTCCGACTCCAGAATAAATATAGGAAATGCACTGTTAATTTATTTCTGCTTAAGTACACCCAAGGCCATGTGCCGAGTGGACTGTTTTCATTCTCCCTTATGCATGCGCGTGTGTGTGTGTGTGTGTGTGTGTGTGTGTGCATGCATGCGTGTGTGTGTGCAGAATGGGCCCTTTCAAGCTGCAGAATAATATTGTTCGTATCCATCCAATTATTTGAGTGTGGCCTGCAGACACGTTTGAATGTTCCGCCTTATACTCCGAAATTATTCTCAGAAATCCAACTACTGTACACGTTTAACATTTACGCTAATCCGACTGCAAGGTTGCTCAATTTATTTTATCACACACCCATCCATTTGAGATGCACACTGATTTTCCATCCTTTTTTTCTGAGAAGCCATTGTTGATAGGAAGTTGGGCAATAGGACTTTTTTTTTTACAGTAAGTCTTGATAGTGGCACTGAATCATTTGTTAACATTTATAATGTTTGCTGACGTTATTGCTTAAATTACGAATAATGTGAAGCTTGAACGAATAACAAACAGAGACGGGGTTGCTAGCAGGTTAACTGATTGCAACCCAAATGATTGCTTGGAAGAGTCCAAAATATTTAGGCTTGAAGAGAAATAGATTTTTTGATGATGCCCATTCAGGTAACTCAAATAACAGCATCATTATTTTATGCTCACAGGTTCCCTAATCCCCGAAATCAACATTGGTTCCACTTCACCGAGATGATAAAGCACAGTACCAGTCACTCTTCTGTCTCAACATGTCCAGACTCTCATCCGGCTATGTAGCAGGAAATTACCCCAGCTTTTTTTTTTTTACAGAGCAAACCGCAAGTTTGTTTGTGTGGATGCTTCCTTACCAACACAACTTACCGCACACACCCACACAACCTGAGTAGATATACGAGCATACAAACATGCTTGCACAGACTTGCACAGATACCCACAGGCAGCGATAGCTGGAAGATAGCTGGAAGGCTGAGCCAACTATCGTGCGTATTTTTAGGGTCTTGTCTGTATTGTACTCAAAAGTCTAGCAAAGATTTGGAAGGTCTGATGACAAACCACAAGGTCTTACGACATGTTTCCCGTTAATGCTGCTCCATACAATAACTAGGACATTGTGTACAGTACTATTGTGTGTCTTGGCCAATTTTATTTTTTTTGGACAGCATATCTCCCTTCCAGTAATTTGTTGACTTGTTGAAATTCTAAGCTTTGGTAAATAAATTGGGAGAGCAATTTTTTTTCTACGTCCTGGATAATGGTAGGTTTAATTTGCAGTTTAAGTGATGGAACCTGGCTTGCGTAAGAAACGATAATAAACAGACTTTCATCAAGCCTCAGATGATTAGAAACTATTATGACAACGTCAGGGCTGTTATCGCCTCTTCAAGGTTGAAGGTTGCTTTTGAAAAGCCCTTTCAATTCTATGCAATAAAGTAAAACTAACACAAACTGTCAGAAATGTGGGCCCATTTTGCTTTTCAAAGGACTGCAGATGGAAACCTAGAATCCAACACATTCAGTTTATACAGGGTGTGACAAAACAGATACATATATTCTCCACAGGACTCAGAAGGACCCTGCAGAGGAACTGGTCCATTTGCCCCTTGGATGTCGTTTTATTGTGCAAGTGATGTTGTGGCTAGTCGCTGTGTCCATTTACATTAAATAGAAACTTAAAATATTACAAAGAATCGTCCATCTTCAACTGCTAAGAGGTGATTCCGTGATCTACTACAGGAACGTCAAAGACCTGAAGGAGGTTATCTGACACCGATCCCCAAACGTTCTTTTCATCCATGTTCCTTTCATTTCCATCACTAATATTAGCTCTTTGTACGCTTGACTCCATCCTGTGATTACCTAAAACAAGGACGTCTTTCAAGGGACCCATCAACAGTCCATCTGGAAGAATTTTCATCATTCCAACAGTCAAACAAAATGTGAAGGCTAGAAGCGTTCAGCACAGGAATGGAAACACAGATTGAAAACACACAAAGAAAAATTGCGGGAAAAAAAATAGAATATTTTTCCGTGGATATTTGAGTCTGCTGTGATAGTTAGTGAAATGGGCAATTTTATTCTCCTATTGATCATATTTTGTCTCACGTTAATTAAATGTTAACGTAAGATTTGTTTTGGCTCTAAAAGACTAAATGACATTTGTGAGACACTCTCAGTAAGAAGCGTTTGTTAATCTGAGTGACACATTTGTCTTTCACCGATGCACTCTAGACCTGTGAGAGGATCTTGCCAGAAGTACAGATGTTTCACCTAGTTCAAGTGTGTAGTCATGACACACACACACACACACACACACACACTCGGTCCAAGCTAAACAGCCGGTCAGGTTTTGATTTCAGACCTGCTGCAGCTTTTAATGGCTAAGTCAACATCAAGTCAACAGCCGAGCATTACAGCTGGTGAACGTTGGGGCAGCCCAAAGGTGGGCCTTTTATACACTCAACCACTTGTGTGTGCGTGTGTGTGCTGAAGGATGTGGTGATGGAATTCAAAGCATTGTTTGCCTTTGGCTTGGAGCAATGTTAAAGACATTTTGCTTCATAAAAATCAAAGGTACCTACAATATCCCTTGGCACATTCAAGTGTTCAAGTGATGACTACGAAGATTATGGAGTTTCCTTTTTAAAAAGGTATTATACCGTATTTATACGATTGTATGAGTTTTGATCGCAGCTTTCGTGAACACAAGACTCAACTTGAATCCGTAAAGCTTTTGCCTTTCAGCACAAAGCACATTTCTGTCAGTTGCTCAAGATCCCAAGCCTGCATCTGTCAGACATTTAGCTGAACTGTCTACCAGTGAAATATCACCAGAGGCTAACAGAGCTAGGATGGAATATTTGGTCTTGCACCTTGGGAGTCCAAGTATGTTTCAGGGTGGGGGGGTACCCTTGCCCCCGCAGCCCACCCTCTAGCTGCGCCACTGAATCTACTTACTTACTCCCCAGCTATCAGCTCAATAAGATTGACATATCACCTTTGCATTTGCCTTTTGTTAAAAGGTCTTTGACAAGACCCATTTGTCAAGTGAACAGGCTAACCTCAAAGCCACCTCTGCTATGGACACATTGGTAATGTCAGTCAACTTTTCTCCAATCACAGCTGACGTATTACTTTCTTTATTGTCTGTGTCGGTGACTCACTTGATAATAATTGTGGGCTAATATTGAGCTCATAGTTCTTAGCCCTCAGTTGTATGGCACATATTCCACTTTCATTAAAGCTTTTCTACAGTCATAAATAGGCTGTTTCTGAAATGTAGCAGTCCGGGCAGCACTAAATACGCACTTTTTACAGTTGTATCTGCACTGGATAATTCCAGTACATGCTGTTTAATAGATACTTTTATGGCACAGCGACACCCACATCACGGTCTATTACTTCTCAACGTTAACAAAGAGTCCTTTAGTAGAGAAAAATGAAATGCATTACAATACCGTATGTTGTGAAACTAACCTGATGTAAATCCAATCATAATTCATGTCGTAAAAACTTAGAGAAATGAAAACATATATTCGTATTGATATTTTTGTCATACAACTGGTTAGGAAGTGCGCTGATAAAAAAAAAAAAAACATTGAAGTGGCTCATCCCTGCCCTATATGAAGCAGAACAGAATCTTCTTGGCTGACACCCAGATGGTAAACGAATATCTTTCCTTCCCTCACTTTCGATTGACTTGTCTCACTCCTCGAAATGAAACAGGAGAAGGAAGAACAATTCCATCAGCAGGAATGTCATCCGCGACACTGTTTTGCATGCGCAATTTCTCTGGGATCGCATTGGTTTTACTGCTAGTGTGCGTTTTGCTGACGACAGGACACACTGACACATATACCTGTTTCTGCAAACGCAGTGTAAGGATGTATGGATGTAGTGATTACACACCGCTGAGAGCCAAGTCTTACTCTATAACTCACTCAAGCTGTTTTGACGGGACTGGGCCATTATGTTGTCGACCATTGCTGGGGATGGAAACATATACTTAACTTGCGGCTGCAAATCTTGACAGTATGTGTGTGAGTGTGTATGTTTGTGTGAGAGAAAGAGAGAGAGAGAGGTCTTGGAGGTCAATGGTTGGTACAGAATATTTGTTTATGGGTGTGTACGTAATGAACAAGTGCACATGGAACGGCTGCTGGCTCAGTTAATGAGTGTTCTAGGTCAAGAGGTGTGTCTTTTTAACCTACACGTACACAAGATTGACAACAATAAGGTTCATTCAAGAACCTATCTTTATGAATGTTGGTCTTAGTTGAATCGCTTAGTTTGAAAATATCTGCCCATCAGTGTTTGTTCAAACCGAGGTCAAACACATTCTGTTTGATTTTTGTGTGTGTTGTGTTAGCAAAGGACATCATCCATTGGTGATATTTAAACGCAAGCCGTAAATCAGACTTGTTCAAACTTGTTTTAATTACCAGCCACTTCATAATTATGGTAACCCTCAGGGAGTCAGTCATAACGGTGAAACCACACAGATAAGATTTAATTACGGTTAAGTACGAACCTTTTTATGTTTGGTTTTATTTTTGGTACAGTAAAGGAACAAAAGGCAAAATAATCCGCCTAATTTTTTGTGTAAGTAGAAACAATTTATTTTTGGGAAATGACATCACCACTTTGTCTCCGTCATAGGAAATGAAACATGCAGACAAGTACAACAGTTGGTCGTACTTTAAACTAAATGAAATCATTGGAAAATATGTCATTTATATATATATATATGTGTCATAAAATATCATTTGTGTACACAATATGAAATACCATTCAAATTTAGGGACACCTAACAAATGGAATATTAAGAACGCTGCTTCTAATTACTATATTGTTGAATAATCATCCATTGACACATGTGGAATTGTGCGTCTTTCGCCAGCCATGCAAGCCTTTATCAATAAACAATATACTGTGTCCCGTGCACATTTTGCTTCCCTAATTGAATTGATCAAGAGGACAGAGTCAATGGAAAAAACTCCTACAACCAAAGATGAGAGGATTTTCAGAGTCATTATTGCTCCCACATTTGCTGGTTTCACTCAAGCCAGGATTTCTATGTTGCCAATACTTGTTAGATAACTTGATGACGTAAGCTAGAAAGCAGAAAAGCAGCAGATGAAGAAACACAAGGGGGCAGTCTAATACAAAGCATTAGAGATGCAGACAGCTCGTAAACCAAATGAAAACTAGCTGAGGCTCATATTCTTCTTAACAAAAAACCTTCCACAACTTTTCTTGTTAATGCACAGGGCCATTAATATGGAATTAACTAATGTGGAGCCAGCAATAATTGATTTTTATTGGATTTACAATCCCAAAAGTAAGTGACGGGTCGCTGAATCAATGTGATGCCCAAAGACAAAAATGTATCTTCTCAGTATTTTAATGTTCAATATTCATTCTGCAATCTGCACCCCTTTATGATTAGAAAAACAGCACCAGCTTTTCCTAGTCACATCCTCTAACTTAAATTCCATTGGATCTGCATATAAAGGCTGTGGTGGTTGTAGTGTGGCCTGGAGGAGGGCTAGCCCCCCCCCCATCCTAGCCCACCCTCCTTATTGCGAAACCTTGATGTGGCCACAGAGGAATGAGGGCCACAGCCACGGATGTAGCTGCTATAGCATGCTGCAATATGATTCACAAAACAACACCAGGCGCCTGCAGCTATACTCAATCACAACGTGCTGTTTGAGTGTAAAACTTTGTGCCTTTTTTTTTTTTTTACGTGTACACTGATTGCCAGAATGCTACTGTCATTTGATACAACACTTCTGTTGATGCCAACACATTTAGTCTTGAAATCAGTGTTATATTACATTTGCCACCTGCTCTGTGAACATTTTAGTTCACATTTTTACCCCAACTATAGATGCATCTCTTTTTTTTCCAGCTTCATCAACAGCAACCTGATATCAACAAAACCGACGTGATATACTCAAGCCTAGTTTTTCAATTTGATAGAATTGAAATATATATATGTAAATAAATAAAATAAAGTAAAAAAAAAAAAATATATATATATATATATAAATAAACCAAATGAATTAACATGCACATTGTGGCAGTTACTGCCAACTCTTTCCAACCCTTCGCCCCCACACCCTTTCTTTATCACCCAGCCTGTTTCATAAGTTCATTCATGATTAGGCGGTCTGCTTGATGAAAGTTGAAGTGGCTGGTACAGGCAGGTGCCTGTAAAAAGCAGGCGGGGGGAGAAAATCAAAGCAACAGATTTATTGTTTAAGACTGGACAATGTAGCTCAAAAACTCAAGGCGCCCTGGTTTCACACATATGTTGGGGATTGACATTTTTGAGCCCCGGGGGAATGGTCAGAGCTGACAGGAAGCAATCAGCGCTTATGTCTCTTGTGTATATGTTTGCCTGTGCATTGGTTCTCACGCATGCAGGGAAGCTTTCAGCAACTGGTGAGAAGGAATTCGACTCCAGTAGCAATGAACCCCAAAGATTTACTTCCCCTCTGCCTTCACCCCCCCTCCTGGATTTCCCTTCTTCCTCCCTTCCCTTCACTTCTCTTTCACCTCTTCATCGTATCACCCTCACACCACCTGCCCTGGTGAGACAGCTGCAGAACACATTATGTGCTGTGGGAGCGAGTGAGTGAGTGAGAGATAAAAAGAAAGAAAAAGTGAAAGAATGGAATCAAGCAAGTGAGAAATGGAGAAAAAGCAAACTTGATACAGTGGCGGTGACATGGAGTATTTCTAACGCTTCCTTTTCGAAGTAGTATTTACATCTGGTCTCAAAAGAAAACCTGTGTCTTACTGGGAACATCTGGCCAGCAGGTCCACATCATAGTTAAGAGGAGAATACTGATTCAAAAGGACAGACACTCATCGACATCCGAACATCTCACCATAAGAATGTTACACTTCCTGTGTGTTCAGCATTTGCTTGGCTTATGGCGGAGGATGAAAATCTGATCTGAGTCCGCTGCCAACTGAGTGCTCATTTCACAGTTCCTCAATTTCCAAATTGCCTGCTCATCATGGAAAAGGAAATTTCTTGGATGAGAAGAAAATATATAGGAAAAAACCCACTGGAGCCATGTTCCAATTTTAGATCCAAATCACTCTCCTCCAATCTTCTCTATTATTTTGGGCATACGCAAAACATTCGGCTTTTGATTTACGAGCGACTTTGCGGGGTTCATCATGAATGTGTGTGTTCACATATGTACGTCCGTGCCCATATTCTCATTCATGCCTGTTCCGCTCGGTCTGCAGTGTACACATAACCTTCACGGTGCAGCTGCTGCCACAACGTGACTCGAGCCACCAGCGTAACTGACTTCCTAAGCATAATAAACATTCAATCATGAGCCCAAGTCATCATGTCATTATAATTACACAATGTCTAAAATTCTGGAGAAAAAAAAAAGTGGTTTGTGTCTACCAAATGACTCAAATAAAAAATTGGTTTGAAAAAAAAAAAATTGTTATTACTCCCGCACTAGTTTTGCTTTTGTGTGTTTCGTTCTGGAATTTGAGTTTACCACTGGCGCCAACGGGATGTTGCGAGACGCAGCGTTGTGAATTTGAAAGCCACTACGGGCTTGCCTTAATAGAAACACGGCACGCCGAAATCGGTGCAAAAACAAAAGTGCAAATGTGTATATTTTCAACCAAAACAAGGGTGTGCTGAAGTTCTTTCAAATGTACTCCTAGCTCAGGTAGCTGCAACTTGTAGTGAAGATATTTTGGTTGGCGGTTATCTGTCTGTATTTATTTGTGTCATTGTCAAAAACAGTCGTATTGTCTGAGCATATTTGCAGAGTGTTAATGATTGTGGAAGTGTATACTTTGTGGCTCCTTCATTAAAATGGTAACCGGGCCACTCTGACAATGAATGCTCTGTTCTCTTTATGTTTGAACTTTTCTTTCTTTCTCTGCTTTTCCCCTCTGTCGCAATCGCTTCTCATCTCTCTTTTCCAGTTGCACTTAGCGAAACCACAAGCCCACAAACACACAAGCACATTTACTTTTACCTTAAATGTCTTTTTCAAATTCTCTTTTATGTCAAATTTTCTTTGGATAAACTGGCTTAACTGTCAGGCCTCTTTAGTTTCACCTTTAACACATTTCAACTCTGTATGAACCATGCAGTCATAAATCACATGATACACAAGCACACTAATGTTGCTGAATTACCTTTATGTGCTTACGTACGTATGAAGATGGCTATCCAAGTGACCCTAATAGTAAAAAAATAAAAATAAAGAAAGGATTTATTGCTGATTTTTGCTCTTATGCTAGTTTCAGAATGTACATTTCTTATTTCAACCATCATGACAAACAAAAATTGAACGACACAAAATATTGGGTGCTGAATCAACCACAAATCTTATTTGCTTCAGTGAAATGATTTGGATGATGTTGGAAGTGTTATTCTCTAAAAACCATCTGCCATTCCTGTTTGTCTAGAATCCTAAAAGTGATAACAATTTGGAATCATGTTAGCTTTGGGATTCATTTTAAAGTAGGAAAAAAAACAAAGACTATTTTGGATACATACAAAAATGTCTGTGTTTCCACATACTGTATGACACATTGGTGTATTTTGGCTTAAAACACCAGTAAGTTCTCCAACTTTGAAATAATCAGCGCTGTTGGACCGTGAGAGCGTCTGGGCTTGGTTTCTGGTTCACCTGTCCCTGAGGATCAGGAGTGGAGCTCAGACTGAGGCAATGGCTAAACGAGAATCGTCGGGGTTGTGGTACCCCTCCAGAGACCGCTAATCTACATGTAGTGGCGTAACAAAGATCAAAGTCCTTGACACCCGTGGCTCCCTTGGGTCATGTAGCTCTGAATCCTAATGCCGTCATCCACCTCCATTACTCCAACGTTCCCGAGCATCAAAGCTATTGATTGTGAAGGAGAACCAGGTGGAGAACTGGTTTATGTGTAAGCTTTGAGCTCTCTCAGCACTGCAGCTGGGCAGCTTATCGAGCCGCCGCCACCACAATAAAAATAATGACGCTTCCGATTTTCAAACTGTTGTTTCCTCTTAAACAAAAGTGCCCCTCGTCGTGGCATAACCATGTGAGTCACACAAAAACATTACACACCCGTGACTTGAATTCTTAACAGTCATTATTCAGCCAAAGGCATCATGAATAGCACATGCTCACGTAACAGACACTCCACTCCCAGTCAATCAATTGCCATTAAAAAGGAAATGATGTAATGCATTGTGTCATACATAAAGACTCATAATACTTTTGGCCATGAGGAAGCAAAGATGAAAAACAGAATCCTGCAAACTGAGTGTGCTGTGCTCCCATATGGCTGTCACACACACACACACACACACACACACACACACACACACACACACACACACACACACACACACACACACACACACATACGGAAAACCCTTAGTCACCTACATTTCCACTTTGCAAATTACAGCCTGAATTACAGCGCCCACCAATCATAGCATGCATCTGTCACCAGCTAGACGATCATTGGTGTTCTAGGATACTTGCCGCCACGCAAGGCTGTTGAGGCAGATTTAAGGTGGTCATTTGCAGCTCAAGCCTATAGTTAAGACCATGGGAAAAGAAGGTTAGCCATCTTTGGCGCCCTGCGGACCCTCAAAGAACTCCTGAGGATTGCAGGGTTCCCAAAATGTATATACAAAATATGGTTTGTTTCACATTGTCAAACTATATTAGTATGTTTTATGGGTCCATCCAAAGAA
Organism: Syngnathus typhle; assembly: GCF_033458585.1. NCBI lineage: Eukaryota > Metazoa > Chordata > Actinopteri > Syngnathiformes > Syngnathidae > Syngnathus > Syngnathus typhle. The sequence goes on from NC_083745.1 coordinate 6,175,135, forward strand.
TACGTTATATAGCACAATTACATCCCGAGTGGCAAATGCCAGAATTGATATGCATCATATGCAAAATAAGAGCCTTGTAAAACTTTGTATGTATAGGATTTGCCCGCAGACCACAAGGTAGTAGCTCCAAATACTGTCGGGTTGGGAACAACACAGTTTGGGAGAACCACAACAAAAGTGGCAAGCAGAAGCCAAACAATTTACATCAAGTTATTTTTACATGTCATGTTTACATACTATACTTCCAAAATACAGCATGCCGTCCACACAGGACCGCAGTCAACTAAGTAATGAGTATGATCACGATTCTCTCGCACTTTTGGATGAGACATTTGTTACTTTTTTGGGGGTGTTTTCATCAACGCGCAAATCTGGGTTTTTATCCTTAAAGAGTTTTTGGAAAAATATGGCCAGGGTCACTTATTCGCACTGGATGGGACAGGTAAAAAAAACAAAACAATAAAGAAAAATCAACGTTAATATTTTTAGCTGCTAACACTGGTTAATTAATATCCATTATGCTTGGTCATTATTTTATCATCTGTGACTGAAGTTTAGGTTGTACAGAGAAGACGATAAGAAGAACCCAAAGGGAGTGAAGTGTTGTACCACATATGCCGAGCGAAATGACGATGGAATGTCTTGCTCGTGTTTCGTAGTGCGTGTGGGTGTGAGGTCACGGGTGCGGCCTTCAAGTGTTTGTGCTCGGGGAAGGTCTGGACAGGGTCAAAGGGTAAACCGTGGGGTAAAGGGTGCGAGTTCAGACAGAATAGAGTGTTGTTTGATGTTTGAAGAGTTGGATGTTAAAATGTTTGTGTGCTTGGCGAGATGAGTGTTACAACCCGAGGAAATTGTATCAATAAAAAGCTCAACTCATGAGAGAAAACATCTACGTTTGTTTATTGGAGAGCGTAACAAACGAAGCATCATGGAAAATGTAATCAAAGCAGGAATAGACACACAAAAAGGACAACACACACATGTTGCGTGTGTTTGTGTGTCGCTGTCAGCAGGCCAGTCAGATAACCAGCGGCCTCCTCCTGTCAGATCTCACCGAGTGGCTCACTTGTCACTCCAACCTGTAGACGCCAACATCATCGCCACTAGCACTGAGTGTTGAGTCATCGGGCCTCTGGATAATATCCCACAAACACACCCTTACGCACACAATCACACATTGACTCCATCCCAGAGGGATTCTCCACCTCTAGAAGGTTTCCTTCTTCTGATGTTGCACCCAAATCTGAACGAGATCACCTCCTGTTGTGATTCTTTGTCCCCCGCAGCTGTTATTTGTTTCTGATCAGATTCTGGTTTGTTTCTTGACATCAGCAGGTCTGCATGTCTTGTTCATTCAAAGCTCTCGGAAAGGTAAGCAACATGGAAGCAGATAGCCAATCCAGACCACCAAAGAGATGTCTGACTGCAAAACTTTGGATGATAATTCAGGAATAAGAAATTCCTCTTCATTGTTAGTTTGGTCAGTTGGTGGGTAAAAGTATTACTACAATTACTAAAAGAAAAAAAAAAAGAAATTTAGGCTGGTTGAAGTTAAACAGAGTCAGCATTTGTTGCTAAAACACATACACAGTGGTCCAGCTCTCAGGTTGCAGTGATTGATGACTTGAGGCAGGGCTTGGCTGCAACCACAGACACACAGAAACACACATTACTCACCCTAAAGATAAGCAAATGGTCCACAAGCCGCCAATGGCCCCTAAGTGGTTTGCAAACACAGGTAAAACTGGCCTCCGCTGAAAAGATTTCATTACCTTGCCTCAAGCTACCACCTCCAGAAAACTAAAAGAAAAAGTTTGGAAATCTGATTGTAAGTTATAAACTCTGTTTTTCTCTGTGCCCAAATGAGACGTTTGGGAATACTTATAATAAAAAAAAATATCGGTATTGTTTTTGTGATAACTCATTCCCAGCACTCACTAACATAGGTGTCAACTTTGTTTTCAGCAAACCGTTTTACAAATTTTACGCTGTCCGGTTAAGCAGGTTGATCTGATATATATATATTTTTTTGCTTTGGAATTTGAAATGTCAGAAAAAAAAAGAAATATATTCTTTGAGTTCCTGGACCTAACTTTCTGTACCCCACACTCCCAAAACTGGCTACTATCAGCACCAACAATTGGCCCAACAATTAGAAAGTGCTTTTTGGATTTGCACATTTTAACCATCAGTAGATTCAAATCCTCCCTTTAATCTATGGCTTGCAGGAGACCCTCCATTAAAGCTAATTTAAAAAAAAAACCAGAATCTGCTGCATATGTTTAGACGATTATTTTTCTGCGGTGCAGATATTCATCTCCTCGGTGCAAGCACATGTTGCTTTTGAAACATCTCCAATGGGGACTTGTCCATCCTTCTCTTACAAAACAGGAGTGAGCAAGCAGATGAATAAGCATGTATGGTTGGCCTGGTACCAAACCCCCACCCCCTCCCTCCATCCATCCATCACAATCAACACTAGCAGTCGACCCGATAGGCCCCAAAACACTCGGGGCCACGACTTGATTGTTAACACTGTGAAAACACAGAGGAAAGAAAGGCTGGATAAGGGGCAAAGAAGGGATACCGAGAGCATGGGGGTAGTTTGGGGAGAGGCGGAATAGCAGAGGGGGAGGAACGCCAGAGGCCCTATTTCCTCTCTAATGGCCCCCAAATGAGGGAATATGACGGCATGTTGCTCTGTGAAGCAACTGACCCGAGGGAATGCAAGTTAGCCACGCCCACCTCCAGGTCTTTATATGACCTGGACAATACACACATGCGCCCATAGAAATAGAGGAAGGCAGATCCACATTATTTAGCATACATTTCAATATGACTGAAGACAAAGATGAATACCTATGACAACAATTCGAGTCAGAATAGACGGTTGATAATTGTCTGCCGTCTACTTTTCAGAAATTAATTATCAAATGATTACATTTATATAGGGTACTATTTGAAAATGTTAGCGTAAATCGCAGCCATGTTAGTTGTTATGAGTTATGGTGTCCATTTAAGGTACCAAATATATTTTTTGGGCTCATTCAGGGCATTTAAAAGTTCTATCTACTATCGTTTCTTGAAAAGCATTTGATATTTTCTGTAGTTCCTGACATCCTAACTTTTTTTAGTGTAATATGGGTCACCTTTTTTCTTATTGGGTTAGAAATGATTTAGAAAAATAGTCTGAAAAATAGTCTGTCATCAGGACCCGGAAGTGGATGCGTATGTACTACGGTTTAATGTGTTTTTGCGTAACTTGAATCCATCATTGTGCGTTTGTCTCACCCTCTGTCATCCTGGCACTTTCCCCTCCTCTCTCGTACGTATACGCTTTTTATTGGGAAGGAAAGCAGGCTTACTTGTTGAAAAGGCCAATGTGATGAGTGAGAGAACCTGTTTCACCTAACAGAGAATAGATATGCAGGTGTAGCCTGTGGGCCCCCCATCTTGTTTTTATACAGACAATTGAGCGTAACAAGTCCCAACTATATCTTCTGACAGCCATTACAATTTCAATGATCGTGTGGAATTGTGATTGTATGGGGAGATTTGCCATGCACTCTGTGCGATGCTTCTGTGTGCGTGTGTGCAAAAAATCAGTGCGACAGCCTGCATGTTTAAGCACACGTGACTTTTGAAAAAATGTTCTCTGCTGCTAATGTGTGACTGAGCTGATAAAAACAAAATCAGATGTACAGATCTACTGTATGATGCAGAGTGAAAGCAAAAACAACAACTTTGTTTTCTTCTGTTGTATGCAAGCTGGCTATGCATGGGAAATATGACTAGTGATTATCAACGTTACCTGACAAGCTCTACCTGTTTGTGTGTTTGTATTTGTGTCCTCCTTAAAGAATCCCAGCACATTCCTGTCACTCACATCTTCACAGTGATGAATGTGGCAAGTGGAAATTGCACCATTGCATCTGGAGGTGGCTGACATCAACCACCTGCTGGAGGGAACTTCTCAGTATGATTCGAACGTGTCTTTAGGCTCTTTCTGTGTGTGGGCATACATGTTTGTAAATCATGCGGCAAAAGAAAATGAAGGGGGAACCACAATGGAAGCAGAGTGCAACAAATGAGGCGGAGGGGGAAGCAAAGCAACTTGCCACAACACCTACCCGAGGTGTGACACTCTTCACACTAATGACACACTAATTATTGCTTGGCTGAAATAATTGAAGTGAAGCAATTTAAGACGGAGTTTAAGGCAGTAAGCCTTCACCAGAGGGCTAATTTCCTCTGAGAGCAGAGGGGCCACAAGGAGATATTCACCCTGTAAAAGAATCTGCAGGTTACTGCATGAGCACTGGTGAGAATGTACAGTCCAATCCAGATGTGCAATACATATAATAAACTTAAGAGTTCAAGTCATTTACAATCCATAATATAACCTAAACAAAGATGATATGGAGCATTTATTCAGAGAATGAGTCGACTCACAAGCTGCTCGGTGACCTGACGGACAGCGATTACCCAGAGGGCACAACCAAACACCTGGATGAGGCAGTTTGACAGAAAATGCATCTTCCCTTAGCAGTTTGGGCTCATGGTCTTGTAGCAACATGCTTGTCTGTGCAGGCTTACAAAGTTTTCCAAACTCTTACTCCACAGTAGGGGAGGGGGGGCTATGAGCAAGTTGCCCTTTGACCTTTGTCCACCATCTTCAAAATCCCCCAACAGATTTGGTCATTTCCTTCCAACCCCGTGTGCATTTTTCCAAGGAAAGACTATTTTCAAGAAAAGCTCGAGTGAAGGCAATGCGACACATCTCGGGTAAATTACTGCAGTCAATGTTCAACTTGAGAATTGAATGGAAAATGACATAATTCAATAGGAAATCATGCATTAGTGGGGAAAATTACATTTGGATCAATGGAAGGTATTGATGTCAAAACAAATGGCATAGTGTACTGTTGAGATAGAGAAGAGAAGAGAACAGAGGAGTTGACAGAGGAGTCCAACCAGTGTGGAGGCTCTTTGTTTGGGCTGAACTACAGAGGAGCAAAGCTTGGCCTGCTTTTGGGATCTGTGGGTCAGCCAAGACTTGTGGATGAGCCAAGAGTGCACAAGCGGCTGGTCAAGCCCGTACTGACACAAAGAGGGCTTTCTCTGACCGACTGAAAGTCGGCAACGACCCGGGACGTGCAATGACAAAAGGGAGGCCGAGATACAAACACACAAACACCAACGAGGAACATCTCACACAAACATTTCAAGCGAAACTATCCGTCTGTCCGTCATCTTTGGTGATGAAAAGTACTTTTTGTTTGTGTTACAAATGTTGCCAGCAATATTATGTAACAAACAAATCCACTTTGGACAGTTTGTTGTCAGTGTCACGTCTTGTTGTCTACTTCCCAAATTGTTTTTGCAGGTGTTTGATTTGTTGCTTTGTTCCCTTTGTTTTTTCGCCTTGTTTACTTTTCTATCCATGGTATTGTTTGCCTTTTTGTTTCGTTTTTGGGGCATTGAAAACATTTGTGGTGAAAAGGAATATTTAATTTCACTGCAGAAAACTTCCAGTTATTTCTTTCCATCATGCTTTAACCCTAAATGAAGTGAGGTCTGGACTGACCTGGGTTAAACACAGCCAGCCCCCCTGCCCAGTTAATGTTGCTTGATTAAAGCCTAATTGGGAGCTATGGGGTATATAAAGAGCAGCCCCTGTAAAGATGACCTTTCACCTTTGAGCTTTAGCCCCTTTCTCCCCAAGATCAGAGCAACCTGGAGAGAAACACTAAAGGATCCAGACGCCTGTGCGAGTGTACGTCTGTGATCTGGCCTGTGCATAGGTGGGCAAGTCATGATTGTGTCCTGTTGACACGGCGCAGCCTTGGCTTCCCTGCTGTTTTAACCGAAAAATAAAACACACACGTGCTCACATGGGGAGAGGCCATGTGAGTCAATCATTATTCTATAAATATAATAGGATAGCCATGCAATATTTAATAATAGTTGGTGTAATAACTCAGGAGGAATCTAGTTACCCCCCCCCCCCCCAGAACAAATTTAAAAGCCACACCACGCAAGCAATTATGCTTTCACGTTTTTATTGTACATGCAGTAAACATTCACAGGGCATGGTGAAAACTTTGGAAACTCCCGGCTTTAATAGCTAATTGGAATCAGCTAGCCTGGGGTCCCGTCAATCTGATGAGACTCGATTTGTTGGTTCTTCTTAACCATGATTGGAGTTCATTCGACACATTGAGTGGAGGAAAAAAGGCACAGCTCAGCGCCATCAAAACCTCAACTCAGTTAAGTATAATACTGTAAGGTACAATATAATTTGGCCTACTTTGCTACACAAACACACACACACACAATAACCCTCCTAAATCTGGTGTGAATAAGTATGAGATGACCAAGGTCACCTGAAGTGTGTCAGTGTGTGTGTGTGTGTGCGTTCATAGCTAGTAAAATGGTAGATGGAAGGTAAGGTGATGCACTAGGGGACATGGGGTGAGCAATCAACCCTGGGTGAACTCCACTCATTAACACACACACACACTCTCACGCACGCACACACACACACTCACACTCACATGCATACACATACACTCACTGTCTTGGGCTAGAGATAACTGAGTCAAGGGCTCTGGGGTCAAAGTTCAGGGCACTGGCTCATGGGCAACACATGGAAGGGATCAAGAGGTTCTGGATTCCATAAAGCTCGAACAGGGACGGACTTATTTATGGCCACACGGAAAACATCAGACCCTTCTCCCTGCGGTCAACTCCTTGACTGATAGATATACAGTAGTGATAGAATCTAGAAAAAAAACAATGTCTGAAAAGCTTCCTTTCTTTCTTTTTACATTTGCTTGCCAAAAGATTTCATCACCGTTGCTCTCTGACAGGATATTCAGTGTTTTCTCCAAAAGTCAACGAAAAGCATGATACAGTGACAGTTTGTCTGCATAAGAGTCATGAGGGGGCTGAAAATGAGCAGGATGTTGTGACAAGTGGTGGTTTGGGTTTTGCACCACATAAACTTTCAAGAAACTTTGCTAAAGTTACCAAAAATTGCAGGCTAAAAGGCACATGGGTTAGCCGATGTGGCAGTAAACATGAAACGTTTCATGGACTGACTCATATGCACGTGTGACCTTCAAACACAACTTTGCACCTTTCACTTACTATTCTTAAAATATGGAAGACTGTTTATTTCCTGTTTTACTGCTTGCATTGTGCCTCCGTGTGCATTTTTTAATCAAACAATGCACATCTCGCCACTTATTTTTTTAGGAAATGAAGGAAACGGACAACATCAGTCTTTGTCCAAATCATGTGACCTGCAAAATATCAAATCCTAAACTTTCCCGAAAGTCACTTTGCATCAAATGTGAAACAGCTGGAGTAGAAGACAAGATGGTGTTTTTAAAAAAGCATAAAGAGAATGACTCAACAATGGCCATCTGGCTCAACTGTTTTACTGTAGTTCAGCAGAGGGAAGACACCAGTCCAAGTCATTATTATGTGAATGTGTGTGTGCGTGCGTGTGGGCGGAGGTGTCGCATGAGCATGCCTGTGTATGTGTTGTCATGTCAATGGAGCTCATCACTTAAAGCTCCCGAGACAATAGCAGTGAGATAATGAAGACAGAGGCCAATAACAGCTGACGGAGAACAATGCAGCGGTAATGGCGCTGGCACAGAAAGTGGACTTTACTGCTCTTCATGGACACGCTTCCTTCCTGTCCTGCTTTATCAACACACAGGAAAGAAAACAAGCCCCGCCTCCTCCCCCGCTGCTTCGGAGTGACTTAAGTGTCTTTTCACTCCTCACCATCCCCGTCCTCCACCTTCTCATTATGTCTCTCAATTAACAATCGATGAACATTTCTCATATGTATGATGCATTCCTCTCGGAACACCGACAAACGATTGTGTTGTCACCGTTATCGTTTTCACCGTACACAGGAAGAAGCCGTCCCATCCTTTCTTTTGCTTATCAGCATGTTTTCATTCTCCACAGGAAAGTTGGACTCTTTTTCAATGAGGGGATACTGCATGCTGGTCATATCCAACTTCACTTCATGTTCTTCCTCTTTATGCCTTATCTGTGCTTACCGTCGTGGTCCATGACCCGGGTGCACAGGGGAAGGCCTACATTGGGTTAGCGTAATACTGTGACTCTTCTTACATACAGGTGGTGCTCCTTTTTTTCTAGGATGCCATTGTGTGTGCTTTCTGAGTCTTATTTTGTATATTTTTATTGATTTTATTTAATGATAATGTAACGGCAAGGGAGTACCGAAAGGTTTTGAAGAGTTTCCTATCCGTAAACTGCAGAGACATTTAAGGATGTGGAAGTCATAAATACAAGTATCCTGATTTTTGATTGACTTTTTACATCATCTCTAATTATTTCACATCATCAAATTTGATTATCTCGTAAAGATAAGAGAAGTCAATGTAAAAGGCAGTTAACTGACAATGGTTTTATCTTGATGGTAAATAAAGCACTGAGGGACAGACAGAGAGACTTAATCCTCGCATGGAGAGTGAGACAGGCTTTGCATAAATACTGAGAAGTTCAAACAACATCACTATGCATGAGCCGACATCTCCACAACAGAGAAACGGCAAAAAACAACAGACCACTGTGGTGCCATTGTCTTCTACACCCACAAAGGCCACGCAACTACATTAAGAAAATCAAATCTGCAATATTAGGAGACTAAAGTGTGGAGGGGGGGGGGGGGACACCAAAGATCCATGATTTGCGTCCCACGGACAGAAGATACATTTCATCCCTCTCACTGTTAAACCATTGTTTACGTGGCTGATTCCCAGCTCAGTTCCAGTTGGCCCTCCATGGGCCAAATTAGTTCTAATGCCAACAGCTTAGTTGGGCCTGAACAAACAGCTGGCTCTGTGTGGGGCCGTAGGGGTCCAAAATGGCTGAGCTGTAAGTGAAGCTCAAACTCCACAACATTCCCACAGTCTTGGTCTGAAGCAATCTGGCCTAAAGAATGACTTTAGAAGGCTAAACATGGAGTTGTTATTCTTGTTGAATGCTACAGGGAAACTGGATGTCTGGGTGTGTTGATAGTCATTTGGAAAACATGGCAGATGTTTTTTGAAATTCCATGGAACTTATATTTGAAAAACAAATACAGGAATAAAAATGCTAAACATCTGTATCTATCTCTTCCCATCATACAATTTCATACAAGTGAGAGCAAAGGAAAGCTTTCTCAATGAATTTCCAAGATCATAATAGTCTCCATTTGTAGTCATCACGACTTTAAAGAACATCAAATACTAAGCTCCCAGACAAGGAGGTGGCATTTGAACTAAGCGACAGATGGGCAAAAGAGAAGCCAAAAGACAAAAACATGCCAAGGGGAAGGACACAACACAGGAAAGTAACACAACGTGCAAAGAGTCAGGCAACATGTGCTGCTGCCAGTCTCCTGTTTAATCCCCTTGGATTTTTCTCTGCTTCTCGTTCCCACGTTTGCAGTGTTAATTGATAAACACAGCGAGGGAACAGGACTCCATGACTAATCATTCTGGCTGCTGTTGAGTGCATGTGCGTGTCAGTAACGTGCGTGCATCAGTCAAAGTGCCAGTAGATACCGTATGTGTAGCTCCAGACAAAAAAAACAACCTTAATTTGTAATATTTTTGACATCAGTATTTCTGAATGATCTTGAACTGCCCAAACAAACATCAGTGTGCATTAGAAAAAATCCATTATGAGCAGATATGATGTCCACCTGACATTTATTGCCAACATAGCAATTATTTCATTTGGTTGGTACCAGCATCAGCACAGTCTTTGACTCCTCCCTTGGCACCAGCCAATCAAAAGCTAGCATTAGGAACACACCCCGCTCGCTCACCCTCCTGACATTCACATAAACATCCAGGGACTATTAAATGGTGCCTTAGTCATACTCCCAACCGCAGGGTTTACGCCCCCACACACTCTGACTCATTCACGACCTCACTGCTGACTCACAATCGGGAAATAGGCGAGTTGGGTCAGATGTGACCGCAACTTCATTGCATTACTGAGCAGTGAAAAAAGAAATAATGAAAGAAAAACTAGTGTGGAACAAAAGTTGTTTTTCTACTCTTTTGCATTCTTTGCTATTTTAAATGAATCACAATAAAAAACAAAAACAAATGTAAAATGTGTTCAGTCTCCTAAACAACATACTAGATGAAGAAATTAAGACATTAGGTGTGCGTTATATTAATTTAGTGCAATTTGTGGACAAATAAGTGTTTTCAAATGGTTATATGCATGCATGAACAGTTTACGTGAATACAAAATGATTCTAGAAAATATGCTGTGCATCAGAAGGTAAGGTCAGATGTGTTCGAAAAGCAGCTGTTGTTTTGCAGTCAAAATTGAAGGGACAGAAGAAGAAACCATTTTTATGGCTCTTGGGGTGAAATCCATAAATCCAGGCATCCATCAACCAGCTGAAATCCTCAACCGCTCCAACCATCCACGGTGAGTCACTTTGAGCTGCAGCTTAAGCAGATGTTGTGTACCGGTGCTTACCGAACTTCTAAGTCTCTGAAGAAACAAGAACAAAATGACCTCAACAGCTTCTTTGGTTGATAGTTTGATTTGAAATAGCTGACTGCCACATGTACAGATGAAAAAATAACTAACTAATAATAAAATAACCAAGAGAAAATCTGCAAATCACAAAATGCAGTGGAGTTAATGCTTTTTTTTGTCTATTCATCTTCTAAAGTGTATTTTTTGTGTGTCTTCACTTTCACATATAACAATCTCCTATGGTGTCGGAGATCTAATTTGTGCAAATCTAACACTATTTGTTCCATCCTGCCTGTGTTCTATTATTCACTTCCTTCCAGCAGTTGGCGGACAAAGAAGTCAGTGAGACAGACAGATAGACAGTCACCCAGTTAGAAGACTGGCCCGCATTACGACTAATTGATGCAATCATAATAAAAGGCCCGTAAATCCCCACCATTAGCTTGTTAGCAACGGGAAAATGAGGCTGGCTTTTATCACTCCTTGACCCTGCTGCTGCTGCCCATACCTGCAGCTGTGACTTCACACACACACTACTTTCCTTTCCTTGTTGTTCCTGATACCTGTTCCTAGCACTTCATGAATCTGAATGCCACTTCAGAATTCAACATGCAAAGAGATCACTATTTGTTATGTTGTCTTTCTCTGGACATGGTGTCGTTCCATTACTTGAGGGAAATTCCCTTATTTTCTGGTCACAGTGGCTGGCTCTGAATAGGCCGAGTGGAGGTTGTGTGTTAGCTGGCCAATAAAAGGCTGTTTTGTTGGGCTCCTGTTGTTTGACAGTGGAGTTGTCCTCCCAGGACCCATCTTCAGCCAGCCACACCCACTCTGCCTTTCATATGGTAAGGATTCCCAAATGTCTTTAACACTCACCCAATTTCTTGGGCACTCCCAAGCAACGGGCAGGAGCGATTCGCCGCCTGCCCCCCACTCCGCCATGGCAACCGCCCACCGCTACCCGGGCAACTGCTTCTACTCCAATGAACCTGCCCCGGCAACTCCTTTTGACTCCCAATCAGTTCAGGTTCATTTCTGACTCCCTCGCTGGAGGTGGGAACAGAAAGAGAAGAATAGGGAAGGGCCGAGATGTGCGCATATGGGGTGTGCATGTTATGGTGCCATTAACACCCTCTATAACTTACACTCAAAAGTTGTGGAGACGTTTGGCTAGCCCCATCAGGGAGTCGATCGTATGATTAATTTGCACATTATTTTTGCTCGATACCGTTTTCCACTTGGGACTGACAGTAGGTGACACTTGAAAGAAAGTAATGCTTCAGATCAGGTCTCAGCAATAAATAACAACCAACTTTTTTCAAATTAAAAGCATATTTACGGACCAGTACTCAGTGCCTCATGTTAGTTTATAGCACAGCCAGATTGGGCACTGGTCAAATAAATGTCGGATTTCCACAGGATCCGCACTTCTGGATTTGCATTTGAATCCATTTGTGAATAGCTGGAATTATGCCTCTGTGAGTGGTGTCCAACTGAGTTTTTTTTCCCAGACTGTCTCTTTGCCCATTCTTTTTCTCATTATTCTCAACTCTCCCCTCTTCAGCTTTTGTTGACCAAAGCAAGGCCACATTAGATAAAGATCACGCTCACTATAAAAGGTCCTTGCAGGCATCATTCAAGCCAGATGTTATGGATGTAAAGAACAAAATGTCTTACATTTACATTTGATGAGGATGAATGGCTAAAATTGCAACAACAAAAAAAGAAGTCCTGTTGCTTAGCTGAAGGGAAATTCCCTGCTCAGCTCTATTTGACTGATTGACATGGCATGAATATTCATAAGCACAGCCCCACCAAGTTTTCTCACAGCTAGAAGTAAACTGCCAGGCGAGAGAGAGAGAGAGAGAGAATCGCTGTTGGCTGCTCTTCATGTGGAAATTTGGGGGCTTCTATTCAACTCTCAGCAGGGATTTTAATAAATGACTGTGGATGGAAGGCTAACAGGTCATGGGTGGTGTTGGGTGAATGGGTGGGCTTGAGGGGGTCTTGACTGAAAGGGAACAAGATTAGAGGATTTTTCCCGGCTCAGTCTTTTGTCTCATCCAGCCTATACGGATGAATTAAGTAAACCAAAAGCGGATGATGATCATGAAAATGGAGAGTATATTTAAGAAGACAAAAACAGATGCAAAAAGCAGGATGACTTTTTCCACGTGTGGTTTAAAATTGCTGAAAAACACCAGAGTCGTTTAGGGGCAAGTTGACCGGCTACAAATGAGTGAAGAAAGTGAGCGAAGGCACACATTCCTGTATGCACTTTCATTCTGCAGGATTAGAGCGACTTCTCGGTTACATAAAAGCGATGAAGTGAAATCCAAGTTTATCTTCCTCCCCCAGACTCTTCCGGTATTGCTTTTCATCTCTTTCATGCATCATTATTTTTGTTCAATCCTTTCATGCTTGCAGCTATCCAAACTTAGTAAACTTCAACCTGAATGAAGTAAATATTGTATAAATATGAAGTGTTTTCTTTATAGATATAAAACATGACATTTACACTACAGGTAAAAATACACAATCAAAACTACTGTATTATTTGTGCTTTTAGTTTTTCACCGACATGCATTTGAATAAAACAGCAACCACTGGATCTGCATTCTGTTTTGGTCCATGACATTGACATTGTTTTAGGTTATACTTGAGTTGTCAAAAATGTTTCCAATACAATAGTAGCCATTTTGATTCCTGGCTCATTTTCCGCTAACAAACAATTTTGCGACAACATTGGTGACCTCTTTTCAACTCTGCTCTACCCCAAAAACAACGGGGAGTCTTTTTCCATAGAAACATAGAAGGGAAACTTTGGTTTTAGTAGGATGATGATAGGGTAGATGGTTGAGAGGGGTCTGGCATCCTAATCACTCCCCCCCCCACCAAAAAAATGCCGTCCATAACCACCTCACCCAACTCTATAATGATCCTTTGCGGCAGGGTGACCTGATTTTGGCTCCCAGAGTTCCAAGACCAGCGTTGGGCCACAGAAAGGCACTTTCCCATGGACGACGGTGCTCTAGGGCTTCTATTACTATTTAATATCCTATTTTACCTCCCCTCCCGTCCCAACACACACATGCACACACCAAGGGGATGGAAACGAGGGCTACCTGCACCACAAATAACTTATGATACACAATATCCCGTCTCCTTTATTTGTTCTTAACCAGTGCATAGCTGCACAAAAGGCCCAGTCATTATAGAAAGGCCGCTAAATATGGGTTACATTGATTTGGATAAATAAACATCAATAAAGACTTTGCGAGAGCATCAGGAGATCCGAAACCATATCGGTCGGCTACAAATACTCATTCGGTGTGATTGTGTTTCGATGAACCGTGGAGTGGATCAATTATGTATGACTGTGATTATATGATTAAATATCCAAGTGTGGCTACATTTTACAGAAGTGCCGTATTATATTCATAGCCAGATTTACATGAGTATTGAGAAGTTGAAACTAACCTCAATCATGGGATGAAGGACACATGAAACATTGTTGACATTGAACACTTTTTCTTCTAATAATGCCCTTTAAGACAGAATATCAGAATGTCAGAATATTAAACGAACCACTCGCTTTTGATAATAGATTGATTTTCTATTTGCGTGGCTTGGACGCATACCATACCACCATGAATGACAAGGGTTCATTTTTTGTTTTCTCTCGTTACCCGATCTCAAGTATATTTGGAGCAAAATTTGAACAATTACTTTTGAAACAGATCTCAATGGAGGTTTTATTCCCCACTTCACAAGTGTTTTTCCGCATCAGTCTGTGATACCGAATAAACTTCTGCGATCGTTAAGAAGAATGAGACACGAACTGAGATGTGGAAACCTTTTGCTTTCACAGACAGTCAAAGGAAGCCAAAGACACTGCAAAGGAAGTCTGCAAAGTCTGATATACTGTACTACACAGTGTAGCCAAACAGCTCACGTAATGGGATCGATAAAAATCTGAGAAAGCAATAGACAAGTTAGCGAATAATGATGTTAAGCTAACAATTACGCAGTGAACTTATAATTACCTCTGATCCTAACTTTACTTTAAATATGCTTTCTTAAAACCTTTCCTAAAAAAACTTTGTAAAATTGACTGCTTTCATTTTATGGTCATTAAACATCTGTTGCAAAACTTTGCCATGAATTTTCATGTACAATATTTGGTTATATTGATCTCTATGGCAACATTGCCATCATCATCACAACCTTTGAGTCATGGAAATACTTTGACCCAAGTAGTGGTTTAGTCTTTAAAAGCAATGTCTGGTGCTTGTTGTTGTTTTTTGTGTGTGTGTGAATTCTTTGTATAATAGAAAGCAATGCATCCCGAAACCCAAACTTCCTTCATCACCCGTAAGAGCAAACGTCTCAATCAGTCTAAGTCGCCGCTTAAGTGAGGTTTTGTTTTTCGCTCATGTGTGACCTGAGCAGGTCATATTCCAGAGGGTTGATGGGCTAGTGAGCACACTGCTGGCATTTCAATTTAACCACTACTACCTGAATGTTCCAACACACAGGTACTAGTTGTTTGAACCAAAACAACAACTTTCTACATAACCACAACATTAACTTTCTACATCATTTACTACCTCCTACACACTTGACTCAAGCAGTTTTTTTTTTTTTAATTCACCAAAATTGTACCAGCAGAAGAAACGGGACCCTTCATTGCTGGACATTTAGAGAGCTGCCTCCCCCTTGTTAAAGCTGCAAAGATGGGGGTCAAGCTTAGTCATATAGGAGGTCACAGCTGCTAAAACATGCGGCAAACAAAATTACTTCTGTTTGTTTTTGAAGGAAGCCTATATAACCCACAGGCAAATAAACTTCTTTCAGTCCGCTCGACTCTCTTCCCCCCCTCGGGACTTCTAATCACTCCATGAGACATGGTCAGCACATTTCTACCCCATGCTGAGGAAAACTAAGGCCTGGCCTGCGTCAGTACTGCTTGACCTCCCTCCTGCCTTAAATAAGCCCAGTGCCCTTCCCTGCTTTAATCAGCACATCCATGCCACGAGTCAGCTATTAGTAACTGACAAGTAGGTTGGTTTTTTTTTTTTTGCTTGTCTGTCCAACAAATGTTTAGCTACAGGCATACTAGTTGTGCATTGGTGAGGTAAAGTTATCTGGCTGAAGTAGCTGAAATAGTTTTTTCTTTCCACTGCTGCTTCACTGATTAGCTCCCGACCAGTATTGTTACCAGCTGCATGGCTGACTGTTGACACGCTGTGACCTCTTTGCAGAGAGGCTCCAGTCTCATTTAGTCTCATTAGTAGCAATTCTCTGTCTCTCAGACAGGGACAGCAAAGGTCCTTTGGGGAGGTTGGTGTGTGCTGTGCCTACAGTATCTTCTCTTAGCTAGTCCTTTCAGGCCAGTAATGTTTTGGACTGGTTTAAATGCATTTGTAATCTGCACAGGGTGAATGAAGGAACATTTTTTACAAACACTGCTACTCCTACTACCAGTACCTTTGGACAGAATAAATCAAAATAAGCAACTAACTACTCATGCATGGTACATTCACCCAGTACTTGTGTGGATTGAAATGATTCTGTTCCGAGTTGTACAACTATAACAACTATTCAGACTACACTTTGACATCATCTTCTAAAGTTTGTCACGCAATAATAAATAAATCACATTACACTAATTCCGTTTTGTAAACATTCAACTCTTGAAACACCTGTCTGCGTCTGTAGGGACATTTGGAGCCGGAACACGTTGTGCCTTGTCCGTCATCACAGCACAGATGTCCAGTGGTTACATCACATGGACCGCACCCTGATCTTTTAAACATTTCTGATCTCCTGAAATTCATGCTCCAACTTCAGTCTACTCCAAAAAATCACCACCAGAACCACATCCTCCACATGTTCCTTCAGCAAAGACAATGAGCTCTGAAGGGAAATTCCACAGCTTTCCCATTGTCAAATATTGCCTGGTGATTCATCTTCCATCACACTTCACCTCATCTTCTTTTGGCTGCAACACCATTTAGTCCATTATACAGTTGGAATGTGACCTAATGCTGACTAGGGAAAAGTTTGGGAAGTCTTCAATCTTCATTAAAGCAGGCAGACAACTTTCCCTCTCTGGAATAGTTTGCACATATGCACAAAAGATCAAATTGTAACCATGTTTAGCTCAAGTATGACTTGTTTTGTGATTGACAAAATATACTTTGGCAAAATTAGCTGTCATTTATCTAAATATGATCTCTTACACATGCCTTTTATATTCTTCATTTACGTATTTATTGAAAATGAATGTTAATAAATGGCCTGCGTACCAGCACGCTCAAATCCAGTCTGGACAGAAGAAAAAGCCAAGACATGAATGATGGCAAATATAATGTACAAGAATCTTTCCCCCAATGGCTTACATCAGAATCTTTCCATGTCAAATAATGGATGACGAATGGTGTGTGTGTTAGATTGACAGAGAAGCCATTTGTACATTCATCTAAATGTAAAAATAGATTCCGATATACAGTGAAAGATTGCTAACGGTCAAATTAGCATGCAGTCTTTTTAAATGGCAGCATCAATGTCCTGAAGGGTCTGTAATGTCCTGCAACACACAGAGCAGCTAGTTCATCTCGCTTACCGCATCCTCGCTCTCTCACAGTGACCTCGGAGATACTCTGCATTTCTTGACATGGCCCAAAACTACAAGCAGTCTGTCTTTTTTTCTCATCCTCACATTCTAACACAATACGGTCATGTCCGGCAAATGAATTGACGGCTCTGTTTGCACTCATGAATGGGTGGGAACGCCAGAGTGTGAATAGATATGAAGAGAAAAGGAGTTTATGTTCAGACATTTTGCAATGAATGTATTGGGCTTCTTCAGATTGAAGACAGAGCAGGTCAAGAGGAGTTTGGGAAAAAGATGAAGACAATAACTACTCTGCATCCCCCAGGGCTTCTGGGAGAAAGTCATAGGTCACCATGCTTGGGTGAGATTCATATCCATTCATATCCAAACCTCTGTTGGCCCTTAAACATTTAACACTGTTAGGAGTCTTTACTGCTCCAGACATTCTCTCCCACACTTAAGTCTTGTCCTTCTCTGTTTACACCAGTGTCTACAGTTTGCACATCCACAGCCCGAACACAAGATTTAGCAGAGTGGACAATCTGAGAAGGCGGAAGTACAAGCTGAAACATGTCAGGGAATGCAACCTAAAATATCTTGTTTGAGATAAAAGAACCAGTGAAGTGAGAGTGGACAATCACTTCACTGATTTAAAGTCTACTAAAAGAAGAATTATAAAAATATGATGTCATGGGCAGAGACCAAGTTCAGCACGGACTTTATCGAATTGAGGGAAAGGGGAAAGCTGGACGAGTAGCATACAGGATGGCAACAGACAGGTTGCATAACGAATTGCGCCATGGCAAGAGAACAGGTAGGACAACAGGTAGGGAACAGAAGGAAGTGAAACAGAGGACTGGGTGTGCAGGGTTTATATAGGTCGGCTAACAACCTGGGAGCAGGTGTGGAAATGAACCGGAGGTGCGGTCAATCGGCGTCAATGCTGCTGATGGAATGGGCGGGGCAGGAGAGATGAGCTGTCCAGAGAAATGCATGAGGCTGTAATATAAATTTCCTTCTAAAGTATATACACTACAAATATCAATGCATAATAAACTTTAGGATTTAGACAATGTAAAGTTAAACAATGGCTGATGGTTGTCTATTCATTTGATAATCGATTAGTCGTCGATTAATCGTTTGATTATGCCTCAACTGTATTTGTACACAAGGGTGCATAAAAAATATATATATATATAATATGATATAATAATTATATGCTTGTTGCCTTGATGGACACACAGCACAAGAAGCACAAACATAGATCCATCAGGTCAGCAATGCCGAAACCTTTCATATGCCAAAAGTAGTATCTACATAAAGGCAATTTTCCTAGCAAAATTTGGCGCATTACTCAGATCTATATCAAATTTACATGTGCTATGAAGATGTGACCTAACCCTAACATGAGTTGATGACCGCAAAAAAGCATCTTGCTTGAGTAACCTCTTCCATCCCAAAGTCTTCACAAGAGAGGGAACGTCTAAGATGGAAGTAACGTGGAATTTTATGGTGCATACGGCTGCTGCAGACAGTGGATGGCTTCCATCTGTTGTGTGCCTACACAAAAATGTGACCATGCATCACCAGGCAAAGGCATCTAAAGGGTTCCATATGGCAATTGTCAGATCTGTGACCTATCAGCATGAGCTGCCTGTTTTTTTTCTAAACCGTTTATCGTAATGTCCTTACAGGGCTATTAGTGGAGTTGCGCTACTGATGTACATTTCCCAATTTTAACAAAGTGTTTTGTAAAGCACAAAATTCTAAAATTGTGCATGTGTCAACATTTAAACACGTAGATCTCATATTTCAAAGCAGCAAGACTCCAGCATGTCCCAAAACCTTTGTTGGGGTGGCTGTACGATGAATTGAAGTCTTATTGCGAATGAGTTGTTATTGTTTTTATTCTTTAAATCATGTTCGAAATAAAGATCCATTCATTCAAAAGATTCATTCATTAATATCATATGATATCATATCATATTATCGGTGTTCATTGTCCTAAGGAGGTCGGGTGAAATTTGAGGGGCTGAAGAAATGCTAGCGTATATTCTCGGCAGTATGCCGCAGGTGACCGCACAGGGGCATCTGTGCAATTTGGGTAATGACATTTTAATTAGTTTATCCGCATCAAAACACATGTTAAATTTGGATTACACCTGTAAACAACTTTAGCTCTGGAACTCTGGAGCTCACTGACCTGGACATGGACCTCAGGGTATTGGTGAACTGTGGATGAAATGTTTGGCTGTAACCGAACCAGACTGACAGCTGCTGTCTGTCGGCTCACTCTCCATCATCAGCTCCGGTCGTGTACCAACACGGTCCTCGCACCAAGCGCCAACCACCTGGCTCTTGACAGGGCACACACAGAGTACTTATATATAGCTCGAATCACAGTAGGCTGTGCCATTTGGCCGTGCACGTGAATGGAAAGTGGATAAAAATATCCTGCATCAGTCAAATAGTGAAATGTTTAAAGGAATTGAAATTCCACGCAGTTTTTCCTCTATAACTTATGTTATTATTAATTAACCCAGACAGCTGTCATAACCAATAAAACCTTCCTTGTTGTTCAAAAAGAATCTTTGCATTGTTTTTGTGCTTGTTTATGGTCACCACGTGTGCACTAGAAGCTGCTGCATGTGTTCACAGGTCATATTCAGAACATCAACACTAATCATGTGTCACATCATCTATATTTAAGCATGCCATGGGTGTTTTGACTGTTTAAATGTCCATTAAAAAAAAATAACTTCTACTTGTCAGGGTGTGAATAAGTTGTGCACCGGTTTAAGTTCATCACTGCAATCAGACCAGCTTCAATTTGATGTCAAGACAGAAGCCACAAGTTCGAAATGAAAGCCAGGTAAGGCGTTGCCATTCATGTACAGTATTATTTGTTCGTCTTTTATTTGAAGTTGACCCTCGCAGTATGTGGCATGGTAGCCTCAGAACAACCGTGGGAACCTCAAAGGGTTTGGTGGTCAAACAACACTGCATGGCAAGGACAAAAGGCAAATGACAAGGGGGTCAAATGAGACAATGCCTCGCCATCATTTGCCCTTGCTTGCCTCCCATTCAGGAAGTCACTCCGTTTATTTTCCTTTCGGACAATAATAATAGTAATTTTACCTGTAAAATATTTAAACGTTGGAAAATTCAAATGAATCCAATGTCAATACTTTGGTTTGCTTCGGAATGCTGTGATTGCATTTATGAACTAGATTTGGATTTTGTTGTGAAGCTATTATTGGCGCTTGTATATCAGACCACAAAATATTTCTCATCCGCGAAGGTAGGAAAGAAACGTTTTCATGTTGTTTTAAGGATTACTTTATCCACTAGCGACAAATTGTTTCATCCAAAATCAACTAAATGTGGATCATATCAGACCGTGTCGGCAGTGATTGCTGGACAACTTCCCTTACCTCTCAAGCAAGCTCTGTTGGGATGCATGATTCTCACCACCAGAGTTTTGAGGTTAGAACTTTTAGGTTAGAATTGTGGGAGTATCCATTTCCCAGCACAAACCACACAGTCTAGTTTAATCCCCATGTTGCCTCTGCTCCCAGAAACAACTCCAAGCCTGTCTTCTAGGTAGGGCCATAGGGCAACTCTCAGGGGTCAGGGGTCATGGGTCAGGGCAGTTCTTTCAGTTGGACAATAGCCAAAGCGCCACCTGGAGTAAATCAGTGACTGTCTCAGGCGATTGGCCGTGACAGCCGCCATTACCCGGGCCAAATAAATGTAGCGGAGAAAAAGGATTGTGGGTAAACCCTACTTGACAATCATCCACATGTGCATGCAAACATTCAGCTATAATGGCAGTGAAAACAAATCATTGAAAAGGACCGTGAAAATCTGATCATTTAAATCGATCCAGCCTGTTTTAGATGGATCCCGAATGCAGCACACCAGGATCGCTATCGGGCTTTTATAGATCTTACTGATGAGTTGATCATTTGAATCAGGTGTCTTGTAGTAGGGCGCCACCTAAAACAGGCTGGATTAGCGCCCTCGGAATTGGTGACCCCTGATTTAGAGGCAAAGCATAAATAATACAAACACGTGCGGCTTAGAATTCTGCCACACATGATAATTAAGTGGTTTTTTCCATCACAACAGTTTAGAATTGGACAAGATGGTGTATGCTGTTTTTCCTACTGCACATTATTGTCTTGATTTGCAGTTGGAGTGGAATTATTTTGTATTGACCCCAAAATATTTCCCTCGCTATTTGGAAGTGTTTTGTGATTTATGCTTTCAAGCAAGTCATTAAATGAAACGAAAATGAAAACAAGTAGGTTATTGGTCTCTTTATGTTTTGGTATTTAAACTGATCTGCTGCCTCTGTTATGGGAATGCTGTTGTTGTTGATAGATCGAATCGTTGGCATAATTCCACACAGTGGTTTGTCTGGCTCCATCTGAAATTCATTGTTTAGGGTTTACATCGACCTCTGCAATGTGTGGTTGAGGTTTTCCTAAATGATGCTACACAGCATTCATTGGATACAGGCCTGAAAGGCCAAGGGCAACGTTGATCAAAAAAGATGGTTGACACAGAAACGATAGAACTGAGAGGAAAAGGTCATTTAATATTATCTTTTGATTTTCAACTATTACTTCAAAGCAAAAGTTCATGGAAAAATCCCAGGGTGGTCATTATTGTTGGGTTTATGCTTGACTTCATTGGGAAACCAACAGAAATGTTTTCACGAAGGATCAAATTCAGAGATTATAATATATCATTTGGCTTTTATAAAATGGTTATTGGGTTGATAAATACAGCATGGAAGAGGAGCTTACGTAGGGATATTGACTCTGCTTTCGATCAGTTATAACTTACACGAAACTGGAATAATGTATCGCCAACAATTTTAGCTTCATTGTGTGTGTGTGTTGGCTGCTGAGCTTCCAGTTCTACCAGGGTATTTTTTATTTGTCCAATCAGATCCATTTCTCCCTTCATTGTGTGAATGCTGGCTACACACACAATAAAGAAATAGCTGTAGTTTTTTTAAACCTATGTGAACGGATCAGATTTCAGATTCAAAACTCTCCCCCAATGCGTATAATATATCATGTTTGTTGTCATGGCTGATGGTCAGAGGTTTCTCTCCCCTGAGCAACTCTGTTATTTGGGTGACCGACATGTCCTGTTTAGCTCTGAGTGGCTGCGGTACGAACAGTTTTAATAACTCAGCCGCATGTAATATTTCAATGCTGTTTGGACCATGGTGTCACACTATGGAAAAAGAGCTTCACGCAAGGAGGGAGAACTACTGGGTGAACTCTGTCAGGGAGTGTTTGTGTGTGTGTATCTTTGTGTTTTGACAGGTTGACCTTTGAATGTACTTTTAACAGGGTTGTGGGTCATGTCATGTCTCATCTACAGTTATTTGACAGAAAATACAGGCTCAAGTCATAGAGAAAAAATTCAAAATAAAATACAAGAGAAAGCAAATTCTTTTTCGTGTGTGTAAAAGAACACGTAGTATACACACACATGTATATCTCAGCCAGTTGGCAGTCCTCAGCCAGTAGAGACAAAGGGCGAGAGGGATACTGGGCCAAGGAATCCAGCAAGCTTTGGCCCTCCCAGAGCAGCCCACAGAAGAAAGGGACCATGATGAGGTCTTGCCCGCCAGGGAGGACTGGAGACGATTGCCTACGGGATAAACGGCAGGACGTGGCTGGGCAACATCAAGGATGATCCAAGGAGTGCTTTCAATCCGTGCCAGTAAGCACAAAAGGATCCGAATGGACATGCAAATGAAAATAAGTGTTTAAGAAGCAAGCCAGACAAACCATATTTCTTTCACATGGTCTAGTTTTTCTTTTACTAATTGGCTTGATTTCATTGTATACCAGTTGTACAATGACAATAAAGACATTCTTCTTCTAATTTACGATAATTGAACATTTAACAATCTGCACTACAGTATTAATGTCCAATTCCCGACGTCTTAGACCACAAGTGGTGCTCAAGCACCTCCCCTTTAGCCTTAGATGAAAAAAAACAGGACTAAACTTCATACAAACAACCAATATTTGCATTGCAGAATATTTGGCAATGGTGCCGAAAGTGCACGGACTCTGCCTTACTATTGAGGCAATAGCGGTGATATTTTACTATCACCATCTGGAAATCATTTATCACTGTGTAAATGTCAGCCGTGCACCACTATATAGTATTCAATAAACACAGAGCCTAACAATGACTCTGAAAGCTTAGTGGAATGGCTGCATGAGGTATCGGAGGAGGTCATGAATTTTGAGCTGCTGGCTCTTCGGATGGGAACATGAGCAATTTATAGAGGCTTGCATAACACACTCTCCAAAACACTGTTAAGACAGAAGGTGAAGCAGAGGCAATTAACACCGCTGTGTGATATATGGCCCAGCTGAATGAAGGCTTCCAAGCTTTTCCGTCAAGACCCACGTACACACACATTTTCCACCTGTTCCAGGCTGTACTGTGGAGGTGGCCTGTATCCCGAGTCCAGCACATTTACCACAACATATATCAATGCTCGACACATCCATCCACTTGTATCAACATACAAATAAATATTTACGTGCAGGTACGCACTCGCAACATGACCTTGAATCCTGAAAAAAAAATATATTTTTGTACTTTTACTTCGTGCATTCTTACTTGAATTGAGCAGCTAAGCAGAGGCAGAGAGGTTATGGGTGAGTTTCGATTCACCCACCCACTCACTCAGCGTCTGGTATGTGCACTCTTTGCCACTTTCCATGTGCTGTAGATTAGACTCTTTGTTCTCTGCAGTGATGCCAAAACACTCGCTCATTAATCACAATTTTTTTTTACTACTCCCCTCTTCCACCAACCCTCCTCTGGCGTGACAACCAGGGTGTGAACTTCTAGTCCCGCGAAACCACACTTGGCTATCCTGCCAGCAGTAAGGAGGCAAAGTGGGTCAGTGAAAAACCACACTGCAACCTCCTGAGATCAGCAGGCATGTGAGACCACCTAGTGCTCGTATTCCTCCTTGGATGGTATAATCATAGATTGCGCTTGAATTTTAATAGCGTAATGACACAGCAGCATTAGTTGTTGCTTGACACCAAATATTATTTTATTGTATGTGTTCTAAGAGCACAACCAGTATTGTCAAATCATCAGCTTGTGTTTTGCAAATACTGTAGTAAGTTCAAATGTTTTTTTTGTTTTTTAGAAAACTGATGGCTCTTTCATTGTGTCTGGAACTATACTTAAGACACAATAAAACATCAGAATTGTGCAAAAGTTAAAAAAACAATAAGTATTAACAGGAAGCCCAAATTTGCTCTCTTGAATTTGCAAATGTTTACAAATTTGGTTTTCTGAAACAACGTCCGTCAGATTCTGTGAGTTTGCATTTTCACATGCTCCCTTCCTTGTTGTTAGAACAAAAGTCAAAACTTCAGTTTTCATCCAACAATTTTTTCATCCAGAAAAAAACTAAGACAAGTCTAAAAACCCGGACAACTTGAAACAGAAGACAATATGGGAGGTTGTTGGTTCATCCCGATCAGCCTGCCAAGAAAGTTGCGGCAAGTAAAATATCTGTTTTTTCTAGATCTTCTGTCACTCGGTAGAAACCAAATTTTATGGAGGCATTTTATTCTCACAGCATGTTCAATGTTTCAGATGAAATATGAGTATAGGAAATTTTAGATAGAAAAGAACATCCATGCCAGTGGAGGGACCGCAATGAAGAAACGCTGGCGGGTCTGACTGTTTGGGGCATGGTGCTGAAGTTGAACATTAAAAACAAATCATTGCTATATTGCTTCATGTCACAATAAAAAAAACCTCAGCTTTGGAATTTTAAACTACAGCAACAAGCAACAGGAGCTTGAGTTACACTGTGTTGGAGGCCTCTGGACCCAAGCCTTGCTGGTTGTCTTTGTTTCCACCTTTCAGCTGTGCCCACACACACATAGTCCCACACAAACATGCACCCTAAGCCCATTTCCCAAAATATCTCTAGGCGCTTGCCTTTGGTTTCACTTCTCCTCTCACAACACCCCTGCCTGCCTTTTTGTCATCACCTCGTTCCCTGCCCCCACTCCGATATAGCCAATCATGAATTTGCATTTTCCTTAGATTTACCTTTGTCTTTGCAAGCCCTACCCCCTTAGCTGCCACCCCCGCCATCTCTATCCATTGGTATGTGGCCCTTCATTAATCGGTAGCGCCCCCTGAATTGCCCCCCCCCCCCCCCTCACAAAACAGGCCAGTGAGGCTTTTGCTGGGAAAGGGGGGGCCTTCAATTCTCATTCACACACACACTGGAAACTTATTCTGTCCTATGGCCTCATTAGCATGGTAGCCTCACTTGGGTTCTGCAGTGCATTATCAAGCCAGGCAGGGGATCTGGCGCCTCTCTTTTTGTCAGAACTGGCTTTTAGAGATGCAAAATATGATACCCATTCATTCCCCCTCACTAGCCACAGTCGTACTTCAATCCAGAACTCCTCCCACCCCAAAGTCCTACTATGAGCTCCATCCCAGAACAGCTTACATGCTGTCCTCCAAAGCCGACTCCAGCTCTGTATGAAGAAGCTTACTTGATCCACGGGCCTATGCCAAGTCTGAACACGCTTTGTGCCAGTCTAGACTACCCAGCCCACTGTCTCTGCTTGTTCATCAGATGCTGATGAAACTTGATGCTACAGGGCCTAGACACTGGACCCAAGTCATAAGGCTCTCAGCTGAGTCAGTGAGCCACCCAGACTGTGGCGGCCTGAGCCCATCACCAAAGCCGGCGCAGCTTTTCGTGACTTTGCTTTCTGAAGGCTCCGAGAATTAAAATTTTGATTGCTTGAAAACTTATTCCTACAGTGTCAACGCTATATTTTTTGTATTTTGCCGCCTGATGGATTTGAAAGACTTTTGTTGCTTTGTTCACTCACACAGTATATAACTACTCATTGACCAAAATGAAAATTCTTGTGTTTTTTATTTAATAAGATGAATAAATTCAAAGTCCTCCAGTTAATAACATTATGGTTAAGGTGCCACAGCTGACATTTGACTTTTCCTGGTGTTGCACATGCCTAAAATTGAGTTGCTGATCATATACTACAACAGACAACATATACGCATTAACCACAAAATAGCGTTACGAGTCGTTTTCCCTATCGTGGTGTTTCCTTCTAATCAATAGAATCTCATCCATGAATTTCCTAAGAGGGCTTTCCAAATCCCATCAAACTGGTCATTCATGCCAGGCAGTTTTTCCTCTTTAAGTGTCAGTGGGCTGTCTCCATTGTCCATTTTCCCAAACCCCTAAAAAACGAGCACTCTCCCACAGTTCAGCCACATCTGACATGGCTGACCTTTGTGTTCACCTCCTGCACCCCAGCCTGTGACCTCTTGGCCAAACTGTGGGGTCGAGGTACCATTTCTCCATGACCGCTGCATCATGGGAAACGCAGTGAACAGAGAAAGAGACAGGGGTGGGGTCACATCCCTAATCAGTGATGTAAAACAGAGCCATTGTCAGTGCGGCTAAGGAGAAAAAAAATGATTAATGCAACAGAGTGTTTGTTTGAGAGATGAAAAGGGAGAAAGGAGGAGGAGAAAGAGCAGAGAGAGAAAAAGAGAGAGAGTGCGCGAGTGAAGGAGAGCAAGCGAGCGAGGGGCAATAGAAGAATGAGGGCATGAGAAGTTTTGTGACGCGTTTCAGAGTCTGTTCACTGTCTACGAGAGGAAATCTGGTGTGTGTGTGTGTCTTAGGGGGTGGGGGCACTGAATGAGGGACAGGAACTGATGAAGTGTAGCTGGAGTGTGTGTTGAAGGAGGGGGTGCTGGAAATACATTACGTAACCTCCTCTCTAGGGGAAAAAAAGTGAGGCGAGGGTCAAAGAGGGAGGAGAGAAGAAAAGAGGAATGGCACTCATACAGGGAAAAAAAAGTCCCACTTATGATCTTTATGAATGTAAATGAGCATGCAGTGCCTTGTTTCTATTTCTTTGGCTATTTCAAGACATGGTCAACTTCCTCCTCCTCTTGTATAACTTCAATACAAACGCTTTTTTTTAAATTAGCTACTTAATTATATATAGTAAACAATATATAATATAAATATATAATAAAATAAAAATGCAGATTTTTCTGATTGAAATCATTCCCATGCAAGATCTTAGGTCAACTGTTTACATGGGAAAACATTTGATACATTTATTAAATGCAAGTTACAAGTATTTGAACACAAGCGGACAAGCTCTGATTGGAAGCCACATGTGAAAGACGATGTCTCTTCACATTTACGTCAAGACAGAGCATGCCACAGTTGGCGACTCCACTTGAGCCGTTATCGTGACATCTGTTCAGACTGGCAAAAGGAATATACCACTCCTGTCAATACTACTGACAGAATCCCACTCGGATTAGGGCTTTCTATTCCGACTAAAGTGCATATATGCAGCATTTTTAATCCATTTTATTATTTGATGTCATTCTAATCAAAATAAAAGGCTCCAAGTTAACCCGATACTGCTGATGGTCTCACTTTTAGATACAAAAAAAAAAAAAGCGCAAACGCATGAACAATATTCTTCTTCCTATATCGGCGAAAATTGCATTTGCAGTATCGTAAATGATCTCTGCCTCTGTGGAATATAAAAAAAAAACACAGGAGTGTGTATTCACACATCATACCTTGCATTCATAGAAGCTGTAGAATGTAAAGCAGTCAAAGCAAAGGAACAACTGTGAGCATGTAACATGAAAAAAACCCCTCATCAGATGATTTCAGCATATGGCAAAATGTATGCAAAAAAATTGTGGTTGGCCATCTGGCTCAAAAGGTTTGACGGAACACAGGAGAAAGTGGGCTGGTAGGAAACACGTTGAGAACAATGACTAATATATTTTAATCAACACTGATGTAAATATGTTTCCCATTAAATAGTCATTAGTCAGCTAACAGCAGATGTTTTAATTCCCACCTCGTCACGTCTATGTTATATGACTCAACTCAGATCTCATAAACTGTCAGCATATGCAGTTACTCAGGATTTTCGCTAAGGCCTGCGTGATGGAACCAACTTTTTGGCCCTGGATTATACACATCCCGCCAAAGCCAGCCAGTGGGATCCAGCCGTCTTTGCTCTGAATGAGCCCTTGTGTGCCGCATTTTGACACTCTTTTATGATGTGGATGTGTAGAAACTGCTCTGGAGAAATGAATCAAACTCCAGGGGCCCGAGGGGAGGGGAGGAGGGGGCTTTGATTGCAGTATTGAATCATTTATTCAATCTCTTGGGCGGTGTCACATTATCCAGGGATGTGTAATGTCCTGGTTTGTCCCTCAGGAATGTTTGAAAAGTAACGAAGAAACAGCATTATACAATTATGGTTTCATTATATCATCTTGCAGTTTTGTTTTTCTCTTTGTGATGCGTTTTAATTCAAACGTTCATATTTATGGTCATTTTTAAGATGTTTCAAGCAGGCATTGTGAATTCATAACATGAGCAGAATGTGTTCGAAGAACATTATAGGCTTGTTGAGGGTTCGGATGGTGGATGACGAAAGAAAATTCGCTGGCATCAGGTCCAAACCACAACAGTCAAATTTTGGTGAATTTCATATCATTTCAAAGATTAATATAAATAAATAATCTAATATAAATAATAATAATAATAATGAATAATATGAATCAATCAATAGATAAATGTTGTGGCATTAAACAAGCTGTTTTCTGTGTACCGTATTGTGATGAGCTCTGCTATTCATTTCTATGATGGGGAATGGTTTTCATGTTTTCACAACAAAATGTCACATGTCAGATGTGGACTACTATAGAATGGATGGCCACATGAAAACCATTAGAATTTCAGTTCAAACAAATCTTTGCAAACACCTTTGAGGATCGACGTATCCCTTCCTTCCTTGTCCCTCTCATGCCTCAAGGTGTAATTTTAAAAAACAGGGCTTTGCTAAGCGCTCATCTTGGATTCATTAAAGGAGTGCAGGGGAGGGGAGCGGGAGTAGGCCCCGCTCCCATCATTCTCTGTATGCTGGATCACGACAAGGGAGGAGAGTCTGGCTGTGTGAGTGTGAAGGCTGGACTTTTTCTTACTGAGCTGAGCTGGGCTGAGCTTCACGGCCAATAATTAATGGTTTCTGATGGAGGTAGAGTGGGACAATAGGAGCTTTTCAGCAGAACTGAGGGGCCCTCATCCTGGACCCACACTGGCCTGTCCTGCAGGCACATTGTTGCCCTGCACAAACTTTTGCCAGCTGGACCATGTGGAAAACTCTAAAGTGGAAGAAATGTCCAGGGACACTACCTCCACTGGTGTTTGTGTAATTGTGCACGCACAAAACCATCTTATTATATTTGGAGATCTTTGGGTTGCTAATAGTGAGTCCAAAGACCATAATATTTTTTTGGTCACTTGCTGACCTCTCAGATCACCTTATGGATTTCACAGTTCACTAACAACATCGATGTCATTTATGTGTATTTTTCACTCGTTAGATGATTTAGCGATTATATGAACTATTTCGCACAAAAGTAGCGTGTGATTCAGAGCATGTTTTTTTTAAATGCCCGTAAAAACACTAGAGGTCACTATTGAGTAAAATATACAAGTGCTGCTACCCGTCATCAGAGCATGACTCAGGATCCCACAGCCTTGTTTTCTGTGTAATTATGGCTCATTGATTTTTTTTTTTGTTTGGCCTACCTGATTTCATTTTTTCTTTTTCAGTTATGTTTCAAAAATAATTCAAAACCATTCATCATCATCATATAATTCCTGTCTATCCAAACAAATTCATGTTCAAACCTATCCGTACATTTATTTAAATTTAAAATGAGCATTTTAATACGGGTCTGCAAATTCCAATGATAATTATACTCGATGTTACTGTGCATCTGTTCTTCACTTCTTTTTCAGCATAACTGAGGGAGGGATGAGGGATTTATGGTGCAGTCAAAGTCATTTGCTTTAGTATATTCACTGGCCAGCCATCCGTCCATCCATTTGGTGTTCCAGTACAGCAACACCACAGAATGGATGCATCAGATAGGAATTACCTATGGAGGAAGGAGAAACAGGGTGGGACCTGGAGCCCCTTAATCTGCCCTCTGGAAACGTTAATCCCATTATTGTGCAAGGGAGCAAGAGCCCCAGGATGCTTTAGCACACTGGCCACAGCCCAGTGACAAAACTCACTGTTGGTCTCTCAAGTGGGAGTTGACCTCTTGAGATTTGTTTCCCCTGAGGTATAACAGTAGCAGCAGTATCACATTGTAAAGACTGAAATGTTTACCAATGGAGCTCTTAGTAGTTTTTGTTATTAACATCACCAATTTGATCCGATTTACCTCGGGGAGGCGCAGTGTCGTGGTTTTTATGTCTGCCTAAGAGTCTAAAGGTCCTTGGTTCATGAATTTTTGTTTTTATTATTATTTATGTACGCCCTGCGACTGGCTGGCGACCATCGCAGGGGGAATCGTGTAACTCGTCCAAAGTTTGCTGGGATGGGCTCCAGTGCACTTGTAAACCGTTTGTGTGGGACGTAGTATCGAAAATGGATGGATGAATGTTTGGCTCATATTTTTTTGTTCATTTTTTCATTCAGACTAAGTTGGCTTTATTTTTTTTATTCACAGTTACAGACAGTTTTATTTATTTTTATATGTCTATATTTTTTTATTTTAAATGATGCTTTTCTGAAAATATGAATCCATACCAAACATTAATATAATATTAAAGCAAATGCGTATTGCTTTAAGTTTGTCTTACGATATGTTTGAACATGAACCATTTCTGATGCTTTGGGAAGTTGTTAGTATATCAGACAACTGTCTGTAGTGTTTCCCTCTTGTCGTATAATACGACCTGTGTGCCTGAAGGTGAACGTGTTGACGTGCATGTGCTTGTCTGTGCACAATATCTGCAGCTACATGTCTGCCTTCCAGTTATGAGTAGATGTCTAGGCCCATCTGCCAAAGGGGAGGGAATGCTCTGTGTTGAGGCATGCCTCAACCTGAGTGTGTAAATGCATGTGTGTGTACAATTCCATATATATATATGAAAGACGTTAACATTGATTCTAGAACATTGCTTACTTCAATCTATGAATTGGTTGAAGCCTGTGAGTTCTTTTCATGTACTTTTTGGCCAGAGACAGAATGAATCTCGAGAAAGCTGGTGGCTTTGCAGTGTCTAGTGAAGTTAGTGTTTTGTTGTTCACGTAATTATCTTTCCATGTGTCCTTTCAGTGGCCCGTGTGCACTCCCAGAGAGCATAATGTAACCCTGACGCTCTCCCTGTGCATTTGTCTGCATGCCTCTAATTGTCTGCGCTGTCTATCCACATTAGCAGCCTGTTTGTTTCATGTTGTCCTGGGCCCCCGCATAGCAGAAGCTCGAGCAGAATTGGGGGATACGATACGGCAGGGGCAAACAAGGGCTGCTGGTTGTCAGAGGTGAACTCCTATACATCCATGTATATGTCCATGTGTGTGTGTCTGTGTGTGTATGTGGAAGAGGGGTCTTGCCATGGTGCCTGGCCCTAATGGGATCAGAGGGGAGTGGCAGCATAAGGGGGTTAAGGTCAAGCTGAGGTGCTGCCAACTCTGGTTAACTACGAGCGTACCCGACTCCAGCGGGGACAATTGCTCTCTCACGCACGCCATGGCTCCCACTCTTCTGTTATCCCACTTTCTCCGTCTGTCCCCCACCCCCACGCGTCCATCGCCGACTCATTCTCCTGCCATGTTTTTTGTCTTTGTCTGGGACATTTATTTCACTAATCCATGATACAGCAACAACAAAATCAGCAGGAGCAAAAAGAAAGTAGTGACAAAATGAATGTTTTTCCTTTATGGAAATCCATTTCTTTTCAATACTGTCCATTTTATTTGGTAATCTGAACTGTAGGATGGGTTGAAATGTTTCACAATATTTAACAGGAACTGACCCAAATTGTAAAAAGATACTTTGTACCTTGTCACACTCTCCAAGTTCAAATGCAATTCTCTGGATTTTGCAACAGTGGCAGAGGTAAAAGCTTCTTTTTTTTTTGCTGTCAGGAAGTCTGTCCGACATAGCCGTAAAGCAATAAAGACTTTTCAGAAGTTTAGGCAAGCTTTACAGTCTTTCACTTACTCATTGCAGAGATAAGGAGGATTTATGACACGCATCACTTGTTGTCATTTTTACTCACGACTGTGAATCCATGTGCATGAGCCCTTGCTGCCAATTGCACCCGACTGTATTACTACTACACCATCAGGCAGCATGTGTTCACAAATGCCTCTGCAGGAAACATGATAGGCTAGCTCAGCACGGCATATTTACAGCTGCAGCCTTCGCGCTTGCGTCAACACGGTAGCAAAGTAGCAAAAAGAGGAAGAGAGAGAGAGAGGCAGAGAGAGAGAGAGAGAGAGAGAGAGAGAGAGAGAGAGAGAGAGAGAGAGAGAGAGAGAGAGAGAGAGAGAGAGAGAGAGAGAGAGAGAGAGAGAGCTGTGTGTTGAAGAGGATGCCACAGCAAAGAGATAAACAGCTCTTATCTGGAACTGGGAGTGCACTGCATTGCAGGCTGAGAAACCACAGTGTACGTAAGAAAGCAGGCGGCACGCACCAACTTCGAATGTGCTGATGTCAGCCAGATGAGCCGTGATAGTATCACATATGCTCAAATGAGGAAGGAGAATATTGCACTTGTTGCATCTAATTGCTTGCATGTTTAGAAGGAACTAACACACCATGCAAAACGCCATAGATGGGCTAACTGAATAGCAGTGGCGTTGTGTTGTTACAAAAGCTGCTGTTATTTAAAGACAACAGTAGAGACACTTGCAGACATATAGTAATATGATGTATATAATATACCAACAATACTCACAGGCGTCTGAGCTCACTGATATAACAAACATAATTAGAGTTATTCAAGCTCAAGCTATCAGGCCATTCAGTGAAAAATATCAGAACAACATTGTTCTCAGAGCAGACACCCTGTTGATAGTCGTTATGCACAGAGGACGTCAATGGCTGCATTGTGCCAGCGTGTGAATTTTGCTTATGTCACAACTTTGCTCAAACCCTCTCATGTCCCATCTGTACAGTCCATGAATGAGACACTCGGCTTGTTCAGAGTCCGCTTGGACAGCCTGTGCTCATTCAAAACAATGTCTTACTCATGCATCCATTAATGGTCTGTGGCACATCGGCGGCCCAGAGGGAGTGTCCAATGCTAGGCAGCACTAGATTCTTTTCACAGGGAGTAAAGGGCGACTTGATAAAGAGTCTGATGTGGCCAAGCACGTACTGTGTGTGTGTGTTTTTTGTCATTCTTCCGTTCCTCTGTTTACTCACACCGATCTGGTCCATAACTTGATGGATGGTGCTGCAGTGCATGGACATGTGCATTAACTCTTGTCAATCAGAGATCGACCTAAGCAAATGTATCAAAGCACTGTGATGCAAACAAAAGATGGACATGCACATACGCACACACAGATAAATAAACTGCTACAATTAACTCTGATTCAATGGTCATGTTGTGGTACTCCAGCAGTGACAAGTTATTTAGCGTAATGTCCGGTCCAGTGTGGCTTGTCAGGATTTTTATGATATTGTAAGAGGATTTGCTTTGGTAATACAGATAATAAAAAATTCATGAAAATCATCTGCGGCTTATTTAGTCTTATCTACAAACAAAATGGGATTTTCCTCTAGTTTTAGCTGGTGAAGCTTATATTTAGGTGCGGCTTATAGTCCGGAAATTACGGTAGTTGTTTTTTAGCGATACAACTGAGGCAAACCGGGACATCTGGTGATCTTTTCCTAACCACTTCACTGCTTGATAAAACATTCCATCACTTAAAAATGTTCCCATTTTAGCAAGATATGTTTAAGGTGAAAAGATAGCTTTATACCCACAATAAACTGCTAAACTTTTATGAACTTGGAAAATCATCTTAAATAAATAAGATACTAGGTAGGGGAAAAGAATAGCGAGCGGGAGGAGGGGTGAGAAGAAAGAAATGACACAACAATAGAGATGAACAGGGGGTCTCAAAATGAGGTTGAGAACGGGGTGGGGGGGGGGCTCTCCTAACAGTCTTTACGAAGGCCGTTTCCCCTCACTTTGATGTGTAGCGGTAGACCCACATCTTGTCAAGTGCAATGATGGGGAAAAGTGTGCGTGTGTGTGTCCAAGTGAATACAGTCGGGGGTAGGCGCAAAAAAAGTGAACTTGATGAGCTTCGGAAGTGCTGCTAAAAAGAGGCACAGCTGGACTGATGGGAACGATGAGAACCTTGTCCTCTCATACGGAACCTGAAAGTCAGAAGATCATGGTTCTCTATATTCTCACACATACACGTGTGCACACACGACACTATTTACAGACCCAGACAAGTGACAGAATGCTGATTGATTTCTAAGGGTAAAAACAGAAGCACCTGATTATTAGCAGTCAATGATGGGCGGAGCCTGAGCACAACGTTTTTTACGAGACCAATTTGATTGACGCAACCCCTCCCTCCACCCGTGTGTGTGTGTGTATGGTCCTTTGAATCTTACATTCCAGAAAAGTAAGATAGAGAACAACAAAGATAGCTAAAAATGTTTGGGTTTTTTTACTTTCAATAAACCTGAATGGCGTATAATACTTTATTCAAATTACTTTCAAGAATATCGCAAGCGTTTCATACATTTCAATAAATAACCTCATGCAGGCCATTCTTTATTTCTATGAGAGTTCGGACTTTCGAATTATTGCAAGCCTCTTTTTGACCGCTTGAAAATTATTTTGACTCAGCATCTTCAAACAAAACACTGTTGGCCAGGTCTCAGACCTGGCATATAAACCCTGACAGATGCTCAGTGCTCAGAGCCAGACTGAGCTCATAAGGTGAGCCACCTTTCATCCATTTTAATAGGAGGCAGCGTGAAAGTCCAATGGCACAAACAGCAGCCTTTTGGCGGGCAGCAGGCCTGGACGGAGAGAAAGCTGACGATGAGGGGGCCGGGGGGGTTATAAAATGAAAGGCTGACATCGTAAAGCACCGCCAGAACAAGGACACAGACGGAAGGCAGCGAATCCCCAAAACAAGTTACTCAGTCTTTCACACATACACAGCCATCATCAGCAGCCTGCCAGCCCCCCAACATTTACATTAGAAGAGGAAGGACACAGTGGGCCTGTGGAGGAATAGAAGGATGGGAGGAGAGGTTTGACACTCTATTGGGAGGTTGTAAACACTGTTAGACACTATCTCCATGGAAGCTTGAGCGCTACTCTGTGGCATCTCACCCCCCCTCCATCCACTGCCAGCTCCCTCTGCCTTTTGCAAAGACAAGTGCTTTGACCACCAGGCCCCACATCGGCCCCTCGCCTCGCCTGGCCTGGCCTGGCCTCGCCTGCTATCCTGGCTGTCCAGCACAGCAGATGTGCACAGGAGCATGAGTAACCTTGGACAAGTGAATCCCCTCAGATTTATCTTCTACGGCCTTGCCAGAGTGTTAATGTGACCAAGGATTTTTTGTTCAGTTTACTCTTGTGTACTTTTTTTAGTATGTGGAGTGATAGTTAATTAATTATCCTCATTAAGCTTTACACACCAGTTTTCTCACAATAAAAAAACCTTCAAGTTTTATAGTTAGTTTCTAGTTAGATTTTGTGAAGACTTGTGATGGCTATCCCAATGGAAAACGACAGCAGAGATGGAGAAAGTCATATGTTGGATAACAATCCATTGTTGGAATGTTTTCTAGGTAAAGTACCACTTTCTAGACTCCACTCTGAATGGACATTTTCAATGGAGCCAGATGTTCAGAGCACCATTTGAGATGCCTATTGTTAAACCTCAACACTCCAAACAAAGTTGCATGAGAGGGATTACGTATGTTACCGTCAATCCAAAAACTGATTGCATTGAAGTCAGTTTTTCCACTTCTTTCTGTGCATGCCTTTGTGGGTCATGCTGGAACTGGCTTTCCTCAAACGCTTCACGTCTTGAGTAAGTTGTCTTAAGTAACTAATAGCGTAACTCATGGAACCTCTATTGAACCTTCAGTTAATTAAGACGAAAATGCATTCACAGGAAAGCCCATCCAAATCCGAAGTAGTTACTTTCTCCCCAAAAAGAACATTGAACAGCGGTGGACCTTGGATTGTGGCTCAGTTCTTTTTTATCTGTTCTTATCTCACTTAGCGGGAAAGGAACATGGGATTTAGTTGCCGGTAAATGTGGATTCCTTGTAAAACAAATTCCCATTCAGTAGCTATGTGTAAAGGCCTTTCATTGGAAACTCGTTCGTTAGTCCTCTCACCTTCTGTACAGTAAATGCCACTTAGGAGATAATACTCCAAGGGAGTGAGAGAAAAAGGGTAGTCCGGGGAAAAAAAATGGCCTCTGGGGCACAAGAACAGAGAGCGAGAGAAGATTGAATGCTTCGAGAGCTCTAAAGAATAGCTAATAGAGGGCGAGAACATTTAAAGAGCTCAAGCGGGTAGCGACTGCCAGGCACTGAGGAATTCATGCTCCATTTGTCCTTGTTTGTTGCTGCTTCCCAATAAAAGGGACTTGAAGGGGCTGGACTGGGCTGGGCTGGGTTGGGAGCAAGCAACAGATTGCAGATGCCTCTTTTGGAGAGCTCTCCTTCCTTGGTTCTGGAGTCCTGAACCACCCTTCAGAGAAAAGAGCCCTTCTCTACTGTAAAGGACATTGTGGAGCTTGTCAATGGCTCTCGGCTGGGGCACATAGAAAATACAAGGAGGCCCAGTGTTCGGCACCGTGGCTCCTTCTATACAGACCAGAACTGTAATGGGGGGGCCCCCGGGGACTCCGCGGGGAGTTTAGAGGGCAACGTTTCAATGGAGCCCAAGTCCTTTTAACTCCTACATTGAGAGTCTCTCGCCAATTCCTCCAGACTGGGAGAGGGAAATTCCTCTGCAGATCAAACAGAATGTCTTCATTTCCAGTTGAACTTAAGACACAGTTTGTGACATTGAGGAGGTATTGTTAGAGAAGAAAGGCGCGGGTTGTGACGGTGCGCGCTTCAATTACGATCGGCCGGCAATTTGCCCATCTCAGGTGAGATTAAAGCCAATCATTGCTTATTAAAGCCGATGTCAATCAGCGCAGTGGACCTCTGGATTCAGGTCAACTTCCAGCTGTGTGCTGATTCTGTTTGACCGTGTTAGATAAGGTCAGTCATGAGTTGAAATCATTACTCGAAAGCATATTTAACCTTTTCCGAGGAGTATAATCACTCGTGGCAACCGAATAGACACACAAACACACAAAAGCCAGCTTTGCAGCCATTCAAGACTCGGTTGGCTACATCTTCAAAAGACAAACTTTACACAGTCACCATGACCGCTGCAGAATGCTGTAGAAAATGCCGGCGATAAACAAAGTGTTGTCCAATGGTGCAGTTGCAGGATAGCCCCCAAATCTCAACTGAGTGAATTTGAAGATAAGAAAAATGTGCATATATCTTTTACTTTTTAAAATGATTTTATCATCAGCCATTGCAAGACAAATAAATGTTTCGCATACATTTATGAAGACACATAATGATGGAAATGTTTTTTCTTCAAACAATGAACAAACAGGAAAAAACATTTCATGAATGGTAATGTGTGTGTGTGTGTGTGTGTGTGGTGGTGGTGGAGGGGTGGGGTCCACTGTGATGAGCAAGAGTGTGTGTGCATCTGTTTCAAATAGATGAGAGAGCAACCTCTCACCGCTGGGTTCCTCCAATTGTTAGTTTAACAGGAAAAGGATGCCCCAACAGTATAGGGGGAAAAAATAAAAATAAATAAATAAATAAAATCGACACAAAGTTCTGAAGATAAACGAAGAGGGGTTAGGGTTAAGGCAGGTAACCCCAAGGAGAAAGTAGTGCAAAGGTGAGGGTCATGACACAACACGGCATGGCGAACAATAGCAGCACTCAGCTCTGTATGTGTGTGTGTGTGTGTGTGTGTGTGTGTGTTTGTGTCCACACGTGCTATGGGAAGAGTTCCAGTGATGACGCACTCCAACACCTGCAAAGCACACGTACAGCATTCTTACGATATGCTTTTTTGGAAAACTCACAGTTTTAATCTCTTATTCACTATCATTGATGTATCATTTGTTTGAGTTTTTTAAACTAAATCTTCACTGTTGCTGCTATAGCTAACATTTCTTAAATATTGGCTTCATTTTAAAGTTCTTGTAAAGTAAATGTCTTTAAGTTGACCCTGGCAAATTTGATTGATTGGATAAACTGCCAAGTACGCAATCACGCTTCAAAATTGTGAAAAAAAAAAATCAAGATTTCTCTGCCCACGCTGGCTGTGACATTTATTATCACTCGAGTGTCCTGATGTTGTGACTTCTCCATGGATACACTGTTAAAGACATCATGACATGAATGTAAATTTCCATGACAACAAGGTCGTTTTGTGGAGGGGAAAAAAACTACTTGCAAATGTTTTAATAAGAAGATGGTTGCTGTTAAAATTAATGGTATACATTTTCATGCCCTATAAAATCCTCATGATTAAAGACCATCTTGTTCTGACAACATCACTAAGACGAAAGAACAGGAAAAAAAAATTGTGTGGTTTCTAACAGCAAAACAAGTTTAGGGGAGGCAGATTTGGTCATGGGGATGAATCAGTTGCTCTTTTTTGACCAGACTTTGTCTGAGGACTTGCCAGAAGAAATCTCTCTGGATTCCTTTGATAACACTTCAAGCATTCGCAATGGTCAAATGTACCTTTTTTAGTCTTTGACATCATCACCGCAACACATAAAGCCAAACAAAAATTGTTCTCAGATTAGAAAAATCCCGGAATGTGATCACACAAATAGCAGGAGGACTTTTCTGGCTTGTCCATTCAGTACATGACGCAATTGCTTTTGGGCAGCGCTCCTGTTGTTGTTATGGTGATGCTTAGTGGTAACAAGTTCAGATGGGCTATCTGAACATGCGTTGCATTAGGCTTGCAGAGTTTAGCAACAGAATCATGATAAATGAAGATATGAGTCAGAGATTACAAAAGGAATACACACAGATAAGTGTTTATGTAAACGCTGTGGTTTCGAACCGCTGCCAAACCACTTATCCCATTTCCTGGACAGTCTTTTGCAGTGTTATCACTCACGTTTCATGTTTACATTATTAGGAACTCGGGTTTTAATTCAAATAAATCCGTAAAATGATTATTTTTCACAAAAGGTATGTTGTTCCTTTTAAATAGAATGCTTTAGTTGTCTTTAAGCAAATGACTGATTGCACTTCCTTGTGAATTTTTGCAGATATACGTATAATTGTATAAAATACGTAATAACCCTAGCATGGGAGATATTTGGATTGTTATTGTTACAATAATGGGCAAATATAAATAACTGGAGGAACATCTTGATTTTTGAAAACAATATTTTTTTTCCATTAAGTGTCCTTGCCCTGTGACAGTCCTAGTTCCCTTGAGCAAGGCACCCCAACCCCCAAAATGCTTGACATCTGTCCTCGAACTGTAAGTATCCCTCTTTGGGGCAATTAAAGGCTTCAAAACAGCTTAAATGCTGCCGTCATTAGATGACAAATGCTAGGAGGACAATAGCCAATCACAAGCCTCTCGAAACACAAACTGAATTGTCAGTGCATTATCGGGGCTGAGTCATAGCCAAAACAAAAGAGAACAATGGGAGCTCTGTTTGTGGCCTTGAGACAGGTTTAACACATGCAACACTGCAGTAACCTGGTTCCTTGTGCCGGCCAACCTCTTATGTATTGAACGCACGAGTATGCGTGAATGAATATGTATGCTGAGAGCGAGAGCGAGAGAGAGAGAGCGAGAGAGAGAATGTGTGTGTGTTTAAGGATTGTGGGTTTCACCACCCAGCATTTACCTGCAGAGAGGTGTCACAGTATGTGGGTCATGTCTGACAGCTTGTAATCCTCTGTGATGGAGACTTGTTTATTCAGCCAGCAGATTCTCACCACCACATTGCATAAGCGCCAAATGGAGGCCGGGGAAAGGCAAACACCGACGAGGACGACCTGAGGCAAAGATGAGTAGAGAAAGAGAGGGGTTGGTTTGTCCTCGTCGTTCTTTATTTTCAGAGTTAGACAGTTAGAAATGAAACGTCTTGGAACCCCCAAATTGTAAAAGTGTGAATATGTGTGTGAATCATAAAAGCGTCACTCAAACTGTGATGATCTAGAGATGAGCGAATAGCAGTTGGGCATCTGGTGATTAACCTCGTGTTGCCAACTCACATTGATTGATTTTTCACCAATACTGCTTTTGTAGTAAATATAGGTTGGGAGGATGTGATCAGTATGATTTATTCTTAGTTTTGCATATACAACAGGGAGATCAGACACAAACACACACACACACGGTCTGGTAATTACATCATGGAGTGCAGAGGCCCGATGATAAGGTCGTTGGTGAACAAAAGCAGTGCCTTGTTGCATAAGGCAGGCTACAGGGACAAAGTGATTGACGGAAACAGTCCTGTCTGAACTGAAATGAGCTCGCGCACACACAAATAGTATGCACACAAAGTGTGGGATACGAGACGC
Source organism: Syngnathus typhle (assembly GCF_033458585.1). Lineage (NCBI taxonomy): Eukaryota > Metazoa > Chordata > Actinopteri > Syngnathiformes > Syngnathidae > Syngnathus > Syngnathus typhle. The sequence continues at coordinate 6,215,873 of NC_083745.1, forward strand.
TAATAATTACAGCAATATTGTGACAGTCTTTACTATTACACTTGTCAAAGTATACTTTGGTTCCTGCCTGTTTCTCACAAATGTATTTATTGATGCTATTTTATTGTTTTATTCAGCTGCAGCTTGTCAGTGAAGAGTGCTCAGATGACACAAAGTCAATTATTATAGCAAGAATATAGCACTCTGCGCTTTTAAACACTTTGTTGAAAGCATTTGGCTCATTTTTGGGAGGGAAGAAATTGGCTAAATTTATTGGGAAATGGAAACTGTTGGAAGCTGTAAAATCTATTTGTAGCCACAGTTGACATAGTTTGTGCATGGGCTGCTGATTTTTGGGCGATTCATTAGGTACTGGGCCTGATGTAATGGAAAGGTGCCAAACCGATAAAGTAAATTTGTTTTATGAAACGTTCGACTAGAGAAAAACATAAATCTTTGCAACAAATGAATTTATGGACACCACATTGGTTTTGCTGGATTGTGTTGGAGGCAATAAAAGAAACGGGACAGCACAACACTACTGGAAAAGAGAAGCGCTATTCAATCCACAATGGGGGAAAGTCTGACAAGTGGCCCATAGCAACAAAACTGGACAAGTCTGAGCCAGCTTTAACTGTCAACCTTTATTGGCTGTATCAGTCATAAAAGCCTTCTGGGCTGAACTTGTTGGAAGGAAACAGGAGAGGAGCCGAATAACTGAAAGCTCTGACTCCCATTCTACATCGAAACTTTCTGATAACCAAAACAAGTCATCCAGACATACTTTGGTTTTGAAGTGTTTCATCTGAAAATAACTACCAGTCCTGTGTGAATCCAGAAGTTAGCAGAAAATCTATGAAGCAATTCAGTTTCCACAGTATGACGCAAAACGATCAAGGAGCAGGAAATCAAACCGGTTAAAATACAAAAACATACTCACACCAAGCGAAGTAGATCATTCGTACCGACATGACATCAGGATAATAGATTTTATTGTCATTATCAGCTCGATCTAACGACGTCATTAGTTTCGGCATACTTATCAGTGTGCCATTACATATTTCCCAATTTCATTAGGTGCTGCAAAAAAGAAGTCCACCACACACACACACAGTACATGTACCAACGTGTGTGGATTAGGTTTCAATTGTACTTCAATTTGATCACTGCGTTTGTATGTCACACAGCCATAAATTTGTGGCAACCTTTGAACTGGGTTCACATGCCAATAACTATCATTGAACCTGCCAGTCTGAATGCATGAGATAGAAAACAGCGGCTCATAATTCCATGAAAGAAAAATAAGCAGTGACAAAAAATGTTGGCACTGGTTTTGATCTGACAGCCTTGGGCGAAAGGTTAATTACAAGCGCAAGAGCTTGAGTACACTTGGCGCTCAGGGAAATGAGTGCAGTCAATCGAGCGACTTACGTGAGTCGCGTCTTGATGTTCTGGGCATAGATGAGACTGTTTCGACAAGCAGCACAAGTCAAGACTACTCTTCATTATTATAGGGAACATCGGCCCAATTAACCTCTAATATACTTCCAATAATTGTATATAATAATTAACTATAATTAAATTTACCATATATATATATATATATATAGGGTAATAAAGGTTGCATGCAACTAATCTTGTTCCTCATGCTTAGGAAAGTACAATGATTGAATACGTCACATGATGTGTAGTGTGGGTTGCAAAATACGTAACTTATGTACTTTAATATATTGTACTCCTATTCTGCTACTTTATAAGCTCAGTTAAGTTGAATAATGTGTTTTTTCCCCTTTGGAGATGACATATGGCGATGGTGAAAATAACAGCAATATGTTTGTTTCCCAGGCAAGTGCCATGAGTGTGTGAAATGCAGGTCAGGTGAGTCATCTCCTTTTCTTTGACGGTGCTGTCTGTTTTTTTTCACACTCAAATGGAAAAGTACACTGGAGTGGCTGTGTGCGTCGAAAGAAAGAGACGACAAAACTTTGCTGGACGGCAGAAGAAGATTCAGGAGTGCACGTATGCTCATTTTTTTTCGGTCTTTAGATATGTCCACTGTTTCACACACATGCACACACACACACACGCGCATAGTATCACAAGTCACTTCCTAGACTATATTTGAGCCTATGGGTCAGAGATAAGTTTAGAAATGACATCTCTGGCTGATCTAGTATTCTGTAATGTGCCAACGTGTTTACTATAAATCAGGGCATGAATGACCGTGCGAAGTCATGTATGCGTGCTGCTTTAAGAAAGCCGTTAACTACGTACTCAGAATTCTACTTTTAAGAATTTCCGAGGAGAAAGATGGTACAACCATATAGCCATCAACTCAGTGTATATAATATTTAACAAGTCATAATAATGATGAAATGAAATATTTCCAATTTAGTTCTCTGGTCTGTGTAATGTACAAATATTTAATGACTATATTTATTCTTTCTGAAAAGCAAGTGCAGACATGCAGAGTTGAAATATAAAGTTTCAAAGATGTTTTTTGAATCTTTATATTGTTGAACGGTTTGGAATCGGTTGAAGAATTACAAACATTGCAAAAAAAAAAAAAAACTCAATGAAGGTTAAAAATGAAATATAGGCTAATCTTCTATTTTAGGATGATGTATTTATATTTCTGACTCCAGAGCAGTCAGAGCCTCACAAATCATGACATGTCACTCTCTTTATTTGACTTAGGGTTCTATTTCTGTGCCCAGCCTAAATCTAGGTGGCCAGCTCGCCACACAGCTTACTACGGGACGCTGTTTTTTAAAACAGACGTATCAGAAAGATGATGATTATAATATTGCCTTCATGACTGAAATAAGTAGGCCCCATTCATTCTTTCAGTGCGCTGAGTTGTCTTATTACTCGGGACTAAAAATGCTCTTCTTCACAAACTTTAAAGTGGATATGAAGGATATTCCAGCAAATGCATGGTGCAACGGTTAAACCGTATCACTGTCACAACGCCTTCTCAGCACAACTGCAATGCATCTACATTCATTCCCAGGTTCATTGCCAGTTCAACACATGCTCATGCAATTGAAAGAAATGCATTTCCGAGGTTCATTGATTTACAATGACGACAACATCCAATGTTTCCAAGTTATAAGCGGTGTGCAATGAATTATTTTTGAACGCCCGTACCCACAGCCCTCCGGTTAAATGTGTATAAAAATAGCTAGGTCTAGACATACTCTATATTTGTGTGTTGGACCTAAGTTATGATCAAGTCTTGTAAATAGCAATGACTTCACACTTTCGCTGACTGAATACTCCAAACAGACGTGAGTGTATGTTTCTAATTCTATCTGTATCTAGGCTAAAGTTAACCCTTCTCAAATGCCCATCACCAGTTCATCCATCAATCCTCAACCTTGCTCCAACTCACAGATGCCTGTGTGTGTGTGGTTTGCGTGAGTGTGTCTGCTCCTGCATCTGGTTTGGACTTTGAGGCAACTATTTTTAGAGCAGAGCTGCATTTTTACTTCCATTTTGCCTTTTGGTGTTGTTTAGTTAGCTGCATCCTTTTTAAGTCAACATGGCACATCTGTCGTTGCAATACTGTACCTTTTTTATTGTTATTATTCATGCTCAAAATTCCAAATCACATGAGTAGCCATGAATGGCAATCAGACCATCACACATTCCATCACCTTCTCCCCTAGATTCCCACATTGAAAATGAGCGTATTTTGTCTTGTGTGACTCATCGCTCTGTTATTCTCATTTTCTCCCTCTATGCTTCACCTCTTCCCCTTTTTGGTTGCTTTTATAACCCTTGACCTGCCGATGACCCAAATTGGTTTTACTGGCAGCATGTGTGTACTTGAAAAGGAAAATCACACATTAAGCTTTCTGTAAATGATCGAACAGTGTCCTTGAGAGGAAACAGTCTGTCCATTATGCATCTCGTTTCACTGCTCAGGCACTCTATTGTAAATGATATCATACTTAGTAGTGTTCTCTTCAAGGAGTGTCGGCTACCGGGGCCAAGGTGACAAAGACCAAAGTGTTTGTCCTCATTAGTGCACATTCTCATAATGTTTGTATGACTTAAGCATTTTGTCTTATTTTGAGTCAAATGAATTTTGAATCAGTCATGATCCGCGTTTCTTTCTCTCCTGTCAAATGGCTTGTTTCTTGCATCCCGTTCTCCTTTCGTTTTCCGATGATGGTGCGTCTGGGAGCGTCCATTGGAATTTGTCCCTTGCAATCTTTATCCTGCTCAGGAAAAAAAAGAAATGCAAGAAACCACAATCCAATGACTGAGCAAAATGCCAGCAATTTTGCGGGTATTTTTTTTTCCTTTCTATTTTCCTCATTATTTTATGCAATTCATTTAATTCCAGCTATTTTCATTGGAGCAACTCCTTCACTACCAGCTGTTTTACTAGATTTTCATTGATTTTGGAAGGCCCATCGAATTTCAGAAAAATGTGTGCAATATGTGTGTGTATATAATGAATAAAAGTCAGTTGAGGAAGAACCTTATTTTGATATGTGTGTTTGAATACGTTACTGGTAGGATAACTAACATTATTTATATTCTCATTCAGGAATGTTAGTAATAGATTCCCCTGAGCTGTAGATCATTGTCAAATATAACACAGTCAATCTTCAATCCAGATGGCCATAGACTTCTGGTAAAAAGAAAAAAAAAAAAAACTCCTGTGTACTGCACACACATTACGCCATTTGCTTGCGTTACTGTTTTACAGAGTTGGGACGTTGTGTAAAAGAAAGAAAAACAAAATGCAATGTTTTGCAAATTTGTTTTTAAATTTCCCCTTTATTTATTTGAACTTTGTGAGTCATTGTGTTTCGGGTTTTTACATCCAGGTGAATCCTCATTTATTGGAAACACTTTTGGTGTGTCTCTGAATAAAGTTCATCCTGTTGTTTGCTGACACACTCACAGTCATCACATTGGGATCCATAAATGTATAAACAGACAGGTGGACTGTATCAATTTACCACTTATGCAACAACACAATGTATCTTTTCACTACCATTAAATACTTCTCATCAAAAGCAGCTTGATGAATTTTAAATCCCTGAGAAAAATTGACTGAATACTAAATCCATTGAAGATTTCGAGGAGAGTCAAACATTTGCTTGACATGTTCTGTCAAGAAACGTAGCTCGGAGTGTTTGTGCTCCCCCCGGCAAGACGGTGAACTGTCAACAGCTTCAACTGTCCACATCACAGCCATGACAATGCTGTCAGCAGGATTTTGACACATACCCACGCCAGCAAAACACACTTGGGCCGAGAGAAAAGGGAGGGAGTGCTAGAATTCCCCCATTACCCACATACGCACAAGATTGCCAGTGTTTAGTTAGTGTGTTTGTGCCTGTCACTCACCTTTGCACTGCCTCACACACTCATTCAATGGTTGGGGGATCACCCCGTGTGTGTATGTGTGTGTGTGAGGAATATCTTTCCCCTGTAATGTCACTGCCTATTGAGGGTAGGCCTGATATATAAACATTTCCTCATCATCATCATCATCCAATTAGCATGGGTTTTAAAACTGACATGAATGATTCAATGTTGACCATGAGCCCCATTTTTAAACAAAAGAGAAACTATTCCCTTTTTTTATATTTGCAATGTAGCCTTTGAGCGCACACGCGCTGACCTCATCCCACCCTAGTTTGAGTTCGTTCATATGCACTGCTATGAGTATTGCGGCAGATGGTGATGAATGCTGTATGCCTTGTCGCTGCTGCGTCATGGAGGGGTGCCGGCTGACATTTTATCAGTTTGATCTCAGTGACCCTATTCAGGACACCCATCCGTGTTTGTCACTGTGGATCGTTTGGGATTTAACGTAATAGTAACAACGTTTAGCGTGACAAGGTTCTTGTAATGTCGAGTTGCCAAAGGAGGATAAATCAAGATGAGAATATTCACATGAGAATATTGATGAGATAATAGGAATATAGAGGAGATATTGTTGAGAATAAGACAAACTTGTATCGCATGGCACATAAAAACCTGTTTGTCTATGGCTCAGGGGACTTGTCAAGTAAGTCAAACAGACAAGGAAGTCACAAGGACATGGATTGAGTTGCAATAAAGTGTGTGTCACAACTGCCGTGTAATGCAGATAGTCAGCTGCCCGTCATATAAAATCACGTCAGACGGAGCCTTCAGAAGCTTTACCGAGCTTGCATGAAAAAGGATCCCTGTGTCATGAGATTAATATTTAAGCTCAATATAAAAGCAGTGGGACGATCTTACAGATGATTATTTGGTTTGGTCTTTGACAGACTTATGTAAGTCACATGATTCAAGGTGTGTTTGATTATGAAGTGGAAAATCAATAGTCTTAACATAGCATGACGACATTTTGGAGAACAGCTTGAGACTGAATTTCATTTTCGCTATTACATGAACACGATAACCCCCACACAGGAGTGCGTGATTATAATAAAAGTCTGTCAGACAACTCATGTTAGCTATAATTCAATTTGGAGGTCATAGGGCAACCTCCTGAGTGGCTGTAATTGCTCTTTGCATTCTTGACGATAGAACAAAAGTCATAAACTGATGCTTCCTTGGCACACTTCAATTATTCTTATTTTTACCTTTCTGCTCCAAGAATGCAGAAAAGTAACAATATTGAAAAACAGCCACCGAGCTAGCACACTGCTTGATCTTTAAATGGAAACAAAGGTGGCGGTATTAACCCTCATAGAAGTTGTCCATGTTGGGGAAAAATTAGGTCTGCTGAACTGTGCTGAAAAAAGAACAATATTCAACATTCAAAATCATATGGAGGGGAAACTAAAACAAGTCATGCATTTTCCCTTTGGGAGTCAGATATTTGGCTGATATAAACGAACACAATACCAAAGCCCATTCTCCTCATGTCAGTATGTTTGTCTCTCTTGTTTTTCCCACAGTCTAATGATTAATTAGCACAAGAAGCAGGACAGAGAGGTGGCCGTGACGTTGGCCGTAGCCATGTCAACGCAATGGCGAAGGCCAATTGAGAGAAAGGCTGTGATATATTTGACCTGTGTGCATCTGTGTGTCTTTATCATGTGGCGATGTTTTTATATGGCAGTCATTTGGCCATACAACCATCAACATCAAGTTAATCATTGCACACTTAAGACTTCTAAATCGCTTTTGACCAAATTGTCAAACTGCCATCAAAAATAAAAATGTCAGCAGAGCAGCGATAGTGTTTTAAATAGGATCATCATCGTGGAATCATAAACTCTAGTCAAATAACTGTGAGCTGCTGAAACTCCAGTCGCAAATAAAAATGCTTTGTATTGCTTATTGCAACAAAACTATTCTGGTTTGTGCTGTGTTGTTTGGCCATGTGTCAGAACAGTCTCAAACTACGAGCCAATTATTAACCAAAATGCAAAAACAAAAGACAGAAACCATTTCCCATGGTGATTCTGTGATCATTTGCCTTTTGAATGACATTACATTCTTTTTATGTTAGTTTATTAATACACAACTTTATATTAGTAATCCAATGTTATGTCAATGGCCCTTGAAGCTACGTGTCCTCATCACAAGGTCTTGAGTGTCCTGGTTTGTGTGACTCCACCCATCTGCTTTCCACACACGACGCTTTGCAAATACTCACTGACCCACTTCCATGCTGCAATATCGTGTGTGACAAAGTCCTATGTCATTTGACTTGAACTGCCACATTCCCCAAGGACAGCCTGACACAGTATCTGTGTGTGTGTGTGTGTGTGTGTGTGCGTGTAAGCATGAGAATAAGGAAAGTCTGTAATACAATCTGAAAAAGTTGTGTTTTTGCAGGGTGCGTATGTGTGTGGGCATGTGTGTCCCAACGTGTGTTCACTGAGGTAAACTAAATACCATGTGCTACGATCAGCTGTGGGACATGAGGTTTGGAGGGAGAATGCTCTGCGGTCAGTCGACCCAAGTTGTTCCGTCAATCTCTCCCTCTTCACGTCCCTCACTCTCTTTCTTTTGTCTGACTGGCTTAACATGCATACACAAGCACTCGTAGTGAACTCAATCACCCCATGCCACTGGACCAAGCTGATCACGTGCAATCCAAGCAACAGTAAGTCTGCGGGGAGGGAAACAACAAGCTGTAATTAAGCTTTTTGTTGAATAAGCATAAAAAGGCATAGCCTAGTGGGTTAGAGTCTGGAGGAAGAAAATCCTTCTTGACCAGCTTGGTGGTAAAATTGAATGGCGAGATGTTTGATTTGGATGTTTTCCAGTGAATTGAGATATGTTGTAGGGGTTGAGTCGAGTGTTGCTAAATCAACTCGTAGTAGTGAACATCTGACATTAGAGAACTTTTGTCTTTAGTTTCCACCGTACTTCAACGCATGCCTAAATAATCATTAGTGGTGCAACTTCAATATATTTTACAAATACATCTAATTCCAAAAACAAATAAAAAAAATAAAAATAAAATAAATAAATAAAGAATATAATATACGAAATAAAATACATTTTACAAATAAATCTGATTGAAAAAAAAAGATTCTTTCGTTCCAGTGTTTACACGGTTATATTTTGTGAGGACGTTTTTCAAAGCCCCAGGTTGACTGTGGTAGAGTGAAAAAACAATCTTATTCAAAGGTCGGTGGGGTCTACCAACCTTTACCCTAGAAGCTCACTCCTCTCCAGGCTGAACCCACTATGCATACTAAAGAGGACTTTGCTGCGCCATGTTACACAGTTAAAGCTGAAGAATGCGGCTATGGAGTAGTAAATTTCACACGTGCACACACGCATTTGCACAAACACACTCCTATTTCCAGCCAGACAGCTCATCAGAAGAGCAACAGAGGAATCCCGGCAAGCAACCGCTGATCCCCTCAACATATATAACCACACACTCCTTGCCACCTGCTGAGACTGACTCCGTCACTTCAGTAACCCTAAACCCATTCAAGCGTTACTCTCTTTCTCTGTCATGTTATTTTCACCTGACGGGGATTTTTGCAGCTGAGATTTAGCATATTGATCAGCAAAGGAGACAGAATGACAATAAGACGATTCCTTTTGCTGTCTATGGGCGTTCAGGGTTAGGGACAGATGTTGCTTCACACTTCAAAAATATATAGTGACTCTAAAAGCACATATTTAAGGAGGAACTACAGGGAGCCCCACCCTCACCCAGAACCAGCACTGTGTCACAGGCTCGTGATTACTAAAGCAGCATCTCTGTCGTTACCGGACGTCTTTTTGTCTCTGCAAAATTGCTCGTAACTTCATTCAAAGGAAATCTCCACTAGCCACGCCATGTACGTATCCGTGATTCTGATTTGGCTTTAACGACGGGGATGTAGGCTGACAGACATTCTACACAGCCAGTGGAAAACCACACGTAGCAAACACGCATCGTCTCACACACGAGCTTGACCGTAACCAACAAAAATGGTCATTTGAATGACTTGTGATATGCGAACAACAGAAACATATCCTGAAATAAAGACACATAAAAAATAATAGCAGGCTCTCAAACTGCAAGCTATCCACCCTAAACTTCTAGCTTGCTACTGAAAACATCCATCAATGACTAGTGGAAGTGAAAACACAGCGTTAAAAAGAAAATCAATGTCTTTGGAAAAAGAACTCCTTGGTGGTTTGTGAGTCGAAACAGGAAACACATGATTCACTACTTAAGTAAAACAACAACAAATGACAAATTTGTGACAGATTAGTCTCAAGTTCAAGTCAATTGGAAGCACATTATAAGCGGCCTGAATGGTAAATGGAGATGCCCAGAATGAAATCAGATTTGAAAAACAAAGCACTAGAGGGAGAGCCATGTGTTCCCTCACTTTTGATGAACTGATAAAGACTGAAGAGACAGAGTTGTTTTCAGAGAGACTGAAATCAGGATGGATGGCTTGCACATGTGATGCATGCATCTTTTCAAATCTTGCTCAAAAATACACTCAACAAAATGACTTTTTAGCATACATTTGCTATTGTACAAATGTACGCAACACAATAGTCTGATGTTGGGTATGGGACCAATAAAGGGAGAAAAAAAAGCTTATATAATTCAATTGACAGCAATAAATAGTTCATAATTTGAACTGTTTGAACTTCAAATGAAGACAATCTATGAGCGCTTTTAGAAATTAAATTTGTTCTGACGTTATTTGAATGTTCTTTTCTTGCACTTACAGTGTCATGAGTTGTTTCTTTGGTAAATTCAATTTGAAGTGCTCAAATTTAGAGAAAGGGTTGACATAAAACGCTCATCATTGATTTCGCTCAGCTTTCACATATGCCCCTGCAGGCATGGAGCATTGGTTTAATGCCATATCCCATTTCTAGCGCTTTTTTATGCACACACTACACGTCATGCTCTGCTACTTTTTTCTGCTTGCTTCAACCTAACTGGCCACTTTGTGTTTTTATCATCTAATCAAATCAAATCAAATGAATTGAGAAATAACAAAGGCCCTCTGTTTGTATGCAAACATATTTGCTAAATCCAACCAATTGGTTAAAACTCCCCATCCACGTTTCAATGCCACTGTAGATAATTCCAATTGTATCACACATTTCCTTATCTGCATTAGCATCACGAGTGAACTGGGGCCTCTCCCAGTTGACTTGAGTTCATAGACAATAATAATAATGCAATTTAAATTGGAAGATCATTATTTCATTAGCTGTAAGGTGACTTTGCGAAGTAACAGAGAATGATGCATCAAATTTTGCAACAAATAAATTGGTTCAACTTTTGTGGATGCGCAACATCCTCAAATCTGTTAATAGTTGCAGTAATTAGTATTATTTTCACAGTTAGAGACAGGGCGACAATGTGCAGCATGGATTTGATCAAATAGGGGCAAAGGGAAAAGCTGGACAACAGAGAGCAACACAGGTAGCATGACAGATAGCAACATAGCAAGACCACAGAAGGAAATGAAACAGAGGTCTGGGTTTGTGGGGTTTATATAGGGCGGCTAATGAGCTGTGAGCAGGTGTGGAACTGAACCATAGGTGCGGGCAATCGGCGTAAATGCTGCTGACGGAATGGGAGGGGCAGGAGAGATGAGCTGTCCAGGGTACCGGTTATGTGGATGCATGACAGGTCTCTATTATTCGGATGTGAAACTTCAACAATAGAGAATATTCACTCATTCCTAGCAGAAGTCAAACACTCGGGCAAATAGCCGTATCATAGACTGAGAGCAGATATGGTTTTAACCCGGAGACCTCAGCTGCTCTTGCACTTGTATGGAATGGTTATGTTGGGGGCAGGAGGGTCGTCTGAGATTAACACTCAGGTCATGCTGACTGGTGTGCACACACGTATAGGACAGCCCCAGTTTGACATAGATTGGGAATGTTACTATGTGAATTTCTGTCTGTCTATCACATAAAACATAAACATGTCTATCCGATAGCATGCACAAGAAATATAAACGCTTGCTGTGCCCGTTAACGTCTACAAAAATGTCAAATCTCACATCCATAAAATAATGAATCATAGGGAACTTGGGGTGTGCACAAATTGGCCGTTAAAAACTGACACCAAATTCAAATTTTTTGGATTTACACAACAATGCTACAAAAGTACAATTAGTACAAAAGTACAAGATTATTTGTAAATAAGCTAGGTGAGCACGACGGTGACTTCTGTTTTCCACAGATGACGATTGACGTCTTTGTGTCCCGAGTTTTAAGTGCGCGCTTGACGCGACTAACAGATGTTTAGGTCTCCCCTCCAGCTGTTCCTCACCTGACCGTGTAGGTCAACCGGGCGGGTTAACCCTACACACAATCATTAGCGCACGCACACACAAACACAGTTTTGCCTTCAACTGTCTATGACTCACCAGGTTATGTGCCTTGTGCCTGCACATGCATACATAGCAGTCTTTACTGTGGGGGTCGTGTTTACCATTCGGAGGAATGAACACTATTTGGTCATGTGGAAAGCAGTCGTCAGTAGCCAGGAGTCATACAATCACACCGTGTTTTATTGGATGGGCCTGAGAGTGCTCCGTGTGCACCCTGGAGCGAGAGTGAGCAAGTCAAACAACATTCTGACTCCCTTCATCTAATAGTAAGAATGTGTTTCACACTTGTAAGAGATAGCTTGCAAAGCTCAAGCAACAGGTGCAAAGTTAAATTCTGCTCAAGCCACCGTTGAAAGACAATGAGAGTGGAAAAATGTATTTGGGACGGGGTCAAAAGTTGATAGTGAAGTATGCGTAAGACTAACAAATGTTGACTGATATATCACTGAAGTAAACATCGTCATCCATTTAGTCCACGATATGTTTTTACAATCCTGCGTACGTACTTTAAACAGTAACATCAGCAATGATGTTAATGTTAACACAAGGAGAAGTGTCCTGGCTGGTCGTCCAATATAATCAAACAGGGTCACTATGGATAGGACAGAGAGCCCACCAAACAAATAAATTTTTCGATTTTTGTTTTGTTTCTGCCATTGCTGTTTTTTCCCCTCTGGCACTCCTCGGTTCAGCAAGTTGTCCATCATGCCTTTACTTGAAATATTTACCAGCCTCACATTTATCATTATTATGCAACAACCAGTAAATTGCTCTGGGAGAGGCCAGCACCATTTGTCAAAAACCTAAACGTACGGAAACGCAGAGTTGAAAAGAGTTTTGTCCTAAGTGATATCGTGTGATTCCTTCTTGTGACCGTCTGCAAGTCTATCCTTAATCTTACATTTGGTGTGTTTAAATATGAGGCGCAGTTGGATAGCAGAGTGGTTTCATTGAACTTCAGCATTGACGTGACCACCTGCACGTCTTATCGTGTTACATACGTGCAACACGGCAGCAGGTAATCTTTAAGAGAGAATGTAGGTCAGTGTTGCAAGCGGAAACGGAGCAGGGAGCCAGCCGCAGGCAAATCCTGACTTCATATGGAGGTGACGGCTCCACCAGGGGTGTCAAACTCTTTTTTTTCCGCGGGCCGCATTGTAATCATAGCTTTTTTTTTTTTTGCTACGTTCAAAAAAACACTTCTTGTATTTTTCTGCAATTTTCTAGGAACAACTCCAACCAAATTGTGACATATTGGTGAATTTTGCTCGTATGGTAAAAAGGTTATGTTTGACTGTTGAACGTATAAATTCATTCAAGTCCATTACTTTGAATGGCATATTTTTTTTCTCTATCAATAAATGAGGTAAGATTTGTAAAACGATATCCAATGTTTGTGTTAAAAGGACATGTTTTGTTAATTTGAGGCCTTGAAGCTGAAAAAGTAGGAATGCCCTACTTAAGTGAATACACGGCTTTCTGTATACTGAGAATCTTGGGTCACACATTTGGGAAGGAAAAACAGTGAAAACATTGTTCCTTCTCTCATGTCGTTGCTCTGATGAGACACTTGTGACTTGGAAAGACCTCGTGTCAACTGAATATGGTTAAGAGTGCTTCTCCCGGAAACCCACGTTACATAAAGTCAGAGTAAAGTGGCTTAGCTGTTGTGACGCACACAAACAAAACAAAGATGGGAGACGGCCGGGTAATAACTGGATAGGATGTGATTCAAGTTAAGCAGTCAAACCGCTCGCGGCCTAATGCCTCACCCTTTCGTCTTGATACTTATCAGTGTTTCGACATGCAGAAATTGCCGTTGACCCTGTTGCCGAGCAATATCTTGTTACTCTTTAAAATGTATTCATGACAGAAACAAATCTTTGCTCTGTGTAAACAAGTAATTTACATCGTAAGAATCAAAATGGCGATTGTATGAAGATCCATTCAACTTGAATTTCATTCGTCCTCATTGGCGTCACGGCTGACATTGAACGAGAGGTCGGCTTCATCTTAGCCAATCGCAGGACACGTGTAGACAAACAAGCTCACACTTAATGTATGGACATTTTCGAGTCTTCCCAAAGACGAGAAGAACGTAGTCCATACAGAAGAACCAGAGCCAACGTTCAACCTCTCAACTGCCTCAAATAAAGATTGTGATGTAAAAGTGTGCTGTATTTACAAGAAGCACTGCAATTAGTGAGTATACTTTAATAGGGGATACACAAGACACACACAGAGAGTCCGCAATTGAGTGCAGGAGGTGTGTTTTCTCACTCCCCAATAGTATTTGAGTTAGTGTACACACACACACTTACACATACTGTAGCTATCCTTCGCAAGAGCATGAATGAGTGTCCTGAGAGTGGCGGATAAAGGTGGTCTGTGCTGCTCTTTTACTCCACCTTCCCTTAAAGGGGAGCATTGATGGATGACCAGGCCTGCTGAAGCTAGAGAGAGGGCCTGAGCAGATCTTGCAAAAGTTTGACGAGTTTGGCGTGGAAGAACTTTAGAGCCCTGACCTCAAGACGATCTATGGGATATAAAGTAGAGCAGAGGTTTCGATCCTTTTGTCCCAACATCAGTGAACTTAAAGCTAGTTAACTCTGACCGAGGTGAGATTTTGTTAAATCCAATTTTCCTTTACTGCCTTAGCGAAGCATCCAAATGTTTTCTCCATATGTACCATGTTGTAAGATTATCCTAACAGCCCTTGGCAGCAGATGGAAGAGGTCTGTGTTTGTTATTGAACTAAGCCACATCAACAAATATTTCACAACGTTTTCCCCTTCCCCAAAGAGCAGGGGAGGAGTTGACATTTTCACCAACATTCTACTTTTAAGCTTTCTTTCACACTAATTGCCACTAGTTTAGCACACCATTGATAATAATTGTAGTCGATGGTGCAGTATGTTATGCAACGAAACATAATAAAATAAAGAATAAAAATACAGTAAATTTCAGTATGAAATGAATTCATTGATTGATTTAGCAGTATGGAAGTATGCATGTTAATGGTATTGCGGTGCTATTTTTTCCTCCAATGCCTGATTAAATTTGCCAGTTCAACGACTCCCCCCCCCCCCCCCCCCCCGGCCTTGCTTTCAAGCTCTCCGATTCAGCTTGCTCGCAGATGCGTATCGTCTTGCATGCAAGGATTTACTGATCCCAACACTAACCCAGGTACCTGTGAACGCTCATTTTCAATTCTTAAATTCATTAAGAGCAGGCTGAGGAGAAGCTTATCAGCAAGTTAAAGGCTTTCATGTTGATTGCCTCACAAAAGGACATCCTAATGGGCTTTCCATAAACACGTTGTCAAACGGAGCAACACAATAAATATTTTATCTTACCCCAAATTTACAATTCCCATTTTCCATGAGAAAGAATGAATTCATTCTCCACATAACTTTTGGTTCCCCAAATGGAAATTACATTTATTAAAGAGCTCAAATCCTACTAAAGTCTCTCAAGACCAAGTTAAATAGAACCAAATGGAAGTCTCCCATTGAATGGCAGGGCATGGTTGGACTTCTCCCAGTGAAGTCTTGAACAAATAGATGTGGTTCTGCTAAGAAATGAAGCAGGACACTTTAATGAGCTTAATGGAAAAACAGGATCAACCCAAGAGAAAAACAGAAACATGGTTTGTGAGCATACAAACACTCATTTCCTCTGACTGGCCGGCAGATTATATCAACACAGCCTTTTGTTTGAAAGCTGCAGATATGAAATATGGATGTGAGCTACAACACTGCAACTAGAACTAGCAGAACTAACAACAGCCCTCTTCCTCTGCCCGAGCGCACGCACATACAATGCATCTGGGAATAGGAGCTTAAAGCCTCTACCAGATGCAGGTCAAACCTCAAAGGTGACCTGAACTCTTTACCTCTTTGAGCCAGAGGGGGCTTCATAAATCTTTATTTTATATTTACCAGTGTAATCATATGGAGGTTTTTCTTTCCGTTCCCACTTGTGCAGCAGTCCCCAAGCTTTTTTTATGATGGGACATTTTGACGCACTGGGATCAAAAAAACGTATGGTGAACGTCTCAGCGATCGTTTGCAAACTTTGACGAACCCTGATGAAAAATCAACATTTTGGCCGTGCGCAAACACTCACCACTCAGTAAGATACACGGGATTAACATACTCACTTATCAAGGTGGCTGTAGTTGACCTAATCAAATGAGTCAAACTAAAATTGAAAAAAAAAAACATTTTTGGTATCGAAATAAAATCAAAACATTGTTTCTTTAAAAAAGTAAAACAAAACTGAAAGCGTATTTTAAGATTATAAAACTAACAGTAAGTAGAACTATCGTCAAAATGTCCCTGGTCTTTATTTTCTCAATGAATATGATAAATGAGCTCATTTATTTCAATTGAAATGAATTTTGGTATTGGCGTCATTGGGAGCTACAAAGGAAGGCCATCTCTGTGACTGATTGTAGTCAAAGCGGTGAAGAGCATGACAATCCCATCCTGGCCGGCAGCCCCGTGAATCACGCAACATCTGGCCTCGATCATCGTTCCGGCAACTCACGACTAACACGGCCTCTCATTCCGAGTAGTTATGAAGTTTGTGCAACACAAACATTTGGATGATTATATATCATTATTCTACGCTGCTCACGGTGTTCGGACATCCTCTCACGGAATTCTGCACATTCTGACCTCGGGGATTGTCTTGCTGCATGAAAAGACAAATGAGAGAAGTCAATAGCGGTATATTTTCCAAATAAACACCACAAAACGATGCCATACGCCTTGATTTTTCTCCCGGCCTTCCCCTGCAGCGCTGACCGTAAAGTCTCATGTGAGACTATTGATGTCTTGAACGCGATTGATGGAGGAAGTCGAATTAGGCCAAGCATAGACGTCAACGCGCTCCTCCCAGATCGTTCCTTATCACGTTCTGAACTCGGTTGCCAATCACGTATTTGGAGACCACGCCTGGACTAAGTAAAGCTGCTTTACTCCAGCTAGATGGGACATGTTACAGTTTACAGCTGCATCTCTCAAACGGCACACCCTGAGGCACGTCTGCGTTTGCCTCCCCCATCTACTACCCCCCCCCCCCCCCCCCGCCCCCTCCCAACCTGGACCTTACACTGCAATCATCTCGAGAGTGGCTGATCGACATTTAGTGGCGACGTAGTGACGTGGATGAGTCAACACGCAAGTGTTGCCAATTGATATGTTTGGAATTGGGACACTGGAGTCTTGGAAGAAGAACAGCACCTTGTGATGTGCAATTTAATTGGAACACAAGACTGCTGGGCAATATTTTGGCTTGTGAGCTGCTAATGTTGGTCAGTTATGCTGATAGTTTATGTTACATGGTGAATCATGATAACTGTTGGGTGGAAAAGAGAAAAACAGATCAATTGATAAAGAACAACAACCATCAAATAGTAACGAATGATGATGTTATTGGATAATTCAATCATTCATTTTGCTCAACTTTTTCTGAGAATTGCTTGTTCATGGTTTTCATTTTCCATCCACAAATTTCCTTGTATTGATTTAATATGATCAAGTAAATCTTTGTCACTGTAGTTTTCATATTCCAACAAGTATAAAGCATTTGTGTTGAGTTCATTTACATTTCAAATTTGACTTTTGCAAAATGGACATTCATTTCAAAACATTATTGAGGGATGACGTTACCAGGCTTTGCTCTTTAAAGTTCATCCTGATCTTTAGAGCTGCTGTCAAGAATATCATGACCTCTAAATTAAAACAGCCACGCAGTAATGAACAGTCAAACAACTGCCCACGCACTCACAGAATCCGCGAACCTTTACATTTGTCAAAGAAAATCCGTTCTGTGATAATTTCCTGTCTGCAAAAACATGATGTCAATGCTTTTATATAGAGTGGGGCAACTCAAACAAACACTTCCTGCATGTCTCTACCCTTTGCGAGGGTCAGAGGAGGTAGTCAGCCAAAGCCCAGTGTTAGTAAACACAGGAGACCAAGGGAAGTACCTCATTCGACACTTTTTTTTTTTTCTTTCAAGCTTTGCACTGTGCAGCAAGCAAGATGCATCCCTCCCTCCCCCCCTCCCTCCATCCGCACAGACACTTGCTGAGGAGCCACAAACATTAGGAGTAAACTCTCACAAGCTGCTTTGTAAATATTTACAAGTTGGCAGCCGTCGAGGGGAGAGGAACGCAGCGGGCCAAGGAGCAACGGTTGAAGTGGATCAGCATCAGTAAACTCCCACAACCGCGGCGACGGAAAAACAAGATGACCTTTCTCAGTATCGGCGAGCCGCTGCTCACCTTAACTCACCTTTGCGGCATTTCCAGCAGCTTCGCCACATTGGCTACAGAGGGAATGTAAAAAGGATAATAGTTCATTTCCATAAAGGAAAAATACACATGAGCAGCAGAGCAAGACCTTATCTGGTGCTTAAGTAGTGATGAAGATTGTTTGTTGTTTCATTTATAGTTGGCACTCGTCCACCCATCTGGTGTACATTGGAGGCCAAAACAACGTCTAGAACGTATGAGCAATTACTGTCTGACCTCAGGTCGGCCCTGAGCATGCCCAAAACAATACCAGGACGAGCTGAGCTTCCCAATGCGGCCGTGGAACACAAATAGTAACTTCGAGAAGCCGCTGGCCACCACTACAGAGGAGAAAGGAAACTGACGGAGGAGGGAAAACAGCAAGACAGAGAAGAGGTGGAAATGGGTGGTGGCCAGGAACCAGCGTTCTTCCTGCCCTAATCACAAGTCGGAGAATTTCCTTTCATTGTGGCAACTCCAGACTCATTAACCAGTAAGAACCCAGCGTGCACACACCAGCACGCTTTGCAGGAGTTTATCGTTAACAGAGCTGACATGTACGAAACACTTAATCATACATAACGTGTAGGTTTAGCCATTGGCACACTGAGCCATTTACCACATTTGATCACAGGCACGCGCGTAAATACACACACACACGCACACACACTTAGCCACAGGTATCCAACTTGGCACAGCCCAATGCATTGTGCAGGCCCTTGGCTCTGCTCTGATAAACACACTTCATTATGAAATACTGAGGACACAGTAAATATTTGCCAGGGCCTTTATCAGACCACCTTATCTTGGCGTGAACTCCAGGCACTGCATGACTCCTGGGCCTTTTATTTTCTTAATGCCTATGCTACCACTGATAACTTCACAGAGTGGAGAAAATACTTTACAGTATTCTTTTACAAGTTCCTGGGAAATTAGCAAAGCCACCGTGGTCCTACTCAGAATGCGGGCCAGAGATTAGAATGTTGTCTAGACACTAGAATTGTACAATTGGGGCAGTTGATCAAGATGAAAAGTCACCAAGTTACTGATAATTATTGTTTTGTCCACAAGTATTTGGATGGTGACAATGTTGTTGTGATGATTTCATTCCACACCACCACAACGGACTAGAAATAAAAGACTGATTAATGTCTAGATTATCATGTTCAATTGAACACAAACGAGCATTTATCATTCATGAATTTTCTGTCATTTCTGGACTATAAAATGCACCGGATTATAAACCGCACCAGCTAAAATTAGGTGAAAATCTGCAACAATAAAATGCAGGATTTGTTGACAGAGATGAAGCAGCTCTACAAACATACAAAGCATGCATAAATCTCAGCGACAACCATAAAAAATGCAACACTAGCAACACACAACTAATAATAAATAAAATGGGACTACTTACAAGGGTAAAGTTGGCAATGCCATACGAGCTGCATGTAAAGCTCCTGAGAAGACCTGACCCGGAAGAAAAATACTGAAAAGAGTGATACAAGATGTCTTGAACAATAGCCAAGTGCCCTCTAGTGGCCGTAATAAACCTCTACAGTATATGCAACAGCTCTATTTCCTTCGTTAACAGCCAAATCGACTGCCTTTAACTCAAAAGTGACATAATATGCATTTCTTTTTTTTTTTCTTTAGTAGGTTCAGGTTGCGGGATCAGCAGTCTAAGTCCAGATGCTTGCACTTCACTGTCTCCAACCACCCCCTTGAATTAAACCAGGAGATAAGTGTTTTAAAGCTGTGCAAGTCAGTCTCTCCAGCGTGTCCTCAGTCTACCTTGCCGGCTCCTCCTATTGCCGGACCTGATCAGAACACCTGTCAGTTAAATGCAGTCCACTTTCAATCCAATGAAAATTATAGAAAAAAAAAATACTTTATACAGAGGATATCAAGACTTTGATGCTATTTTTTTTGTACCTGATGTCAGATGGAGTTGCCTGCAGCTATTGGGTTTGTGGGATAATGTTCCCAGCTATGCTCATAATGCACTTCACATCTGGATGAAGTTCTCCTTTTGGTTTGTGAAGGCAGTTGTGTCTCACAAGGACATGTGTGTGCTTGTTGAATTTACTGTGCACTGAAGAACCTCAGGCTAGATAGAAATGACGCAGGCCAGACGAGGCTCCTTGGAGTCCTGGGCTCATTCATTCATGTCCAAACTGCTTTTCTCTCTCTTGCTCTAATAAACTTATGTACCATTATTGTAAAATTGCTTGTGTTCGTGACTGCAACAGATCAAGTTAAAATGGCCTGAAATGTCCAAAAATAAACTTGTTTTCCAAGATTTTTTTATTTATTGGGAGAACTACAAAAAATGTACAGTACAAAGTTAACAGTCTCACACTTAATTTGTAGTGAACTGACTCCCCGAAAAATAAACAATTCTTGCTGGGGTTTTTTTTGTCCATTTTGTTACATTCAAAAAGCTTTACTTCTGATAAAGTAGTCAAAAGTACATAGTGTGCATCCCCCTGTACCAACTATGTACAAACCAAACATGCTCAACCACTTCCCTCTGCAGCAAATGCAACACTCAGACTAGATTTGAGAAGAAGAAAAAAAAAGCTGAGCAAACAGGAAAATCAAATGAAGAGGAATGGGGGACTAAGAGAGGTTATGGCTGTTGTCAGAGTATCTGAGTGGTAACAACCTAATAAAAATAGAATCCAAAACTACATTCATTTGAACCTGCGTATAAAAAGATGCCATGTAAGAAAAATACTTTATTTGGTTAATTTTAAAGGCATGTCATGTTGGTGAGCCCCATAGGTACTACACAATAATACTGGGGCACATGGGATTGCTACATTCTTAAGCACGTGGCTGGAATCACAGTGTGACCTCGTGCAAACAGAGGAAAACAAGAATTAAACAAATAATTTTTGGTTAATTTATTGACTTGGGATCTTTTTGTCGCTGATCTAAATATAACAAGGTTTGGACGGTCTGTACAACCACACGGTGTTTACATTCTACAGAATCATCTAAAGAGGGATTCTCCGAAGGGAAAAAAAAAAAAAAAAAGTCTTCTACAGCACTGACACACAAGCTCAGAAGCAAAACAGCAATTATGCAAACTTTAATAAACGTAAACAAGGGAACAAAATTAATGAAATAAATATCACATACGTTCTCTTAAATTAAGATTTTTTTTTTACTCATTTACAATAAAAAATAACCAAGTGAAGTTACAAAAAAAGGAGAAAACAATATATATTACTGTGAAAAGAACATACACTCCACTTTATGCAGATTAATAATGGCGACCATAATTTAAACATAAAAGAATATAGATCTATTGCTTCATCATACTTGATAAATATAGTATGGACACAAATTACCAATGTAGCCTATACTTGTTTCACAAGATAATAAATAAGTTAAATAGTCCATAGTCAGTTATGCACCGCTATGCAAATCACTCAAACAGCTAAAAAAATATATATTCAACCATCAGCAGTGATTTCCCCAAACAAACCCAACTCAAGAGTGCTAACCAAGCAACAAGCTACACTAACCAACCTAACCACTGGGTGGCGCTGTGAGAAGAGATATGGAATGGAAGTTGAAGCTTTTCAGAGCAGAAGGAAATTAAAAGCATTGTGAAAAAGGAAAAACGTTACTTTAAGTCGAGGCATATTCTTGGCAGGATAGGAGGAAATCGACTTGCTTTTACAGTCTCTTTGTCTTGTCAAGTCAACTAATCCCAGGGAAAGTGTGACTCGCCTATTAGAGCAAAAAGAAACAAAAAATGGGAGGAGGGGCTGGCATGAGCCCTTGGGCAAGGCACTGATGGAATGCCTTCTGTTTGCTATCTAAACTTTTAATACATCTGTATATTACAAAGAAGAAAAAAAAAAAAGGTAATCTAATGCCAGGTCAAGGACACTTATTGATCCCCGTGGGTGGAACTTGCCTTACTTGCCCCCCACCAGGGAGGTCAGAGCAGGGCCACCACCCCTTCAGCTGGTAGAAAATCAATGTCTTGCTGCTCAAAGGCACTTCAGCAGGGTGGAAGCTGCTGACATAATCCGCTACAAAAACAAACCAAAGTAAAAAAAAAAAAAAACAAGCTCAGTCATCTGATATCGACAGCCTGCTGAAGATTGGCAAACGTCTCCCAGCGTCCAGACTGGGGGACTCGGAGCCACTGAGGCTCCCGGAAGAGCTGAGGGACCCGCTGGCGTAGCTCTCCCGGTCTGAGAGAGAGTCTGGCGGGCTAGGTGGAGGCTCGAACACCGGCGACTCGCTGAGACGGCGCAGCGTCTGCAAGTGGCTCATGTTGTACGTGGGAGAAGACGGAGGGCACATGCCGCTGCCCTGAACGCCCCCGTAGTGGCCGCCCCCGACCGAGTGGTTGTTGGAGTAGCCACCGGAGGTGTGCACGGCCAGCGGGGCCAGCAGAGCTTTTAGGTCTTGCCCGGGGAAGTTGAAGGCACTGTTGATGCAAGCCAAGGAGTTGGGCGACAGCACATCGTCGTAGAAGCTGGACGAGGACATGCAAGAGGAGGCGGGCGGCGGTGGGGTCCGCGACGTGGGGCTTTCCAAAAGCGGGGAGTCCAGGCAGTGGTGGCTGGAGAAGCCGGAGAAGCTAAGGCTGTGGTGAAGCTTTGGTCTGTCCCTCTGGGTGTAGCAGAGCTGCTGCTGCTGCTGCTGCTGCTGCTGCTGCTGAGGGGGGAGGATGTCCCTTTGGCCGTAGCCGCGGGACTCCCCCGCCTGCATGTTGGCGTTGGCGGCCGGAGCGGGCCGGCGCTCGTCGGCGTTGTGGATAAAGTGACACCGGGGACCGTAGGGGCAGAAGCCGATGGTGTGGAACGTGCGACACGGCTCCGTTTTGTACTTGGGGTGGCGGGACAAGCTCCTGAGCTCGTGGTAGCCGTGGGCGAACTGACATTTCTCGCCGTACTTGCACGAGCCGTTCTCCTCGAAAGGCCGACACAGCTCGGTCTTGTAGCGGGTGGAGTTGATCTGAGAGCCGGCCTTCTGCTGCAGCACCGCGCGCTCTCCGCTTTCGCTGTACGCGCGATCGCGGAACTTGTTTTCCTTGTTCATGAGAGTGGTCGTTCCGCTCGGCGTGTTCTCTTTCAGGCTGCTGTAAGAAGAGCTCAGAGTGTACTTGTTGCCGTTGTTCATGGCCTCCACGTTACTGGTGGAGTTTCGACGGAAAAATCCCGGCGCGAAGGGGCCACCGGAACCCGCGGAGGTGACCGGGGCTCCGACAGCCTTCTTGTCCAGCATGCTGTTGATGTGGAGGGCGTTTATATTCGTGATTTTATCCTGCTGCGGGAAAGAACGAGACACATGTTAGCAACGCACCCACAGTCACATGCATGCACTGGCTCCAACTTGTTGCAACATGCACTGGCAACTTAAATGAAACGAGCAGCAGTACCTTGTAAAGCATTTCCATGTCGTAGAAGGCGGACAAGACGGTCGCAGACATGTCGTCGTTTCCCCAAATTTGCTGGTGCACTCCTTCTTTCATGGAGGAACGAGTAGGTTGCACTGCTACGAGCGCTGCTTTGTGCCACGACTGCTTTTTGGTTGAGGGGAAATGTTTTGGAAAGTTGCGTCCCAAAAAAAAAAAAAAGAGCCGGCCGACGAAGGCAACAAGAGTGGGGATGCTATTTTGTGATGGTGAGTAGTAGATGGGTGTGATTCCTCCCCTGAAGAAGCGCTGAGCCAAAAATGCTTCACTGCAGGCTCGAGCGTCTTTTTGCGGGCTATAAATGCCTGCCGGTGGCCGGGGAGGGGCGAAGTGAACTAAGTCGTAGAAAACTTTTGCCAGAGCCACCTCCTCTTTTCAGTCTTCTTATTAAAAAAAACACACACACACATTCACCGGTTGGTTGCCTATTCTTTGACACCACGCCTTGAAATTCAACCCCAAAGACCCTCCCCCCCATCGTCCATCATTACATCCCAAGTTTTTTTTCCTCCCTTAAAAAAAACAAAAAAACTCTTAAATCACACAACACATCAACACAGTTATTCAGGAAAAATGGACTTTAATTTAAACCACTACATTCATTTTTTATATAAAAATCAAGGATCTTGACAAATAGAAACTTCCTACAACTTTATGGCGTTTTAAATGCCCCCCCCCCCCCCCCCCTCTTTCACTGTCTCACTTGGAAGCATGCACATGTATTTGTAATGGAAGGAAAGTTCTTCACCCTCGCGCTCTCTCCCTGTGGATAGGGTGAGACCACAAGTATGAGTCCAGGCAGAGTGCAGGGCAATTTTTAGCATTTACCCGTTGCATAATCCACAAAACAGAGTAACAAAAGCCTTCGGAGGAACAAGACAGACAACAAAACCTACTGTTTGATTTTTTACATTTTTTTTTAAATATAAACTAACCTTTAATAATTAACCGCAGTTCGTGGTACCTGTGATCCCTACAGCTCAGAAAAAAAAACAAAAAAAAAAAGACTGTGGTAAAAACTTTTTTTTCCCCTCAGCGGTCTTCCATCTAACTTGTTTTTCAGTCAGGGAGCATAAGAGTGAAGGAATGTGGTTTCGATGCAGAGCAACAGTGTAACGCTGCCCCCTAGAGAACGTGTTTGAAACTGACAACAAAAAAAAGAAGCCAGTGCGCCCCCTGCAGAGCAAAATTAGACACATATGACATATTTTCTAAAAATAAAATATATCTATATCTATATATACCAGAAATGACCGGTTTCTGCAACACCAGTAACCATTATAGCCTTTTAATTTAGGATCATAATTACAAAACACGTTTCAAGTTTATTTTATAGTCTCTGACGTGATTAAATATTCTCTCAAGAGTTGACGAAGGGAGAGAGTTGAAGGGAAGAGAAACAGGCAGAAGGGAGAAAAAAAAAATGACCGAAGAGTTAGGAATCTACTACTACCGCCCTAAAAATAGGTTGCAAGCTACTCTCAGACCATTTGCCCCATTTGCTCTCTGCAGTCGAGATAAACAGTTTCATGTGAAGGACATACGCAGCTAAGTATTTGAGAAATCGCTGTTCTTGTCCACTGGAACCACTCCTAATAAGACAACTCTCTTTATGTTAGGGAATGTTGAGAAGTTCTAAATCGTTACATCGGTTTTATTGCAACGAGGAACATGTTTACCAGGGCCAACGTGTATATGGCCACTATTAACACACAGGCACGGACAGTAGGCTATTGTGCTGTCCTCTAGATTAAATAACCAGAAGGAAGGACAAAACAAAGTCCAACTGGAAGGATTATTAAACACGAGCAAAGTAAAGGAAGTTTAAGAAGACTCAAAATGTGCAACTTGAGCTTGAAGCCATAATGCTTGCAGCAACCTTATAACATAGACGCTATGGACATTTTCAAGATATCCTTAGTGGGGTTATATTTCCACGACTCTGATGTTATTAGGGCAATTTTAATGAAACAATTCCCGCCCAAATCTTCCTAATCAACTATTGAACAAGCTTAATAACGGCATCAATCTAACAAAATGTTCCGCCACTAACGTGTGACTAAATTGATTTCTCACAATGATACATTTTAGATGTCATAAAAATGAAACTAAAAAATAGATGAGCAAATGTTAAAAATATGATGATTTAAAAAAAAATAAACCTGAGGTGTCACTTGCATGATCACAAAAGAAAAAAAAAATCAATTTCACTCAATTTCTCCTCTCAGGGTGTCCAGCACATCCAGAGCCAAAGTGGCCCTTTGGTGCTGCAGTACTAGACGGGCGTGCTCCATGGGACAGGAGAACTGAGGCAGGACTGGGAGGGCGTCCAGGGCTTGTTTGGAGCTCAACAGTTTCCTTCTGGCATTGGAGGCCAGTGTGTCCATTTGCTGAGCCTGCTCAGACCCAGTGGGTCTCGAGTCTCTCATCTGTTTGTACGTAACAAGGAGGGAAATGAGATGTCTGTGCAGCAGAATCACCCACTGGACTGGCTCGGCCCACAGGTTCAGGTTTCCCTTTTCAAACAGAAAGTCCTCTTCATCCTATTTCATCAAAACAACCAAATTGGTCCATTGACACAAACGCACGAGAAAGCTACACTCATGTTTTCGTAACACATATAGACAAATAAATGACCAATTGACTGACCAGAACGGAGGCGTCATCTGCGCCTGCCTCCTCATTGCCTTCGTCCTCTCCCAGCAGCCACTCTGTCAGAACCAGGACGCCTGCCGGTACTTGCTTCCACAGTTGCAATAGGTGACACAAGACCCTCACACCAACATCCAAGGCTACAGGAGGACACAGCGTCGTCACGCCCGCCGCATCTGTTCAACCCAAATTAAAAGACATTTTATTTGACAGGAGTCCTTAAACAAGGTTCTGGGTTGAACTGTAATTCTGCAAACGCAGATGCTTCTGCAAACGCTTGGGATGGGACCACTGAAGATGACCATTGTCGTGTTTTTCTTTTCCCACCTTGACCAACTGACACCCCAATGACAGCACAGACATCAAAAGCTTTGCAGAGTCACAACCACTATGGCGTGGGGGCGTAGAGGTTTAAAGCCCCCCTACCAGCACACACATAGTAGAAAACATACAGTGATGGGAACTCATATTAATTTTCCTCTTGAGAAAAGAGGCGTAAAAACTGTGCCTGAAGTTGAGCGGATAGGACTGACGTAGCATGTGAACATGACAGGCCACTGATTGTACAGTATTAGAGGAGATTTAGCAGGTTAAGAGCTTGGGTGACAAATTCTTTTCTTTAGCAAAAACGCTACCTCTTCTCAGGGACACTTCAGCCTTGATGTAAAAGTCCACTTACCAGCACCCCTTCCTCCAAACATAAAGGCTCAGAATGGCTGCATGTGTTTTTTTTCCCCCCTACACCTTGTAATGTGATTTCCTTCCTTAAGCTTTTGCCGTTAAATACTTGCTTCTCAAGGAGATTGTCTTTCATAGCATGACCAGAATGAGTGTTGGGTGACTGCATTGGTGTGTGTGTGTGTGTGTGTGTGTTGGGAGAGTTGTATGCAGGGAAATGAGCTACTTGTAGAGTATATTTGTCTTGCAGTGAAACTTTTTTTTTTGCCCTCAAACATACCGCTACTTAAATTATTTTGGGGTTGTTTAAGACCGGATCACATTCAAACCAAATCGTACCAACACCAAGCAGACACACAAAACATTTGCGTGAAATATATAAACTTTTACGGACTGTTACAGTAAATAAGGACAGAAAAAGTGCCTGTGCAAGTCGAGATCATTTTTGTTACTAAAAATGACCAAATTATTACACCTAACATACTTTTTTTTTAAGACAGGTGCGGTTAGAAGGAAAAAAAAAAGAGACATGCCGGAAATCTCACCGCTAAAGTCACATCGGCAAGCCAACAACAACAATGGTTTTCTTCACACCAGAAACTTGTTCTACCTCACACAAAACCACTTTGGAGCCGAGAGACCAGGAAGCTGAAGTGCCAAATACAGAGAGGTGTGAAACGAAAACACAGTCTTTACAGCTCTGACTTCCTTTGCTTGTTGGTGGTGAACAGTCATGTAGATCAAATGCAATAATCCTGACACCGACAGGAACATTACCCAGAGAGGGGTGAAAAACCCCACCACAATAAGGAACATCCATTTTACCATGATGCAAAAGTCAATTCCAAAATGGAAAAGAAAGAAAGAAATGAAGCCTAGCGAGGAAACTCAAGAGAGCATTTGAAGAAATACAAAGCTCTGCCGCCATGCATTTTTGAAAAGGTTGCCCATCCATCCATTTCCTTCGTCTTCTCAATGTGGTGTCGCAAATCCAAACGTACCGAAAATGTTGCTACTGTATTTTCTTAAAAATATTACACATTCCAATCAAGTGTTGCAATTTGGATGAAATATAGCGACACAAAGCGACAGTGTGAGGAAATAACAAGAGTGACATATCTTTGCATACTTTGTGGTGTTGTTGTAAAAGTTGGGTGAGTGTGCTCCTGAAATAGGACAAGGTCTGTTTAATGAGTGTCCTGCTCCCTATCAGTCAGTCAGCTGCATCACTTGCTGTTAATAAATTAACTAAGAGAAAGGACATGTGAAAATTGTATGACACAAAAGGCAGTTGTTGCTTTACAACAAGCAAAGGCTGGCTGATAACAATCCACCGGGTCAGATTGGCCTGGTAAAGATGCACGTGACAGCAGCTTGCTTTCAAAATACAGAGTCAAGCATTTCTGTATTTATAATTCCTTCAGAATTATATACAGAAATATACATGTACACATCAAGTGTCCCTTTGTTGCCACCCTTACAGCAGCGTCATTGCTGGAGTTTGATTTCAAAGCCAATTAGTCTTGAGGTATTTGGGCAGTGATGGCTGTGGGAAAAGGTCCAATTGGAGATAAATACATCTTCAAGTCATCAACAATAGCTTCTTTGTGTCTCAAAGTGCTGGGAAAGAATCAACAAATCTGATCTTCTCAATGCCACACACACACAAAAACAAAAATGTTTGACATGTATTGCTAACATTTTTATTGGAAGGGGAAAGGATTGTGTGAATTTGTCTGTGCTCCATATCAAAGGAGTAGCAGCATTGTTACCTTTGAAACAACTGACACCTCGGACACTTGATGAGAGGTAATAAAGCACAAACGCACACATGGGCGCACACACACGCGCATTATCACAGTAAACCGGTAGAACAACAGGGGACGGGAAAGACACGCAAACAAGAAACCCGACACACACAGACACTCACGACGAGTGGCCAACACGTACGCAAACACACAAACAGTAATTGGGCTTATTTACTGCGCCCAACATGAAGAAAAGTGTCCCTTTGTTACTGAGCAGACTCTACTACACCAATATCAAACTCAAGGCCCGGGGGCCAGATACGGCCCACCACATCATTTTACGTGGCCCGCGAAGATAAATTGTGCAACAAATTCGTGTGTTGTTACTAGAATTACAGATCGTCTTCACTTTTAATAATATCTTTTCTTTTAAATATTTGACCAGTTTTTACTTTTTATTTGCCAATTTGTTTTGTAGCTTTTACTGTATATAATATGAGGTGCTCATACATTAATTTTAATTGACAGTCATAATGGCCCTCCGAAGGAAGCTATGACTACAATGCAGACCGTGATAAAAATGAGTTTGACACCCCTGCTCTACTGCATGCTTCACATTGCAATATTACTATAGATGCTAAAAGCCCTTCACAAATTTTGGATCAATCCAATAAGTTGCAACAGCGATCATACATTTGCTAAAGGTTCTCTAAGTGAGAGGGCTTAAGGGTTGCAGACTCTTATCTCCCATTTGATAAAACTTTTCCCTTGAATGATATGCACAGGTTTGACAGTTTGGTCCGACGGCTTGATAATACTACCAGTAGGTCATAAATACCGTAGAAAAGAACAGGGCGGGTAAGTCCCAGCACCACGGTTATTTCCCAGGTGTAATTAAAAATCCACATTGACCCTTATGATTGACTTAACTGGTGTTAGTTGTTTTGATTGGTGCTATCTTTGTGAAGTAACCAAATAACTATGAGAATCAGCATGGTGGTCTGATGATGTCGTTCTATTTGATACAAAATTTATATGAGAGAATAAAACAGGGTGTGTAGACATTTTATTTCTATTTTAGCTTCAGTTTGTAAAAAAAAGTATTTCAACTTGTTCATATCTAATTTCAAAATGTTAGATCAGTTGGGATTCAACAGCGGAGCGGCAATATATATATTTATATTTTTACTGACTGAAGGTTTCTGTGGGTTTTCATTTTACAGACAATGCAATGTGATTTCTTTTGGGTTTTATGCGTGCTTTCTCATTTGCTTGAGGAATGTGACTTTCCTGGCCTGGCCACACCATTCAATTTGGATGACCACAGTACACCATTACACTCCTTTTGTTTGTATCACACGTGTTTGGAATCCGATTTAAAAAATTTCATGAGCACTTATACAAGTTCGGGAGAATTGAAGTCGCGTGGCCAAGAGTAAATGTAGAACTTTCCCGAAACTGCACAAACGGCAACTAAATAAAGACTACAAAAGGGAGAATATCTCAGACAAAATCTATTTATGTGCACTTTGTTCTCTTTTAAAGAAAACCTCTATCTCAGTCGAGTTTTGTGGTTCTAATTGTCTAACCTCGAGTCGGCTGCACACGAATGCAGAACTCACACACTGCAATTGGACTTTGAAGGAAAAAGTTCAACTTGAGCAATATGATTAGAAAGCTCGCTTTAAACCCGTCCAGTTGAAACACACAAAATGAAACCTATTTGTTACACTGAGTGTGTGTACCTGAACAAATCAGATGAGTTGGTGCATTAGCAACAAAGTCAGAAGCACAACTGCGAACTTCCTGGTCTTCATCCTGCAACAGCATAAACAGACTCCTCCAAAGAGACACTGTGCTGACTAGACCTAAACACAAACACATGCACGTGTTTTCAGGATGTTATTTTTCACACCATCTCAAATGAACTTCCTCAACTCACCAAGTGGCAGCTCAGAGCTGGTCAGTAGTGCGCTTGTGGAGTCCACCAACACCTTGGCAACCATCAGCTTTATTTCCACATGCTGCTCGTCGCTGCAGGATGAGCACACCAGTGCCCCCCACTGTGATAAGCGAGTCATTATTGCTGCATCCTGCATGAGGAAATTAGAACGCATGACACTCAAAAGACAAAATTGTTGATTCCATTCCATTAAAGACACAACAAGATTGTCAAACAATAAATATAAAAATCCAGAAAATGAACTGACGAAGAGTCTGGATGATATTTTACCTTTGGATATGACTTCACAATCTGGATTACCAGTTGAGATAGCAATGTCATGGCCGCACAATACAGGTCCACACTAAAACACACAAACAGTCAGCTAACATGAATTTACATCAACTTCGTAAGCACATAAGAATGATTTCAGGAATAGATTCGTTATTGTGATTTTTTTTTGACTGATTCCCCCGTCAAATAATTTCTAGCACTTCAAGAGAACCTACCATTTAATTCAACTTTGTACGATTTTTTAAAATGGGAATGCAAGTTTGTGTGAAAGCGCCTCGAATGACACCCACTTGGCAAACAACAAGCCTGTATTGGCTTACTTTCCACAAAAGAAGTGTGCTGGCACTCACCAAAACATTGTGAGCACAAAAGCCAGACTCACATTCAATTGCAGGGAAGATGAGTGCAAGCGGCAACCCAATCTCATTCTGCCTTGCCTCTAATCATAACCTAGAGGCCACGAGAAGGGAAAGTAGATCCCAAGTTCTGAGATGGTGGTCAGAAAAAGGCTTTATAGGTCTAATACTCTCTGTAACCTGATCTGTCTTCACGCCTGTTCTTTCTTGAATTGGTGAGAAAAGTGCAGCAGTGGCTTGTCAAGGGAAGTGTGTGTGTGTCTGTCAATGGATGTCAAAGAGATTACAGTCTCCGCATACACACAAATACTGCAATATTATGTATATCTAAGCATTCTTTCAATTGTGGAGGTGCCCACAAAAACAGAGCAGTTGCATCGACTCTGGCCTCTCGTAGCCATAACAGATCAACAGGTGTCCTGCAAACATGCCAATGGGATGGGTCTTGTTTGAATTTCATCAAGAGCAAAATATTCTTTGTCATACAATAATGAGATGTGATAATGTAACCATCTTCTGACCTGTGAGAAGTTCTCTGAGCCAGAACAAGCAGGTGCTGCAGAAAAGTGTCCTGAGACAAATGCTGCTGTTGCACACTATCCATCCGGTGGAGCTCACCGCTACAGCACAACACGCTCAACACCTGGAGCACCTGAGGAGAAGAAAGGTGAAAGGAAGATGAGGGTGGAAGGGAAAAAGTGGC
Source organism: Syngnathus typhle (assembly GCF_033458585.1). Classification (NCBI taxonomy): domain Eukaryota; kingdom Metazoa; phylum Chordata; class Actinopteri; order Syngnathiformes; family Syngnathidae; genus Syngnathus; species Syngnathus typhle. The sequence goes on from NC_083745.1 coordinate 6,247,767, forward strand.
AGATGGTTGTCTCAAACGTAGACAGTACTATGTGTGAAGAAAATTGCTCTGGGCAGTCTATTAAAAAAAGCTTTGGTGTCTTTAGCAATTTCAGCAACCATTCAGTTCCATTCATATTTTTGTTTTTGGTGTCTTTTGCCCACTTGTTCCCAGCCGCTGTTTCTCCATACACTGTTTTCTTTGCCAGGGGAGGAAGACGTTGTTTTACGCCAAGTGAAACCCCCATTACAAAACACAAATCCAGCAGAGAACTGTTGTTGACATTTCTCCAGCACATCTCATTGATTATTTTGACTAGGAGGCCCCTGTGTGTTACTTGGTCTTAAAAATAAACATTATTTAGTTGAATTTGTGTGGGTGGAGCATGGGCTGAGAGGGTGACAGCAATGCATGTAAACATTTGTATATGAGCTCGTGTATGTCCATGTATACGACCAAGTACACCTAAACAAGAAACTATCAACATTTACTATTTGCAAAAGGTGTGTGCGTCTATGAGTGTGTGTACTCACCTTGGCCAGACACTGGGGGTGTTTTTCATGAAGAACTAGGCTTATCAGGTTCAAAAGGGTGGCCTCATTTAGCCACATTGGCGTCCTCTTCTGGTCTTCCTCCTCTTTCAGTCTCATCAGGACCCTTTCCAGAACCAAGTCCCTCACCTCATACTGCGGACACTTTAGCAGATGATCCAGGAGTTGAGATGTGAGTGGATGCCTTCCCCACAGCTCAGGAATCTCCACGCTGGCACTGAGGCCCACTCTTGTCAAGCTCAGCATGTACTGGATGCTGCCGGGTTCCAGGTTAGATGCGGGGGGGCTGCTGTTGGAGACGAGGCTAGAGGTCATCAGGAGGGACAAAGTCTCTCGACGGAGCTTGTTGACCTCTGAATCTGACACACATGAAAAGTGACATTTTTAGATTTATATAAAAAAACAAAACAAAACAAAAACATTTTAACTGGATATTGGGACCAGTACACATATACACATGCAACTGTTTATCTTGCGTACTACAAATATTATTCATATTTGATATCCATCACAGTCATCCAAACCTTACCGTTTCCTCTGAAATGCAGAAGAAATGTTGATGGCATTTTAGTAACTTGATACTATTCAAAGGCTGCACAGTAATTCTCCATCGCCCCACATAGATCCTGCTTTGACAGCCAAGTCTATGTCATGTAGGCACACACATTGAAACTAATGCAACTCAATCCGCCACTGCAGCACAAGTCAAAATGTGAGCTGACAAAAGAGCGGGAAATGCAGCATTCCTGCAGAGATGGGCTGCTTTACTGTGGAGACAGGCCAGGTTACTATGGAACCTGATACTCAAACGGGGGTCCGGGGCTAAACAGCCATAGTCTAATGGGTATAATGGTAGGCAGGAACACAGTAATGACACCAATGACGAAGGGAGGATGACTGAAGACGACATGTCGTATGTAAATACTGCTGCCATTGGATACAAATCAACTGTCAAGACTAGTAAAGAGAGAAATGTGCTACATGGTGGAGGAAGTAAATACAAACTAAAAAAGATCAGTAGTCACAGCCGGAATGTTGATTTTACAATGGTATGTATCCAAATATGTGAGGGTGTACCAAGCCAGAGGCTTGGGTCATGTGATCCATCATATCTGATCACAAATAACACTTGTTTTCACAAAGCTGGGTGTGTTCAAATCTAATTATAAGTCAGAGGGCAGAGCTATCACATGTAGTTTTTATTGCATTTTTTGTTGTTGCATTATAAGTTGGCAGCAAGTTGACATAGCCAGTATGGTGCAAACCTCAGTTCCAATCTTAATATCTTTCAAACAATAAATGATCAGGGTGTCATCAATAAGTATCAGTTCTCCAGACTTGGATCCCCATCTGATCAGATACAAGAAATACCAATTGAAATGATTATTCTCATGTCATAATGGTCAAGAAAGGGGTCATTGACCTGTGCAAAATAACTGTTATCGATGTCATTTTTGTGGGCAAGAGGATACTTGTGCCAGATGTAATGAAATTCCTTCATGGCATTCCTGAGATATCACGTTCACATGAATAGGCCGCACGGATGGGCAACCCGAGAACATATCGAATCTTATTACAGCTGGTGCAAATGCTTTAAAATCAGGAGTGCTATTTGAACATGTTACAGTGCATCAGCATGAAATCCGACTGCGTCCGACATGGCTGTGACATAAAGATTAAGGGTCATTAGTAACAAAAGCAAAATATGTTAAGTTGTATGAAGTCGTACATGAGGCAAGTCAACTTTGTGTGTCAACTCAAGTCAACTTTCTACAGAACAGCCCAAAGCCCTGTGAAAGTGGCAGTTAAAGGGGCTTGGCTGTTTCAAGCTGGAACCTTGGCAAGACGCGTGCACGTGCTCTTACACGCCAGCACACAGCTGGATTTCACATCAACTTCCACCATCATTAGCCAAACTGTGAAAAACAAACCCCAGACACTGTGTGCGTGTGCGTGCGTGTGTGTTTGCATGTACTTTCTGACAAGAGAAATAAACAGCAGTTGGTTATGTGGTCATTTCGTTCGACGCACTTCCCCTTTAATGTCTTCTTTACCAATTCAGACAGTTAAGACAGTTGAGACCAGATACAGAGCCACCAAAGAAACGTGACTGTTTTCAGAGGATAGACTTTTTTTTTTTTTTTTGTGGGAGAGAGTAGTGAATTTCGATTGGCTGGTGCAGATTTAGGGCAATAAAAGCACATCTTGAAGTTCAACGATGAGTGAAAGTAGCGAATTATGGGGGAAAACAAGCTTAAGCAAGCTGTCAGCGATGAATATCAATCACGTAGTGTGGTTGATGAAGGGCTAAGTATGGGAACATGTTTTATCGGTGTTTTGCTAGTGTCAAACAAGTCCAAAATAAGGATATTAACAAAACAAACAAAAAAGAAAACAAACTAAAAATAATAGGCCTGTAATCATATTCATGCAAATGTAGACTGAAACTTTTATAATTTATGTTCATTGGGTGTCATTCTTAATGATGGTGATGGTGTGTAAAAAAAACTTGCTCCTGAAACTGTCGAAGAGAACCGCAAAATGTCTCTCTTAATTCCAGTGTGAATATTGTTTCAGAACAGAAAAAGAAAATGCATTTGATAAGGCTACTTAAAAAAAATAAACCACTTCAATGAAAGGATTATAAAAACAGAGCAGGAATCCACCTCTAGCAGAAAAAAGGGAAAACAGACTAATAATAGAGGCATGAAAAGATGCGTAAGTAAGAGGGAAGGTGCTTATTTTGTTATGTAAGGGGCCACATCGGGTTAAGCCTGGTCTTGAATCTACTGTCTTGTTTTAAGAAATCCTCGGTATTTCCACTGTCAAATGCAAACATGTGTTCAGCACATGGCCAACCGAAAACACAAGTTCCTCACCCTCTCTGCTCTCCTCTCTTTTTTTCCTAGCACTCAATAAACTGGGTCAAAGGCACAAACCCACCATCTGTCTGAGATTGCACGCCTTTGGTTTCACATTCCTCCTGAGGAGACCCCCACTGAGATGGCTCGGCACACATGTACACACAGATACACAATTACAAATCCACAAAGACTTCTCTGAATGCTTTTAGGCATGACTTTTGTTAAGAGCCGCTCAGAAGGAGCAAACGTTGCACGTTCATCAATATATATATAGTATCTCATTCTATATCAGTCATTCTGTTCAGATTTACTCACCACACAGAAGACTCATTTTTGGCCCACACAGACAGACCAGGACATCCAGAAAGGCTCCTCTGGTGACCACACAGATATTAGCTCTTAAAAGAGATGAGGAAAAAGAGAAATGGAATTACTTTTTGTTTTATATTCGCTGTTCGGACTCCTATGAATCCGATACAATATGATTAAAACACATCAGTCGTTCATTTGATTTTGGTCTACACACAGACGAAACAGTTAATGAAATAAAAATCCACAATGGTTAAAGAAATAACTTGAATCTGACAAATGAAAAAACTATGAAAATTAACCATTGAAAATCAGACAATACTTTTTAATAGGAATTTATTTTAAAAAACAAACTTGTGAAAAAGTCTTTGACAAAATGATGGTAACGTTCCAAAATTTGTCCACTGCATTTAACACATCACGTAATGAAGCTGACAAGTTGACCTGACACGTAGCAGGGGGCGATTTATAGAGCCTGGGGTGAGGTTATCTGTGTGTGTGTTTAAATCAGTAATGTACTGGTTCTGGCTGCATGAACACAAAACCAATCTTGCTGCTTTAGTAAGCAAGAATTCACCTTGTCATCCTAATTAAGACTCATCAGTGTAACCATGCAAAGCTAGGAGGGCTACTGTTGCTAACCCAGTGACCCTGCTGATCAGATGAGAAAACAGACCCTGGATTGACCCCAGCTAGGAAATAAAAAGAGAGAGGCGGGGTTGCAGCCGGCCCGTAATCTGTGCTTCATCTTTATACTTTAATTTTGGGTAAGAGGTCCAGAGGTAGAGGGGGGGGTTGTCCAGGTAGGACAGACGGCAATCCCTTTGAAATCGAAGTCTCGGCAGGACATGAAGCGGACATGGTCAGGGAGGGGACGACTGGTGGGACAAGGAACTATTCTTCTGCTGGGGGATTTGGGAGGGACGGAGGAGGGATGCTTATCTGTACGTGCATGTGTCTAAGATTACCGGGAGGCCAGCCACATGCGCTGAAGGACAGCTTCACCGATTCTATTTCCTGCTGGCAGGGGTCTGTGTGACTCACTCTGGTAAGACTGAAGCAGAAACAGCACCTGCAAAAACATTTAAATACACACATAAACATTCTTTATTAACCAACAGTCATAACTGACTAGTTATGTATCTTCGGGTGAGTGTGTTTGGTTAATTTCCACATGTCAATTTTTTGGGATACATGGCCCAAAAAGTAATATGATACACAAAGAAGGGCATTATAGCTACTACAGGACATTTTTAAAATGTGTGTCAAAAATGTAAAGCCATCTCAGATTAAAATTTGCTGTAGGCAAATGTAATTAAGGTCTTTCAGTAGTCTTTTCGCTTTTATCAAAAAAGTTTCTGTGGCTCCGCCTATACATGTTCAACAAAATATGACAATCTGTACACAATGAGTGTATTTTGTCAAACTGGACTTTCATCTCGTTTTAGAAACAAGCACTTCATATACAGTATTTTTGAATATCTCATATACAATTTAATATATATACAATACTTATCATAATGCAGTACGAACAATGCGAGTGTGAGAAAATATTCCCTACGTAAAATAGAATGCTCAAGTGACGGCGTGTGATGCGACTGGTGGTTGGGAGTTTTCAAAGGCCAGAAGACTGGCTAACTAGCTGACTGGCTGGCTGGGTGGCTGACTGGCTGGGATGTGTATTCTGGGATTTGGTAAGTATACTCTTTAGGTCTGGGCCACGGCCACAGACAAATAGGAAGCCATTCATTACACTATGCAGAGAAGGCAACGCGGGGAAAAACCAGGCTGACCACGTTGCACTGAGCCTGCTCTGCCTCTTCTGTTCTCCTGCAGTTTCCACACCGAGGCAACACCCAGTGGGTCGCAAAAACAGCCTGGAAGAGCTTGCACCCTCTTTCTTCTGTTGTCATTTTATAAAGGGCTTTTCCATTACAAGGAGACAGTGTCAAATGGAATCCCAAACCAAATATGGAACCGTTCAAATGCTTTTACAAACGTGCGAGTCGAGATGGCTTACGTCTTGCGAGCCACAGTGGATAGAAAAGGACAGTAAAAACAGTCCTTTTTTCCCCCCCAAACTTTTAAAAATATTTCAATAACTGATTTAAATAAATGATTCTATGATAGTTTTGTTTATATTAATAGGCATTAGTAATTCTCTATGAAATAGAATCCTATATTTATAGATCTTTGTATTCATACAGTATTTGAGAAGCAGAGGAAGCCACAAGTTCATCTCAGTTGTACTAGTATTCAAATTTCCCAGTTTCATTCATTCATTGACGGGGCTGGGAAGTCCCTGCATGGCATTTCAACAGACTAGATCCAGACCAGGAAGGAGAAAGTGGAATATTTATAGAAAAAGCAGCCTCCGTCTTCCTACTTGCATATAAACTACAGAATGAAACTGATACTAAGAAAACCAGAAGAATACAGTTGATGCAAATGAGGTCATCTATTATAACTAATATAATTGTGTTTTCATGCTTCAAAATATGCCCATTATTTAAAGTCAACGTTAAAAAAAAAAAGAGACAGGTGCAACACTTTTTTTTTTTTCCCCCCAGTAAGTTTAAAACATGGAGGTGTATTTCCGTATGTGAATCTGTGTAGCAAAGAGCCTTAATCCGTATTTTGGCCTGGTAAAAATAGTGGTGGTGGATGTGAGCTCCATTCAGACTCTGTTATCAGCCTGCCCCGCAGTCCCTCCTACTGCCGCAACCACAGACTGACCACATGATGCAGTGAGCATGCAAGCACATGCGCACACAAACACACTTGTGTATGTCAATTCATGGCTTAGTCTACTAAAACATAAGCACTATGGCATATAAATTGGCATACGCATAAAACCTAAGAAATGTTGAATTTTGGCCAGAGCCAATTAGGCAACAAAAAAAAAAAAAACCAATAAAGCAGGAAAAAAATAAAAAAGCTATTGTCTGTATTTTTGTTTAAAAAAGAAAACATATTTATATATGTGTAGATAGATAGATAGATAGATAGATAGATAGATAGATAGATAGATAGATAGATAGATAGATAGATAGATAGATAGATAGATAGATAGATAGATAGATAGATAGATAGATAGATAGATAGATAGATAGATAGATAGATAGATAGATAGATAGATAGATAGATAGATAGATAGATAGATAGATAGATAGATAGATAGATAGATAGATAGATAGATAGATAGATAGATAGATAGATAGATAGATAGATAGATAGATAGAATAATATATATATCGTATATATAAAACACAAACACACACACACAATGCAAACCTGTAGTAGGGTCCCATGAATGTAATTGTGTTGGATGTGGGGTTCTGGGCCTTGAGGAAGCTCTTGAAGCAAAGAGTGTACAGTTGACGAGACCTGTGTGACGAGTACAAAAGGAACGAGAGCTCGTGCTGCCATCTCTCTAGTCCGATACACAGCTGAACGGCCACATCTGTACAACAAACACACACAGAGAAACATAACAGTCACAACCCATGAGAAACCCTCATCAAATAAAAATCTAAACAGCCTAAGAACATTTTTTTGGGGGGACAAAACCACCATTCATCTGGTTCAGTTTTTTTTTTTTTTAGTTTATGAGTGTAAAGATTTTTACGCTAAAGAAAACAAAGCACAATACTTCTCTGTTGCATTCGACATAGTGCTTCTTTAATAAAAACAACTTCACCCTTATTAGACACGTGCACAAGATAGTGCCAATGCTGGCGGGGGAACTTTATGCTTTAAGGGATGTTGGTGACGGTATTACAATTAGTGGCAAAAAAAAAAGGCTGGTTTAGCTGGGCAAAAATAAGTGGAAGCTATGTATAGTGGCAATAAATCATTACAAAGGAATGCAGAGAATAAAATGAAAGCCAACTTTTTGGGGTTTGGCAAGAGGTAATGTCAAATATGGATAGAAGCCCAGTTACATCTTCAGATATTTTCTTTTTAAACAAATCATATTCCGCGTAAAAAATAGAAACGGATATAAGGCTAGAGGACCGAACAAACAACAATCCTGTTGATAAACATAAGGAGGCTATTTAGATGAAGAAGTCAATGGCTGGCTGAAATAACAACACAACAAATTGTTTAACTGTATATGCCGTTAAATATCTATTTATTTGTATGCAGAGCCACACACACACTTTTATTCCTTATTTTGCTCCCGACCACTTTCTATTTAAGGCGCAGATGTTAACTATCTTTTGTAATTTGTCTCAATGAAACTCGTGCGAAAGGAAATGACAGTTTGGGACGGAGTAATTTTAGCTCCAGAGCTATGTCCAATGGGGTTCGGGTATGAAAGTTGTTGACTGGCATGGGTGAGTCTCATCTGGGCTTCATTTGAAAGAAAACTCTTCAAATGGTTTCCTGTACAGGGAATTGAGCATGTTGTTGGATAAACAAACTCAAGCGCCCAAGTGTGTCACTGGGGAATGAACACATGTTAGGAAGTGGAGTGGTGACTCATTTCAAATAAGAGGGCTCCATTTGGCCAGTCACACAAAATGTCGATCGCTGGGAGTGATACGACTGCAAAAAAACACCCTTGCTGCCTCTATTTACTTATTCCCAAAAAAGAGAAAAACAAAACACAATTCCCTTAGTGTTTACAATCAAATATGTACAGTGTTTATTATTGTAAATCAATGAGTTCAATTTTTATTCATGTGTACAATGTATTTTATTGTCATTGCGGTTTGTGGCTGTATGGTAACAATATTTATCCGCAAAACTTTGGAAGACAAAAACTGCTGGCAAGATTGAGTGTTACATTTTTATGCTTATTTCTCATTCAATAATCTAATACATTTTCTTTTACTGTAATTTGAGCCCAAACATTTACGATGTGTCACTGTGTACCATCAGTCTAGACCAAAGTCTGATAAGATAAGTTGGAAATGAAAAAGCTTTACCTTTGGAAATGATACAGTGCAAGGGCATTACCGAGCCCCCCCTGACCAGACAAGAGAAATGTGATGGGAGTATCGTAAAAGCAAGAAGGGAGAAGAGATGTCTGGACTGCTATCGTCAATCACGTAACTCTGACGCTTTGCCATTAAAAAAGGAACAAGGGAGAAGAAAAATAGAGACATTGTTGGAGATGAGACACACCTGTTGTTCAGCACTAGAAAGAGGATCAGTCTAAGGAAAAATGTTACACTTGCAAAATGTAAATAGATGTAAACAATTTAGATGGTGGCTGGAGGGAGTGGCAGTTATTCACATCATCAGGCGTGTTCACACATGCTTGATAAGGATGGGGGGGGGGGGGGGGGGTAGTAGACAAAACACGATGAGCGGGCCGGATGCTATTTTTAACATTGTCAACATGTGTTCTTCATTTTGGGCGGATACATTCACCACATAACTTCTCTGACAGTCAAGCAGCAAGTTAGAATTCAGATATCAATGAGGGATAGAACCATGATAGGGATCAATTTATGAGTAAATTGGGTGAATTTAGCAAAAAGGAATTTTGGAAAATATTATGGGAAAGTGAAGGCAGATGAGTTTCAGCAAGTCATCTTCATATCATCTAAATTAAAAATATTTAATAAGTAATAATACTATTATTAATCATTGGTAATAATTCAACTGTTATATTAATGTGTATATAGTTCAAATATAATACACCTGATGTTTTATTAATTCAAACTCTTTTGATTTGTAAATTGTTGTGTATGAAGCAGACGCATAGTGAGACATTCAATTTGCGGAAAACTGGCTGGAAATTTGTATTTGGAATGATGCGGGAAGACGTTTGGTCATTGGTAGAAGTTTAGTTTGTATTGGCCAATGCGCAAAGGGCTTTGACTTCACTCAGGCCTGATTTGCAGGTGCAGGACATGAACATGTCGGAATAATATTCGCAGACGTCTCCATCTCAGGAATGTGAAAAATGAAGCACAGTTTCCCATTCGCCTGAAAGCTTGACTCCCCAGTAAACGGAGATAAAAAGACTCGCAATCTAATCACTAAGTCCAACATTAGACAGCACAAACAACAAAACGTTTTCAAAACAAAAACTTCCAACTAAGGCCATGTCCACAAATTCACGAATATTTTCAAAACATAAACAGGATTTTCCTAGCACAAGGTAAACACCTCTACAAAAGTATTAGAACAAACAGTAAGTGCCTTTGTTGTCCCCTCTGAAGACATTTGGGTTTATTATCAAAATAACAGAAAAGCTTTTAATGCCAGGCATGGTCTGGATCTGATATCATTCTTGTCTTTGTTATGACCACCTTTGTAGGTGAGCAAGAAGTATTGTAACAGACTTAAAATAGTCAGACAATAATATGATGGGACTACTTGCAAATCATGATGACAATTTTGAATCGAATAGTCATCCATCTCAATCGAATCATTCCAAATAAAAATGTACTGTTCTCTAACGGTATCATCTTTATAGTTAGTTATTGGAGATATGCACACCACAATAGTTTAGACTACTGGGATAAAGATATTACTGCAAAAGAAAAATACATTGACTTTATTTCCACTACAAATTGACAGACAAAATGTTTCTGGGTTCATTGGGTCTCTAACCTTGTGCTAAATCACGATGACAAGTGAGTCCGTGCCAGAAGAAGCCTCGCAAGCCCAAACCATGAAATTACATCCACTGTTTTATAAAGATAAGCTTCAACAGACACATTTAGAATACATCTTTGGGATATTACTAAAAGACATTAAGAAATAAAGTCGTATAGCAAATATGGAGTCACCTTTATGTTTTAGCAATACTGTGGCAACTTTTAATAGGGGCTCCTAAAATGCTTGGGGCGAGTCTTCCCATTTTTACCCACACACAATAGCAGGCCTGACAAAGTATCAGCTGATTTGTCCTACAATCTGATGCCATCTATCCCAAAAGGCACAAATCAGCGCTCATCTACAGTACAAGCCCAGAAGACAAATATATTTAATTGAGCATATCACATGCGCACTTATATCTGTCATTGCAGAAATAGAACTTGTGCAAGTAAGATGGCATTCGTCTACTGTGGTGTTAACAATTTACATGCTGGATATCATGTCACACATTTCCAATGAAGACTGCTCAGTTTTGAAATATCTCTGAAATAACTTTTTCTAGAGACTGTGGGAATAAAAGGGAAAAACACAATGTAGGCAATTTTTAAAAAAATACTGTATGTGTGTTGAGACGGACGTAGCCTCAGTCTGCAACACTATTTTTGTTCAAATAAAAAAACAAAACAATGTTTCATTTTTAGAATCACCACTACACTGAGTTTAAGCCAGATAGAATAAATAAAAACAACTGATATCTTATGGGAATATAACTTTGTGTATAATTTGCAAAGGAACCAGTGCAAAGAAAAAGAAAATAAATAATCTGCTACACAACGTTTAGACTACATACATGTGTTATGTCTTGACGATTGTATGTTTCCATACTTAGAAAGGCAGCACAGCTCAGTCAAACTTTGTTTGAGAAGTTTATCGTGAGCAGGTGCGTGACCCTCTTGATGTGATAAAGCATTCCAGTAGCCTGCAAGTCACATTCTCATTGATAGTGACGACAATAAGGAGGTGCGGATGGAACACTAAGTTGGCTGCTGAGTCAGCCCACACAGATTTTAAACTTGCTCAAGGGCACTTCAACTTTTATGACAGGAGGCAGTTGGAAAGAACAACAACAACAAAAACGGAGCTGTTCTGTCGGGCTACACATACACAAATTCTTTGAAATCGCCAACAGTATATAATTTAGATTTGCTCTTGAAAACCCACATACTCATGTCATTTAGAAGGGATTTCAAATTGTTTTACAACTGTGTTTATTTATTTTTTTTATCTCCATTGTCTTCTCAGTTACTCATTAAGCCTGGCATCCAAAACATGCTTAAATGTGTCACTCACATGTTGCCAACAAACCAAAGTGTCACGCTTGACGGTTGAGCTGGAACACATGCAAGACTCTGTGGCAACTAGGCAAACAATAATTTTGGCTTAAAAAAAGCATATGTGTTCTTTGCTGGAATTTTCAAAACGATTTAGATGACATGTGATATGCTGTCCAAAAGAAAAAATAAATCATTCAAGGCAGTCACTCAACTAAGCCACTGACACCCATGGGCAAGTGACGTTCTGAGTCAGACCCGGCCGGAGGGCCACAATAAAAACTTGACCTGGGCTATTGGTACAGCTCCAAATGAATTGCATTTAATGTCATCAGTGATTATCCATCCACGTCCAGGAGAACTAGCTCTGGATTGGAGTGTACGTCTTTGCCTCATCACGTACCTGATGATGAATGGCGTGAACGGGGCAAGTCCCAGAGGGGAAGAAGAGCCATCCATTGGAGACGGGTAGAGTCGACTGAGCACCAGCAGCAACAAGAAGAGACTGGGATGCAGCTTGACTTGACCACTGTCACTATAGATACATGGATTGGATAGTTATACACTGCACAAATAATACATTTAATTTTAATTAATTAATTTAATAATATTTTTTTTATTGATTAATGTGATTTTACAGTGAGGGCACAAAAACTCACACCGCTGCAAACCGATGATTGTGCTTAAAATAATGCGAGCTCGCGCAAAAACAACAACAAAAAACAGCGCCAAATAGTAACTAGTTAAACACATAAATTAAAAGCAAAAAAAAGCAATAGCTAAAGTGAGAGGACAATACTGTCATTATGATAAAAAATTACTTTTACATCAGTATTTGTAAAAGCGACAACAAACTGTTACATAGTGAAATTTTTAACTTCTACACATTTAACTATGAATTACTATACACTAATTATTCTCTACTGTAGATGATATGGGGAAAGTCATAAAGTTGAGATTAGGTTCCGTGGGAAAACCATGAATGTTTAAACAACCAGCCAAGGGAGTGAGGGGGATTGTGAAAGAGTCCTCAATTAATTGGATCTAAAAGAAAGATAAGGCTGTCTAGAGAGCTGTTAGCTGACTCAGATGCTTTTAAAAAGAGACTTTTGTCCGAGTGGGGAAAGATAAGGTAGATGAGTCTCGGCGGACCCAACTCTTCACTGCAGAAACAAATTGGCGACACATTTACTGCATTTTTTTTTTTAACCACAAATTGGCTAATTGAGTTAGTGAAACTTTAAACACACTGTAATGTTCTTTTCATGAAATGGTGAATTCAAAAGTCTTGTCCTTGGTCCATGCAAGAAATGTTTGTTTTGAAGTAGATACTATTAAAGCTCTCGGTAATTTTATCCTCTTGTAGAAATGGTGCATGGACTTAGCACAAAATATGTTAAAGAAAAATTACATATGAGAATGTCAAGGTTGATTCAATGACCCCCTCACCTTTCCACCGAGACAGCTGCCTCCTTGAGCTGGTTAAGAAGAAATGGATACAGGGATGGAAACCGGGTGAAAAACTCACGCCCGGTCATTCTGAAGCGAGACATGCAAGCACAAGGGAACAAAATTATTGGAAAAGAAAAAAAAAAGCTTATTTTTCTTTTAATAAAACTACAAAGGTAAAATAAAAGGGGGGAAATAAAACTACAAAGGTAAACAGGTAAAAAAAATATATAACTCCAATAGTAGACATTTATTATAAATTAGTTTACCCGTTCATGTGGAAACTGTTAGACAAAACCAGTTAAAAGCCTCCCACTGATTCTCCAGTGGGATCTAACACTTTAAGCGTTTTAACAGAAGGATAACAAGACATTTAACAATGTGGCTGCTTTCGCTTTTTCAAACCATAAACAAATTGAGCCTGCTTTGGTTCTGCCGCTCGAAGGGAATGTACGCGTAGATAGACACTCGAGCAGCAATAAAATGACAAATGTTATATTTAACACTTTTAGTCTTTCTGAAACCGCCATTCAACCTCATGACAAAAATATGGCATTTAAAAAGGGGTGTGTAAACTTTTTCTATCCACATTATATGAAGGAAAAGGTGTCGTTTCGGAAGGCGTGATGAGGTTGGATGTTTGAGATGGAACTTGCTAGGCAATCTTTCTGTGTCAGCTGCTTGTATTTATGCTAAAGATGATATCAGGCCGACATCAATGCAAGGTCACGAAGCAGAGAGGCCTTCGTCTGGGCTCAGTTAATGGAGCAGTGATCCACAAACATTACATCTGGATTCAAGTCAAATACATGGGTGGAAATTTCTGCTAAAAGCCAGAAGCAAAGTCTTCCAAAACAACAACCGAGGAGTTAAATAATGTCGTGAGCTTTCTCGCAGCTTTAGAAGAGCCCACAAAAAGCTACATGAACAAAGACAAACTGTTACCGTGCGGGAATTGTGAAGCATTAACTGCTCATTAATCGTATGGAAGTAACTGAAGCAGAATCGAGTGGACAATTTGCATACAACCACGAAAGGCAGTGCTGATTCACAAATTAGTGGTCTGAACATCAAGGCTTGACCTTCACTGATCTTCCCTATGGCAACTCCAAAAGGCACAATTGATTTGCTGAAGTTTACTGTGGAGTTCCGAGTATTCAGGCAGATTCAGCTCATCAGACAAAGAATGAATGCGTGTAATACAAATATAAATTCACAATGAACTGTAATTACTATTCTGATTATACCAATGCAGGTATCTGCCGTATAATTTTGCATTCTTTCTTTTAACTTGAAAATAAGAATATTATGCTTCTAGCAGCTAGGAGCATGTAATGAGGTAGGTGGAGGAGAGGGGGCAGAAAAAAATGAACCCACAGTAATGTTACAATAGTGTCCCCTGGTGGTGATTAACCTTTGCATAGTTTTGAAGCGTCCACTCAAAACGTATGTGCGGACTCTAAATTGGCTCAAAGTTGAAATGTAAAAATATAAATGGCTGAGTAAATAACTTTTTTGCAACCAGCAATTGTGACCTTTTGATGCTATTTACACAATTTGTATGTGAATGGCTACTGATTTATATGAACTGCAGGCCAATATAAATATGTCATTTCTGCCTCAACGGAAACGGGGCCGACCGACCTGTTTTTTTTCGAGTGTTCGTCCTTCCCTTTCTTCACTCCAAAGATCCTTGTGATCAGTGTGCTGAAGAGAAGAGTTGAAGAATTCCTCACCTGAAATAAGAGTGGAAATAGAGGGTAGTATGAAGATAGGAAAGATCTACATCTGTATCTGTGCTTTATAAAAACAAACACGTAAAACTGGCAATACCTGATTTTCCTTCAACATCAAAGTTAACCGCTTCATAAACAAAAAAAATTATAATAAAAAAAATCACCAGTAAATTCACAGTTCACAATTTGGGGGTTTATATCAACGTATCTATGGGGGTCTGAAAATAAAACCAAAAACCTCTGTTTGGTTTTTATGGCATCTTCTATTGATAAATAAATAAAGTCGCCATGTTATAATATGAGACGTCCCGCTTGCAAAAGAAAAACGGATGGCAACTCACTGCCCATATTGGAGAGGTGAAGCCAAGTACAGCAGCCTGCATTCCATCCGACACAAAACAAATGATGTTTTCTCCCAGACGAGTGTCCCTGTAAAGAGCTCTCAGGATGTTCAGAGCGTGGACCTTGAAAGGCAAATACAATAGGCTGGGCATTACGTCACACACTTGCAAAATGAATTCTACTATCAGCGCAAACGCCATCAACAAGCTGATTCATCAAATGTACAATTAATATCATGACACCATGTGTTGATGTGACAAACCTGAGGAACAGTGGAAGCATCTGTATTTCTGTTTGCCGAAGGCATGGCAAGGGTAATCAGCTCTCTCATGGTCATTTTTAACAGACTGCAACTGGAGGATTTTGGCTCAGAAGAGAGAAGAGCCTGCAGAGAGAGAGAGAAAAAAACACTATTACAGTACAATATTGAAAATATTTCCTTATCTCCAAAATCACATTACAAGCTTATTTCAAAATGTATGTTTCACTCCAAATGACCATATTTTTCTTTTTTCATGGCTTGGCACACCTGAACAACCAACTGTCGTATTGAAGCTGTGCGTGCTCGGAACAGATTTGCAAACAAGCGGATGAGGGAACGGGGGTGCGAGTTGAAGCGCTGCTGTTCTTGGTTTTTGTCAAATAAATGACCAAGATGCATTCCCGCCCCCAACATCCAAAAATAAAAACAAAGGCCCATGTAAAATGTTAAATGAAAAGAGCCTCTATTCTACCCAAAAAGTCCCAATCAAAATGAAATTAAAAAGCATCTTCTCTCAAGCGTCTCAAGCTTAGACTTGGCATTAATGAGAAAACATTTCCTGCTATGGCCTCTTTAATAAGCATATGTTCTTTCAGTCACGATTATGCTTTCAAAAGAGAGCATTTTCTTCCAAGTGCAGTAAATTTTCGGATGTCAATTAAGAGCCCAGCTTCATTTTTCTATAATCTTTGTCTATTCCCTTCTCATTTTTAACTAAGTTTCCAGTTTTGCAAATTCCCAGAAGTTCATAATGCTCTTCACAAGAAATCACTTACGAGAGAGCGAATACTAGGAAATACATCCGAGGTTAGATATTAAGAACTCTAGTCTCATGTGTCAATGGTGCATTACTATTAATTGTGGTTACATTATACTAAGTCTGGTACTGAGAATCGGAATCTGCAACGTGACTCACTTTTGCAGTCAGCACAGTTAATTGAATGAAATGTTTCTTGAAAATGACTAGTAGCAAGTCACAAGGTGCAAAAAATAATAATAATCACAATACAGATGTTATATATATATATAATTTCGGAGGTCCCCCTTGTTTTTTTAACAAATACAAAATGTTTGTCTAACATTTATTGAAAATGAATTCTGGGCATATGATATGATACTTTTGGGTGTGTGATTTAGTAAACAATAGATGATGTTGCAATTAAACAAAAGGTGACATTCAGGCCTCCTCTTCACAACAACATACAGTATACTGTGCATTGAGTATCATATAATTTGTGGTATGTGTCTCGAGGTGGAAATGTACAATGTTGGTGCAGGCTTTATGTGTTAGTTATCTTGAGGAGGGAGTTGATGTTAAACATCTGGTTTTAGTTACGATTAAGAATTAGGCATGGGAGGTCTGGAGAAATGAAGGTAGGGAGGAAAGGAAAAGGCAACACGGTTTGGCCCTTACAAAGCCTTGGGGATTGAGAGGAGGTGGAAGGAAAACAAAAAGGAAAAATCTGCTTGCTAGGAAGTGTATGTTGGTCAGAGAGAAGCAGCCTTCCCAGATCTGACTCTGTCATTCCGGGAGTCGGGAATGCTGGCCAAACCTCTGTCAAGGTGTCCACTTCAATTGACGTCTTCAGACATCTTTTTTTTCTCCCCTCTGCTAGACTTTTGCTATGGTTACCACTACTACTATTTGTACTAGCCAGACATGTCAATATAAAAACTAAGGCACTACAGAAATGAGTTTAGTCAAGTTTTACCAGGCAAGAAAATTGCATTATAACAGCCACGCTTTCTATCGTACATGAATCATGGTATTTGTTAAAGATGAATTTTACAAATCACCTGAATATAAAAGGGTATTCCAGCGCTGCGTCTTGTGGCACACAATTTTGATGACGGGTCACTAGATTTGACCTCTTCCAAAACCTCGGCGAGCCAGCAGGCTGGAAGCTGTTGTAGGACTTTACTGCCACTCCTTATACACACACACACAAACAACATATACAGTATGATTATGGGCCTTCATTCTCTTTGGGAGCTGTAATGTATAGTCTAACACTGCTTTCCAAATACTTACAACAGAGGTTTGGAGAAGAAGAAAAAAAAAACAATAACGTCTGAAGACTTACAATTCAAAAAGTACGAGAGAGACAGAGAGAGAGCGAGAGAGCTGTTTGGTTCCTGAGAAGCCATATGTTTTGACCACCAAAGTGCACATTAAGGCCTATTTGGCAGACAAAAGTGTGTGTTTAAGTCTTCTTAGTTGAGTACTGCTCTGCTATGCTGTCTTTTGGAGTTCCACAGGGTTCACTTGAGGCCTACGTTCCATCTTGATCAAAATAAGGGCATTGTCTTCTATGCCTATGTCGATGACACTCAGATTAAGAGAAAAGAACAAATAGGTGCTAACATACATTCCCCTATGTGCTTTTATATGTGCCTGTTGTCCCACAACAATGAATAAAGTTCACAGTTTGTCGTTTCAACTTCAACTAGGTTTGCGACACCATTTCTGGATCTTTTCTGCAAATGAATGACTGACCAGAGGAGAGTGAAAGTCAAGTTAAAGAGACAAAAAGTGATGGAGGGGAAGGGGAGGGGAAAAAGGAGAGAGTACAAGAGAGCCAGCGTCTGAGAGTGCAAACACGGTGGAGCGCATCGATGCCAGATCCCAAGACAGAGCATCAAAAGCCTGTGGTTAGGCACCCTGCAATCAACACCCCATAACCCAGCACACAGCCTGCATACCATCCCCACGCATCCCGCTCGTCCCTTCCTGAAACAACAGACAGACAGGCCCAGAGCAGAACACACACACACACAACCACTAGAATGACACTATCAGTTTACAAGACACCAGCCCTCCAATGATGGACAAGAAGAAAATAACAGTAGGAAGCTTCACCATGTCACAAATTTCAAGATGCCTTCCACATGCGGCCATTTAAAGGCAAAGTAAATAAAAATGTTTATTCCCCTTGAGATCACTAAAACTAACCAGGCTGCTTGATGGAAGTGAAGTTTGTTCTTTTTTACATCCATAGTGAGATGTCCAGAAAGCCATCAACAAGTAAAAGGAATCCCACAAAGAGTGACACCTCAAGGATGTGCCGAGTCACTAATTACAAAAGTTACTCTTGTAATGTGCAAGCTTATGTACCTTTTAGCCCTCAACACGTACCTGCATAGCATGTCAGTGAGGCGAACAAAGCCCACATAAGCCAGTTCAAAGGCGCCACGATGACGGGACTGCAGGAGCTGCTGACGGAAATACAAGCCAATACAAGCCACCTGGAAGACAGGGAGAGTATGCCATCAATTGACTTTTTTTTTTTTTTTTTATGTAGCCATTGAGTAGATTTGTGCGTGCCTGTAGACTGGAGGGATGCGCCACTCGCAATATTATTAATTTTTAAATTGTGATGTATGATGACAGTAGATGAAAAATTGGAGCATTAAGTTATTTTGCATTGACAACAGCAATATCTAAATCAAATGACAGATTTTTTTTTGATAAAGTGATTTTTGGCTCAACGATCGCAAACCTCCTGGTGGATATATAATCATAAACTGTGAGCAAGACGACCAGATTTCCTCCAGATGTACCCTTAAAACAAAAAGGAAGTCTTTAAATTCTTTATGAAACCACATCTATAAACATTGTACTTCATGTTTGTGTGAGTCATTTTACAACAAAACAATAAATTAATACCAAAACCATTGTCCCACACCCATCTAGTAACTCCACAACTCAATTACGTAATCCCACAATTATCAATAAAAAAATGCTGACACATCTTTTTGGCTATCATCTTTACTGGAAATGGAAAAGTAGAAGCAGATGAGAAAGGGGCAAAAAGAAAAATTGTTATTCCACTGAAGAACTGAAGCTCCACTTTAGCCTTTCCTCTAGTTGGCCATCAAACTAAAGTTCTAACACCAGCAACAGGCTGGTTTTAGAGACACCACTTACTTTTGGGCCAGCGAGCATGTCCAGCATGAGAGCAGCATGGCAGTAGCGTGACAAGTGTGTTCAAAAAAGGATGCTGAGACATCCGCATAATAGCCAGTCTAAGTAAAACCATCCAGTTAGTAATAGTGTTAGCGACATTATTCTAACTATACACACACATACACACACTAGTGCCATTTCTGTGGCAGTATGTAAGCTGGTGAGTGTGTAGCAGGTGAGGCGGCAGGGCGAGGCGGACGCCGACTTCCAGTGCCCTGTCATTAAGGCTGTGGTGTCACCACTACCACTAAGACCGTCCACTCTCAGCTTAGTCTGGGGTGGCACAGAGGGCACAGGGAGGAGTGGTGAGTTTCTAGTGCACAAAAACAAACAAACAAACAAGAAACAATCCAAAAGGACCCTTTCTGGGATGTGGGTTTGACACAGCATCCCGATAAAAATGGACTGGAAACCACAAGGGGGAAGAAAAAAAAACAATGACACAAGTGACTTTCCCAACAAACCCATCATTTAAATATTGTTGCAATATTTCAATTTGTTGGCTGTGTCTACTTCTTGTTCTGAGACATATTTGACACACAAACAACCCTTTCCTCCCTGCAACGATATTTTGAATCTCTTTCATCGATAATATTTCGCTTCAAACATATGGAGGGAGAGTTATGTTTGTATTTTTTTTTTGTAGTGTAGTTATTTTCTGCTATGTTTTCATAAAGCACTTTTTTACAGGGCATATGTAAACAAAGATGTATTGTACTGTATTAAAGATGATTCTATAGGGTATACAAATATATAACCAAGAGTTGAGGCAGCCCGTTTATATTGTCCAATCCCAGTCTGGTGAACTTGTCTGACCCCGCAGACATAAAACAGACCAAATAAAACACCGAGCACAGAACGAGTAAACCGCAAGTGCAGCGAGCACAATGAGTTATCACATAGGTTTGAGAACGGACACCCAGGACAGGCCTGAGCACACCAGAGTAAAAACAGCAGTCACTGTTAGAGGCCCAAGGTCGCTGGGCTCAGGCCACTGCGGTGCCGAGCGAGGCCAAGCCGGGCCGTTGTTCGGCGTATTTAAAGTTTCCTTCCTTAAGGTTCCCGTCTGTGTAACGGTTCAAAAAGGCCGAGCAAGCAAGGGCGAGGGAATGGATTTATTTAGACATCAACTTCCTGTTTGCAAGCGTGCCTGTTTCCATGAAAAACTTCCCTGTGGTGAGAGAGAACTTTCCCAAGTCTAATTACATGTACGGATCAGATCAACCCGTGACTCTGGCCCAAATGGGTTAGCCAGCACTCTGGCCATGTTTGTTGTCCTTTCTACTTGAACTGTATTCTATTAAAATAATCATGAATTTCAAGTTGGAAAATATTAATATTAGTAAAGGGGCGCACTGATTAGCACACAGTCGCTCACAGTTCAGAGTTGGTGGGTTGCCCACCCGCATGTCTATTGGGTCGGCGGTGGACGAGTTAAGCCAAATATGATCTCAAACTATGTTGATCAGTACACATCAATAATAGCTGCTGCTGCCATGGTGCCACCCAAGGACAGAAACATCTGCACGGTTACCACGCCAACAGAGACGGAACACACAATGTTGGCTGAGAAAGACGTGTTTTACTTCCAAATAAGCACTCACACACTACACGCATGTGCTCATGCATGTCATTGCTGCGGTAGGGCCCAACGATTTTGCCTGCACCCAACTTTCCAAGTCACCCCAAAGACCAACGCCACGTACAAACTACTCACACATAGTGTTGACTTGAAAAAATAGCTTAGGGGAAAAGGGGAAAAAAATGCTGCACAGGAAAAAAAAGGACAGTTTCTCTTCTTACGTAATATTACACACCACTAAAAACTGTCCGTGCTCCATTTAGTGTTGTGATGTCATATTTTGAACGACTACACACTGCAGTTGCTATGAAGTGCAGATGGTAGTTGTTCTACCTCCACTTGAATGTTCAATGAACAATATGCATTTTGACTTCAATGAGAGCCACAGAGGACGATTCGTATTTTCATGACTCAACTAACATTGGTTTGTTTTGTCCCACCAAAAGCAGAATATATGAAGTGAGTGCCAAAATAAATATTTAAACAACACCTGACGAGTCACACATTCAGCACATCCAACACTCAGTGTTTAAATGCACACTCAACGAGTAAAAACAACCAGACGACGCAAAACACGCTCTTTACCCCCCTACAAAGGCAAACAGGGTCTTTGTCTGGTTCTCTTGTTCACATGCTGAACCGCTCAGACAAATATTCCTGTGCTAGTTTGTCTGCGCGTAGACTTTTGTAGTACCCAGTGTGGCGGTGGTGGAAGTCATTTGGAAAGAATGCAGTCGAAAAGGGAGGAGGATTGCGCTCGTTAAAGCAGCGGGGTCATGCCTTAAACCAAATCCTGACGCTAACAAGGCGAGATGCTAATTGTACAGCTTCGCACCGTAGCACAAAACAGCATGTTTTGTTGCAAATGGTTTGAAAAAATGCCATTCATAACACAGACTCCAAAACCTTCATTCATAGTTCAAACTCATGCAGGAGTCAGCCGAGCTCTCCAATAACTGCTTCAATGTATTCATTGAAGTTTTTTGTGTGGGACTTCCTGCCACACTAAGTTTGCTCTGTGCAAGATGACACAGCTTCTGTCAAAAATAGATAACATGTATTTATAACGAAGCAGAACAGAGCAGATCCGCTTGGGAGGTACCGCAGTGGTTTTGGGGAAAGCACAATCAAAGTCTAGAATTGCTATTACGCATCCACAAATGGTAGTCAAGGCCAGTCAGTCACATATTTTTGTTATCAACTTGCATCTTTTCCAACTTTGAAGACCAGCCTTAGATGTTAACCGAGCCTCAAGGTACCTAAGATTATAATCATTGTAAGTGTTGCTCCGCAAATCTCAAGTTTATAAATAAATAATACGGGTCTAAAAGTTAAGTGATAACTCGGATTGTAATTTTCATACTCTAAATAAACACGACCACATAAATTGATTTCTATATAGCTAATCCGTTAATTAAATGTGACAGGGAAGAAATGTTATGTGTGATAGTGGAGGAGGTTCGAGGGCCAAGAAGATTTTGCTGTATGCAAATCAAAACTTTTTTATACATTCCTGTACATATTGGGTGCATTATGATGTGTACATCACCATCAAGAATATAATGGGCGCATTTCTCTATAAATTCGAAAGTCCAGACTAGGAACAGATCATATGAGCTGGTGGTTAGTGCACAAATTGTAATTTTTACAATTATCATAATGATTCAGACTATTATGGTGATATGTTACTATTATTATTATTGACGGCACACATCCCAGATCTTACCTGTTCTTCTGTGATAAGCCCAGTATGTGGGCGTGTGTTGTCATTGGAGTAGTGCAGTGGCAGACTCTGACACAGCTGCCCCAGCAGCATGGCCACTTCCTTCATGCTCCGCCAGCAACACACCAGCACCATCTGGGCTGTCACCCTGTAGCCTTCACCACCTGGAGCATGCCCACACACACGTGCACAAACACGCCCAAACGAAAAAGGCAAGTTTCATCACTTTTCAGATCTACAGAAAGTTAGGGTAAAACAAAAAACGGACAACCACTGCCCCCATCAGGACATCCCTAACCTAAAAACAAAAACACAAAACTAGTAATTCACTCAGCAGTGGGTTTTTTTCCCACTATTATTTTTATGTCTATCTTAAATTCAGTTGTGGAAACCTGATGATTTATTCACATGTATCCATGAGAAAGTTTAATTTGTGGCACCAATGCATTTGATGTGATGTCAGAAGAGTTGAGGGTTTTCTCATGATGTGTGTAACTTACCGGTGTCAGGTGGCACTGTGCGTGTTGTCTGAGTTTCTTCCTGATCCTCCACTTCGCTTTGTGTATCCAGCTCTCTGGCGCAGTTGAAGAAATCATTGGTGTCCCTTGGCTGAATTTCGTGCAGGATTCTCTGTAGTCCCGCTGACGTGTCTGTTACTGTACACAAGAAATGAATGCCTCATGAATAGTGCACACTGTTTAAAAAAAATGGGCACGTGCTTCAGCCAAGTTGTAATTAATGACAGCAAACAGACCTGTGCCAACATCCATTGGGATGAGCCCCTCAGGAGAGGAGCTCTGGACAATAGGAGAAACCACATCTGACAATCTGTAACACGTGGCGATGAGCTCCGACACCAGTCGCCTCCACTCCTCAGTGTGACACAAACACCTACACGCACGCACACAATGAGCACTAATGAGGTCAATACATGATTTTTTTTTTTTTAAAGAGAGATCTAGATTGCAGTGATTGCTCTCACTCTGTGTCGATATTCCGAAGGACCGCGGTGATGCAATGTGCTCGGCCGTAGAGAGGATAGGAAGCAGCGGCCTGCAAAAGGCAACACTCGGCTTTGGACACCTCAGACTGCAGACAGCACAGCAAGAACTGAATCACTGTGGAGGGACAATATAATGCACATAAATATTAATCTATTATAATCTGAAGATGTCATTCTTCGGTTTTGGAACGTAATCATACCAGATAAAGTGTTAAGTTCCTGAACATTAGGTTCTGCCGGCAATGAGGATGAGGGAGGCTGGAAGTCAAGTCCCTGCTCCTGCGCACAGCGGAGTAGTGCTTGGCTCAAATTGGGCTGGTGGAGGAGCAGGCTGAGCAGGTGGGCAGCTGTTACACTGTCAAAGGGCTTAGTGCTGGTGCTCAGGTCCAGTGCAGCCTGAAGTAGACCATGCATCACATCTGGTTCCTAACCCCACGATGAGACATCAGAACGTGTTTATATAGACATTTCATTATGATCCAACTACAATGCCAAAATGGTATACTGGAAAACATTTGAATGATCCAATTTAAAACTTCTCGTATCATATGGCCTTGTATATAATCATTATAATCAAAGACCATACTTGAAACGGATAATGAGATAACCTAGACATGAAATTCAGTACTACAAAAAGCATTAGGCTCCATATTAACCTCTAGTCCCAGTGCTGACAGAGGAAGTTTCCACAACAATGTTGTCGCTAGTAGTTTGACTTCCATGAAGTTGCTTGCTACACAGTAGAGGACATTCTGAGCATAAGTAGGCGTCACAACTTCACCAAGGGCAAACCCATCAGGCCCTAAGGACAGAGGATAATGACAAATGTTTCATCCTGTTTCCACTCTAACAAAGCTTTCAACAGCATTTTCAGTTTGAAGTTTTACCTGCACCAAAAGTGAAGAGTTCAGCCAGTAGACCAAGCAAGTTGAGGGACATGATGCATTTGGAGAAAGAAGCTCCAGGAAGCAAAACGTCAAACAACTTTGAACATAACTCGTGCAGGAACTCCTACCACACACACATTCACATATTATTATTTATTCTGACAATGAAGGGGGAACTATGCATTGAGTGCAGCAATCCTGTACCTTATAAAGACATATAATATGCTGGTCTTTAGCTCTTTGCTCCTGCTCTCTTTCTTGGCTCTGTCTCTTCAGCAACAGCTGCCTACTGTCCTTGACTCGGCAAAGCATCTGTGCAACAGAGGTCAATACAAGCTGAGCTAAATTAACAATACCAAGTCTACACTAACAACAGCAAAAAGTGGTATGCGCAGAGTTGACAATGAACGGACCTTCTTGAAAAGACTGACCACCTGCTGTCTGACATTTGGTGACTGGCTGTTGAGGTTGGGAAGTAAGAAGAGGCGAATGAGGTCCATTTCCTGTGAGGTGAGAACTTCAGTACTGCGGTGGCTTTCACACACCAAACCTAAAGCATCCATCCTCACCTGGAAGATATGCAGATGGTATTCATATGTTGTTAAAAAAAAAACATTCATTGGGATACGACACGATACAAATGTACTCACTTGATCGTGTTTATGTATAAGCGCTTGCCGAAGCAGGCTGAAGGGCACCAGTTCCTCCCAAAGACCGTCCGCGGTGGTCTGCATCACACCTTGAGACCTGGCTGCCCGCAGACACGTCATCAGAGCCCCGAGTGCACCCCTGCTGCAAGTTGAATCTGTTGAGCATCAAAAAAGATCTGAAATGACTTAGCACAGAGCACTACGAGAATTGGTGTTGTAAATCAAGTTATTTTCCATGCAAATGGTTCTGGGTGAACCCCATCGCTGTATCAAAAATGGATTTACGCTTGTCAGTCTTTGTGCTTTTACCTTTGCAGCAGGGCAGTTTGTCTTGTAACGCCCGCACCATGTGTGACAGACTGGACGGGCTGCAGCGCAGCAATTTGGGTAGGAAATAATCCAGGATGTAAGTAGTGTCATCCACTCTTGCGCTACACAGCACCTGTAGCAGAGGCGTGACCCACATCCGGTGCCAGCGATCCATCCAGTCTGTTGTAGTGCTCATTTTCCCCACTGAAGCTTCAGCAGCAAGTTGTTCTTTATGGCTGATAAAAAGCTTCTCCAGAAGGTCACTGGCATAGGGCGCTAAAGGCTGGTCACTCATCAGACCAAGGAGACACGAAGGAAGCTCGGGCTGGAGCTCAAGCAGGTAGCCGGCACCATAAAGATCCACAAGGCAACTCAAAGCCCCGTATTTACCCCGCATGTGCCAATCGAGCTGGAAGAGTCTCTGCGTGAGCTCTAAGACATAGCTGTCCGGATTTGCCTCCGAAGAATTGATATGCTGATGAATGAGGATGAGGTTGTGAAATAGGGAGCATGTCTGGTGGCGGACTCCGTCTAAGGGATGCTCCCAGTGCGAGTAGATATGTTCCAGGAGGCGTCGGTGTAAATCAGAGCCGCCATTGAGGGACTGCTGGAGGCTGAGGGTACAGAGCTGTTGAGCCTTTCCCTGCAGGCAGTCCAGGGCAGCGCTGCTCCACAGCATTAGGACTCGAACTACCAGCAAAACACTACTAGACTCTTTTACACTGTAGAGAGATTAATACACAAAAAGAAACAGAAGCATTTGTAGCCACAACAAATCGATGCACAGATCAGGAAAATAGTCAAGCCTTACTGTAAAATATCCAAAGATAATGTTTTAAACTATGTCTTTAAGATTTGTTTGTAAAGAAAATATATATATGTATATATATAAAAATATTACAGTGGCATGATGAGTTTGTTTTCAAAATTAACTACCTGACATCAAGATCCAAGAGTATGTTTGGGACCAGCAGGAGCAGTTTTTCCCAGTGTGGGCCAGCGGGGGAGCCTTTCCAACTCAGCATGGCCAACGCCCCGTGACACAGATACATAGAGACGCCTGGCTGACGAGCACTTGTACATAACCTCTCACATTTCTGCTTAATCCACACAGGCGCAGAGTCCAAACCATCTACTGAGCTACGGAGCAAACTGCACACCTATAATGGGACAGAATAAAAGTAAAAATAAAATACAGCACATTCAATTAGTTCATTTCTTTGCATACACTGAAAGAACAAAAAATGCATTTAACAATTTAACGCTTACCACTGATGCAACATCATCTCCACAACCCATCACAGATCTGATTAATAAAACTACAGCCATGCCAGATGTACTCTGAACTGCTTGCACAAAATCCTCTGCAATCAATGTAAAGTGGAGAGACAAAAATGTGCAATGGTCAGTAACATTTATTGTTTGCATGATTTAATACAAGATTAGTATTGACTTAAATATCAGTATCACATTTAAAAATGATTGTACCCCCACCCTGGTAATATGCACAGCATATATGTACAGCAAAATAATAATTAAAAAAAAACTATAAATTAATTTCCCAGACAGACAATGATAAAGACAAACTTTATAGCTTACCATCAGTGATGATACTTATGTAGCAATCAAGCAGGCTACTCAATGTGTCTTTCAGTGTCTGGTGGATTGTTGTGGCATAACTAACGGACTCTTGGCATCTCTGGATAACCAGCATTGACGTTTTCACTGCTGCCAGACAGGAATGCATTAACTGGGCTTGAGCTATGTGACGACCAGCGACACCACTTTAGAAACAGCAGAGGGCGACATACACCGTTTATGAGCGATGTATTGAAATTACAATCATAAATGCAGACTACATATGCATACCTGTTTTGAGTAAAATACTCGCGTAATCCCTTGTGAAGAAACTGCAAAACTAGTTAGAAAATAAAAGTCAATGGATCGTTCTCAAATAATGGCAACTGCAAAAACATACCTTCTGGAAGAAGTTCATTGATGCATCTCTCACCTGAAAATGATTTTATTGCAGAGTGTAGTTATCGATCAGAAGGAAATACTGTATATGACTAGAATCAATAAAAATTCCAAAAGCTTCTGCACTTACCCAGAGGGAAGCCATCCATGCACCCAGCGATGGTATTCACAACATGCGAGTGTTGCTCCGGAGTTGGATTCGACAAAGAGTCTGACAGGCACTTGGACAGACAAGCTGTCGTTCGTTCCTGAAGCCAGGTTGGTACTGTACACAGGGCGCTAAGCAAAGGTGCCGACAAACCAAAATGTTGCATAAAGGTTCAAATATATCTCTATATATATGAGGGTAAATGCAAAAACTCATTCATTAGTGTGCACCTGGAAATGGCACGTCGCAAAGGGTTCTTGGCCTGCAGGGAAATGTAGCCCAAGACCAATGTCTGCAGACAAGCTTCTAAAACGTCTCCATCAATTGTCTCTTCACCGAGCGCCCCAAGCAGCAATCCAGCCTGGTACAGAAAGAACACAAATACAACATATATCATTCTATTGCAGTAATTTGATAAATACACTATTATTAGTGTATTACAGATCACCTTTTTGACCAGCTGGATCTGCTGCACAGGCTCTTTCAGCTCTAAGCAAGTATGCAAAGTATTTGCCACCTGCCTGATGCCGTCATGCCCTCCATCCACAGATAAAGATGCTAGAGGCAAAAGGACACTGTTTAGTATTCATGAAGTGGTGATATGCAAAGAACCTATGGATTCAAATATTGCCCACCATTAACAATCAACATGTGCAATGGTTAGAAGCACATTACCTAAGAGCAAATGCAGTTTCTCGTCGTCCAAAACCAAAGCCTCGACTTTGGGTGTCTTCTTTTTTACCACCATAGCACAGCAGCATTCAACTCAGCAGCGTTTGAAACCTCTGTTACACTGTCACCTACAAGGCAGCAAAAGTACAGTGAGCCTAATTTAAAGGAAATAACAAACGAAAAGCTCCATTAACATACACGTTTCCTACGTCCAACAAAAACATGACTTTCCACACTACTTTTTAGACTTGTCTCAGTAGAATATAAAACTGGCTTCAGCTAGCAGGATCTTCTCGTCATAACGTTAACTATCCGACTAATATATCAGCAGGGTAGAGATCAAATAAAATAACCATTCTTTTTGACAGAAATTGAAGGCTTAGATCCTGTCAAGACAAAACATACTTTACAATAAAACGAAATTGGCATTCACCGGATTGCTGCATGTGGTACTGCTTACTAGGTTCAAGCTTCCGACCTGCGTCACTTTCCATAACGTGACATTTTCCGGTAGCTTGCGTTCCAGAATTAAACTCATTTTCATTATAACGCTTAATAACAATGCATAATGCATAAAAACGCGACATCTGAAGAAATGAACTCGCTTTCATTCAAATGATTTTGTTTTCTTTCACCGCTAATCGTCACCCACGGCATATTTATAAATGACAGCACACGCCCCGCTGCAATATGATTGGCTGCTGCAGCAAGTAACGCAGAGGAAACGATATTATTTTTTCCAAATGAATCGCATTTGTAGAAAATAAAAGTAATCGTGTTAGTTAGATTAAGTTTAGGATTAATGTCCAATCATATTGCAGCAAGGCAATATGACCTCCTTTCCGCTTTTGGACTCGAAGTTAAAAAAGTACAATGTGCAGCAGTACTTTGTATTTCCTGCTTGTCAAAATAAGATTTCTTTATTAAATTTAGTGATCAGGGCTAATATTCTTCTATTAGAGGGGTGTTAAAGACATTGCTTGAGATGTTTTATTCATTCTCTGCGGTCAAGACCCAACCCATTTGTAAATAGTGCGTTCGGTCATAAAATTGCGCTCATCCTTCTGATTGGTGGAATCTCTACGTCACTCAAACTAATGCCGTTTTTTCTCCGACGCAGTGAAACGCCCACTAAATATGTGATTGGATCTGTTGACAAAACCAACTTTTTTCCCCCCTGGAACTCTTTGGCAAGAGAAAGTCGCTGATGGTTTACTCATGAAAAACGTCAACGGGAATGTATATAGTCGTCGCCATGGACATGGCATGAAATCACGCGTGTAGCGGTGTTCCATCACTTCTTTTCACGGTACGTGAGGAAAATCAGTATTATTATGAAAAACTACGTAAATCGCTATATCTCAACAAAACTAAACTTTTATATCTTTTATTTAAACTATTCACATCATGTTTTGATGGAAGCTGTTTTTGCGGTTTGCAGTTTGACTTTTTTCCATTTGAATATAGACCTCAGAGTAGTGACGTCCGTTACTATCAATGAACTGATAGTACAGTACCAGCCGGTGTTGAATAGTCTATGTGAGTCATTGTTTTCATTGAAAGGGTGCCAGTACGGAGTTATTGAAGGCTGTATTCCACCAATTGCCACCTAAATTCAGATTAAATAATCAAATAATTGTTTCCATAATCATTATTATGAAATTGAGTGCTTGATATGCTAAGTTATAATTTATTATAAATATTAGGATCAAGATTGATTAAGATGTAAATGTTGACCATTCTTAATTAGCAGAAAATTTGAGAAGAGACAAGGAGAGGGTCATCAAGCAGCCAAAACACACAAAAATACCTCGGAATATTTTAAAATCCCTCTTCTTTTGGTAAGAAGAAAACAAGTTATGGATGCAGGAAAAAAATACAACACGTGTACAGTACATGTTTATGTGTTTAAGATACCGTGTGGAATTTGTATTTGTTTGCTTATAAATTTCAAGAACCAACTGTATTTAACAAAAACAAGCCTTCATATGCATCGCAGTGTTTACCACAGGAGAAACTAGAAAGCGTTAAAAATAAGCCTGTGGAAGCCAGTTTATAGTCATCCTCAGCATGTTTGCCGTCTCTTTGCTTAGTCGCCAGCTGGGTAATGAGAGGTTATTACATGGAGCAGAAAGCCATGTCGCATTTGTCTGCCATTAAAAATGATCATCCGTCAGTCCATTTTATCTGTTTTCCAACATCAGCAATGGAAAACCTTTAGTGTTTGGCCGAGCAAAGCCCACAATGGTCCAGCTGGGCTCAGGTTTGGAATATTTCAGGTGCTGGCTCGTGGCAAAACATCTGGGCGACAACACACCCTCTTTGTTTGCATTAACATTCCAAAGCTCTCCATTATAGCAATGTTGAATTAAATATTGCGTTGTACATTCCGTTCAGTTTTTAATATGATATCAATGTGCGGTGCATGTGTGTGTTCCAGAGAACAGGTCAATATGGCGGAAGGTGAGGATACAATGAGTCAAGAGGACTGGAAGGACAAGTGTATGGTCCTCGAAGCGCTCCTCATGAAGTTCAGGGTTCAGATCATCAAAATCCGAGAACTTACTGCTGACAAGGTTGGTTGGAGCATATTTGTTTTCCTATAAGTATATTTAATAATCATTGACAGTTGTTAGTATAGTTTAAGATTTCTAGTAGTTATTTAGGGGTAGTAGCCTACTGTTTATAGTACAGTATATGTATACTCTATGGAGTTCCCACTCCTGCTTTAAGAGGAGTAAGAATGAATAGCCCCTTTCAACTCAATGAAAAAACAGGGTTAGTATACTAAGATTATTTGCCCATTGAAGGCGGAAAAAGGTAAATTATTATTTCATATGACAGTGCTACCTTTTTCCACTGCAGGTCTGCATAGACCTATGCAATTGAATAGTCTACTCCCATTTGCTTGATTCAATGATCAGTTGTCTTATAATCCATATCCCTAGCAATAAATCCTACCATGAGTCAAAGATGCCGTCTCGGCAATGTTGATAATATTATTTTGTGGTTGTGTAAAAGAAAAAAAACTCCAGTAGACCAAGCAATAGTTGTGGCTGGAACAATATAGTCTATCAAGTCAGAACAATTTTCATTTAACGGTAGGGTGTCATCAGAATGACGACAAGCTGAACTCTGAAGGCATTCTCAGAAACATTTTAAAATTCTTACATAGTCAGTCCCCCTCATTGTCCTGTTGTTATCATGAGGTCATGGTTAGCGCCCAGCAGTCGCCTTTGTTTGGTCTTTGCTGTTGAACTGCTCGAACGGTGAACAAAGCTTGTTATTTTTAAAGCTGTGTGGTTGTGCACAAACACGTTTGCAATCCGGATTTGTATTTGTGGAGTTAGGTGGCCTTGTATAAAGATCATTTCGCTGTTATGAGTCGAAAACATTTCGATTTCTGAACCCAGTTCTCTTTTGGCAAACACTCGATGACTGTCTCTTGGCAAAGTAATGAATCCTAGAAAGCCTCAGTGAAATGATACGTTGAGAATGAGGGCATGAAAATAAAGTCGGAAGAGGAGAGTAGGGCCTGGTGTAAAGACTGAGCTCCCCAAGGGAGGAAATAGCTAGTTTAGTTAACCGTGCGTGTGTGTGTATTCATGTACGTGTTGGAGAACGAGGTCATTTTGAGTTTGTTCCACATGTCTGTGTTTCTGTGACCAGTCAAATGTTGCTTCTTTTCAATCGTTCAATCGATTACCAAAAAGTCAACGCAAAGAGAAACAGAATGAATAAATAAATAAATAAATAAATAAATAAATAAATAAATAAATAAATAAATAAATAAATAAATAAATAAATAAATAAATAAATAAATAAATAAATAAATAAATAAATAAATAAATAAATAAATAAATAAATAAATAAATAAATAAATAAATAAATAAATAAATGTTTTCCTTTGACCTCTGACAAGTATAAGTGGAAAACTGCAATTGATTGTGCAGGTGTACCTATTGTTGTGACCAGTGATTGAGTTGAAGTGTGTAAAAATGTTTCCAGTTGACTTTTTATGGGGTTTTGTTAACTTCCAGCTGGCCTGAGTTTGACTGACTGACTCTTTGGTCCTCAGCCTGTAAGTAATGTATTTTAGGGGATATGTGTCATAACGGCAGAGAAAGAGGCTTTGTGAGCTGGCTATAGACGGACGAGGGAGGGAGGAATGGCTAGAGTTCAGCAGAGGTTGGACACAGAGCGCCAGTTGTGGAATTCCAGGAATGAAGGTCCACTCGGATCTGAAAAGGGAATTGTCTGCAAAAGGTGACAGAATACTAAAAAGAAGTATCGGAGCTATGGTAAAGGTGACAGTTGATATTTGTGTGTCACTCAACTCATATTAGACGTGAATAATATTGCTTTTAACGTTTGATCAAACCAACTTTGAAATTCCAAATTTCTCTGTTAATCCCATTTGAGCTATACAGGATAGGATTTTTTTTAGGTTAAGTCTGGTGTGCGTCTGTGAATTTGTGTGTGTGTTGGGGTGGGGTTGGGGGGTGGGTAAAATGCAGCTATAGCGTGCAGCACTGTTGCCTTGTAATTAGCAGCATGCTTTTCCCTGCCAGATGCTAAATCTGCTCCTTCGAGTGACGTGTGGTTTGCGGTGCAGTGACGAGAGAAAGAGCGCGTTGGCTCACAGTCACTATTTTCATGTCTGTCCATAGCAAATAAGTATTTGCTTTATATTTGATATTTAATCTACTTAAATGATAAATGGCAAATCCTCCAAGCTACAAAGCAATGTTGTTTTATTAACGGGCCCTTAAATAAACGTACATGTATTTTGACACATCCAGTGACATCATCTCATAAATGACATGTTCTAAGAAACAGTTTCCCTAACTTTATATTGACAAAAACAGCAGAATAGGCCATGTGTCCAAAGAAGGGCTGGCTTGGGGAAATTTTGAATGGCTTGGCCAGGGTGTGGCTCTTTTTGAGAACAGAGTTCAGTTTGTTGCTCTGAGCACAAGTTGAGTGAAAGTGGGAGTCGCAAATGTAGACACAAATGTTGAGCACAAAAAAAAAAAGAATTTTCCATTGACATATAATCCTCTCTGAAGCCCCCAGAGGTTGACAGGAAGAAATTTTCCAAGTAGTCAGTCAAATTTCCTGTTATGTCACAGATTCAACAACTGGAGACTCAAGTAATTGATGCTGAAAAACGAGCTTTCACCGCTCAGCAGCAGGTAAATCAGACGCAGCTTAATATTGACCCTATGGAATGCGTTTTTGACGATTGACCTGTGTATAACTTTAGGCGCAATGGATGGAGGAGAAGCTGAGGGCTCCAGACGGTCAGCTCCAAAACTCTGAGAAGGTTTGGTTTCAGCGCTGCCAGGAGTTACAGGCCTTAGTGCAGGAGAAGGAAGATGTCATCACCAGGCTGAAGCAGCAGCTGGAAGAGCAGGTACATTAAAACACACACACAAGGTTAGGTTAAAATATTGTATAATAATAATAACAATAATAGTAATACAAATAATGAAAATTTGAAAATATCATTACCAAAAAATCTAAAACTCAAACAATGTCCTTTTAAAAATATTAGTATATAGTATATCATAAAAAGAATAACTGAGTGTGTCCTTGTAACAGAAACAGTCAAGGCTTCAAGATGCCAAAACCGTGGAGGAAAAAGCAGCAAAGATCAAGGAATGGGTGATGCTAAAGTTGTCAGAGGTAGCAAAAAAAAATTAAACACACAATCAGATTCAATGGATTTACATTTTATGCTAAAGGCATGTTTCCACCTCAGTTTGAGGTCGAGAACACGGCACTAAAAGAAACCAACAAACAACAGGAAGCTCAGATTGGTGAGCTCAAGAAGAAAATGGAAGGTCGGTATAAGATTCTAAAGCTATTTATTCATCTGTTAAAATGTTCTATATCATGTATTGGTAATTTTTTTCAGAATTTGAGCAGAAATGTTCCGGTAGACCAGCAGTGGCGGGTAAAGCCCACCGAGTTAGCAGCCTGACGTTCGGCTGCTTCCATGTGAGAGGAAAGAGCGCACAGGTTCTGACGGGTCCGATTCCCTCACAGAGGAGCCTCAGCACCGAGGAAGAAACTGAAGGCAGGATCAACATTGGTAAGCATACTACAAATAACTAACTATGTGTCGTAAGGTCTCAGTCATCCGCTAGTCCTCAAAGTCAGCCGTACACGTTTGAATCCAAAAGGCGAGCGAAATAACCATCCACCGTATCGCTCGGGATTCACTCGTCTTGTGGCAGAAGAGCTCATAGGGATACGCTTAAAAATAAAAATTAATGGACAAAATAGGTGTACGCTTATTTCTGTACACTACTCAAAAGTACCGGAAAATCAAACTTATAGTTAAAGGAATGCATAACTGTCAAATAAAAGTAGAGTGAGTATTCTTGTTTTTGAAAAGGCCGAATTTTACTAGATTTGGATTTACGGAATCTCATTAGTATCTTGTAAGTGTATAAAAAGACATCATTTTGTTTACTCTGACAGACAATCAAAGCAAGCAGAAAGGCGCCGAAGGCCAAAGACCAGACCAAACCGGACTCTTCGAGAATGAGAACATTAGTCCGAGCAGCCCCGAGTCTTGTAGTGTTTCCTCGGTGCTCTCGAGCGCTGAAGGAGAAGGGTGTGAAGTTAGAGAAGGAGGCCTGGAGAGCGAGGCCTACCTGACAGCCTCGGATGACAGCAGCTCTCTGTTTGACGACGATATGCAGCGAGCAGGAAGGCCCGGTTTCGGCATTCCGGGAACGTCAGATGGGACACCCGGCGAGTATAAAATGAAGGAGGACAGTACTTCAGAAGAGCTCAACAAACGATTCCAATCACAGAGACTTGACTCGTCGTCCTCGTCCGGCGAATTGAACCCCCCCAGCCCCGTCGTCACACCGGCTCTCACTCCCAAACGACCCAACCCACCCCAAGACCTGAGAGATACCCCTGCTTCTCCAAAACAACCCAGACTGCGGACCCCGGCGGCCTTGGGCTTGACTCACAAGAAACATCTGAGCCAACCACCTGTCAGCACCGAGGCAGCTCACGGACAAACACGTAACGCCCTCAGCATGCTGCGCTCCGAAAGCGACCTCGACCGAGTCCAAGAAGTGGACATGGAAACAGGGAAGGATCCGTCCCTGCAGATCCGCCCCGGCTCCCGCAGCAAAGCCGCAATGCTTTCCATACAGACCACACCCGGGGTCCCTACTGATGCGTGTCTGGAAATAAAGTCAGACAGTCACAGCTCACCTCCTACACCCCCTTTACACAGGCTCCCCTCCTGGGTAAGAATGTCATTTTCCACACAAGCCTTCCATTTTCCGAACCATTCATCCTTATACTATTTGTATGTATTGACGTTATATATAGTCTTGTTGGATTTCAATGGTTTTTACTATACAGAGGGTAAACATTTTTTTTTTCTTTTTCATATTCTAAAAAGCAGCCAGGAGAGAGATATGTAAAACAACCCCTTTTCATTTTCTCTTTCTCATCACTGGTACCCAAAGAAAATCACATTTTTGGTGGGATTATTCAATTAGATTGCGTTTTTCTCATTCCTCATTCTGATGAGGATGATGATAATGAGGATGGCGATGATGATGGTTCAGGTGCACCCACAGTATCTTGCGGCTGCTATATAAACAAGTTCTTGTCTCCAAAGGAGAGTCGCATCTACGCAGTGGCTAAATCAGGAATCAGGCTGTCTGACACATCATGCACAGATTCAACTAGCAAAGGTAAGGCTGCGATTGTGACGATCAAGTGATCTTCTGATATGTTTGCCTTTACTCTGTTTCATAGACCCCTCTCTGCAATCCTCCTATCCTGCTTTTGTAATATACACTTCGCTCATTTATAAAAATATGACCGCACCCGTTTATACTACTCTGAAGGGGGTAAGTACAACCGTGTGCTGCAACACAGGTTTGAAAAGTACATCCATGAAAACCAAACAATCCTCATCTCTGCAGAAAGCCACTTTGCTGAGCAACAACCCGTATTTAGATGAGTCATCTAGCTCTGAGGAGTCATCCAGTTCTGGAGAGGAGGATGGTTCCTTATGCAGTTCCCAGGCGTCCTTTGGATCCAATAAGGATAGCAATCCAGGCAGCCCACGCTCTATCAAAAGAGGTACACGACAATAATACTGGAAGGAAATAACCTCAGCATCAGCAGCTGAATCAAAAGGATTAGAACAAGAACGCTAAACTGCTTTTGCTTCCATTGCAGCAGTATCCGCGTCTTCAATGACATCAGAGAGCGACTACGCCATCCCACCTGACGCCTATTCCACCGATACTGAGTGCTGGGAACCAGAACAGAAACTCCCCAAAACTTGCTCCTCTGCTGGTGACAGCAAAAGTGTATGTATATATTTTTTAAAGCCATGGAATTATATATAGATTTTTTTTGTACCATGATATGTTTTTTTTTTTTTAAAAGCATGTTCAAATCAGACCAGCATACAAAAAAGGAATTATGACATAATTTATTGATGCGCTTCTGCAACTGCCAAGTTCTATTATAAACATGCTGAAGAATGTATCGTTTGTTATATTTGTTCTGGTTTTTTTTTTTTAAATCCAGAAGAAATAAAATTCTTGGTTGTTTTTTACAAACTTATCCACTCTGAATATTGCATGTTTAAGGAGTCCATGGAGAAATCAGGCTACCTGCTGAAAATGGTGAAGACATGGAAGAAAACCTGGAAGAGACACTGGTTTGTCTTGAAAGACGGAGAGCTTCTTTATTATAAATCCCCGGTGAGTTTGTCGCAACGTCAATTCGACTTCATCTAATAGCAATAACGGTATTTTAAGAACCTCCTTCCTTGGTGTAAAAACAATTGAACCTGTTGCAGTGAAATAATTATCATGCAAGACAAAATACAATTTGTGGTATTAAATGTAGAAAAGCTCAAGGTCTGGCCCACCTGAGGTCAACCCTAAAGAGAACCTGTGATGTTTCTGCAGAGCGATGTGATCAGGAAACCTCAAGGTCAGATTGAGGTCAACGCCACCAGCAACATCGCACGAGGTGAAGGAAAACAAGTGGTCCAGGTAATCAGCCATCATCATTTACTATTTAGTTTGACTTCCCTTTCATGACTTGAATGATTATTTGTGTGTAGATAGTGACGGGGAAGCGAGTGTGTTACCTGAAAGCGGACTCTCCTAATCTGCTGGACGAATGGCTCATGGTGCTGCAGAGGGTGTTAAGAGTCAAGGCTGCAAGTCCGCTCTACACTCAACCGGATATTCGGCCCGGCATGAAGGGACACCTTGTCAAGGTTATATCATTAGCATTTAGCAATTTAGCTGCCAGGTTGCTTCATTATGCACACTGCACTGTTTTTTTTTAATTATTATTGTTTTATTTTTTTTATTGATTTTTTTTTGTCAATGGCAGGTAAAGCATGGCTACTCTAAGCGGGTTTGGTGCGCTCTGATTGGTAAAACTCTCTACTACTTCCGGAGCCAGGAGGACAAGGTATAAATGACAAAATGTTTACCTTTTATATTTGCTTTGTTAGGTTAAAATGGTTGAAGGAAATTGCAGTTTATTCTGAAAATGCATCAAAGCACAACTTTTTTTTTAAGGTTTGCCTCTACACCACTTAGCAGCCACAATTTGGGTGATTGAGTAAAAATTCAAAAGAAAGACTTATTATTTTGACTCATTTTTGTCTCTGGTCTCAGTTTCCACTTGGTCAGGTAAAGCTTTGGGATGCCCAGGTTGAGGAAGTGGACAAGTCTCGGGATTCGGATGATGGCTTGAAAGCATGTGGGGGTGGATTACAGGCCTATACCATCGCCATCCATCCTCAGGATCAAGACCCGACTTACCTGCTCATTGAATCTCGCCATGAGAAGGTCTGTTTTTTTCCATACTACACATACAGGTGAAGTCAAATTGTTTACAAACGTTGTGCTGTCGTTCAGGATTCGTGGCTGTACCACCTGTGTGTCGCAGCAGGGACCATGATGGGGAAAGTCGGCACTGAGTTTGAAAAATTGGCAGGGAAACTCTTTCAAGTGGATGGAGATCCAAGTAAGCATGTGCCTTGTTCAGACTGCAAGCCCCAAATAGACATATTTTTTTCATGTCATGTCAACATAGCGTGCTCTCCTTTCGGTTTACTACTGTTGATCTACAGATTCTGAGATTTGGAGACACCCAACACTATGTTTCAGTAAGGAAGCGCTATTGTCTCCGCTCACCACGTTACCTTCACAGGCCCTGCAAACAGAGGCGGTCAAACTCTTTAAGGTAAGGAGACTCTCTGCTCTTTCCTGCTCTTTCAAATATGATCTACCATCTATATACGCTGCTGGGAATAAATTGATATCATCTCAAGGAACAACTATTAAAATTTAGGTTCATGTAAGCCAGAGCTGCTGATAAGACCTGAAATCTCACCTCTGGTTCTGAGACACTGCCGTAAATTCCAGAATAGATTCATGAATC
The DNA here is from genome assembly GCF_033458585.1 of Syngnathus typhle. NCBI lineage: Eukaryota > Metazoa > Chordata > Actinopteri > Syngnathiformes > Syngnathidae > Syngnathus > Syngnathus typhle. The sequence continues at coordinate 6,286,533 of NC_083745.1, forward strand.
ACTCAATCAAATAATAACTCACCCAAAATACTTTTGTGCTCTTGGTTAAACTGATACTAAGTGCTTTTCTTCTCAGACTTGTCAGCTGTTCATCAATGTGGCCATTGATGCCCCAGCCATCGACTATCACGTCTCCCTGGCTCAGAGCGCCCTCCAGGTGTGTCTGACTCACCCTGAGCTTCAAAATGAGTTCTTCTGCCAGCTCATCAAGCAGACCCAAAAAAGGCAACCGCATGGAAATCCGGGACCCTTGCAGGTGCGTGTGCTCACCACCTGGTGGCAACAGTATCACGATCGGGAAAGGCTTTTCAGCAAGCTAGTGTCACGTGATCTTGATGCAGAAGCAACCATGCATTCCATGTCAAATCACCACAAGAGGGCACAGCCATCCATTTCTATAGGCCAGGGGTCACCAGGTCTGGTCCTCGAGGGCCCCTATCCAGCCTATTTTAGATGCAAATTTGACTTCTGTTTTTACGCCATCAGTTTTGAACACCACAAAAAAAAGAGAGTAAGTGGCAACTTTGAAGAAGTTCAGTCTATCGATCGCTAGTTCTGCGAGTTGATGGTGACGCGTGCCATGGTGTCAGTCTGTGATCTTGAACACTTGACCCAAAACTATGCTCCAGGTGAGGCTCGAACTCACAGCCTCAGCATTGCTTGCGATCATACTGTCTTATAAGTACTGCGCGCTAACCAATTGCGCCACTGGAGCTTGGAAATTGAGACAGAATCGATCAGATTATACGTCAAATTGTGCCGCTGTCTTGTATTTGATCAGGCAATTTGTGACTCTTCTTCAGGGCTGGCAGTTTTTAGCCTTGTGCGTTGGACTGTTTCTGCCTCAACATCCTTTCCTCTGGCTGCTCCAAGTCCATCTTAAAAAGCATGGGGATTCCAGGTAACGGAACAGTATTGAGATGATTCACCTTGATTGAAATAGCAGTTCAGTGCTTGCGCCTCATTTTTGCCATAAAAATGGATTTTTTAAAAAAAATATTGTCTTGTTCTAATGTGTGTCGAGTTCATACAAATATCATTCAAAATCAAGTACTTGTCATGCTGGTTGCTCTGAATTTATTTTAATATTATTTGGTTGCTGCTTTTGTTTCAGTACTCAAACAGATGATAATTTGAGCTCAGTTTCTATCATCGAGTGCGCACAAAATGAGTTCTTAAATGTTATCATCAATAAATAGTGCAGTTCAAAATGTTTGCTCAAATGTTCTAATAGTATATCTTGATGGACTGTAATATGGATTTAATATGAAGCCATCCGATGGAATATTGTGTACGCTGGCAATGTAATGAGATCCAGTTCAAGAGGTTTTAGAAAAAATCTGTGCCTCTAAAATTCTGTCCCCAGGACTGAAGTGGGTAAATATGCCATCTACTGCCAACGTTCAATGGAGCGCACCCAGCAGAAGGGTGAGAGGCAGGCCAGACCATCCCGCATGGAGATCCTTTCTATTCTGCTAAGGAATCCTTATCACCACTCCCTGCCTTTTAGTGTGCCTGTGCACTTCCTCAATTACACCTACCAGGTAATAATACTGTTTTATAGACATGATGACAATGTTATTTGATAAGCTCCACAATGGGGTCCTGTAGATCTTAAACGAGTGGCTGTATTGTAAAGACAACCGTCATGTCTAACAGTCTGTTTATTGAGGCATTGCACCGTACTGCCTCCTCGGTGCCGGTATACAATTTAATTTAATTTAATTTAATTTAATTTAATTTAATTTAATTTAATTTAATTTAATTTAATTTAATTTAATTTAATTTAATTTAATTTAATTTAATTTAATTTAATTTAATTTAATTTAATTTAATTTAAAATTTATTTTATTTTATTAATCCAAATAAAACATTTTCTGTTATGGAGGTTGACAATGTTTTTGGGGAGAGGTTGCAGTTTGCCCGCTCGACACTTCACAACACAATCATTCTGGCATTGCACCCTTCTCTTGCCGTTTCGTAGGTAGTAAGTTTCGATGCGTCGACCACAGTGGATGAGTTCCAGTGTCGTCTCAACCAGGACACGGGTATGAGGAAAACAGGGCTGTCGGGTTTCAGTGTGTACACCGATGACCCCACTGGACGAGAGTTGGAGCACTGCTTGCATCAAGGGAGCATCAAGGTGCTTTTCAATCATCTAAAGCTTCTGTTGTGTGATGGATGTTTAGAATTTAAAATGGCATTTGTTGAGTGTACAAGTTGAAGTCCACGTGTCCATTATATGTCTATGGCAGATTTGTGATATTATATCCAAATGGGAACAAGCATCCAAAGAGCAGCATACGGGCAAGTCAGAAAATACCAGAACGGTCCGTCTCACTTACAAGAACAGGTATGAAGACGTTCGTTGTAAAGCACGTTAGTGTTGCACATGTGGCAGCTGAATGTTGTTTGATGTCTCGTAGCAATTGAGTAAAAAAATTACATGAATTCAACATTCTGGGGAAAATGCGGACAAATGTTTTGGAGTACCACATTACTGTGTTTTCCGCACTATAAGGCGCACCGAATTATAAAGCACACCTTCAATGAATGGCCCATTTTAAAACTTTGTCCATATATAAGGCGCACCAGATTATAAGGCGCACCTTTAATGAATGGCCCATTTTAAAACTTTGTCCATATATAAGATATATACATTTGGCCCGGGGGCCGGACTTTGGACACGCCTGCTGTAGTGGCTCAATATTGGTTTATATATAAGGCGCACCTGATTATAAGACGCACTGGCTTTTGAAAAAAATTGAGGTTTTCAGGTGCGCCTTATAGTGTGGAAAATACGGTAATTGATTTTCTAATAGATCACTGGGTGGACTGAAGCTCCCAATCAGTGATGCTACTGCATTTTAGACATACTCCCAACTTCGTACAGTCACATAAAAGCATGCTTTGGAGATGGAAAAACCGTGAGAATGAATTACAAATCAAAATGGATAAAGAATTACAGTTCAATTATCTTGACATTTCCAGGCTATACTTCACCAGCCAGGTACGGGGAGAGTCAGAGAGGGAAAGATTGTTGCTGGCCTATCAGATCAATGAGGCCATCGTAGCAGGACACTTCCCCGTCAACAAGGAGCTGGCTCTAGAAATGGCTGCCTTACTGGCTCAGGTCTGAAAGGCCCTACAGTATATTAAAACTTTTTTATTTTTTCTTCAAAATATTTGTTGTGATTTTATTGACTGTTTTCATTGACTTATCAGGTTGAGTTTGGTGATTTTGAACGTTCCTTCTTGACTCCTGGACCTGTTCAAACAAAGTCCAACCAAACTTTGAAGCAGGTCCTGGACAGATTCTACCCCAAGCACTACCGTCGGACCATGTCTGAGGAACAACTTAGGTAGCAGAATACACGAACAGAATCACTATTTCAAGTAGCAAAAGTAATGATAGTGAAGCCACAAGACTATCATTGGTGATGGTTTTTTTTTTTTTTCCCCCCCCAGGCAATTGCTCCAGCGTCTCTCTGCTCGCTGGTCCTCACTCAGGGGTCGAAATTCATCTGAGTGTGTCAGGATTTACCTGACAGTTGCCAAGAAGTGGCCGTTCTTTGGTGCCAAACTTTTTGAAGCTGAGGTGAGTGTCTGTCAATTTAAAAATAAAGTATTAAAATGTATGCAAGCTTTATGCACAGAAGCACAAACTCCACAAGCAACACTTCTTTTCACTGAATGAATTTGTAATTCTAATTTGTGTTTTCAGTCCATCACTTCCTCTCCAGACCCAGCAGCACGTGTCTGGCTGGCAGTTCACGAAGATGGTATCAGTGTTCTGGAGCACAACTCAATTGTGAGTTTCTCTCAGATGATCTGCACATTTTACTCACTCTACTGAATTGCTGTTTAAAGGAAATTAAATAGGTTCTTATGTCTGCATTTTCAGAAACTACTGCTATCCCACCCTTACAAAAATGTGATGACGTTCGGGGGCTGCAAAGAGGACTTTATGCTTGTGGTGGGACAGAACAACTCCAACAAAGATAAACCCTCAGAGAAACATACCTTTGCTATGGATACTTCAAAGGTTAGTCGAAAATATTGTGCATCAAACTCTGCAGATCCTTAAAATAGTCACCTCACTGTTTAATTTCACTCTGGATGGAAAAACAGCTAACTATTTGTAAACAGTGCAAAAAATAGATTTCCCATAATATTGTACTATTTGTCTCTTTTTAAAACCTAAAAATAGGTATACAAAAATTGGAGAATAAAATTTAACCTGACAGAGAGGTTTTATAGCACATTACACTTTTGTATGGCTCCTTGTTGCTAGGCAGAAAGAGTCACATTATTATTTCTCTGCATCAGAAATTCACTAAGGATATTTTTCATTTAAACAACATGATTAGTTCATATCAGTGTACGTATGTATTGGATGGATGTCTTGACTGTTGTGTTTCATCAACAGATCAGAGAGATCACACTCCTCATCTCCAGCTACATCAACAGCGCACATCAGCAGAAGGCTGCAGCGCATCACCTTTCCGCCCCTGCTCTAATGGTGGCCCAGCCAATCAGCCTGAAATGCAAAGAGTTGAGGAGCAAGTCTCCACCAGCTCTGGGACGTTCCAGTAAGACCCCCACATTGTTGTGACAGCACAGTCTTGAAAGGTTCCCTTTATAGGGACAAAGGTACAAACTAATCCACAGCATTGTCCTGGCTGAGGAGTCAACACTGCTTACCGATTAACTAAGCTAATGTTCTCAATATCTTTAATCTCTGCTGTCTGGTGCATTTTAATGTACAAACACTGTGGGCTGGAGGAGCAGAGAATTTTTTTTCTTTTCTAAACTAATTAGCATCCTTTTTGTGAAGCGGACTTTCTAGACTGGGTAAGAAGTTACGAAAGCTCATGAAAGTAGAAATGTAAGACAGGTTTGAAGCAATGAGAATGTCTGAATTGTCAAAATGCAATGCAGTAGGAGTCAGGCAGAAGGCCGACTTGTAAAAGAGTAACAAACCTGCCAGCAATGTGCTTTGTGGTTACTGAATAACCAGGGTGGAAAGGAAAAGGGGAAACTCATCTTAAAGCTGCAGAATGGTGCTCGACCTGTGTCATTTTGCACTTTTAAACACACACATCATCACATAAAAACTGGAAATACAAGTCATTTAATATACGGTACTTTTATATATTCCATTGATGCTTGTTTGTGACAATGCATTTTATTTAAATAATTTTTGGAACATGTGTGACTGGATAAACTATGACAAATAAACAATATATATACGTATAAAATTCCCACCTTGTGTTTGGTCATTACCTCATTAATCCAGGCCTGCTGGCTTGCTTGATTTTCAGACCCAAATTCAAAAGGTGTATTTGTGTGCTGTTTGTCCTAAGTTGCAGAATAACTTTAGTAGGATAACTACAAGTTACTAGTGAGGCAAAACTGTGCATTAGTTAACATCTCCATGCTAATGAGTGAGGCATGAGATATTGAGTCAAGATGCTCCTCCCCCCAAAAATGGACCCGGTTGCCTAATTGACGTGATTTGAGTGACGTGTTGATACCGCGTACCAGCACCTGACGGCGTGTGACACTCCCTCCCTCATTCCAGCACTCTTTCACACAAGGCTGGGGGGAGGATATACGATACCCGACCTGTCTGAACTAGTTTGAGACGTGCTTTTGTTCCAGGTTGCTGTGGTGACCAAAAAAAGGGACGGGCCAAGGGGGAATTTAAAAATTGGGTGTGGCAAAAGGAATTAAATGCTTACAAGTCAATACAAATAATGATAAAAGTACCTACCCTTGTTTGCTCATTGTAATCCATGAGAATAAATAAGCACACCTCTGTCCCTTCCATATCCATCAAAAACACCTTCAGCTATGCAATGTTTTAGTTTTCATATTTTTATTTCATTTTCATCTTTTGTTGCAATAGAACTGGTTTGCATATACTACATAAAAAGGATAGGGTTGTGTTTGTCCAATTTAAACATAAGAAAGCCATCAGACAAACACTATATACTTAAAGCTGTGATTGATTGTCTTTGCCTCTTCCGCCATTTTGATATTTGACGCTTCACCGGCAGTGTGAAGTCCTTTTCGTCAGGAGCTTTTCTTGTTGTGTGACTTGTTGCATGAATATGTGCAAAGCAAAACCTGACTTTCAGGTTGAGCACAATTCAGAACAGCTTTAAGGAAACAACAAACATGCACAGAACACACCTCCCAGCAGGCTGCTCTCACACCCAAAACGGTATTGCCAAAACATAATCCACACTCTCAGCTATAAATAACAGTAACAATAAACCCGAACGTATTTTAGCTAAATAGCATTTGTGGAGGTTTCGGCCAGAATGATGTCAGCTACTACCTAAGTGACAGTTCTGGTTTTATATCACAAGGTAGGGGAGTTAAACACCAGAGCCAAAAAGTTCACTTTAAGTCAACACCTTTTCCAGTGTACAAGCGGAATATAAATCAGTTGACAGGAATCTGATCAAAATTGAAACACGACAACAATACGTTTGTCATCTCAAAGATTTGCACATGTACCATGTCTTTACAAAACCTTATATAAAGCCATTATTTAAGCAGGTGCTTGAAAAAAATGCCTAATATGCATTTATGGAAAGGGTGAGGAAAAGGGCCATTTTGACATCAACCAATGTTTGCAACAATTTGTTTAACACGCTTATGCAGTAGATCACCTTGAAATAAACACAAAACATTCAAACCCAGCCTTTAAAACATTTTATTAAAAACAATCCAACAACAGCACACACACACACACACGTAAGAAACTGTACAATCCAACACGAAATTTTATAAGGTCAAAAGCATCTAAAATTTAAATGCTATTTAAAAAAGGACAAAATTTAAGCATGGCAAAGAAGTGTAGAGTGCTGAAATCTTTACACGACTTATAAATATATAAGGCAGTATGAATAGTGCCAATAACGAGCATGTTGATTGTTTCTTTACAAAAAAATTGTCTTCCTTATAGAGCGGCGAACGGCACACCGCAAGCACACACATCCAACGACGATTCTGGCCGCTTGCAGCGATCAACAATTTACATGGGATCCATTTCTCTTTGCTACAGAAAAATCAAATTATTAACATTTGAAAAATGTTTCCAGAAGGAAAGTCTCTGAAGCATTGTGTACGACTCACCTGGGCTTTGTTGTACTTCTGACTCTGACGCCGTCTATAGAAAAACTACACACCAACAGAAAATTTGTAAGCGACTAATGCGATGGATGAGCGATGAAGGTGTGAGTTTGTATCAACTCACCAGGAATAGCAGGCCGGCCACCACAACCAGCACGACCACCACAATGACAGCAATGATCCCGCCGGGAAGATGTTTCATGGTGAAAGTTGGTGCCTCCTCATCCACATAATACACCAAGATGTTCTCCATCTCCATTTTCTGAGTGCCTACCATGGGCTCAAACTTATCCTGGTTTCTAAACAGTGGCAGCACTTTCACCTGTGGGAAGTGGAGGACACAATTAGTATGTCAATTACAGGAAGGGGGGGGGGGGGAGAAGAAAAAAAAAAGTTGTATAGCAGTACATCTTTCTCCATGTAGTAGGCCATTTGGGTCAGATCGCTCTTGCGCTCTCCCTTCGGCTTCTTCACATCCACCACAATCATGCGGGAATCAGGATCATACTGCAGGAAAAAAAAAAATCTGATATGTAAATATACTACATGTTATGCAATGTAGGGTACTCACTCGAGAGTTCCCTTACCTCAACGTTGTCCACCATGTCCTTGTTAAAGTTGTCGTAACGCCTGTGGATAGCTTCAGCAATAGCCCTGTTTTGGAAAGAATACTCTTTACTAAAAATGTTTTCAAAAACAAAGCGCAATGACTTTCACTGTAGTCTGATGCTCGCAAACGTCACGCTATGTGCACTTACATTTTGAGTTGTTTAGCATCCACAGGACCTGTCACTGGTTTGTGGGTCAGCTGAAGACGGACCCAGCTAGAAGACAAAACATTTTAGGAATGGACAAAGAAATCACAGGCTGCCTGTGTGGCTTCCTAACACAAAATGCGGAAACAATAACTTACTAGGTCTCCACCAGCTTCTCACACTTGAGGTCCTTGTCCCCCTTGTCTGTTCGGCGGACACCGGCGCTGTTGACGCACCAGCACTCCTCTGTGTTGTTGCACTGCTTGGCCTTGAATTTACCGTCATTCTCGCACTCGGGATCGTAGATGCCGTCGTTATCCAGAAAAGCAGTCTCCACGGGCTTTCCTCCCGTACGAGTATCTAAGCCTTTTTTGGCTCTGTACATCTCAGCCTTCATCAAGAAGCACTTGGGGATCACTGGAGTTACGCAGTTGGGAAAAGCAAGAGTCAAGTAGGCCGCTCGCTGGTGGAAAACAATTGTGTTCAAGTAAAAATTTGATTATTTACTTACATTTAGTGCAGTCCAGCTCTTGTCTCATCTGATCACCAGTCAAAATGTAACATTCACAAGGAGTTCCATCACAGGTGGCCCACTTCATGGTCTCACATGAACCTAAAGAGCCAAACACCAGATTGAAGATAATGATGGGAACAAACATTGATTCGTGTTAGAACATGCATCTTTATTATGTGATGGAGAGGGGCTTGCAATTATTCCAAATGGTAAACTCAAATTGTTATTATGTCGGTAAGTCATGAAGAAATACATATTTCTTCATGACATTATTAAAAGGGGCCCAAAGTCGTGAAGACTCTACTTTTATATAATTTGACGCGAGCGCAATGAAAGCAAATAAAACGCGGTAATCAAGTTATGGGCGTTGGTTTCTCTTAACAGAGAAGCGCAGGGGGAGCGCTTCTGAGCAATTCCCCACCCCCACTCAACAACTAAATCGAATGCGCTTGATATCCGCATTAAATACAAGAAATAAAAGATCAGATTTTTCTTAGCATTTAAGAAACACATTACATAGTTTCAAACGATCAATTTCTTAGTGACTCATGAGTTAAAACCAATCATATCTGTCAAATATTTTAAAAATGGTATTACTCAATTTAAACTTTATTGTTTTTAAATTGTTAGAGTTATTTTAAACGGTATAATTCTGATTAAAAGTTTGCCAGAGCGAAAGACGTCGTTAAAGACTGAAAACATAGCAAATGATAAATAAATAACTTACAGCTTTGGGCCGAAGCTCCTACCGCCAGGGCAGCAAGCACAAGAGCAATCCACATCTTGATCATCAAATTATTGGCAAAAAACAAATTTGCTGAAAGTCCTCTTTGGTTTGCTTTCAATCCGCCCGTCGTCCACAGAGGTCAAAAATGGAGTTGAAACAAAAAGCTTCCTGTTCTTCCTACAGGTGTGCCCTTGTCAAACCTGTTTGGACTGACGTGCGCGCGCAATGTAGGGGAAAGGCTCACTCCAAGCAAAAGGCGTGTCTCTCGAGTTAACGCTCAGACGAGTTTCCTCAATAAGGTATGATTGTCTATAAAGTGATAAGCAACCATCAAGTGAATTTATAATGCTGGGAGTCTCAACACGTCACATTGATTTGCATAGGTGTGAAGGGGGCGGAGTTTAGCGCAAAAACGTTGTGCGCACCTTATCCGGTGTGGCCATATTTGGAAATTAGTTTCGCCACCTTTTGCAGTATGCGACTTTTGTTTTGTCGCATTAAAAATAGATATATAAACAATCAAATAAATCACAAATCCTCACCCTTCAAAATGTACATTTATCTGGTGCATTCACTCTATCACCATTATTTCCTTTCTTTTTGCTCATTGGATGTATTTTGTGATCATTCAATTCTATGACTCAAGTGTTTCCTTTGGCAGTTTCAGCTGTGGATTTTTTGTTTGTGACGTTTCTGCATCAACCAAGTAAGCTGGGCTGTTTTTTATCAGAGCTCACCCAAACTTTTGAATAATTTTCCTAGGCACAAGTACTTTTGCACAACATTGTGAATCCAACTTGTCGTTCCCGTATGCAAAACACATTGATCCAAATTTCTGTGGCTTGGGTACATTTGGTTCCCTGCCAATTAACAACAGCTCGTCCGGTAGCTCTGCGAGAACTGCAGTTTTTTGGGGGTGAGCAGTGGCGACGTCTTGATTTGATGACGTAATAGGCTTCCTGAGCGGGTAGGTTGAGTCACCATGTTTAAGGACTGAAACCAGAATTGAGAAACCATTTTATCCTGTTGTGAGTCACGGTTCAGTTGATACACATGACTCACATTTTAAGTTTCAATGATTATTTACCTGGAAAATATTGTTCGCAGCATACACTCAACATTGTCTTCATGAAAGTTACCATTCACTAAATAATATCTATAATATTTAGTTCATATGCCTCTGCAGTGATATGACGCCAGCACACAGCTGGTAAATGAATGGATAAATCATAGTGAATGTAATGCGCGCATTTTGAAAATAAAATTTCCCCAGCTAGTTGAGCATACTGGTTAGGTCACTCATCAGAAATTTTATAAAAATGTTTATGATACTGTATATATATTTTTAAGGAGACCAAGTATACAGTATAATGCATTACATTGTGGTTCAGCTTTCATGACTTCACTTTTTTTTACAGTATTAATACAATCTTTTTGTTTGCTGCTCTCTCAAATCGTATTGATGTCTGGCATGCCTGAATGCAGTGAAAAAAACAAACAGGCCCAAGGGAGAACTGTTGTACGTATTGCACGAAAGCATACACACAACCACGGAAAAATGGGTGTTCCTCTTCCCAGAGGTTTAAGATGTCAGGGCAGGCCACATTATTGTCCTGATTCCCTGGGGTGGATGAATCCAAGGAGGAGGAGAAAGCGGAAAGAGCCACTTGAAGAGGAAAGTGAAGTTTTTGAAGAGTCTAGGTTGAGTGTGAGCCAAGCGAGGGGAATTCACAAGAAGAAGGGGAATGGGGTGAGTGGAAATCAGTTTTCATTTCACTGTTTTTGTTGTTTTGTTTTTGAGATATCGGGACAGGTGGAATCCTTGCAACCATTGCTTTTCAGTCACCCAAATAAAATTTCTGACTGTATTTTAGTTCAGAATGATGCAAATGGGTTGTGATTTAGCACTTACAGATGAAAAAAAATAATAATTCTGCCATACTATGTATATCAGGTTGCAAAATGAAGCCGCATTTACGATACCTTATTTGCTGAGTGAAAGATGAGCAAGGTACAGTTAGAGCTTAGTAACAATAAATGAGCGAGTAAAACTTAGGGTCACTGTAATTTTCTTTGCTAAATTGATACAAAGAATGAAGTAAGAAAACAAAAATCCATTCTTTAATGTATTAAATGCAGCCATCTCTCAAAAGATCCTTAAAAAATTTTGGGAACCTTTGTCGGCTAGAGTACGTAACTTTGAAAAAGTCTTGCTATTTAAGTTATATTTATTTTTGTTTGGTGCTAATTTTAAAAAGGGCATAGTGTTTAATCCATCTGTAAAGTTTTATGCATTTATGTAATGGGAGTATTGTCCAAGCACGGTGTTACCCTTCACCACAGACAATAGCCTGACGTGTCCTGAAGGGAACCCTGACATCTAGATGGTAACTCAATCAGAGCTATTATTCATATCATTCTGGTAATTGACTGTTTGGCACAGATGGTCTTTCATAATAAACAGTGGATTTATTTTCTAAAATTATCACGTAGTTGTAAAGATGTAAATGATAGTATGTCAGAACACAACCTGAAACTAAGAACATATTAACTAAATTCCCTGACCTGTAAGAAAACAGCACGAGGAATGTCCACTTTATTTTGAAATGTTTTCAGATATTTGTTTTCAAATCTTTTCTCTGCCTTGACAGGTTCCCAGACTTGTGGCTGATCATTCTCTTTGCGATGATAAAATCCTCCTCTGCAGGTGAACAAACTCACCGTCACCTCATTCGTACTAAAAATGATTTGGGTTCTTTATTGTTTTTCTCTCTCTGTGTCTTTTGTCTAATCAGTTGCTGACCTGAGAGATTGTGAGGCAGCGGGCAGCAAGTGCCATCCACAAGCGGAATGTCTAAAATTCCAAAACAATTTCACCTGTGTGTGCGGCACGGGCTACCAGGGCGATGGTCTTCAGTGCAGTGACATTGACGAATGCCTCAGCGGCCTGCACAGTTGTCATTCCAAGGCCCGCTGCACCAACACCATCGGCAGCTACACATGCTTTTGTCTCAGCGGATTCATCGGCGACGGGAGCGACTGCTTGGATATTGACGAGTGTCAGAAAGAAAACGGAGGCTGCCACGCCGACGCCCTCTGCAGCAACGTGGAGGGCGGACGAAAATGCCGATGTAAAGTGGGTTTCGAGGGAAACGGCCTCGAGTGCGCCGATAAAAACGAATGCGCCCACCCAAAAATTTGCCATTGGAATGCAACCTGCATCAACAAAGCCGGATCTTATGTGTGCACGTGTAATCCCGGCTATAAGGGCAACGGGAACTACCTGTGTCGCGATATCGACGAATGTTCAGAGACTCCGCAGGTGTGCTCGTCCTTGTTTGGTCACAAAGGCTGCAAAAATCTACCCGGTAGCTATCGCTGCACTTGCGGCAATGGCTTTGAAAGTAACGGCCGGAGCTGTGTGGACATCGATGAATGCGTAAGCAGCATCTGTAGTCGATTCGCAGACTGCGTTAACACCATCGGGTCGTACAAATGTAACTGCGACCCGGGTTTTGCCGGCAATGGCCTGACGTGCGTCGATATCAACGAATGCAATGAGAACAACGACTGCCATCCCAATTCCGTTTGTATTAACAGACTTGGGAGTTATGAGTGCTCCTGTTTGGAAGGGTTTAACGGAGATGGCAGATTGTGCGAGGATATCAACGAGTGCGCAACACCAAACATCTGCCCTTCGACCACGACCTGCGTCGACACGGATGGGTCGTATTTCTGCGACTGCGGCAGAGGTTTCATCTTTAATAACTCCGAGTGCCGTGACCTGGATGAATGCGCGGCAGGTTTTTGCAGCCCCTACTCTATCTGCACTAATGTCGCCGGTTCCTTCACGTGCCAGTGCGCAGCAGGTTACAGAGGAGATGGTTTCACATGCGTGGACGTGGATGAATGTTCCATTTCGACTCAGTGCCTCTCCGACGCTCTTTGCACTAACCTGCCCGGTCTTTATAACTGCACCTGTCGAGTGGGTTACTCTGGAGACGGTGTGACGGTGTGTAGTGACGTCAACGAGTGTCTGGTGGATAATGGAGGTTGTATGAATAAGGCGACATGTGTGAACAACCTCGGCTCTTTCTCCTGCCTGTGCCAGACTGGATTTGTTTTGGTTAACAAGACTCTTTGCCAGGATGTAAATGAATGTGAGACACAGGAAAATCCATGTGGTGTCAATGAAGAATGCAAGAACATTGATGGTTCGTATGAATGCCCCTGCCAGATTGGATATTACCGCCCTGCCGCCAGCATGGACTGTGTCGATATTGACGAGTGTAGGGAGAATCCTTGCCATGTTAACGCCACGTGCCTCAACACCATGGGCTCCCACACTTGCACCTGTAACCGAGGCTTCGCAGTCAATGGCGCTCAATGCGACGACATTGACGAATGCTCTGTGTTGGATACGTGCCATCCACGGGCACTATGCACCAACTTTATTGGGGATTTCTTCTGCTCGTGCCAGCAAGGGTTCAAAGGTGATGGCTTCTCCTGCGAAGATGTGGACGAGTGTATACTCATGGATACCATTTGTCCAGATTTCTCAAAGTGCATCAACTCCCCCGGGGCATATGTTTGCTCATGTATGAATGGTACAGTGGCCCTGAATGACACTTGTGTGCCACCCACTCCACTTTGCGACCCAGGGTGCCACATTAATGGACTGTGCCACAACTCACCTGCTGGACACCAATGCGTGTGCGACCTGGGATACATAGGTGATGGACTGGCTTGCTTTGATATAGACGAGTGCCAAAGGGACAACATTTGTCCTGAAAATGACACAGAATGTTTGAACGTCCATGGCTCATATTCTTGCGTTTGCAAGCAAGGCTACATTCTCAGTGGACCTCAATGCACCGGTAAGGAAAAATATTTTAGTTGTAGTAGTTACTTTCCGTCTCATTTTTTAAATTTATTTATTTATTTATTTATTTATTTATTTATTTATTTATTTATTTATTTATTTATTTATTTATTTATTTATTTATTTATTTATTTATTTATTTATTTATTTATTTATTTATTTATTTATTTATTTATTTATTTATTTATTTATTTATTTATTTATTTATTTATTTAGCGATCGGCTTGATGGAGTTCCTAGAATAACCGCAAAGCTTCTGGCCATGATCATCAATCACGTACATTTGTGTCGTCTTATTCACCATGAATTTTCTAACCATTTCTTTTTTTTTTTTTCATCCTCCTTCCACCTAACCCTTTTCTGTCAGACGTCAATGAGTGTGAAACAGGACAACACGAGTGCAGTGACTTTTCACAGTGTGTCAACACAGTAGGAAGTCATGCTTGCTTCTGTCTCAGTGGCTTCACGGGTGATGGAAAGAACTGCTCCGGTAAGTGTCAACACCCCGTCCGTACACATTCAGTGCACAATATGGCTCTTTTGATCCATAGTAACACTCTTAAGAGATTTCTCCATCTCCATTTGGGGCTGCTTCCTTGACAATGTCCCATTTTGGATGAATTATAGACTTTGATGAATGCCAAGTCCAAAATGGAGGATGCCATAACATTGCCAGCTGCGTAAACACACCCGGCTCGTTCACCTGCGACTGCCCTGTCGGCACGGAGGGTGACGGCTATCGGTGCCGAGATGTAAACGAATGCGAGCTGAATTCCACCCTACCGCACAACTGCAGTGGCCGGGCTTTGTGCCGCAACACATACGGAGCCTACGACTGCCGGTGCAGGGATGGATACCTGGGCGACGGCTTTGATTGTGAAGACATAGATGAATGTCAGGAGAACACCACTTGTAGCACAAATATGTCATGCAGCAACACCATTGGTTCCTATTCCTGTTTGTGTATTTTTGGTCTGGTGTACGACAAGGGCACGTGTGTGAATGAAGACACCTGCCTGAACTCAAGCTTCGTCTGCCATCCCCTCGCTGAGTGCCACCAATACCAGGGCTCCTTCTACTGTCAGTGCAAAGACGGTTATCAAGGCGACGGCCGGGAATGCTCCGATGTGGATGAATGCGAGCGATTCCAAGTTCCAGTGTGCCCTGCTTTCTCATCCTGTTTCAATACCAATGGCTCCTACATCTGTGAATGTTGGGAAGGTTTTCTCGACAATGGGACACACTGTCGTGATATCGACGAATGTGCAACGGGAAACTTCACCTGCCCGGATAACAGCACTTGCAGCAATGTCAACGGCGGCTACAAATGTCATTGCGATTCGGGCTTCTTGAGCAACGGATCCAGATGTTTGGATATAGATGAATGCTCTCTGGGCTTAATTGGCTGTCCTAATTCCTCCAGCTGCCTGAATTCAGTGGGATCTTTCTTCTGTGAGTGTTGGCAAGGTTACCAAAGCAACAATAGTGACTGTGAGGATATTAATGAGTGCCAGAACAAATCCACCTGCCCGGAATACAGCACATGTATCAACACTAATGGCAGCTTCCAATGTATATGCCATGCTGGATTTTCCTACATCAACGACATATGCGCGGACGTCAATGAGTGCAATGAGACGAGTATTGAGGACATTTGCAACCATGGGTTATGCATTAATGCAATTGGATCTTATTACTGTGAATGCATTAGTGGATTTTGGAGTAATGGAACAAGATGTGTGGATGAAAATGAATGTTTAGACTCTCATAACGCAACGGTGTGTCCACCTCAGTCGACATGTGTCAACACCCCCGGTTCTTATCGTTGTCCTTGCAACGAGGGCTTTGTTCTCAACGGCACCAAGTGCCGGGATATAGATGAATGTCAAGGCCCAATTGTGAGCCTCTGCCCCGAGCACTCGTTTTGTAATAACACGGCGGGATCCTTCATCTGCGAGTGTTATCCCGGCTACTCTCCATCTCTGTTGGGTTGCGAAGATATCGACGAATGCAAATACAACACCTCCTGTCGCCTCGATCAGGTCTGCACCAATATTCCCGGAGGGTACGACTGCGCTTGTCCTTTGGGATACCACGAGGAAGGGAACGCGTGCGTCGATACCGACGAATGCGACGATTTACCTTGCCATCCCTTGGCACGGTGCTGGAACAGGCCCGGTTCTTTTACGTGCCATTGCCCTCTGGGCTTTGCAGGAAACGGCTCATGGTGCGAAGATGTGAACGAGTGTGTCGCATTGAGCAATCCGTGCCAACCTGTTGCTCGCTGCCACAACACTCCAGGATCATTTCTATGTTCATGCAGACATGGCTTCGTGAGTATTGGAGACCGATGTGTAGACCTTGATGAATGCCAACAGGCCAATGGGGAGTGTCACTCTGCTGCCACCTGCTCCAATCATGTCGGAGGTTTTCAATGCACCTGCAGTCCGGGCTGGAATGCAACCCAAGACAGAGGTCGTGGGAAAGGAGGATGTGTGGACTTTGATGAATGTGTGTCACCCGTGACATGTCCTGGGCAAACTTCTTGTACAAATCTGCCAGGGTCTTACACATGTTCCTGTCCAGAAGAAAATTTCCTCTGCAACATGATTCAGAATGGTTGGCAATACATTTGTGATTATTCATTTAGTTTTTGTTTCTGCACTGATCAACATTTTGAACTTCACCAACAGAGAGCAACCTGTACCCGTTTGGAGCCGAAGTTGGTGATGGAAGAATACACACGGAAACACAAGATGTCAATTCTCCATACATCAAACCGCCAATAGGTTTCCCATTCATGGGGAAATTATATGACAGGATTTATGTAAGTTTTCTGGGAGAGTATATGATGTGGAGTTGCAAGAAAACATTTGTGTGTGTGTGAAGCCTTTGGAATGACCTGGATGATTACAAACTGAAGGTATGTTCTGACCCACATTTAACATGAGTTTGACTAGGACTGGTTTATTCTGGTTAATAAGGAACACATAGGTATGCTTCTGCTGCATCAAATACTTTATTGATGTGTATTCTTTTTATAACTTTTTATGTAGTTGTATTAGTTTGACAAAACCAATTAATATTGGCACTTACAGTTCAGGTCACATTCTCCAAACAATTGAAACACAAATCAAGGTCATTCCAAAGGGTTCACATATTTTTTCTTGATACTGGAATTTACTCTTATACCTGGATTTAAAAATACCAAGGTTAAAATTTTAAATGAATTCTTGAAGTCTGTGGCTCTTTTCTTTTCTAGTTCTCTGATAATGGCCTTGTCCAGTTTCAGTCTGCTGCTGAGAATGAGCAGCATCTGTTTCCAGCTCCATTAGCCGCCCCCAGCTTTCCCACTGATATGAATGTGTCACTTTTGGCCGTGTTCTGGGATGACGTTGACCTCACACAAGGCCATGGCCGTTTGTTCTACAAGGTTAGATGTCACCCAGAGATGAATTTGAAAGAGAATAGTTTTATCTTGTATCTTTTTTTTTCCAGGAATATCACGAGTCCGATATGGCAGATGTGTACTCCCACATAGCGTTCAATCGTACAGCCATTGATGTTTCAAAATTCGAGGGGCAGAAAGGGAAGCCTGCTTTCACCCCTTCGTGGATACTCAAAATCACTTGGGACCATGTAATGGCTGTGTCTTACCAGAAGATCAATCAGTCAGAGGTAACATGATTGAATGACAAAATATTCCTAACCATGACGATAACTTTTTAGATATTCTTGAAATGAGACAAATAACTGATACACATACAAAAACACAAACTAATATCAGAAGCCTTGGAGTTAGTTGGCTGTTCACGTTTAACGTGTCTGCTCTGCTGGAATTGATAGATTGAATTTAAGCGCCTCCTTGAGGCAGGCTCCACAAAAGCACGGCAGCTTAGTTTCTGTTGCAAATAATAATCGCCATCTGCCTAAAAAACACATTTTTATTTGCCTTAAATATCTCCTCATAATGCTGACCACCTATGGGAAAATCAGCTACATCTTAATTTAAACAGATGGTCCCTGAAATAAAATTATTAACATATACAATCAATATCTGGATCTGTTTTCTAAAAAAAAAAATATTCTTGGGAATTTGGGGAATCTGATGATATGCAATACATATATGTTGATGAACTTCTGCCATGTTTGTTTATTCCAGACAAACACTTTTCAGTGTATTCTGGCAACGGATGGGGTACGATCCTTTGCCCTGCTGCAATACGGGGAGATGAGATGGGGTTCGGGCCAAAGAGAACATCACGATGCTCTTATCGGCTACATGACTGGGAAAAGCGTCCACAAGGAGCCCACTACTCCCCCAGAAAACATTTTCGGCCCAGGGGGAAGATACAGGCCGCAACAAGTCAAAGGGCCCTTGGGGAAGTTAGGCCAGATTGTGTATGATTTAAGTGGACCTAATGACTCTGAGGCAACGCCAGGACTTGCGTGCCAGGCATGGGCAATGAAGCAGCCTGATCCTGCTGACTGGACTCATGGCTTACCTTCATGTCACTGTACCCGTACCCAGGCTCTGGAAGATTTGTCCTTTCTGCAAGATACCGCTGAGCAAGGATCACAATTGAAGATTTTGAGGGATCAGAGATGGGGTGCTGATGGGGGCCACTTCTTCCGCTCCATTTTGGCCAACAAATACGGAGCCGGAAAAAGATGCGTGTATGATCCGCAGGGGCCTCTGCTGGCGGGTTACAACGAGCGCTACTTCTCAAGACAAAGTACCCAGAAACATATTGGTAATATATATAACGACTACATTCAGTTTTCCTTTTTAGATTTGGGAGAAATTGACCATGACATATTTTTATATAAGCATACATATTATCTACATTGGCCTCATTTCGAGGATTTCAAGGTATGTTTCAATGTAAGAAAAGTAGAAGATCGTGCTGAAGTCTTTAATATAATATATATCGTTTATATAATATATCATTGTGATGAAGGACTTGCTGTATGACATCATATTCATTCATTCATTTTTCCATTCACCTTCTGAGCAGGTCATTTTCAACAGCTGACTTTTTATTTGTTCTATTACTCTAATTTTGATTTTCCTCCAGATGAAGACCTTCTGCCTTTCCAGTGGTGTTGCATTGGATCTCCTCTTTGCCACCTTTACCTCAAAAAGCGGCCAATCGACCGCTGCCAAGGCTACAACTGGGGCAGTCTGGATGGCTCCAAGCTAGGCAACACGGCAACCAATGGTGTCGGTAAGGGACTCTCTTCCTTGAAAAATACACACAAAAGAAAACTGTCAATGCCTCGCAAAGTAGCTGCAGACATTTTTATTTCAATGAAAAATATTAATGCATAACCAGTGGAGTTGGAAATCATGTTCTCCCATAGCCCTGCACTCAGCAAGAATCGAGAACCTTGAAAATAAAAAATAATGCAGCACTGAAATTCATTTGGAATATCTTCGTATTGAATTTGCACCTTTCTAACACTCTTATCTAATTCCATGTCAAATCTTTTGTATTCCCCCCCACCCCACCCAGCATTAGTATATGGCAGCCTCCATTTCATCACCTTTGACGGCACAAAGTACTCCTTCAAGGGATTAGGAGTGTTTGTGATACTTCGGCTATCTTCCAACACTGGATCGAATATCTTCACCCTGCAAGGACAGACTGAGAGACTGCGCACACATCAAAAAGGGAGCATTAACTTCCCAGTGGTGGTACGCATGGCCGCGTTCCACCAGGGCATTGGCAAGGTCAGTGTGCAAGTTGTGCTGATGGAAAAATGACACCAAAATAAAGGAGACAAAAGTGTGGACTTGATCTATATTGGCTTGATTCTTGCAGATTGAATGGAGGTGTGCAGAGAAAGGAGAAGGACTGCGGTTGTTGATAGATGACGTCGACATTTTTGTCACTGTTGGTAACAGCTACACACCATTTACACATCGTTGTGGTGTATGAAATTAAAAGTGATGAGCTTTCTTCGTGTGATAAATTATCAGGTGTGGTGCACGTGGGGGAAAGAGACTTTGCCGTGCGATGTGTTTCATTGGATCGCTGTGCAGCTTTGTACGCTGGCGGTCTGCATGTGCTGGTGTGGCGTGTGGAAGGCCACAACCAGTTGGCGGCCATCGTGCAAGTTCCTCAGACTTTCTACAACCGAACAGTGGGCCTCATGGGCCTCTGGAGTACTAACCGTTCAGATGACTTCCTCATGTCCGATGGCCGGCCGCTGTCCTCAGTAGATCGTAATCCGCCCTCAGAAGAGAAGCTGTATCTTTTTGGCTTATCCTGTGAGTGATTTGCTAAAAAAATATATATATATATATATTACATTTGTGTCTATTTTGTAATGACCGTATAAACTGCGTCTGTAGGGGCAGTCCCACAACCAGAGCGCCTGCTGTTCTCTCCTTCTCCTCTGGATCCATTTGAACCAATCTCTCTCAATGAATTACTGAGAAGCTTCAGTCCTGACGTGGTGGAGGATATGAGGAGAACCTGCCAAAGCAGCGTGCAATGTGTCCAAGACAGTCTTGCATCCGGCACATCTGACCTGGGACTTCAAACCCTGAATGCAGAGAAACAATACGAAAATTTTGCCCTAATATATGGTAAGATGTCTCAAAGAACAGTGTGCAGAATTGGTTTATTTGTATATTTTATATATTATATTTATTATTCAGTATTGCAAAGAGTGGTCTCGCTGAAGCACCGTGGCATTCTCTTGGTTTACCACTAAATGGCATTGAAAAATACATGCAACATTTCTACACACTAATATTACGTTTTGAGAATATTATTTCTCCTGTACTATATTGATGGATTGTGTCTGTCTGTTCTGTTAGGCAATACACCGCCCATAGTGACAGAACCGACACTGATCCACGCTCAGGTCAACACTACTGTCAACATACGAATTATCGCCCAGGATCCAAATGGAGATCCTATTATTTATTCAATACTCTTTCCGAGACCCCCACAGGCCTCCATTGGCAGTGGTGAGACACACAAATACACAACTACGCACACGTTAATGCAATCACAATATAGTAACACTCGAAATAGTGAAAACAATAACAATATATCAATAACTCAACGTTGCTCAAACGTTAATATAACACAAAATAAACACGTAAAGCTTACTTTAATAAATTAGTCCTCATCCACAAATCCATATTGGTCCATATATAAGGCGCACCGGATTATGAGAAAATTGGAGGTTTGTAGGTGCGCTTTACCAACCAATAAGAATGATTGGATTATTATTTTATTATTATTTATTTTCAATTTAATTTTTTTATTTTATATTATTGCTGAATTAATTCCAATATTGAATTGGGATCCAATCGGACAACATGCTTTCTTTCTCTCTCCAATCCAGGTGATGGTTACTTAACGTGGACGCCTCTCAGCATCATGCCCGTCAAGCTAACTATTAAGGTCACAGATAAGCTGTCCAGCTCCCTCTTTACGCCAATTCTGCGACTCTGCAACTGCTTTAATGGAGGCACTTGTGTGTCTGACAACATTATTGAAAACCACCTACATGGAAAGTTCCAGGTAAGGTTTGGAGAGAGGTCAATGTCTTGACTCCTCACGTATATTTGCCTCCAAAACAGGCAGACACATCTATTATAAAATATAATAAATATATATAGTTTTAAATTTTGATTATAAAAAATTCTTAATATGCACTTTATCACTCACGTCGTAGGTTTCAGGATGCCTATGCCCAAAAGGATTCAGAGGCAAGTTTTGTAGGGAGATTGCAAACCCATGTAAAGGTAAGCCATGTTTCCGAGGAGTACAGTGTCAATCGGATTTAAAGAGCGGGACCTTCGACTGCGGACAGTGCCCGAATAACACCGTGTCCAACGGGAAGCAAGGATACAAGTGCTTCGAGCATGGTTAGTCACAAATAAACGGCTACGCGAAAGTTCTCACAAGCATTTTAATTCCTCATTCTTGTGTTTTCCTAGACATGTGCATGCCTCCTTTCACCTTCCCCTGCCACAAAGATGCAACTTGTTCCAGCACGAAACAAAACTACACCTGCGCATGTAAACCCGGCTTTGTCGGAGATGGATTCAATTGTACAGGTATGGAATACCCTGGAGAGAAATAATCTCACCTTCACTAAATCTAATACACTCACTGTGTATGTACTAGACATAGATGAGTGTGCTGAGATGTCAACGTGTCCCAATGCCAAGTTTGAGTGTAAGAACAAACCGGGATCTGTCGACTGCTTCTGCAGATACCAGAACGATAAGGACTCTGATGGATGTGGTATGTGGATATATTCGTACAGTATGTCATCCTACGTAACAACATATAACCATGAATTTTTCCGAGATATTAAATCCATTTAAGTCTATTTTAACACACGCATCGATATATTGCCACATTTTGTGGGCCCTATTTGTGACAACAATAACACCAATACATGAATTATCTTTAACTCCTCAGGCGATTCTGCCAATCCTCCAGGTAATTATTTATATCGATTAATTGTAATACCAACATCTCCGTATTCGGTCAGAAGGTCATTACACGGGTGTGGATGTGTCTACAGGGGGTAATGTGTTCAATGTGTCTGTGGATTGGAGGAGGAACAGAGCTGATGGACTTAGGCAGGTGAGTGGGTCTGGCTAAAATATGATCACTGGATGCTAACTAACATGCAACTATCTTACTGTTTTTTTTCAGCTGGAAAACATTCTGTCCCTAGGCTTCCAGAATAAATTCTATAATGCCAGTAAGAAGAATCTAGCACAGAGTTCCAGTCCAAGTCCGGTTGAGTATCGTATCAACGTGTCCAGTGACACACCTCACTGGTACATCAGAGATTACCTGGCCAGAGTCAGCAGCCACTATGACATCAGAAGCATAGATGTTGATGGTAAACACACACCACTTTTTGCCATATTTAGAATGTCCCATTTTTGTTTTAAATTTGAGGACAAACTCAAGCCAACAAAATAATCCTCCGCAAAATATCGACATTCACTTTGTAAACATTGCAGACATACTATATTATTTTTCTGTAAGATCAACTGGACCGTAATATATCGAGTGCTGACCAAATATCTCTAAATTAAATTTGTATTGTCATGCTAGAGAAGAAAATGTATTGTTGAGGCTTTCCAACATGTTCCTCCCCACAGATCTGGATGAATGTCAGGCCAAGGAGGCGGCGTGTGTGCCCCCTGCCCTCTGTATCAACACTTATGGGGGCTACCGGTGTGTGTGCAATGGCACAACTGATGTGGGTAAAACACAATCCTGTGTATTAAGTGAGTATCGGGGCACTTTTTAAACGAGAACGACTCTGAAATGAATGAGATTCCGTTTCATTTGAGACCAAATGCTGCGTTGTTGTCTCTTTGTTGAAGAATATTTGTATTTTAAATTTAGCAGATAGAGAAAAGATCAACACAGACAACCTGGATCTTATATTGGGCCTGGTACTTGGCATCGGCATCCCCATGCTGCTTCTTCTGGCTGCACTGGCCTGTTTCTGCTGTTGCCGCAAAAAGACGGTGACTGGAGAGTAAGTCAACTCTTGACTATACCTGCAAATGACATTGGAGGGCTCTACAAGTTGTCTGCTGAGTAATGATTGGTGACCCCTGACCTAAATAAATAGAGTATTGGTTCAAGTAAACATTTAAGCATGTAATAATAACAGATCAGATGTTGCAATTTCACATATGGTGTATATGAATAATTCTGTACGTTGGATTTAAATCCATGCTGAAATACTTTTTATTGGCCGATATAATGTAGGAGGATGGCACTCGTATTGTGGGATTACAATGCTGGATTAGAGTGAGTCATGATACGTAGTGCTTTTGCATGAAATCATCTTTACATGTTTGAACTATGAGGACAACTGCCAACCCCCCATCTCATCTGCAAATAAAAACAAATTAGCTTTAGCTTAGAATGTCATTTTATTTTTATTCTTTAATTATCTAGGGCGGATTGTGCTTTAATATTGATGAGTTACTGAATAGGCCTTCTATTCAAACATTGCCATAAAGTGCTTGAGGTTATTGCCTGCCATATGTAAATTTTATTTCACATTGAACACGGAAAGACATCCAAATTACACCGAGATGTCCCTCTTGGCCATAATTGAGGTCTAATAACACTAGTTATCAGTATTAGTAGTTTTTAGAAGGTAATGACTCACATTGTACAAGTTGGAGATGTCAGCCTGTTGCCCATAAATGACAAGATTATTGTACTCTGAGAAAGTTATAGCTGCTATATGATTTTTTTTCTTTTCCTTTCAGTCTGCCTCACTTGGTAGCAGACAACATACAGGAAGCAAACAATCCTCTGTCCTTCAACTACTCGGACCCTACTCTGCACTACATGACCCACTGCAGTCCCCGGATCATAGACAACATCACACCACGGCAACGCATCAGATAGCACTAGCTGAATTTACACAGCATGTTTTTGTTACACTTTTGAGACCTACCAAAAATACATATTGCACATAGACATGCAAAACATACCAGAAGCACTTTTCAAGCAGTTGTTTTATACTGGAGAAGAATGACTTATTTATATTGTGAACAGCAAATAAACCTGAGCAGCTTTTAAAGGCTGTATTTGTTCTTTTATTTTTTTAAATGAGTCATGGCCAGTTTGACATGTTTTTGTGTTTGCTCCTGCAAACAATAGTTTACAAAAAATATATACAATATATTATATAAATATACACAAACAAAATAGCAGCAGAGAAAGACAATCTCGGTGATGGCCTCACTAGCATCTGCCAAATTCCTGGCATCAAACTCTTTATACAGAAAATATTTTATCTATTGCATCACAGTTCTCCATGCAAAAAAATATAAAAATCACAAACACTTTTATTTAGAAGCTAAACTTTAAATGTTATCCATTGTTGTACGTTCAAAGCAATTTAAGGTCTAGGCACCAGATGTCACTGCGGTCTTCCAACCGAGACATGGGGTTTGTTTATGAGCGCTATCTAAGGAGAAATGCAGCACACCCACAGACACGCAGGCGACATGACACCTGCTCTGCAGACTTCATCTCGTAGTAGAATGATCTCATCCTAAGGAGACGTGGGGGTGACAAGCCTGCGCGTGTCCCACTCCTGCAGCAAAAGACCTTACCTGTACTTGAGCAAGGCCCAAGGACGCAATGCTCCTTGACACACTTCACTTCCTTATTGGTGGTTACACACTAAAGTACACAACTACCCCATTTGGCCTCAGGATCTTTTTTTTTATTTACATTTCTGAGGGTGAGATGTGAGCATAGACCATGTTAAGTATTCAGCAAAGGGAGAATTCCAGATCCACGTGATAGACAAGGACACCAGGAAAATAGCCAGTGAGGGTGAGATTTTGAAGTGGCACACTTCTCCAAGGCCCAAGTAGCAATTTCATGGACAGCAGCTCTTTACCGAGACTGCAGCGAATCTGCCACTGGCATTCGATGTTACATTCATGATGTTTCAGAGAGTTGTTTTTAATGGCCGTAGCTTGGCCAACATGTGATTTGCTAGCTAACTGTTTACATCCTAAAACAGCTTATTCCCCTTTGAAAAGTTCAGTGCTGTAGCCACTAAAGAGTGCCTCGTTGTTTGAAACGAGATTTTTGAGTGGGGCGTGGTTGGAGAAAATTCAGCGCCCACAGCGTTTGAGAGCAGAGAGACAGGCTTGATTTTTTTTCTCCAAAATTCTCAATGGTCTTTTATAGAATTTGTTTATTCCTCTTAAAGCCTTTGAATTTGTCAGGATTGTTAAGAGAACTCTTCTGGGACTTTCTACTGATCCCCTCAAATATGTGTCATAAGGATAGAAAAGTGAGGACACACTTGCTGCTATTAGATCCATTTCATCACAACACGATTGAAACAGGCAGGCACCACCAAATCCTCTTATCAGATTTGAGGTCATTAATCATTCCTGCCTGGTGATGTAATTTTGGAAAACAAGTCATTCCTCAGTAGCAGGTAGGCCAACGTGCTTGATGGGATTGGTTGATATGCAGCAAGACTTTCAACGCCTCATACTGTTATTGCAGCATTGTAAAAAGCACCCATGCTTGCTCCAAATGCTTTTCTCTGGGCTCATTTACGCTGTCCACTAACTGAACCGTACTTTTAGCCAGTTAGTGTGGCGAGACGGTTCGGATCCATCTGAATTGCCCGTGCGTCATAAAAAATTCATCCACAAACGATCACACCCATTCTATCTTGTTTTACCCTCAGTACACACGCATTGAAACATTCACAAAAAAGCAGTCAGATTGCATATCTGTTCAAACATAAAGAGAGCTGAGAAAAAAACAAACATCGCTCAAACATTTGATGTAATGATCTTTTCATTGACTGTGATGTGTAAACACTTGAAATTTTCTCTCATGAAAGGCGATCCACTCTATTGACATTGAACCAGCAGGTGCATTACACAGCCTCATTCATTTGTAATGGCGTCTCTCTGTTACACAGGTCAACATTGCCCCATATTTGTCATTTGCCTCTCATGACGCCCGCGACCCCCGTGGAGATGAAGCGGTTCAGAAAATGGATGTATGGATGGTCTTCAAATACTATATAAAAAAAGTTCCACCACCTACTTTATTACAATGCTTTGGGTTAGGCTGTGACAGATAAGGAGATTTATGGTTGTGCATAAGTTACATATTCACAGAGGTGACCATGAAAGGTGTTTGTGCTTAAAAACCTTTTGGATATGACACATTTTACTCTCCACCAAAAAGTAGTGCTTTGCTTACATCACTGAGATTGGTTTTACGTTTTATTGAGCAGCAAGAAGTCATGTCTCCTGGGTTTCAAAATGGGCTTTCCCAATTAACCTTCAACCTTCAATCACCTTTGCCCTCCCTCATGACTCGTTGAAGAAAACAGCCGATCGTACAGTTTGGTCAAGGGTGAGCCAATGGGCAAAGACGAACAGAGTTAAGTTAAATCATTGATGCGATCAACAGTAATCTATTATATCGAAACAAGAGTTGAACTGGAGTCTTTGAACCCTATTGCTGCAAGATTCTGTCAATGTCACCGCCAGGCGACATGTATGGTCATGGTCATGGTCCATAGTACAATCGGCCGTTCATTCGTGCATGTTCCAACTTATCTGGTTCTTGTGACAAAGGTAGTAGGCCTTTGTGTCATCACCTTTTGGCAATTAATAATTGTAAAGAGAGCGTTGTTGCAGGTATAAACTGGTTCTCCTTGCATCTACCTTCTCTCAACCTCCTCCTCATTCTCTCTCATTGGAGCAGGCCCGAGACAGGTGGCCACTGGGAAACAGAAGTGCAGTCAAGCATCAGCTGTCATGCTATCAGATACTCCCTTCGCACTAACGGCATAATTAGTTCTGAAAATGTGCCATAGAGAGCAATGCATGCAGCAAATATGCGTACATATAAATGACCCATGGCTAACAAATTCAATACATGAATCTCATTATGCATGCATAATTTCCCAAGCTGGGATAGCAGTTTTAGACTACATCCATGGTAATGAAATTAATGTACTGTAAAGTGATATTAGCAAATGCTCTAAATAAATAGATGCAAAGGAGTTAAGGAGTTCCCCTAACACAAACTAGCTTGCTTAGGATGAAGTACTAACAGACAGGATGTCCACTCTATGGCTACTGGCTAAGATGCAGCGAAACGCAGAGAATGGGGAGTGACGCATTGCAGGTACAAACAAACCAATCACAGAGCGCCATTTCTTTCAGCTAGGGCGTGTGCCTAATCACATCCAAAGCGTGGGTATTCATACTCCATAAACTAGACCAGCGTCAATTCAAGTTTATAATTCGTCTCAACCGAGTCTGAACCCGCACAGAAGACACACGCGCGGGTAAAGTCGTATTTTGTAAATTCTTAAATGTGATTGTCGCTTCAGGAAGTCTCAAACGTGTGGTTTTAGTCAGTAAAAAATGGCAGCGAGCGGAGGGATATTGAAAAGGGGAGGAGTTTCGAATAACGGTTAAAGGCGAGCCCTGTTGCGGTAGGTTACGGTTAGTTCATCGTTCGGGTTGGCAGTGTGGCGACGGTCCGTGCTAGCATAGGCGTGCAAGGGATTTTTGTCGTCAACAAGCAGATCCTTCAACGTTGAAATGGTAAGCGACAAAACACCGTTCTTCGTCGTTTCTTACTTTTATGGAGCAAAGTGACGGATCCATGATTGCTGTCATCGGCACCGTTTACGATGCTCCCCATATGCCGCAGCGCTACCGAATACATATCTGTTTAATTGGCGCTAATGATCCTTAATTCCTAGTCTTAAAGTAAGTCTTAACCTCGGCTGCCTCTGTCTCAAAATGAAAGTCGTACATGCAAGCGCGTCTGTCGTTTTTGTGTAAACTCTGTTCGGTACTTTCATACGTATAATGCACAACTCTATTATGTAATTGTATCTCATGAAAGCGCATGTTACTGTTGCTTGCTTCTCCGTCACCAAATAGCACGTGACGACTGTTGCGTTACAATACGCGACGTTTCTTTTTATAAAGTGTTGAGCATGCTCTCGAGAGACTCATTAACTCATGCGGGATACGGTTCTGTTGCCGCCAAATTGCAAGGAAACGTCATGCATTGTGTGGCCATGTTCTCGTGCGAAAAAGCTCCACTGGAAATGGACGGCATGTGCAGGGGTGGGAGGTGATCTGTGCGTCCCATTTGGATGACTAAAGTTGCAATCTTCACTTGAGCCGTTAGCAACGCAAGAGTACTTTGTCATGCAGATTTGTCATTTTTGAATTATTGTGTTTTCTGTCCAGGCTGATCAGCTTACAGAAGAGCAGATTGCTGGTAAGCCATCCCGTATATTGCTCTTGAGCTGCTTTCCTCCCATTCTTCAAATAAAGGCCCGCATTATTGATCAATACAAGATTTCTATACTTTCCTCTTATGGCGACCTACTTGTTTTCAGATTAATGAATGAAAGTGTATTGGCAATGTTGGCTTTGCCCATGCAAAATGTAGCACTGCATCTAATAAATGATGTAATCTGGCAAGGCTGTGTGTTCAGTGAGCATGATGTCCTTTGCCCAGGGTGTGTCCTCCATGGAATGAAGACATCTAGGACAAAGCTTTAATGCGTTTGTTATTAATGTGGCTTTCTAAAATGCCAGTGCTTATCAGATGTGACTGTTTTTTTCCCCAATCAGTTCACATCTCTGTTACACTGTTGCAGGACTTGATTACCTGATTTTTGCTGTCAAAATGTTTCAGTGGCAGTTTTAGATGTTAAGTTGCTTAAGAACGAAGCACAATGTGTTCTGTGACGTCGGACAGTGGCTTGCAGTGGCCACCCAGTACCATATTTTTCGTCGAACACTTTGGCCTTTTCTGTGTTGATCCTGCAAATAGGTTGTTGGATGCCACAACATGGGCCTCATTGTACTTGAGGAGTGGGTCGTTTTTCATCTCCCATGGTGCTGCTAAATAACAGGCTGTCATACGCCTGTTACCTGGCCCTCTGTTTGCTGTCACTCTTTGTTGAACAGAAAGCATTGCCCTGTGGTGTATGAATACCTTGAGTTGGTATTGGAAAACATGAGTGACCTAATTCCTCTGTTGTGGCTTTCCCCTCAGAATTCAAGGAGGCGTTTTCACTTTTTGACAAGGATGGAGATGGCACCATTACCACCAAAGAGCTGGGGACTGTCATGCGCTCTCTTGGGCAGAACCCCACCGAGGCCGAGTTGCAGGACATGATCAATGAGGTGGATGCTGATGGTGAGCGGCTCGAAACCGTTCTCGGGGTGTGGAAACTCTGAATCCCCCTCCTTGACATATTTGGCATTTTGCAGGAAACGGCACGATAGATTTCCCAGAATTTCTGACAATGATGGCAAGAAAAATGAAGGATACGGACAGCGAGGAGGAGATCAGAGAAGCTTTCCGTGTCTTTGACAAGGTATGCGCACCACTAAACGCACGCACGCACGGGCGGCCGGCTTTGGCGTGAACGCTGAAAGAGGTTCTTGGCAAAACATTCAGGATGGCAACGGCTACATCAGTGCTGCTGAGCTTCGTCACGTGATGACAAACCTCGGGGAGAAGTTAACCGATGAAGAAGTAGATGAGATGATCAGAGAAGCAGACATTGACGGCGATGGACAGGTCAACTATGAAGGTCGGTACATGGAATTGAGATTATAAATATTGTCCAGAAAGGTTAACACCTTTTCATTTTTCTCCCCTCTGCAGAGTTCGTACAAATGATGACGGCGAAGTGAGGGCCTTGTACAGATTTCATATATAAATACTTTGCCTTTTATCTTTGTGTAATTTATCTGTAAAATCTTATAACCCCCCTGCGTCCCTGCCCCCTACTGCTGTCCAAAGGAACTGCATGTAAACTGCATAGGCGCTTGTCCCCATGTCCCTTTTTTCTTTTGCTGTCATGGTGTTTGAGTGACAAACGGTCAGCCACGCAGATGCCTGCGGAGGCCCTCGGGACCCCAAGGACCGACAGACTCTTCTGTAATGTACTCGGGGCCTTTTCTGGCGAGGCGACATTGGAAACCTGTCAGCTGGTTGTAACTTGGCAACACTGTTGGCATGGAAACAATGTAGAGGAGTTGAAACTCTGCATGGACTATGGACAAAGTATATACGGGAAATCTCAGCATTGCACTACTGCAAAAAAAATGACACGGGTCTATCTCCTAGGTACTCGTACAAACTCTTTTTGTATCTGCTGTTCTATATACCAGAAAATTACATCTTGCCATGCTTTTTAATGATTTACTCACTCATTTCTTTCTTTT
Source organism: Syngnathus typhle (assembly GCF_033458585.1). NCBI lineage: Eukaryota > Metazoa > Chordata > Actinopteri > Syngnathiformes > Syngnathidae > Syngnathus > Syngnathus typhle. The sequence goes on from NC_083745.1 coordinate 6,317,346, forward strand.
TTTTTTTTTTAAATGGCCTCTGGTCATGCCTCAAACAATCCATTCCAAGTTGTATATTTTTGTTTTCCAATAAAATTTACAATCTACCCGCATTTGAAAATTGGTCTTGTTTTCTCCGTTCTAATCAAATTTTTTAGCTTGTTTTTGTATCGATTTTACTTGGGGAGCATGCACGACAGTACTTGACAAACTAGTCAGCTGCTGTCCCTGATTGATATGATCCTGTTGGCATGATCAAAGTTAACTGCCACATGTCTTAACTTGGGGTGGAGCAGATATAAGAAACTGGTGTGAATTAAGGTGTATCTGTTTTGTTTTCTAGTTTGTTACAGTAGCCTGCAAAGATATTAGGTTTGTTATTTTGACAGAATAAAGCTCTATTGTGTATTACTGCTTCCTGTGGATTCTGTTTGCCTCCCTTTGAGTAAGCACAAGTTAGTACATTCATTAACCATATGTTCGCCTTAGATGTGACTATATATAATTCTTTACAATATAAGATTGGCTCTAATTTTTATTAAAAAAGAAGTGTAATTTTAAGCTCCCACCCCCCCATTTCAGACACAGCTTCCATGTACCTGCAATTGTATCTTCCCCTAGACAAGTCTAAAGGTAGGTCTCAAGTGAGCCAGCATGTTTAAAAATTGATCGCTGCTATAGAAACACTCACACTTTTAATGGTGCAAAGGTGTCAATGGATTTCCGGTCAGCCACATTGTCAACAGTGCAGAAATGAGTCAAATGTAGCATGATGCTTCAAGAAGAAAAAAAAAAAAAAAGATGTACGTTGGGCAGGTAACATACTCAGGCTTCTTTCTATAGTCTAAAAGCACGTGTAGATTAATTGAATGCTTAGTGGAGTAAATATGTTTTTTTTTAGTAGGTTCAAATGTATTTGCCATTTTTTGCATTTGTGAAAAAATGTCGGGCATGAAACGCTATGAATATATTCTGTCTATTCAGTTTGACGCACAGCCGCTCTCTCTTCCCATCACAGTGGTGGAGATAATCTTCAATCTTTTCCTAACTTCCTCCTCTCATTTCAAAAATGGAAGGGCACGCCCCTCTCCGTTCTTTTGCCCCAGCTTTCATTTTCTTCTCTGCGGGCATGTTATGTTTTGGTCAAGCATGCAAAAGATCACCTTTCCACCTGTAAGTATCTGATGGCCAAGATCCCTTCTTCTGTCTTTTCAGCCAGCTCCCACAAAAGGCTTTGTTTCAAAACACTTTCAATAGGTTTTGGTTACAACTTGTGACCTACTGTAATGTGTATATGTCACGCATGAGCGGCTTATGACAACCCCAAGAGCCAAAGAAAAGCGATTCCCCTATTTGAAGACGCGTGAGGGTCAGCTTAGGCTCATATTGCAGAGCGTTGCAGCCTTAACCGTGTCACCATGCTGGGAGCTGATGGATATTTGACACTGGTTGGCAGCTGCCGAGTGTTGACACAGAAGGAAAGGCGCAAAGAAATCCCCAGGGTGTTATTACTGCAGAGTTGGGAGCACTTTTCGGCTCTTAATGGTGTCACGGTGACTCCAGGACATGCTAATTGTCAAAGGTTAAGCTCATTACTCAAATCCTGCGACAATTGGATCGCGCACGTATGAATATACGGCATCTTATTGATTTTAAAATTTCATAGAAAGTTAGTAAATGTCAGCGGACAGCTGGCCGGTTATATTGTTCTCCCGTTACGACCGCATGCAGTACCACTTGACACGTGACCCATTTGAGTGAATTTTGTCCCCTTCAGAAGCAAGAATCAAATCGGGAACGGCCATTTGTCTTATTAGTACAACGAAGGAACGTATATATACATCTATATATCAGGGGTGTCAAACTCATTTTTTTCGCGGGTCGCATTGTAGTCATAGCTTCTTTGGGAAGGCCATTATGACTGTCAACCCAAATAAATGTATGAGCACCTCACTTTATATGCAGTAAAAGCTACAAAACAAACTGACAAATAACTCGTTTTCAAATCAGACGAGTAAAAACTGGTCAAATATTTAATAATAATAAAAAAAGAAGAGATTATTAAAAGTGAAGGCAATTTGCAATTCTAGTAATGACACAAATTTGATGCACAAGTTGTCTTCGCGGGCCACATAAAATGATGTGGTGGGCCGCATCTGGCCCTCGGGCCTTGAGTTTGACACCTGTGATCTATATACACGTATATATTTGGATATATATATATATATATATATATATATATATATATATACGTAGCATATATACGTGTATATATATATATATATATATATATATATTTTAATGTATATATTAGCCATCCCTCCATTGAACTAATCAGAGGAATGACCGGGGTCAGGCAAATGATCTGTTCTGTCAGCCTCTTCTTCCGTGTGACACTCTTTAGTCTGACATTTTAAGAGCAGCGCCCATGCCAGTGCTGCTGTCTTCATCCAGTAATAGAATAAATGAAATTGACCAAACCTGTAGCCCTTTAATGTTTGGACTGATGTTTATCTGCATGGATTTTGTAGTCTACCAAAAGCGTAATAAGCTTGATTTGTTGCTGAAATCACTTTAGCGATGTCAGCCAGGAAAGCAGAATGACTGCGACAAAGGGTACTTTATTCCACTTAACTCCATGTTCCCAGTGTTGCTCTCATCCTTCATGTCTCCTCTGCATTGCTCTCACTCCTCGCTCTTGTTGGCAGCTATGCCTTCCTACTATCTCAGCCCTGCGATGCACTCAGGAGGAGGAATGCTGCTCAGCCATGCGTCACATGCACATAGCTTAGTGTGGCATGCTGCTCCCCCAGATAACACATTCAGTATTATGAGCCAAGGCAGTGGCACACAATAAAGCAGCTATTCTTATCGCTACCTACTTTGCATACTCTCCTTTCTATCGGCAAAAAAACAACGCGGCCAATAATGTTGGGCGAGGACAAAAAATGCAGTAATGATGCGAGGTAATAGTGGCGTTCATTACTGGCCAACGGGGAGCAATAACAAACTATGCAATTTTTTGATGTATTAATCCGGGACTACATGCTAAGCATACTCAGAACATTGAGCATTTAATACATCCATCCATAGCTCACGTGGCAAGGATATTTACAATACTTTTGTTGTATTGGTACATGAAACTATATGTGAGGTGTGTAATAGGTGACATTATGTGATTACACTCACAGGAGCTAAAAAAAAAATTTGAATTGTGTGATGTTGCTCTCCATCTTTTTATCCATTCATCCAGAAAAAAACATTTGAGAGGTGACTGATGTTGGATGAGAGGGTCTGGCTCACAATCTCTGTTATCTTTCATCCTGAAACTGTTTAATGGGATGAAGTCCTGGGGTCTCTTTGGGTCATCCACTCTCTTCTACACCCTTATGGACCTTGTTTTTTGGAGCAGAAAATAGGTTTTCCCAAACTCCAAGCTCCCACAAAGCAGAAAGCAATGAATGAATGAAAGATCTGAAGTATGGTGAGCAAATAAGATCTGCTCAGCTTCATAACACTACTACATTGTGTCTGAAGGCAGCTTTCAAAGCATTCAAGGTCACTATGGAGAACACAATAAAAATCCATCTCAAAATCAAATGCACTGAATTCTCTTTCTAGTGAGGACAAACACTGCACTGTTTTTCTATATTTAGTCAGCCTGACTATCTTGTTGGTAGTATGCTCTTCATCAGTAATAGTAGGACAAATGACGGAGTTTGAGTCACGAGTGCAAACACGAGAATGCTAGACAGTGGCATCACTAAAGTGTTTTATGTGGGATGGGCTTTGTCATGAGATCAGCGCGGCACATTAGCACGTCCGTGTCGAGGCTGCCATTTGAATCTCAACCACTGCCTTTCACACTTGTGAACACAGAAGATAGGAAGATTGAAAGAAGGATGTGGCATGCGTATCATTGTTCACTGAATCCCTGTTGAACCACGAGCAGCTATTCTTCCTGTTCAGGCCAAGCCCTCGATAATCTGCGTCTCTCAACCTTTGGAGCCCTCCCTGGTTTCTTATCTCAGTCATCTCTACAGTTTAATGCTGATCTGACATATGTCTCATAGTGACGACTTAACACCCCCCCCCCCCATCTTTTGCAGGAGTGGCCACCCACCTGCTTCTTGACTGTCAATCAAACTGCCTTTTTGACTTTATGGACTGTGCTGAATGGATGGAATTCAATGGTGCACTTTTAGGTTTCATTTACTATTTCGTCAAATCAAATCTCCATCAGGCAAATCATCTGTATTTACATTCATGAGGGTGTGTCTTGAAGATACATTGAAATCATTTGGTCTCTCTTATGCAGTTTGTTCAGCTTTGCGACAGCCTGTTTTTTCAGGCATTTACAAACGTATTAATTTTTTTTAGACATTTCTGAAAATTTGCTGGTTCAAACTTGCTGATCTCCTATTATTATTATTTTATTATCATTATTATTATTATAGCAGTAGCTTTATGGACTGAAAATGGAGAATCAGAAATGCCAGAGACTCCAAATCTTTGTTTGGCCAAAACAAAGGGCTTGTGGCTGACTGTCTGGCAACCCGCACATTCACTGTCGTGGCCATGCTATCCATAAGGGTTAGCAAAACATCCCCATTTACACAACAGTGACCTGAATACCGTACATACACGCCACAATGTGGCCCTGACTTTTATTGCAGTCGATTGTTATTTAATCCAGTGGGGGTACAGATGGCTACAAGCAACGAGTTCAAGTGTCCTTTCTAATAAAGAAACAATGATGTAGTATGTTGAACTTGAAAACATGAACATAAAGAAACGAGGCGAAACAAGCATATTTGGAAATGATTGCAGTTAATGAGCACCTGAAAATTGGAGCCTATCACCGCATTTCTATTTCCCTCCCTGGAGATGCTTTGCAAGGTATCTCTTGAGTGGGAACCTCCTTGCAAATGTTGCGTCTCGAGGGCTTCATCCCACAATTTCAAGCATTTCCAATCAAGACCTTCACTGCAGACACATTTGTGGGTCTTGCTTCCTTCGTCCGAGTTTTTGTGTGTGTGCGCTGGTCATTGAAATCAAGTGTATACGTTCTGCATCCATGTGTGTGTGTATGGTTTGAATAGCTGCATTTGGCCGTTGTCATTCTAAGACTCTTAACAGTTGGCTGCCTCCTCCATGAATCTGTCAAGGGAGTGTGTGTGCATAGCCACTATAATACACGCATGCTCTCTTTGCCACCGTGTGTGTGTGTGTGTGTGTGTGTGCCTGCATGTCCATATCCGTGCACGCGTGCAACACAAGCAGTAATATTTCACTCCTTTACCCACAGGGATAGACCGTTCATCTCCCAAAGCTCCAGCGTGGGTGTCACACAGTGCTAATGAGAGGAAGGCTGAAAACAAGGGAGAGCTGGCTGTCAAGCAATGAAGGAAAAAGTAAAAATAGATTTTTTTTTGCAGACGGCAGAAAAATATGAGACGGTGATCAATAAGGGTTGCGTCATTAGGAGTATTGATAATTGAGGGGGCTTTCATACTGGAGAATGGAGTGGATTCTATTTAGTTTTTTTTTAATCAAGGACTCTAAAATGTGCTAAAGATGTGATTTTAGGACAGGGGTGCTTTCTCAGAATAAAGACCGGTACCTTGCCCAAAAGACATCAGGCTAAGCCAATGATGCAACTTGCACACTAAAAGCAGGCAAACAAATCACACACTGACAAAATCAGCACACAGTCATCACATGCTACGCTTCTTGTCTGTATGTGCGCATGTGAGTGTCTTGTTAAGAAGACCAGATATCTCTCCACTTTCCCCAGTAACTCAAACAAGGGGGGTGGCTGCTAGGCAACCGAGCCACATCACATCAGGCTAGCCTGAAGAGAGTGCGAGAGAGGAAGCGAGAGAGGTGGTGGTGATGGTGCTGATGGGGGGGGGGCAGAAAACTGTGCTGGCAGTGTTACATAAGCAAGTAGGCAAGTCCCAGTGTTCACATTAATGCGGTTAGACACTCAGAGGGGAAGTGATGCCCATTAGTCACAACTGACAAGGCAGGTGAAGACGTGGCATCCGCCAGTGATTTTAAAAGCTGTTATTATTTATTATGGGAATGATGCGGAAAAAAAAAAAGAATCCACCACAGGCATTGTGAGTGGAATATTTGTCTTTTCTTTCACACAAATGATGATACTGTACAAATATGTACTACGTACACCTTAATAACGGAACGGATGTACTGAAACATATATGAGAATGATGTTATGAAAGATGCATCAATCAAAATAATCCTGAAAGACACATCAGAGGCTATAATAAGATGAAGCTGAGCTTCTGTTGTGCCTGCCAACCTATACAAAATGTATGGCTACGCGCTGTTCAATAAGGATACAACAGCAACCCACATTCTGCCTCCCGTATTCAGCTCATCTTCATTTTATGCATTACCACACAGGGGGGGGGGGATGCGGACATTCCATCCATTATGACACTATAGAAAACTGCTGAAGCATGAAAATAAGTCTATAGGCTTCATGTTCTATAGGGAGGACTTTAAGTATGACATATTTGGATGCTGCGTATGTTCTTCAATGGCAAATTCACAAGACTAAATTGCCTTTTGAGAAAATGAATCTGAAATTGAAAGCTACAAATGGAATCTTTTTGAGAAAAGGTTAGTAGCAACCGCTATGAATATATAGCGTATTGTAAAGCTAAATCAATAGGGATCACTCACAACAAATGTAAAAAATGCTTAGCTGGTGTGACAATGTTTATATCTTACAAAGCTGACGCGCACCCATATGACTTTGTTCGCACCAGTGTCGAATCGGAAGACCCAAGCGCACAATCCGGGGCCCCTCAAAGCTCCCTGGGGATGATGGTGAAAGGTCGGATGGGAGAAGAAGCTTCCAGCTCCAGAGCTGTGAGGAAGCAATCAGGGCCCTGACTGGATCCCAGTGACTGCAACGCCTCTCCCAGTCCACTCCACGCTTTGTGGGACGTGCTGTGGACCTGAACTGCATCGCGTAGAACTTTCTCTCCGAGGTTTGCGCGCCCAGTCTTCACCAGCAGCCGACCCTGAGCAAATAATAGTAAAATGACACGAGATCTTTCTCACAATTTTGTTGAATCAATATGTACTCTAAACATCACAAGTACAAGAACATTCACTTCCAACCCAGTTGATATCTTTGACGTCTATGACCGTCAATAACACTGAATGAGTCAATAATTCCCTCACACCAACAACACTCAGTTTTGAGTGACACTGTCAAAGTAGTACTCATTCGTAAAAATATGTTTATAATAGTAAGTCGAGATTTCAGTAGAACTGCTTCACATCATCTTGTATTGGTTATCTTCAAGCTGATGATAATAATGAAAAAAGTGGAGCACTTTTCACTGTTGGCTTGGAAACCAGACAGCTCGAGGCTTGCTGGGAATGAGTAAATTGTTGCTGGAGACATGCCCACTTAGCTTCACATACAAGGACTATGCCTCCCTGCACATAAGATTAATTAGGATGAAATTCACGTAGGTGTCTAGGAGCTCTGATGAAACTTTCAGTGAGAGCGTGCACACCTACTGCGTCTACATTCAGTTGTTTTTTTCTTACAAATATATATATATATAGGTATATATAAATATATATTTTTTTTCGACAGCAGTTTATCAAATGCCACTTAAAATAGTTTAGTTGGTGACAGTTACACCTTGTAAATAATCTCAAAATGACCTTGGGGAGAAAATCAATTGAGCAGAACTCCAGACAGATAATCTATTGTTCTCATCGTAGCATCAGAAAATAAAACCATTAAAAGGTATCTTCTGGCAAATTGGGAAAATAGGTTTCAGAGAAGGAGGAGACTCTCCAGAGAGTAATGAACAAGGCAGAGGTCATGGAAAATCTTTACAGCTCCAAAGACAGCCCAACAAAAGTGGGCAGCTTGTCAGAGAGAGAACAGTTTGGAAGCCGAAACAAAAATGAGATGAAGAACATTGGGACTGCTTGTTCCTGGCATCACAGAAACTAAAACTGGTTTTGTTTGAACTGCTCCAAGCCATCTGCCTCAATGGCAAGCCGACCGCAACGAACTTGGTGGAGCAGGTTTGTGTTTCGTCAAAACACATATTTACCGCACCTAAATATATCAGATTTCAATACCTCACCATACCCCAAGTACATACAAAATGCATTTTGAAATGATGACTGTATTTATTAAAGGGAAAAGAAAGCCAAACTGCCCGGGAGGAATTGCCCCCCCCCCCTCCCATAAGACTTGTGGTTTGGGACTTGGTCTGACCTAGATCCCTTTTAGTTTTGTGGTTCAGATCCGTTGCCATTCCTACCATATCAGAATTGACCGTTCTATGTATCTATCTCCATCTCATCAGGTGAAACCAGAAATAAATATATATTTCCTCACCCATCACTGAGTCAGACAGATACGTATCTAAACCAAAGTTATTGATCGTCCTTTCATGTGCTGCACAAGCAGCGGCGTAAGTCACTGTCTTTGGACCTTGTGTGCATGTCTGCATGCCTCCACAATTGATCTACGGATTTCAAAGCTTCTTCCCTCCCTTCTTCCTTACACCCACACTTTTGCATAGCCTCACACATAGGCTGGAGAAACCAGTCCGAGGCAATCCATAGTGGATTGGGAAAGGGATAAGAACGGAAAGTTGAGGATGCAAATGTTGGCAAACATCAAATGGCTAAAGTTAGCTAAACCTCGATAATGGGAAGGGCAGACGGAATGCCAACCAACTTCACGAGCCGTGCATAGCAACAAACCCAGCTTGTGTTTGTGCCACTGATTCATTTTTCTCTCTGAATCTCTTCCACTGCCTCTTCTCTGTTTAGAGGTCTTACTGAACTGAACAGAATATATTTCCCGGGTTGCTAGGCAATCCCGTAAAATGGCAAGAAGTGTTATAAATAATGTATTCGCATGATCCAATCAGCTGACAACCACCCCCAAGCACAGGGAGAGGAGAAGAGAGAGAGAGATGGGAGCATTTGATAGTTGGGGAAAAAAAATGAATTCAATGAGCACCTCGTCCTTGAGATTTTGCATGCATGTGTATGCTTGGGTATCGGAGGAAGCAAACTAGCATGTGTGGCTGAGCAGGTGTGACTATGTGCACGAGGGAATGAAATGTGGAGGATGTTGGGAGTGGGTCAGATTCATTACATACCAGCGCAACTTGGAGGGCTGGGCTGGCCCTGTGGTAGGATCAGCTATACTACTTGTACTAGCACCTGCCCAAATGCACACATGTCAACTACTTGCTGAAACTAATGTCTGACAACTGAAAATTAATAACTAAGAATAAACTGAAAATATGCTTCAGTCCAACAAAAGTCACTATAATTGGAAATTAAATAAAAATCCAATTTTGGCATAACATTATAATTTGATGTACATCCATTCTCAACACCACTTATCTTATATTTGATCTACTTTTTCTATTTTAGAAGAGATCGGAAGACATCTGCATAACCGGTACCTTGGACAGCTCATCTCTCCCGCCCCGCCCCTCCCGTTCCATCATCAGCATTTACCCTGATTGGACGCACATCCGGCTCATTTCCACACCTGCTCCCATTTCGTTAGCCGCCCTATATAAACCTCACACACCCGGGCTTCTGTTTCATTTCCTTCTGTTGTCTTGCCGCATTGCTATCCGTCTGTTTCTCCACGTTGCTATCCTACTCCGTTTCACATGATATTTGCTCTTTGCTTGCAATCACGTGTATTGCTCTCAGACTTTATTGGACAGAAACCAAACCTCATACGACTGATTCTGTTTAATTAAGATGAAAAGTTAAACAAAAACAAAAAACCCTACGGCCCACTACCCTCAAATAATGTTAGCCTCATTGTGCAAGCTCCAGTCACAATATATCTCATTTTCTTTCTCCCCTGAATAACCCCAAAGTGTAAAAATCTGGAGGATATTCAAGGAAAGTACAGAACAGAATGTACTTTTGTAGAATAATAACTCAAGAACATCAAGGAAGAATAATCAGAATTGCCCTCAAGGCAGCAGCAGAATAAATGGGCCAGTGGCACATAAAGTGTCAGCGGTGCATACAGTATAAAAATACATGCAGGGATCTTGAGCCACCGAGAAAACCTGCCACTGAGGGTTGCGTTCTCGCAGGCTGATTCAAGCCAGAAATATGGGAAGATCTCCAAGTGAAATGTCCCACACGCTGTCCCACTTAGCAGCCAAAAAGCAAGGAAGCATCTATTTAGCACATTGCACTGCTCCCTCCATTCGTATGTCTCGGATCTAATCCGAAATATGAAGAAGGGACGCATTGTAGTAGTTTCCTTTTGGTTTTACGAGTGCCCACGACAACATGAGACTAAATCCCCATACACACACACACAGAGCACATCTGCGCTGTGAGACTTACAGAAAGGGACACTGCCAGCTGGCTTTGTTTCAACATTTCACCTCTAGGGATTGGCTTTAGCACAGGCCAAAAAAGGAAGAGACGTGACTACACAACTGCGCTTTGGCGTACACACGCACTAAAGTGTGCAATCACAGCAAACACACTAGCCTTATGTGGTCACAAGATATCCAGTGCTGTATCAGCTGACACATCGACGGTATAAGTACGGAGACGACTGGCATTTAGGTGTGTGGGTGAATGTGTCGAGTGGGCACAAGTCGTTGGATTGCACCAAACATCCCTTGCCGGTCCATTAGGCAGGAAATAGAGAGTTCAAAGGTTATAGGGGCAGTGGTTAATCATGGAGACCGATGGTGAGTGGGCGGGAAAGGATCTTTATAGAGCGGAAGTGTGTTTGGATGAGAGAGCGAGGGAAAGGGGCTTGCTTAAATGATCAGGAAGAAGTCTTATCTTTGAAAACTGTTTTTTGTCATGAATTGCAGAGTTTTTTACATTCCATTGAGTCATTGAAGTCTCCCCGGCTGTTGCTCACCAGGTGCACTAGTACGCACTCCCCAGTAGGGTGGATGGCCAAGGCTTCGTCGTAGAGATTTTTAGCTTCCTCCAGTTGACCCCGGAGCTCAGCGAGGTGTCCCCTCTGCAGCAAGACCGAGTGTGAGTTGGGGAAGAGCGAGCTGGCTTCGGCTATGCAAAACTGGGCCTCTTTCAGTCGGCCGTCCTCCATGAACAGTTCCCCTGCACACGCGGACAGACGGACGTATTAAAGTTGCGTTAGTGGATGTTCTAACCTTATTGCAGCATGCTGAAATATAAACAGTGTGGAGTTAAATTACACATAACATTACATAAGCCACTCAAGTACACTCACCAAAGAAATGTAGTGTTATGGAACTGTTGCCTAAATAAGGCCATCACAGATCTTTCCTAAACCCCATGACGGTAACTTTAGTGCAAGTACAGTCAATTAAAAAATGAAATACTTTATAGATGTACTGAAAGGAATGTACCGGTAGTATATTTGAGATTGCGAGAGGAAGTGACAGATGAGAACAGGAATGTCGGAAAGGGTATAGCCGACTCACAATGAGAGACTTCAGTGAAATGATGTCTTGTTTCTCAGCATATGAATAAGAGGAGTAAAAGGTTGGTCACAACAAATAACTACTAGTCACAGGGGACACCACCCGACATAATTCCTTCCACCCACTTCAACCCTCCAGGGTACTGGAAAACGCACTGGTTGTAAAATTGCCCTTTTGGATTTTCCCCTCCGCTGTAACTGTTTTGTCTTTGTTAATAATAAACTTTGCCTACTCGTGGTGTATTGGGCCATGAGACTAAAACTAGATTTTTTTCCCCCCCATTTTTATTTTTAAACCACCTTTCTCAAACATTAAAAACTTAGATGGTATACATCACTTGCTCAGTTTATGAAGAATAGTCAGTTGTTCATTTTCTCTCTATGTCCTACTTACTGATTAGTTTTTTAGCATCTAACTTGTTTACCGTGACCTGTTATACCTGTTTATGGGCCTCACTTGTTCTTTGTCGTTAGGGTAAGTCACCTGCAGTCATTCACACTGGGAACAACTGTCCGTCAAGACTTTTTACCCTCAATAAATCCTCTGGATTAGTGCTTTAACTGCTCCATTTCCTCCAACAAGTGATCCATATGATCTACCCAATTGTGAAACACGTGTCCCAAACTGCTTTCTCTTCACATTCCCAATTGGCAAACAATCAAAACAGTCAGTATTATTATGATTCTCTTTTTAATGACGTGTGTAGCTGTTTTACCAGCTTGCAGCCAAATACGTTCTAGAGTAGTCCAGATGTACGTGGGCCCTTGGCGATGCATGGAGCTTATATCTGACACTTCTGAGAGCTTTGCTTCAAGACGAGACGCAGCAACTGACGATGGACTCATTGAACCTACATGAATAAAACACAATCATTACCGTTTCATATTCAAGTCTAATCTTAAACCCTATGTTTAATTGATTATTTATGTAATAATCACTCACAACAATATATTGTTTAAAAGTCAAGCCAAAGCACACATTTCTGTCACATCGATATAGTAATTGTAGTAGTGTTGCAGATGCTGGGCTTCCCCGCTTTTAGATCTCCCGCTGTGGATGATTTGAATCATCCACAGCGGGAGATTTAAATGGCTGAGTGAGGGTGGCTGCCGTACAGAGCCTGCGCTTCAACATGTGTGCGAAACAGCGGCAGAAGGCGAAATGATTATTAATGGCAGACCTGTGGAGGTGTCTTGGAAGTCAGGCAGAGTGAGGTAGATGGATGTTTTCCTGACTCCAGAACTGGCATCCATCCTCTCCATCACCGGTATACTGCTACTGTCATCCGTCTCACTGGAAAATACATGCAATTGTAAATGATACGACGAGCCTTTCGCAATGGCCACGGTATATTCCAACGGGCATCCTCTGTTTACAGCACTGATGAAATAAAACCAGGCGAGGGCCACTCCTATTTGTTTTATACTAATGATATATCCGAGGATTGATTTACTCACGTTGAGCGGCTGACATCGTATTGACTTTGCCAGATTTGCAGCATTTCTTGGCAGGTCTGTAAAGCCGCAGATGGGCCATAAAGGACTTCTTCAAGCTTAGCCTTTGTGAACAGCAAACTAGAGCAAAAACACATGAATCATATCACATACTGTGTATTCAATAGACTATCAATTATAGGGAACATTATCCAGTCGTCAGCCAATCACAGGGCATATAGAGACAAAGAGGTACAACTCAAAAGCATTTACGTAGTAGCTTCATCCTGGTAGGCCGAAATCAATCTGGGAACCGTGAGGTAGACATATTAACCACGAGATGATTATGCTGTCTATGGGGATTTGTCTAGATTCATTTCTTTAATCCAATTAATTGTGTTTTCTTTAATTATTCATATTTGTCCCCTTGGACTATACAGCAGAATCACTAAGTGAATACAGGAAACCTTGATAAGTGCATCCAAGCGCCCGCCTCGGTTATTTTACATTAGTCAGACCTCCTCTATGTGTGTGTGTGTGTGTGTGCGTGCACGAGGTATGTTGAAAGGCTGATGAGAGGTCATAGCGTTTCAACTCAGCCCTTTTAGTTGAAGACAACTGGTTAAGTGATGTGCGAGTGTCAGATATAATGCCAAGTGTGCATGTGTGTGCGTGCCTGGGGGGGTCCTCGGCAAAACCAGTCTGTCATGGGTATCAATTAGGAGCGAAGACAGACAGTAAGCACTAGAGTCAACAAAACCGCCAATGAGGTGATCTCGGTCTAAATTATTTTCATATGTATATGCAAATTGATCTCATCATCCAAGGCCAACTTTTACATTCTTCAGCTCTCAGGCCAGAGTTTTCATTCACAATGCCATTAAAAGGTGGATTTCAAGATTACGCATCCAATTATAAGTGTTGTCATTTTCACCCTCCCGGGGATGCACATAGTCTAGATGAGTGGATGAGTGAGCAGAATCGCTCTGTGCTTAGTGGTGGCCAGCTTTGAGCAAAGAGTGCCAGCATCAACTGCATTTAAAAATAGCTAGCTTGAAATGTTCCCTTGAAAAAGTGCTCCATCTACAGTATTACTCATTCTGCACCCCCACAGATCACTTTATTTTCCCTCCACCGTGAGCAGGTGGACACATATGTACAAAACACACAAAGATTACTTTAATAAGTCCATGTGCATGCCACTCCAGACACGTATAGTTACAGTTAGAGCTCTTATGAACACTCAGACCACCTGCATAACACACACACACACTGACGTCTCAGTTTAACGCACAAGCCAACCCAACAGTAAAAAGTCAAACTTTGCAGTGATTACAATTACACACGGAGAAAATTAATTATTTAAAAAGAATGCCCTGAGTAAAAGACATCAATGAAACAAGGCCAAAGAAGCGAGAAACTCAGAGGCTGGTGGAAGAGGATGCGAACGAAATGGAGGAAGAAGAAATTTGATATGCTACAGCAAGCTGACACTTTGCTGTGGTGCAGAGAGGCAGTAGCTAACAGGGATCATACACATGCATGCACACACACAAAAAATACAGTGACACACATCATCATCCATGTGCAAGACTAAGATCCTAGACACAAGTGGTACATCACCCCCTTTCACGCCCACACACAAGCATTTCCTCTCATCAGCACAGACAACTGTGGTGCAATAGCTCACAATGCTCTGCCGCCTTGGATGTGCGACACTCACTCAACACAAATGATATTCAAAGAGCTTGTTACAGAGAATAGCACTCCACCGAGGGCTAGCACAATAGCAACTTTCAACTGATTAAAATACAAGATGATGAATGTCTTCTTAGCTCGCATGTGCCTAGTTCTTGTCTACCACATCATGAGTTATAGATTTGAGAGGAGCTCTCACTGACATACCAATCTGACCCAAATAATTTGTACATTAAATATAAGTTTTCTCTCGCACTTTTATTTTCAGAATGAAATTTCTTGATATAAGCCCGTACCAAAAAAGCTTCAGAATGACATCTGATGGATGCTGCATGCTCTGTCTAACCCATACGACCTTGTTACCGCGGTGATGGGGATTCTTGACTCAAAGAGCCAAGGTGATTGGCTGGGTCCGGAAAAGAGCACTTAGATGGGTCAAAGTAGTCAAGTGTCTCTGAGGAGGAGTTGTGTGTGTGTGTGTTGTTGCATTTATTTTAGCGCATTTTCCTTCTCTTCTCATTCTTCCTGAGGTAGTGATGTACACCATCTGTTGGTATCGGGACTATGATAGTCAACACTGACCCCTAACGGCTGCATTGAGAAATGCATTTACAGCAGTCCAAAACACTAAGTTCACATTTCAGTGATGATGCAATAATCTTTCATAATATCATTTGTGTGAAGCCACTGACCTGAACTCTTGTACTTTCAAATATCATCTAGCTTTCTCTGCGTGTTACGATCTTTCAAGTTGTTTTATTTGTGTGCTGATTTAATATCATTTGATATAATCAATCAAATTGATGAGAGAAAAATAAACTCGTGCAAGTGTCAAAAATAGTTACCATGTTGGGAATATGTGAGCAGGCTCGGGTCAACTCTACAGTGTTAAAAGGCTAAGGGGTGAATGAGGGGAAATAGGTACCGCAATGCAGGCCTTCACTCTGGCGCTTCTAAATAAGGCATTGCGAGTGTGCGTGTGCATGTGTGTGTGTGCGCGCCTGGCCTCCAACGCAGTGGAGCTGAGACACCCTATCCCTGCAAGATGACAAGTGTTGGTGCTGTGTGGCTTCTTAAGGCTCTCTCTCTCGCTCTCCCCCCCCCCCCCCCCCCAATCTCCCTCTCAAAGATTAAGAAACTCCGCAGTTGGAAAAGTATATTTTCTCTCCTCGTGCTTTATTACCCCAATCCGCATTTTTTGTTGCATGTGTGAGTGGATTTACTTGAAGTTGTCAGGGTGTTGGCTGAGGGCCAGCGCCAAGGTGTCCAGGGCATAGCGGTGGTGCTTCTGAGCACTGAGGAGAAGGCTCAGCAAGTGTAGGGAGTGCAAGTCATCCTTTTGGAGAGATAAAGCCCCTTGCAAGGTCTCCATGGCTGCAGATACCTGCCGATGCAGATTCATTATGAAGTCACTTTGGTCGCCTTTCCACAGTTGCAAAGAGTAAGTTGTGAATGTCACATCAAAGTTTTGCACAATTTGGGTCATTTGGCGCTATGCATGTAAATGAACGAGGAATATCACGCAGTAATCAGGCGAACATTAAAGGACATGCAGTGTATTCTTTTTTAACATGCAATCGTATTATTCTAGAACATTTTGGATCATTTGGAAAGAGAGATAATGTGTTTGTTTCACCTGCCGTACAAGAGCCAACTGCAGAGCCAAGCACATGGCAATGTGAGCATCCTGCGGGTCTAATGAATGAGCTCTGTGAAGACACACAAATTGAATAAAATTGTGTCAAAAATGATTTGACTAAAACATATGTCGATTGCTAGACTTGTGCACTTTTGTTAAATTCAGATATCTAACATAGGTTGTTCAAGATGTTAGAAGATTATTTTGTAACATTTCATGCCTAAAACTGATTTTACAAACATCTGACTGGATTGGAATAACAACTTACTTTCTCAGAACCCCGAGTGCTTTTTTGTTGTATTCGTTTCGATTTTCTTTCAAAGAAGCTACAAAAAAAAGGACAGAATGAGCCAAAAAACATGTTTTTTTCTTTAATTCTAACAGTTCTCTTGGTCTTTTTTGCTTTGTGCTAAATAGCCCGAGTATAAAAAATATAGTAGGATACTTTTCAAACAAAGTTGAAAAGAGATGGTTTTCAAAAGGCGTTCTTGTCTCACGCAACTGCTGAGCCGACCTTCTGCGAGGTGTGCCAATTTGTGTATGGATTCGGGTTACCATGACGACCAGGGGTGTAGCCTTGGCTACTTGAAATGAAGTGCCAAACAAAGTCGAGCCAGCATAATCGGAGAAGATTTCAAAATGCCTTCTTACCATCAGAAGCCTGCAGACTGTAGGAGAGTCCCAAAGCCAGGTAGGCCCGAGGAAGAGATTCCCCAGCTCCCTCTCCCATCGACACCACGCTTTGGGACAGAACCTCCGCTTCTGACAACTGAAACACATAAATAACTCGTGATTTGTTAATGAAGCTTCAAATTTGTTTCGCAAATCAGTTGTATTTTTGTGTCCTCTAGATGTCACTGTTGGTTTAAATCAAGAGGTTTAAATCCAAGGCTAATTTATTTATACAGCCCTTAAATGCGGAAAACTCTCGCCACTGTGCTTTCAGGCCAATGTTGAGTAGAGGGGTCAAATGAATACAATTGGTTTATGAAGCTAATATGAAGCTTCATTTTCCCAGGAATGCTTTTCAGGAATTTAGAAATGCAGCGGTGACGTGACGACAGAGGATTGGCACGGGTACATCAGATTAGAAGTGCAATGATTGTGATGCTCTCCAACAAGCAACAGCAAACGAAAAAAAAGTTGTGCATTTTTTCTGATGGCTGATAATGGCGGCCCATTTATGTAATGCCCCACTGTGCGCCGGCCACAGTGGCCCATTGTGATTAGAGCGTAAGCGCCTTACTGTCTCTGGCCGGCCTAGCGTGAGCTCCAGCCACTGACAGATGTGCTCGCCACAGTCAACCCTGTAAAGTCTTCTTTTCTAATCTGGCCCTTTTTCTCTCAGTAACCTTCTGCTTCACCCTTGCTAGCTCTCTTTTTATGCCACAAATGTTTATCTTTTTAATTTGAATGTGGATTTAGATGAGTTGGTTCTGTTGGTTGTATTCACCCAGTGCAGCTGCCCGATGCAGACTTTAGCAGCCAACAGGGGAAGCAACGGGTCATCTGGCCTCATCCTGGCACATTCTTTGAACACAGACACAGCGCCGACTGCCTGCAACATAAATGGAACAAACTGTGATTTGTGTGCTGCTCATTTAGTAGTCGCCAATTATGCAGACGCCGAAGACATGCATTGCTTTTTTTTTTTTTGACCACTGGCTTAACCCTCCGAGACTGCAATCAGAATAAACGTTCAGTCTGATTTTGCTTGTTGTCCGAGGCGGAATAGTGACTGTTAGACGGGTCATGGCGTTTAAAGATGAAATTAACTCACCTTCCCAGACGCCATGAGGGACAAGCCAAGCTGGCGCCAGAGATGGAACTCGTTGAAAGAAAACTTCATTGCTCGTTCCAGACACTGCCAGAAGTTTGAAAATCAACTTTTGAATGTGGAAATACAGTATTATCAACATTATTAATTCATTTACTCTGCCTCTCATTTCTTCTCTACAGAACGCTTTGGCACTTTTTTATTTTTTTGTCTTGAAATGACTGTCAACACCCCCTACCCACTCTACATCTTTTAGTCCATAATAATGTGAGTGATGTGTGTACGAATGAGAGGAGGAGTGCGTTGGAATGAAAGGCCAATCAGTCAAATGCTGTCATTCAGCAAGAGTGCAAAGAGTCTTCATGGCTTTGTCGTTTTACGCCGCTGACATAAAGGCCTTTTTCACCTTGGCTGCTGTAGGAAAAATTATTTTGTGCTGTGGTGCTGCTTACAAAGGCTAGCAAATGGAAACTCTTTCATCTTTCATCATAAAGACCGATAAGGCCACTCATCTGCACTATAGTGGACATGTGCAGTGTGTGTGTGTGTGTGTGTGCCCGCAGACCTCAGACAACATGGTGTACTGGCCCCTCCTAACCATGCCGACAGTGAGCAGGTCATAGACAGAGACCGAATCCTGCAGGGTGGCCTGGCGAGCCTCGACTTGATCTGGCAGGCGGCTGATGACCGCGTCACCACTGGCCTTGATAAAAAAAATGAAACAAGGATTTGAAGTGAAGAAGAGAAGATAATGACTGAGAAAGGTGTCCTTGTGTTCCAAATGGCAACGCATTGTGTATACGTGTTCTTGTGTGTGTCTCACCATGGACTCTGTAATGAGAAGCAGCAGGACAGCCTCTTCAACCACGTCCTGGGGGCAGAAGCAACTGCAGTGACAATAGAACAAGATTAGTCTTCTTGCCGACATCCGCGCAAAGGCACAGATATCATTTACTTCAAGCCTTTGGAGTTTACCAAGTGTCCGGTTTCGGACTCACCTGGTGTGTAATCCTACACGGACCTCCCTAGGAGTTTCATACATGACATGTTCTCAGTATTATCTCCACACAAGGCTTACTACTTCCATTCCCAATAAGTGTATGTGACAACACAGGAGCCACAATCAATACGCAGCTCCGCCTGCTAAACTTGGTCACTTCTTCTCTGCTGTGGATTTTTTTTTTTTTTGCCCATGACCATACCAGGTGTATCATCTAAACTATGTCAAAAAAGAGTCTGTTGAAAAAAATGCCATCATGGTGGGCTACTGTAAAAAATCTTGGGCGTCAGTAATTAACAAATCAGCACAATGAGGTCGTGAAAAAGCAAAGCGAGAGGGTTGGAACCTGTCAGTGGAGTAACGTTGCGGTGGTTTGATGGTGGGGTAGAGTGCATCTTTGGATGTGGCTGCTCCCTCTCTCCGGAGCCAGGCCGAGGGTGGGGGGCCTAGGGGGGGCCAGTAACTGTCTTCACTCACTGAGCTCAGCAGCACCTCTGCCAGCTTCCTTGCTGCAGTCTGTAAAAGTACCAAAGTAGAATTTTTACTTGAAATATTTTGAACTGTTTGATTAAAGCTCTTGAGTACTTTGTGAATTATTCATACAGATCTTAAAATATGTTATTTTTGTGTGGCAACGTTTTAATTTGAATCCACGCTTAACATGGTTTTGTATTGTGAGGAAGCTGACCTTCCTGAAACTTTGAGACCCCCGTGACTCGACCACCCTGATCACACGACGTAGTTGGTGAGCACCTTGTGCTAGATGACTAACACAAACACACAAAGTGTATTTCAATGATTTTGAAACTGGAGATCAATCAAACAAAAACATACCAAGGAGAAGCAGATGAGAAAAGATCCACAAAAATATGCTCTTTTAAGATTATTGGATAGCCCATATTAATGCTTTAAGAATTATACTGTAATCATGCAAAAATGGTCAACCCAGGGAAAAGATGTTCTACTCTACCGATAGTAAGGGCAATCCTTTTAGAATCCAAAATGCAATACTGACACTTAGTGGTGAAACATTTGACCGCATCTTAATTTAAAAAAATCCTCTCCAAGAATTTTTCCCATGTTAACTTCCCAAATTTCTCAACAGACACTGAGCTGTGTTTCTGTGTGTGTGTGTGTGTGTGTGTGCACATACACTCACCCTCTCTGCAGCAAACAAAGGTACGCACTTTGTAGGGCTGCCTGGAGGAAAAAACTCAGGTCCAAGTCCATGGTTGGAGAACACAGAGTGACTTTGGCTGTCTTAGGGTGGGGTGTTGTAACTGTCTGAAAATAAATGTTAAGTTCAAGCAAATTTAGCGTTTATGTCCCAATCTTGCTTCCAAGAAGCTGCTTGAGCATATTTCCATCATGCCATTTTGTTGACTTTGCCAAAATAACATCCCACTTAATATGTAGCAATCTAAGATGATTAATATTGTTGCATTTACTACGGTGGGGCCTTGAGATACAAGTGAGTATGGCTCACGTGCCACATAAAAAAATAAAATAAAACTTAAAAAAAAAAAATCCAAATACAAAATAAAAAAAAGATAGACATATTTTCAAATAAATTGGTCAATTATTATTGACAGAATTATAAAAAATACAGTTATAAAACCAGAATGACTTTAAAATATGTATATCTTCCATTTTGGGTGTAATTCTTTTTTTCCTAAGCGGACAAGTGTCTGTTTCAAGTGAATTGCTTGAGCATGAAAGGTTGCCCACACACTCTCACACACACATTTGTGTAGTTTCATTTAAAACTGGACCGCTTGCACCAAAAACTGGATCAGAAGAGACATAAATCTCCTCAGGGCCACCTTATCAAGCTCCTGAAGGTACGACAGAGCCGCATCACAGGCCTTGAGGTAACAGGAAAGACTCTCCTCCTCCCTCTCTAACAGACGGATACGAGACAATGAAGATAGGGCCTGGTGGTCCAGAGACAGACCTGGAAGATACACATACACATGCCATGGTAAGGAATTCAATAAACAAAACAACCTGTGTCGCTTGTTTATCATTCCTTCTATAGCTTTAGCATGCAACTGTTGACTTCCGAGTTTGGAGACTAGAATATGTTTGGGATCCGTGTGACCTGTTTTCATCTCTTATTTCGATTTTTTTTTTTACCAGACTCAATTGATTTAACCTTGGCTAATTTTAACATATTTCGCAGGGTCACACAAATATATAAAGTGAAAATGTATGTAGTTGTAAAAGGAGAGCAACCACACAGTTAAAGTTGCCAAATTGTTTGCTGATTTCAAACATAGAGGGTTATAGAAATAGTAGCCCAAAGCAACTTAGAAATGAGAAGCCTCCCTGTGCTTCAGATATACCTGCCAAGCAGAAAAAAAAGAAGACTTTAACCATCTCCAATATTTTGCAATAATAGACTTCACACTGACTTATTATCATTTTTTCATGGGTAAACCATAAATGGTTTCATCCCCCTCTCAGAGTAAAAAGCCTGATATGGGTAGTATCTTCAGGCAAGACGCCAGGCTTCATCAAATAAGCAGAGCGCTGAAAATAGACATCATCGCCAAAACATTCCGAGCACTTTTAATTCCCACAACAGCATGCAGGGCAGGGCAGCAAAATCTAGAGAAAGCGAAGAATGAGTTGACTTTCTCAGGCAGCCTTTGACATCATTTATATTAGTCCGACCTAAAATAATTTGGAAGATTCTGCAAGAAACCAAGCTAGAATTCAAATCCGCTGGTGTCTGTGACATAATTATATTTCAGCAAGCAGGAAATCACATCCGCTCATCAGGAAAGATTCGGTGTAATGACATGATGATGATGATGATAATGATGATAACAAGATTAAGCAGTGTCATATTATGTGGATTTGATTCTTGACCCTTTCCACAGATTGTATATGAAAATGACTATAAAACATTTAAGGATCTGAAATTTGAACTTGTGTCTGGACGATCCATACGTGCAGTACAGAAAAATATGTCCAGGGGCACTTTTGAACAGATTGACTTGATTTTAAACAAAACATAAGTATTGGGTCTTTTCTTTTTTTTCCTTTTTAAAATTAAAAAAGATTCAGGGCTAAATTAAAGGCTTGAAGGTCTTTCTTCATATTGCTTTCACCAAATGAAAATAAAACAAAATAAATATATCAATGAGGGGGAAAAAATAAAAAATAAGGAGAGTCTTATATTCACCCAAAACACATTATTGAAAGGATATTTTTGACGCAGCCCATACCTTTAATGACAAAGGCCTCAGCCAGCAGGCGGAGATGGTAGATGGGTTGATCATCTTGTGTCAGCTCCTCCAGTCCCACCCTTGCACACATTCCCCGGGCATCGCGATGGCAACCTTGCACATAGTGCACTTTGGCCATCAGCAGTAAAGCCTCATTCAAATACCGGGGCTGGCAGAAAAAAAAAAAAAAAAAGAGATCTGTGGTAAATGCTTCCTTCTTTAGGTTGCTTGAATTGACAGAGTTGAATAATTCAAAGAGGATGAAAGACTGACAGTGAGACGGCCTCGGCTCAGGATGATGTTGAGGTAGCTTTTGGCCCGGCATAATCTGGGTTGCATTTTGTCCATCAAAGGTATGGAGCTCCTCAACAGGTCTGTATTTTCCTGCAGGGACTCTTCCAGCAGTGCTTCTGCCAACAGCAGCGTTCCATAATCATCTGAAGGCAGGACATAAAAAAGTCACGGTGAACAGCTTCCAGAAGTTTCACGTCAAGCTCAGGAGTCGACGCAGTTCCGGAGTGGATGTACTGCTAAAATCTTCGTTTGGATCTTCCGTGATACTTTGAAATGTGATCATTCAATCAGAATTCTGCATACAGTTTACACATTTTTGAATATGCACACTCAAATGAAGTGCTCCTCTTCAATGTTTTGTGTATGTTCATATGCCAAGTTAGTGAGCAGTGTTTATGTCCTGAAGTCAACTTTATACCACAGCTGTCCTACATGAACAGATTTTTAGATCTTTGTCATGATTACTAAATCAAAGATAGAATATAATTACTGTTGTTGACTAAAATTTCAACTTTGTCAAGAGTAACAAAAATGGAGGAGAAAAATCTATGAGATAAATACAATTAATTATATTAAGACCTGGATATTCACAAATGAAATTTGGGGTATTACAAAGCACTATGAATGATACTTTTTACAACCTTCATATAGTACACCAATATTATTAATATAATTAATATCACCAATTACACCCTGTCAGTGCCTATCAAAACAAGACAGAAAAGATGCATGTGTGAAATTTTCTTTGCATGTATAAAAGTAAGCTTGCTGCAACCCAAACTTCTTTCTTTTATTTATCTTTTGTCAGCCTGGTAAATTTGCTTTCTCTAAATTTGGTCTATTTTGGTTTATGTTAAATGTACTGTAAATGTCAAATGTGCAATGTTTAGTATTTAGTATTATTATTTAAAACAACAACAACTAACAAGCCCACACGGAATCAAATCATAAGACCTGACAGCAACAAGTTAGAACTGTACCGTTGTCAACAGTACAAAGTTCAACTTGAGTACGTAGTCACACAAATATCAGTACTTCCACTTGACTATACCGAGGAAACAAATTGAATTGTCGTCATGCAAACTTTGTGCGCTCACCATCTTCGTGCATACGTGCAGCCTGCATGTGTTCGACGATCGGAGGAATTCGGTCCCACTGACATTCGGCCCGGTACCGATCCAACTCCGCTTCCAGCCGCTGCTGGGTGAAGGAGATGCGGGATGCCATGGCAGCTCGATCCCGGTGTTGACCGCACTCCCCTGACACAATGGGAGTGACTGCAGACTTCCAGGAGAAATAAAAATGTAATCTTTGGAGCGTGTGCGCGTGTGGCTTGGGTTAGGGGGGGGGGGGGGGGGGGGGTCGCTTGCCATGCGTGTGGGTGTGTTCATACAGTTTTACAGTTACTTTGCGGAACAAATTCGTTATTGGCTATTTAATCAATTTATAAATATGAACTATTTAGTACTTCCAACGTAGATTGAAGGAGTCAGAAGTGAAGGCATCTGCTCTTAAGCTTTTTCCTTTAATACCTTAAGTGGATCAGGTAGAGCTGAAGAAACTGCAGTTCTGTGTCAAATAGTGCATATAAAACCAATAAATAAATAGTCTCATTGGAAACGACCCATATTCCCACTTTGTTTGGTTGTTCTGCGTGTTCCTGAGTCTGCAGTATTTGCAGGCTGGCTGAGGTCAACCGGACGGTTTCAAGGAAGGACTAAACATAAACACAGTTGAAGGGAGGATACAGACACAAACTACTTTATCATGGAACATATACAATCAAACATAAAATAAAACCTCAAATCTTCTGAGCAGGGATTTTGCCGGGTCATTTTCTCTCTGGAAACTTGACATCTTTCAGAAAAGCTCCCTATATTTCTCAGTGAAGGAGCTCGCTGCTTGCAGTTCCAATTGTGGCTTCGTGGAGGCTCTTTGGCGCCTCCTGCTGTCGAAAGTTGTCATTCGCCTTCACTTTTTTACAGTATGGCCTGAATAAATGAAACTTCTTATTTCAGCATTGACAACATTGTTGGCAGCAGGTTGCCACCAGGTGGCGCTACAGGAATGCTTTCATGTTGCACAAATACTTTTCACTGCAGGTTTGATTAGCTGCACCGCCTCAGAATTTCCACAGTGCCTGGTGTCGGTCACGTCAACTGGTAAATTTGGTAAGAAGCAGCCACGTTAGCTGGTTAACTGCCAAAATTGGTAAAGAACACAATTCATGATCATTAGTACTTTTACGGCAAGAGCACAAAATATTGTATCTATCTAGCATTCAACCTTTGACAGCTTCATAACTTCATGGTCATTGACTGTGATGAAATGGGATATTCCCCTTCCACATGCATGTTTACTGACTCCCTGGACTCTGATCTGGAGGTCTACCATTCATCCAACTGGTTTTTGGTGGTTACACTAAATAAACATCCTAAATTGGCACTGATATGCTCACATGGCAACGCCATATGCCGTGCATGCAATAAACGATATGAGACAGCCACCTTTTTGTAGCATTAATCTCATTTGACTATGCAAATCACATTTCGCTTTATACTACTCCTTTGTGAGTTTTGCAGGAGATCAATCAACAAAGCCATTTTTAACCGGATTGTTAACTTTATGACATGTCTAGCTTCTAGGGGTTGATTATTACCTTAAAACTGAAGCACTAATGTACTCCAGAAATTTCTGCACAGTAGCTAAATGACCGTATGTTTGCTTTAGAGCACACATCAGTACAAGGACGGGCACATTTACTGAAGTTGTGAAAGCTGTTGTTTACATGAGCAACTTGGTGATCGATGTTGGTATTCATGCCACATGATTTTTATCAGATGGTCCAAGTTTGCTTGCTGGGTCTCTCCGTCTGTCGTCGATCTCAGCCTGGGATGGCCACTTCTCTGTCTATCACGGATCAGCTTAATGTTTAGCCTAAGATACACACACACACAGACACACACACACACAAGGGATTAAAAATCCACAGGGAAACGTGCTGTCCGAGGATGGAGGCGCGCGTAGTACATGAGAGGAGAGCACAAGGTGGCGGCCACTCAGGTGAGAATTACGGACGTTAACTCAATCTTAATGACTGCTCATGTTTATAATTGGTGACTTAATGTATCCTTTATTGGCAATGGCAAAAAATAACAGATGGAGCTCGAGTTATTGTATTATAGTTAAATGTCAAGGAAATACAATGAAATTGCAATGAAATCTGCCTCATCTGTTTTATTATGAGAAAAAATAACTTTGAGTTTGAAATGCTAGTGCGCTTTTTCTAAGTCTTTGCTTGGCTAAGGTCACCTAGTGTCTCTTTAATCCTAATTAGAGAAGGCACAGAAGATTGTCAGCCCTTGAGCTGACACGCCATTATTGGTCAGTTTGAAAGCAACATTTCTGGTATTCAACTGTGGTAGCAACTATTTTAATTCTTAATATAGTCCCTCAAAAGGAAATTCAAGCCACACTCCAATATTTATGTTTTTTTACACACCACATATAGAACTTAAGTTGGACAGAAGCCAGCAAGCAAACTACAATTTTTTTTTAATTTTCATACATTTGTATCTGTAATGGAACACAACGGATTGATCTGATTCAAGATTCAAGAGTTTTTATTCGCCTTGCTGTATTGGAGCCGAAAATATTCTAATGGATGTTTTTTTCACAGTGCAATAACAAGCTTTTCTTGGTGGCAGGACATGTTGGACACAATGACCCAGCAGAATTTTGTGACAGGGTTTCCATGTGTTCCCTCTCTGTGTTGGCTCGTCTCTACGTGTACGCGTTGCACGGCTGCCTCTGTGAAGTGACTTTCACTGCTGTGCTGGACTGGTGCACCATCCAGGACAGGAAGATGATGGGATACAGCAGCCTTTGGGCGCTGCCTATGTATGCCACTGCAATCTATCTGATGGAGAATCTGAGAAGCTGGTTGCTGACTCATCTTCAAGGACTCTCCGTGCGTCTGATAACCTACACGCTTTTCATCTACCTGTGGGAGTTCACCTGGGGGAGCGCGCTCCGGCTGCTGGGGGCTTGTCCTTGGGACTACTCGGGTTATAAATACAATCTGGGAGGAGTGGTGACTTTGGAGTATGCACTACCTTGGGCGTTTGCAGCCTTCTTAGCAGAGCAGCATGTGATCAAAAATACTCTGAGGATAAGAATGTGCAAGTGAACGTTTATTGCTACCATTTGGGCTTCCAGCAGCTGCTATCAGCAATTATTTTGGAACAAAGGACATTAAAGCAAATTTATGATCCCACCATTGTTTTTATTTATATGCAGTTATGTTCAACTCCTTTTCCATGTATAATCGGTTTTTCAATTTATTTTTTGTTTTTATTGTTCTGAATCAGATTTTTTTTCTATTCAGATTTGAGATATGACATCTCATCAAAAATGGCTGCAGCATTTTTATCCAATGTACAAGAAGACAATGTGACTTTATTGCGAGAACGTTACAAGTATGTAAATTCCTCATCATCAAATGGAATTTTTTCAACAATGCAAACAGCAATTTAGTCATTCACCACAGCCGTTGCCAAAAAGCAGGCCAAAGGGGTTCACATTTTTTCAACCTGCACTCTGAATTTGACATGGTGTGTACAATAAATACATAAATTAATAAAACTAGTATTTGTGTGGTATTCGTTTAATTAAACTAGTGTTGGTCTGTTGATTTGATATCAATGTCACACAGGTCAGGTCACTTTTGATGAGCAATTATGCAGTCATACATGATTGCATTTTTATGCCTGAGGAATTTCTGAGTGTGGCATTTGGTGGCAGGTGTGATCAGTGTCTTTTACGCTCAGGGTTTTGAACCACAACCAGTGCAACAGTCTGCACATCTCTCTTCCACTGGTACCTACATGAGTAGAAAGGAAAATAAACTGCATTAAAAAAAATCATTACCAGTGATATGCTCCATGTAAATTGATTGAATGATCGATCGATAATCATTGCGAATACTAGAGTGTAGGCTACTGACTGTGTGTGCTCGGGAATGAGTAGACTGTCTCCGGCAGAGAGCTCAAACTCCTGCTCATTCATGGTGACTGCTGATGATCCCTCCTGACATGAAAAGCAGAAGGGGAGATACTATGATTTTTTTTTTTATTTTATTATTAATTTTGCAAAATGTCACAAAAATGGGCAAAAAGACCAACACGCTGTTATAAGTCTTATTCAAATGAATGATTTACATTCTTGCAAAAAGTTCCATGTCTAAAATCATTCGTACATAATATATTGATAGAACACACCAGTTGCCAAACCCATACATCACTTTGTGGCAAGGATGCCTCAGACAAACCAGGTCCAAACATAGTTACCTGTCAGGGTTACAAAGAACTGTATTATTTCATTTTTATACTTACCAGCACCTCTTTGAAAATATAAATAGGTTATATATGAATATAAATAGGTTTGATTATTTTAATGAAAATGTCCCATCCCTCATTGTACCTCCGTCTCAAACTGTGCACCAAACATGTTAATGGGGCTGCCGTTGGCAAGGAATGCTTTTTGTTTTTCCAGCCAGGACTTAAAGCAGAATGGCGACATCACGTTCATGTTGTTCATCTGGAATGGAGGATCTCTGAAGACTTCATCTGCCCCCAAAAAATATGAATGATCATAAAATTCTGAAAAGGTTAAACAATTGCAGGTCAGAAACAGCAGCTCACTCGGATCAGGTTTCCCCGTCTTGTACTGCATTGATGCCAAGAACCTGATAATAAAAGACACTTTATCTTAAATCGAGTCTGACCAGTGTGTAAACATGAAATGAGCTTTTCTTACTCTTGGATTATCGGCACCAGCTCGGTTCCGAGATTTTTGCAGTAGAACCATTTCTCAAACAGGATGTCAGTTGTGTTGTCAACATAGTACCTGAAGGCACCAGCACATGCTTGTGTCTACATGATGACTGAACCAGAAACACACACATGCATTTTGCATAATAACAAAAAGAAAATCATGCAATACAAAATGACCGGTCAGCTACATTTCATCTTAATCTATTATTCGGCCATTTTCATTTTTTTTTTCCAAGTAAGATGAATGCATCACCTGAGGCAGTCAGTCTCCGCGAGCAGCCGTTTCCTCTCTACCACGAGTCCCACCGTATTGGCCTGTCTCTGAGGGGAATGGGGGATCCGAGCAGGCAGCAGAAACATCTGAAAATGAAAAAAAGAGACGATTTCAAGAGAAGCATTATCAATAGAACTAAATAGATAGATCAATAGAATGCTACATATCAGCATCTCATATGATAAAATCCAATTAAAAACAAAAAATTGGATCTGGAAGGCAAGGCACGTATTTATACTTTCAGCTCACCTCTCCCTCCTTGATGTGCACATCCTTGTGCTTGCCATTTTCAATCACCTTCAGACACATGTCCCCCTTCAACTGGTAGAAAAGCTGTTGGAAATACAGTGTACAAAGTTGTTGATCATTTTATAATAAGGCAACATCAACCTACAGTTTGCCTCTTGTCTGGATATACAGTGATGTATAGGTGAGTTCATGGAGGATAGGTATGACCTGAGCAGGGCCACACAGGGGATTTCACTACAGTATCAGTATAAACACAAATAAGGCTGCTGGAGACTTATTATATTACTTATTATAAACAATCCTAAAGTGATTTAAAAAAAGTCTACCTGATTGTTTCTATGGTAAAACAGTTATTTGCCAAGTTGTCATACCTCCTCCCCTTCTTCTATATGGTAATCCTTCCTGGTATTTGGTCCTCCAACAAACATAATGTTTAACTGGGAAAAGT
This sequence comes from Syngnathus typhle, assembly GCF_033458585.1. Taxonomy (NCBI): domain Eukaryota; kingdom Metazoa; phylum Chordata; class Actinopteri; order Syngnathiformes; family Syngnathidae; genus Syngnathus; species Syngnathus typhle. Next base: position 6,346,696 of record NC_083745.1, read on the forward strand.
GCCTGAATGAGATATAAAAACAACAATGAAACAAACGAGCATTCCATTTCTTGATGATGCCAGATCGGAAATCTCTGAATCTCAGCTTACTCACATCAGCTTGTTGCAGACTGGTGGCCGGAAATTATTCTGGTTCTCTGCTATCCATTTGTCCACATTCACAAGAAGATGATAATCATTCATTATTTCAATCGAAGTTTGGGGCCTTGCTGCTGTATTATGCCACAATGGCCTCTTTTCTCTTACTACATGAAGCAGCCTGACTTTTCCCTTAAAGTCCAAAATGCAAAAGTAGGCAGTGGCAACTGGGAGGAGTTTTGCAGTGGTGAAAGGTCACTTGCATTTTAGCAAGTCATAACATTTGTTACAGTTGTGCAATAATAATAATAATAATAACAATAATACTAATACTACTAATACTAATACTAATACTAATACTAATACTAATACTACTACTACTACTACTACTACTACTACTACTACTAATAATAATAATAATAATAATAATAATAATAATAATAATAATAATTATTATTATTATAACAATAATAATAATTATAATAATAGTAAAAATAATCAACTTCGTGTCAAATGCCTTTCAGAATGTATAGCATTAGGTTTCAATCGTGAAAATGTCCTAATTATGTAGTTTGTAGATTTGTTTTTTTTTTTCAACGTCAAAAAGCGAATGGAAATTCAGCAAACTATATGGAGGTATACATCTTGTTTTACTTATATCGTCTTTGCCAACCACAACCAATCACAATACGATGTCGTGTACAAGGTGGAACTACGGCAAGCGACTAGTTTGGCGAACCTGTGACTGTTCCTGGCTACTCAACACCAAGGAGCGGAACAGTCAACTTGGAGTCAGGTAAAATAAAAGAAACGTATGCAGCTCTGTGCTTACTATTTAATGAAACGAATTCCACTGCAATAATATGTGCCGCACAGTGAACGCATTGTAAATAATCTATCCGTGCTAGCTGTCGTACAACAAGCAGATTTGCGGCAACGTCATTGCAATCAATGCATTGATTTTGCTGTCAATTATTATTTCAATTCATAGTGTGTAATACAATTGGATTTTCTTATACTTTCCAGCTAAAATCCCCGTTAATGTTTTCCCAACCATCTAATGGTTAAAAAAAAAAGTTGCAATACGTTGATGACATGGCTAAATGAACAAAGATATATCATGGCACACAGCACACTAATGTGCCAAAGCGCCGTGGTTGGGAATCAATGTTTAAGTTTATATAACTAGAAAATCATTAACTGAAGTCTTTGATCGTGTGCCAAATTCCAACACGATACAGCAGCACAATAATCTTTCTTGTAACTTTTTCCCTGCAGGTGTCTCTTGCAACAAAATGAAACATCACAGTCTCCTCCTTTTCTTGTCCTCCTGTCTTCTGAGTGTCCTCTCTCATGTGGACGCTGTGCAACAGAGACAGCCCCCCATTGTCGAGAATGCAGCTCACTTATCCGGCCACGGTCGCTTTGACAAAAACATGGTCCAGGATAAAGAGTGAGCGATGCTTCGAAATTCCACAAGCGATTACACTTTGCACACACCCAGCTTGCAGTGTGCAACAATTTGTCTCTTGTCTCACAGCCACATTATGGAGCATTTAGAGGGTGTGATTGACAAACCAGAGAAAGACATGTCACCTCAGGAGCTTCAGCTTCATTATTTTAAGATGCACGATTATGATGGCAACAACCTGTTAGATGGGCTGGAGTTGGCTACAGCGATCACCCACGTCCACAGAGAGGTAGGAATCCAACCCCCGTTTTTTGTGGCTTTAATCAATAATTCTTTTGACGAAGGGCTTAAATCGCAGTGCAATTGAATGAATGTCAATTATTTGTGACTTTTTGCTATTTGAGAGCTTGCCTACAACACCTGGTATCTATCTCCTGCAAATAGCAGGTGGTCCACTGTTCACGTATTGTGAATTGTTATGTCATTTCATTGTCTATAGCTTTTTTTTTTTTCATTATTCAAAGTGGCTCAGCTGAGCGGTAGAATGGCGCCCTCTATTGACCAACTTGTATTCACATAACTGCAGCTGCTTTTTACATGTACTTTTGGTTATTTGTTTGTCGTTTAGGAGAGAGGGGAGGACAGCAAGCCAATAGGAGAGGAAGATCTCATGAAGCTGATCGATGAAGTTCTGAGGGACGATGACAAGAACAATGACGGTTATATAGATTACGCAGAGTTTGCCAAATCACTAGAGTAATACGTCACCCTGCACAATACTGTTTTCTTTTTTTATGTTCACAACAAAGCTGTAAAGGAGCAATGGCTTTCCGGAAGAGCGCCAATCTCTTTTGCACGGACCAGTCAGTTTTGTTAGTAGCAAATTATGTTTACTCTCTCATCTGGAGCAGCAAACCTGCCGGTTCAAAACAGTAGAACGAGCAATTCAGGCTAACTCACGCAAGCAAAATCTTCCATGCAAGCATTTTCCATTCTTGTAGTTTCCTACAATTAGTGCCTCGTTAAAAGCTGATTCACATCAAACAACCAATGAAAAGTTGTCTGCCACTGGGACAGTGTAAAAGCGCTGTATAGTGCAGCTACTTGCAGCATTTTAGGCTGAAACCTGCTATTTCTTCCTGAAAGTTGTATCTTGGTGATGAATGTCTAAAGTATTGTACGTATGAGCCAATAGCTGTCATCCTCACCGTGTTCGTGCATCCAACGGGTACGTGACAGAAGAACATGAATGTAACGCAGTGCTGTCCTGTGCAATGCTGCCTCTGTATCACTGAACAAGACTAGTCGCCTTGCTGCTGTTTAGTTGGTCAACCCATGAAGCTAAGCTCACGCACAACATGCTCATACATATACGCACACACACAAGTTCACGTATAAGCTGCCTCGAGAAAAACAGCTTTTAAATTGTCAAATTCATCTGTGATTTTTGATAATGTACAGTTTGTTATTCTATAAATATATATTTTGTCATCTTATATCTATTCTTCACAGGTTGTTTAATACAAGTATTTAACAAAAAAAAAGCATAATAGAACTAGAATGTGAACTATTAAAATCTGTTATCAACAATGTTATTGTGTTGTTTTTATTGATTTTGCCGACCCCAGCTAATACACACCTTAAAAAAATGACTTAAAATAATGAAAAATAACGTTTACACCATTCTTTTGTTCCGTCTGAGCTGTATACAATGATATTGTGGCTATGAACACCAGCAGCACAATTATTGCTCAATAGTAAAACCTTTGAAAATCATTTGAAAATATTCTCATCCAAGTCACAAATAAAACATTACAGAGAACATGCATGTACTTAGGTTTGCTGATACATGCTTCATTCTAAGTTGGAACTCTAAAATGCTTAGCTCCAATGAGAGGAGGGCTCCAGGGGCTGCATGGATGTCAAAGAGAACATTGTTGAGGTCAGGTTGCTCCTCACATGACTGTACCATTCTTCATGCTGCTGCTGAGAGCTCACCTGCGGTGCGACGGAAGGACACGAGCTGATGGGACCTTGGGGGTGATGGGGGTACACTCTGGCAGGCAGCACCGCAGTGACGTGTGGAATGTGGCCCAGTGGCTGGCCGTAATACTGCCGGGCCATGGACGGTGCCACATGCATGCTGCCCAGTAGTGCCCTGTGGCCCGACATCATACCCAGTGGGTGCACTTTTTGGGAGACCCGCTCATGCTTGCGCTGTTTGGCTCTCCTGTTCTGAAACCACACCTGTTGACATGCAGACAAGAAGCAAATGTCCTGCAGTCATTCCTGACATTTTAGTACAATAGTCTTAGCAAGCAAATTGCTTTTTCAAATTTATTTTTCCTTAATTCTTGATGTACAACAATTCTATGAATTCATATTTCTCTCGGAATCACGGGAAAGTCCATTTTAAAACTGCCCAACTTAAATCGGATTGAAGTTTGTCGCCTTGAGTTTGACCTATTTTTGAAACGGTAAACAGTATTTTTCAATTCTGCTGGTTCACCAAAAAAAACCTAGCCCTAACACTAACCCCTAACCCTCGTCATTTTGGAGTAAAAAAAGTTGACTATCGTCTGTCCAGTCCCTAGCAGGTACCTGAATGCGAGCCTCGTTGAGCTTGGTGATTCGGGCCAGCTCCTCTCTGTAGTAGATGTCAGGATACTGGTTCTGTCCAAAGGCCATCTCCAGATGTTCCAGCTGCTTGTGGCTGAAGGTGGTGCGGAGGCGCCTCCTCACCGGAGACTGAAAGGCTCGACTCCGTCGACTAAGACTCGCAGCCGCAGAGGTCTCACACAATGACCCCTTGCTCAACGAATCTCCAATCTCTGCTTTCAGGATGAACAAAGAGGGTGAGGTTTTGCACCTTTACTTCAAGACAATTCCTCAGATCCTGTTTCCTCATTTTCTTGCATTTCCCACGTTGGCATCTCGCAAAAAGCATGACTTAACTCGTTAGCTCAATGATGACGTTTTTGATAAAAGAGGGATTACCCAGACTTGATGGTTCCCACTGCCATGAGGCAACATGAGAGCCAGAGAGCTTTTGCAGCCAAACACAAGCTTGTGAGAAAAAGTTACTAGAAACGCAGGGATTTGACGCAGATTATTTCCACAACTACCAGCAAAGGGACTAATTTGCCAGAGTGGGGGACTGAGCCAACCTTGCCCTGTCACACAAAAAAAGGCCAATTTGAGTCGTCTATGTTGCTTGCATTTTAAATGTGACAGTGATGTCATTCTTCATTTTATTCATATTCATTATATGTATAAAATACTTTATATATAATACTGTCACACATACCAGTGTCACCATTATATGCATGCATTATTCATCATTATCATTATTCATTATATATATATATAAAATGTATTTAATTTTTTTATTTTAGTTCATATTCATTGTATACAGTCTGTATTCAATCTATTCTATTCTACATTATAGGTGTACACTAAAATGTAATGAATTAAAAATAACTGCTACAATGGCATTGTTTTTCCCAAATGGTAAAAGAAGGATTATGAATAAATATGGTTTTGCAAACTTACCTGCAGTGGAGCTGACAGTGGCCATGCTAGAGTACACATCAGAACAGTCCTGGTGGCTCCTCGTTGCATCCCCTGTTACTTTTACTTGGGCCATCGCTGCACTGTTCACTGATGGGATGGTCAGCGCTATGTGGCCATCCAACACTTGCACACACAGCCCAGCACCAGCAATGTCACGTGTCTCCTTACCTTTGTGTTCTCAGGTGTGGATGAGAGCCTGGGACCAATGTGACATAACAGGGTGGGTGAAATCAAATATTTCAGTTTTTAGTTTGTTTGGCAAGTGTTTTTGCTTGCAGATCATTGGGGTCATGCAGTGGATTGTGATTTATAATTTTAGTAAGATTTAGTTTATTTTTTGCTGTTAGTTAGTTAGCTAGTTAGTTAGTTAGTTGGTTAGTTAGTTCTTAGAGACTTTATGTCAAATTGATTTATAAATTTAGTAAGATTTAGTTTATTTTTTGCTGTTAGTTAGTTAGTTAGTTAGTTAGTTAGTTAGTTAGTTAGTTAGTTAGTTAGTTATTAGAGACTTTATGTCAAATTCGCAGAAAAAAATTCTTTATTATGCAGGCTGTGTGTGACAGTGATGAAATCTTTCACATTCTCTTTCACATATGAAGGATGAAAGTGACTCAACATTTGAACACAACTACCATCCATTGTGATAATTGATCTCAAAATAAAATATATGAATCTGAATGATTTAAATGAAAAACTCATGATTTATGAAATATCCTAGGCGAGAAGCTGATTACACGTTGGACTGGCCACTCATGGGGCACTTATGGAGTGTGCCAGAAAAGTTCCAGGACTGATGTTACAAAAAGCTGTGGATGGACGATTAATTGCACGGAGAAAATCCACACCAGACTGAGGAGAATATGCAAATTCCAGACAATAACACGGCGCGAAGATTCTACCCCCAATCCTCAGAACTGTGAGGCAGATGTGTGTAACCAATAGTCAGTCCGTTATGCCACACCGGTTTAATATAATTCTTCCAAAACATATCTCCATGTAGTCACGATATATGCTGATGTCAGCATCTTTTATTGCCCGTGGAGCCCACTTTTTCCATTTTCCTCCTGAAAAAAAAAATCAACACCATATTCAGCAGAAACGACGGTAATTAAATGCTGGTAAGTAGGAGGATCTTACCTGGGTATTGAAGCGCGGATCAGTGATTGGTAACGTGCAGTTCAAGTAACGCGCATTCGTGCGGGGACGAGCATAGTGTCAAACTCATGGACAGAGCTCATTGTCAAACAAGCAAACTCATCAAAAGCAACGCGCCACCGGTAAGGTGTTTAAATCCTTTTTTCATTCATGATCTGCCAATGATGTTTTGTAGCTTGTCATGCTGATCGTTTGGTGAAAGCACCATTTTAATCCGATGTTTAGTATTAAAGTCCAGTAGTTCATTTGTCTGGAAAAACATTCAAAACGTCGCGCTGTTTAGCTTTTCCTGGTTGCAGGGAAAACTGCTTATTCACATTGCATGTTGGGCGATGTAGTCTGTTCATTTGGTATTGGGCTCATCAATCCTATTTGTAATTCTATTTGTATATGGAATAATGAATGTGAATTGTTGTCTTTATTTAAGCAACATTTAAATACTTAAGTATTTAGTTGTTGCTTGAATAAAGTCAACAATTCATTATATGCAATTGCATATGCATTTCCATTGTAATGTATCAATGGGGTTTTGTTTGGTCTGCAGGTTTATAACCTGCTACTGCTGCTGCAAATGTGGATATAAAGAAACTAAAAATATGTTTACAAGCTGAGTTGAAACAACGTTGTTGCTCTTTTGGTACCCCTTTTGACGGGAGAAGTTGGAATAGCCGAACAATATATCATATCATATAAAAGTCCTTCATTAAAGTCCAAACATGCTCATGTCCTCCTTAAGCAATGCGATGCATGCTCCTCAATACAAAGTTACTTTCGTTGGAAATCTTGTTGTACTTATCATAAAGATGAAATGAACCACACAATTGTTTTTATATAAGTTCTAGCCATATGTTGTGCAGCTTTGTATTGTCCTCAGTGACAGTTTTATAACTGACGGATGGCAATGATCCCGGTGCATAGGCCATGCTTGTTAATGAAAAGAATTTTACCAAGATCATTTCTGACTTTAAAATAACAAACAAAGGTTAGGGCTTCAAACTAGTGTAAGACTTTCGAAGGATGATTTAATAATTATCTACCATAAGTTACTTCAATGGACCAGTTGGTTCGGCCGCAAACGCTGAGTGAGCGTTCAAATGAGACACTGAGACAATATCAAGTCATAAATATTTAAAAACATTATTCTGTGTGCTTGTCATCAAAACCACAGACAAGTGTAATAGCAATTATTTGTGCTTTTAATTCAACAAAAGTGAACATAAATTGACCACACTAAATTATACAATGTTGAAAAAAACAATATTGCTTTTTGCTGGAAATATGAACTATATTTAACACAGAGCAACCCAAGCATTGTCTTCTTCTTAATCGTTAAAATAAAATGTTAATACACTCCCACTTCCCAAGCAGGAACTGCGAACATGCATGTGGTTATATGATAAGACTATTTTTAATTCCACGAGGCAAAAATGAGGCTCAATAAAAGGCACAAGGCTTCTATGACTACAATTTTCAAATGACTAGAATACAACCATTAAGTAAGCTGGCTACATGCCATTTAATTGTGACTAAATGCACACACTTTTCCATCCTTTACAAAGAGCCTGCAGATCAATACTACTTTCCACTTTTGGCCACTTCTTGCACGGCTTCGATCCACTCCTTTCGCTCTTCGGCAGTGGCCGCCTGCAGGAAGTACTGCGTTTCATCAGAGGTGATGATCTCAAACAAGTTGCCGTCAACGTCGTATCTTTTGGCTGTAATGGCGGGAGGTAAACGGTTGAGAGATGAAAAAGGACTGAGGAGGAAGAAAAGGGACACTTTGTGCTTCTCACCCACCATCAGGGGCGAAATCCACAGCCGTGACCACGGACCCTCGCAGATAGATGGACCCCAATGGGTCAGCACCCTAAATTGGAAGATTTTGTTTTTGTCACACTCTTTCCCTATTTGAGTTACAAGCGTAATCAGGGAACAATTGAAATTTGTATCTCGAGGCATGCATATTTGCTCCAATTTAGGTATACACTCGACAGCTATTAGAGGAGGGCCATTATTTGAGGTGAAATGTATTATTTACCTTGGTGGGGTCGTAATAATGCATGTAGGCAGGGTCGTTCCTCAAAATGAATTTCCGGACTTTCCAGTTTTTTCTCTTGTGGCCCTGTGAACAATGGAGCAATTCAAATCAGAATTTTCAGCATGGAGATTGGACTGGAACACTTTGTACAGTAGTTTGCCTTGAGTTAGTACCTGTTTTAGCAAACAGCCTTGTTTGACGATATTCCCTCTGAATTCTTCCTTGACAAGAGTGTCCTCGTCACTGGAGTAGCTTTCGCAGAAAAAGCCGCTGTCTGCCTGTCACAATGCGGCACATGCTCCAAAATCTCTTAAAATCTTCAAATGTCATTTTCTAAATCAACCTATTTAATTTGCCCGTCTAAATCAGGGATTGTCAACCGGTGGTCCGCGGCCCTTTAGTGGTCTGTGGCAGTATTGGAGGTGGTGCGCGGAAATAGAAAATAATTAAAATTTTTAAAAATAAAATGGATTTATTATTTAGACTTTTTTCCAGCTAATTATATATTGCAGGTGGTCCAAAAAATTGGAAATAGAAGATAATGATAGCATTTTCTTAATAAAATTGATTTATTTAAACTTTATTTATTTTCCAGATATTTATGAATCATGTACTCATCCAAATTTTGTCAAATGTAGCTGAGATTCCCAAAATAGAAAAACAGATGCAAATAAATAGCCTTGGACTAAACCAGTTGAAAATCCCTGGTTTATACGAATGACTTTGCTGAGCATATTAGTATGACTGGCCTCAACTTACAAAGTAGTAAAAAGCCTCGATCTGATCCAAGAAGACGGACTTCTCACTGCTCACCGCTCCCTCCTTTGAAAGATCGCCGGCGGGCTGCAGGTAGCCCTCGTTCAGAAGCCCCGTAGCTAACATAAGCGCCTCGGGCCTGTTCCTGGCTTTCTGCTTGGATATGAGCCACTCCAACACTGTGGAACCTTTTAAAGAAAGTATTAAAGTGAAACTTGCAAGAATAAAAAAAAAAAGGAACCGTGACGAAAAGCAACACAACCAGTGAAGCAGTGGTTGAAGATTCTTTTCTCTCGCTCCAGTTTCAATTCCTTCACCCCTTCATCCTGGTCCCTCAGTTGATTGTACAGCTCACTAGAACGACACAATGGCATTTTTTTTTCTCAAGATTGTCGCATTAGTAACTTTATGATGAAACTTTCATGAGCTTACGTCAGGTTGACTGTGTCGGGCAGGCGAATGGAGCGTCTGGTGGACTTTCTGGCGAACTTCTTGCCCCCTTGCAGGCACTGAAGCGCCCTCTTGATGTCCTTCACCCACAATTCCCTCTCCTCTGTGTGTGACGCTTGGAAGAAATGCTCCCGATTCTTCTGTGTGGTGATCTTGAACACCAACTGAAGAATGAAATCAACTTCTGATGTGCACTTCTGCTCCAAGTTGTGTTTATGTGTGTAAACGACACAATATAGACCTACCATTCGGTTGCCACAGTCCTGACAAGGACTGATAATGGTGGCCCCCTTCAGTGGGATCATCCCTTTGGGAGACTGAGCTGTTTTCTTCTTGTAGAAATCCAGCCCGTCGTCAGACAGGACCGCCCACACAGTAGTCCAGTAATTTAACAGTGAGCTCTTTGAGTCAGGAAAAACATGACATTATTAGATGAATATTTGTACTTGTGGTGATCTTTTGTACGTAAATGTCAATGTGATGAAGTGAATGGATGCGTCACTCCCCCCTCAGGATGACCTTTCATAATTTAACTCAAAAGCCGCATTGGCGCTTGATTGTTTAACGACTACTTCCCCATTTTTCAACATCTCATCTTTGTCAAGTCAAGAATCATTTGTGTTGATCAATTACTGCAAGATAGAAGGGGGTGATTTATGTCAAACTTTAGAGGAATTATGTCGTAGTTTTTACATTTTTACAGTTTCCTGATGGAAATGGTTATTAAAAATTAAATGTGCTGTTAACTTCCACTTAAGTTATTTATAACTGAACTGTACGTAATACATTTACTGCACTAGACTATGTGAAGAACCCGCGTACCATTAGCAGCACCAAAGTTAAATTCTTAGTTCAACTTTCTGTCCCTTATTTGAACTTGTAATGGCAATGCAAGCTGCCTTTGTGTTGTTTTATCCCAGCTGTAAGAAGACAGCTCAAACACTCGAGTGCAGTATTTTAACTACATGCCACGGCACAAAACACGAGCTGTCTCATGATCATGCTTGCAGAATTGCGTTGCTCGGCAGTACATAAATCACCTTGGGGATTGGACTACCTTGTTCGAGAAGAATGATCACATGACAGCCCCTCTGGTGTAATTTAAATACACTTGCCTTCAGTTTAGCACAATGAATAAAATGGACACTTTTTCCGTCTGAACCAGACTGGAGAGGTCAATAGAGGAAGTGAGTGTTCTTACCTTTTTGACCAAGTAACCCTCTCTTATCTGTTGAGGCTCCATCACTTTTACTTCACTCGCCTCTTCTTTGCTGGGCCGGTTGACCGACTTTTCCTTTTTCTATGCCCCCCGCCCCTTTTTTTGATATTTACTTATTTTTAAGAATATTCTTCTGTGTGCTTGTCATCAAAACCACAGACAAGTGAGCAGGAAGTGGCTTTCTGGGTGGGGGTTTGTGTGTGGCAGATGAGCCGGCCATCTCCTTCCTCTTTTTTTTTGTCAGCTGCTTCAGCTGACATTTGTATGACTCGCTCAGCTTTTGACACTTTTTGGAGCATGACTCATTTCACAAATGCTGTTTATGTTGTATTGTTCTTAATTCATTGCAGAACATTTTTGTTTTACTCCTGCATAGCAAAACATTTTAATTCTTTTGACGCGTTGATGTCAACAGCCGATCCTTTTGCTTATAAGATAAAATGCCTTTTCACTTGCTTTAAATTTTTATTTTTTAACTTTTTGTGGTGATGACTAATGCGGTGACAAAATACATGACTCCTTCATGACTAACACAAGCCTGAATTTTAGGACACAAATATATCCTACATCATTTTTCTTCCAATCTGTTTCTTTTCTAGTGTGGAAAAATAACCAAAATAGAGGTGAAGAGAAAATGCCAGTTAAAATAGAGTTGCAAAGTGTCATTTATCATCCATCAGTAATCAACCATGGTAAAAATGTTTAATGATTACTTTTGGATAGATAAAACATTGGTTGTGTTAAATTTTGTATTAAATTATTACTGGTGCTTTGGTAGTTGTTAAATGATGACAAATGCAAGTAATGAATTATATCTGAATTATGCAGACCCCCAAAACCAATGCTTAATTTTATTGTAATGCTGTTGGTGCTCCTCTAGAGGTTGCTATTTAAACACTGTTGAAATGTACATTCAAACGAGGCGCAATTCTAAAACTTTGAAAACGTGTTGTGGACGATGAAAACTAACCATAACAAAAACGCAGGCATGGTGACGTGAACAATTTCGTATTTATGACGTCATACAGGGAAACAATTTAACGCATCTCCTAGTCTTGCAAAATGATAAGATAATGAATAAAATGTCACAGTCATTATTCCTCAGTTCACTGACAGTTTTAAACGTCAATGCATGCGCGCAGGATGCTCGTCTCGTGCACAATAAATGGACCACTCTTGCTATTGACGTCAATGGACGAGACTGACGTAATTAAAAAGGCGGTGCCATTTTTATATCCCACCTTTACAACCTCCTGATTGGCCAGGTTTGACATTTCCCCCCGCCTACTATGGTAGAATCTCCTCTCTCATTGGCTTTTGGCGTGCCAGCGATTGAACCGGCTCAAGGGCACAAATAGATTAACAAAGAACAACAAAAATGCTGCACGCAACGTCACGTATGGTGCCAGCTTTGATCGGGACAGAAACAACTTAGAAAAAAGCTGCTGCATCGATGGAAATGCTTTTCAAGTGACTACAATTGAGTCATTACGTTTATTCCGGTAAGTACATACAATTTTCTTTATTTGTGTCATTCTGTAAGATCCTATTTGTATGTGCAGAATCAGCTAATTCTATATTGAATGCGTTTGTTTGTGTATCAACATGTCATGACAAGAGGCCATCATTTTTAGAATTATATTAGTATTTGCTAGTTTCAGGCTCAGCTATGTTTTGCATCACAGTTTAGCTCGAGTAAACAGAAGACAGACATAAAAAGGCACGTGAGAGAATAATGTTGATCATAATCCATGCACACAAGACAGCCCGTAACAAAATAGTTATTTATCATGCATAGTTGTCAAATGTCTAACTAACCAGTATAACCAGTAACTTGCTGTCAACACACGACCTAACATTCATTGACCTGATCTTATGTGACCCATATTGAGTCCAGTCTTTTGTCACTGCTTGTGTCCCACTTACAAGCTTCATTGGAATTTGGAACATGCTTTAAAAGTGGAGCAACTAAGTAAGGCTTAAGAAACAAAGCAGCAGACCAGAAGAGCAGTGGTTTAGCGGAGTAAACTTGCTATTAGACTAGTATTTGTACCAATAATTAACTTGGATAGCGAGACCTCCAAAGTAAACAGCAATTACACCCACCGTTTCCCTAATCATTGGTGCATTCAGATTGTTGCTCAAATGTGTTGTTTGATTTAGTCAGTGCCCCAAAAAAGGAGGCCCGGAATTCAGTGTATCGGGCAGTACAGATGGAAACAGTTCATTACTTTATGACATAGACTGAGGCTACTCTTTGGTTACAATATGTTCTGGGTCTATGTTTATCATCACATATCTCTGATCTTTATGTAGTAGAAACCAAAAATGGAAAATATGATTGTAGCGATCATTTAAGAAGCCTTTGATGTGTTAACGGTCTATATTGACTTTAAACTTTTTTTTTTTTTTTTTTTTGCATCCTCTCAAACCAAGACGCCCTATATGCAACCTAGCCCTGAAATCTTCCTCTGATGGATAGCGGGGCTGCATCCCCGCCCTCATCCGTGGTGGCCGGCCCTTCCACCCTGTGGCGCCTGGCCGAGAGGCGAGCGCGCAAGGCCGGCTCTGGGAACATCTTCAGCAATGTGAACCTGTGGCAACTGCAGAGACTTTTCAGGGCGGCCGGTGATCAGGATGCCGAGCAGAGGGCTCAGCTGGTTTGGACCCACAGGGATGAGACTGAGCTTGCCCAAGCCTTGGTGGGACTCAGGACCCGGAGTCACCGCAGAGGCCTGAGGGCTTCCGGCAGGGACGTACTGGGCGCACACTGGATGCGGGCCTTCAATCATCTCAGGTAGTCAGTCTGATACGATGGCATAGTAAATCCATGCAATTTGTGTGGGACAGGGACTAAACCAATAATTGACCCTCAACCTGAAAATGTTCAGTTGCTTATATTGACAACTTGCCATCAAAAAATCCTGTTTTCCTTTTATGTAGTATTGCCGAAGGGTTCCCTAACAGCCAGGAAAAGGACTCTGGTGATGATACAGATGCTGCGGCTCATGGCAGCGAAGGTCCACATCAGCACACTACAAATGAGCTAACTACAGCATCAGCGGTTCTAAACGAGAGCCGAAGCTTCAGGTCACCCGAGAGATCTCCACGAGCCGGTTCGGGTTCAAGTAGAGGTGGCGAGACTGACCCTGACAGATACCTTCACAGAATACAACACTAATGACATGAAGAAGTCAAAGGAGAGATTCCGCCATGCAATATAACAGTAGAAGTGTGAGTTTTACAGCAAGAGCATGTTTGATTAACTTCTAGGAATTGCAAGTGCACGACAATTTGTCCATACAGGTGATACGGTATTTACCTGTTTGCGCAGTGACGTGAGAATACATAATGCTTCACTTGCTGTTTTTCATGTGTTTTATATTTATGGCTTACAACTGATATTAATACAAATTGTTAGTGTAATCATGACTTACTATTTTAGTGATCGTGGCGTGTTTCGACTTTTGGATCTCCGTTGTAAATCAGACCCCTTGTACCAGCATAGAATACATCAATGAATGTATTGTCGGGCTTGAAATAAAACACTACCAACCTCATCAAATACTTTTTTGTGTACTTTTTAAGCATTTGGTGTATTGATTATACTGTCTGACTTTGGCGGGGGGGGGTATTTTTTATTTTGTTAAACAGGAAAATGCGTATGATTCATATTCAATACTGAAGTAAAACATTACACTTTGTGGCAGGTAAATGGTCTTGTTAATTCCAGCTACATTCATGTTGGTCGAAGCAAAAATGATTAACGAGTAACCGGTTCTTCCGTGTTGTTTCAAACAAGCCTTTATTGTGCCATTATAGCCTGCTTCCATGTGCCACATTCACATAGGTCGGCGACCTTGAGTGCCTTGAAAGGCGCCTTATAAATAAAATGTATCATTATTATTGTCACATGTACGGATGGGGGAAGGCTCCTGCTAATCCATTTAGTGTACTAAGGCTGTTATTTGCAATGGGGTGCAATATCCTCATACTATTTAATAATGTCAATCAAAACTCAATGGACGCTGAAGTTATCTTTGTCGCCCCGTAGCGGCCACTAAGTAGTATGACGTCCACCAACAATGTTCTCACAAGTCGCTAGATGACGCTACTGTTATGCATTTTAAAGGGCAGAGAATCAGTCAAATGAAGTTCATACTTGTTGGACGCAGACATTTAAATCAAGCAAAAGTAAAAACTTTATAATTATTCCTAATTACCAGGCCAACCAAGCAAATGAGAGAGATAATGAGGGGATAAGTTATGATCTCTGATTCAGCCGGAAAAACACTTAAAATTTGATAATGTACTGATCCTTTCAAATAGAGTTCTCAAGGTTAACCAAGCGAAAGCGGCGGATCAGCATGAAAGCAATTATGGTTGGGTCAGAGAAAATTGAAATAAAAACAAAAGGGCAACATTGATTAAAAAAAATACTTTAATTGTTTTTACAGTATGCGATCTACTTGAGATGATCAACACTGTACACCAAACACAATATCTTCATCAGCAATCAGCGAGCCTTCTCCCTAAATTCAATCTGGATGATACAAAGAAACAATAGTGGTGCCTCACCACCATGTGGAGGGCAACACAGTTTGAAAAGAAATCGGAGTTATTGCATCTATACAGCTATGACCTTGGAAAAGCTCAGTTTATCAGTTCCGCATTTTATAGCGAGTCATCAGACTTCCCTCCTGTGTTTCGCGAACACGCAATAACAAAAATGGACACATTTTGCAGTTTATTGGCGCTCAATAAACTGTCCGCAATGTGGTACCTACCTAAAAAATCTCTTGGGCAACTTTGCTAGTCAAGGATGCCTGGAAATGGCCAAAAGGACCTTACACCTCAAATCAAAATGGAAGCAATCGCGCCACATGCTCTAATTCTTAAAAATAATGGGGGATCTCCATGACAAGCTTGCCGTATGGTGTAATACAGCAAAACTTGCAAGTCAGGTCAACCACATCTCAGAGTGGCACTTTTAATAAAAACATCAAGCGTTCACCAGATGTCCTCATAATTTTTTTGTTCCCTGCAGGTTCTGCTTGTGTTTGGGGACACGCCGACATCTGCTGAATCCTCGAGCGCTAATGCGGACGAGTTCTGGCTATGAGGTAATCCTTTCTCCACTTGCCTAAATTTGAATGCAGTCTGTTAGTCACACTGTTGCTGGCTGAATGCCTTAAATATTATACGGCACTGACTGATGATGGCACTGTGATGAAGCTTCATCGAAATCGATTCAGGACACGGCTCATTCTTCACTGTTTGCTCCATGCAAAAGCGAGAGATGAACTCGGAATAATTCAGTGACTGCAACTCAACAATAATGAATGAAAGTTGCGTATAGATTTAGCTGAACGTTGGTTAAGTGTTTACCGGTGATGATTCTGTACTTCATTGCAGAGTACAAATCTGTTTAGTGATTCGACTTTCTAGTCGTGAAAATGCGACTTCCAGGTCAGATTGGAAGGACAGGTGCACGGAAGGAAAGGAAGCATAGTCAAAGAGAGGAAGTGACACCCTTGATGCAGGTCTGTGTGAGAATGACAATGCAAGTCGTATAGAGATTATTATACATGAGTGAGGATCACACAGAGCCAGTGTCCCCGTTGCATTGTAATTAGAGTACCGAATGGTAATTAGGGAAATGATATATACAGTATTCATGCTCTGATGTTAATCCAAGACCGATGCGGTGCACGCGCACACGCACACCATTTCTATTCATGGATTCACGCAACGGCACAGCACATTACTCATTGTTATTCCTTCCCCTGTGTCATTGTGCGCCTTTGTTCTTATTTCCAGCTCAGTTGCTCACTGGTTTCAAAGGTCCCAGACAAAAAAAAAGAAAGTGCATGCTCGTCTCTCAGGTGAGCATCAGGTGTGAGTTTAAAAGGAGAGTCCTGCTGAGATGAGCATCTTCTCTCACGCTTGAATTTGCTCAGTTTTATCATGGCACTAATAGGAAGACTTAATTGAAGCTAATGTAATAGCAATGAATATATTTAGGTTTCATAGCAGTTCAAGGCGGCTCGGTGGCGCACTTGGGTAGCACGTCCGCCTCACAGTTAGGAGGGTGCGGGTTCGATTCCACCTCCGGCCCTCCCTGTGTGGAGTTTGCATGTTCTCCCCGGGCCCGCGTGGGTTTTCTCCGGGCACTCCGGTTTCCTCCCACATCCCAAAAACATGCTTGGTAGGCTGATTGAGCACTCCAAATTGTCCCTAGGTGTGAGTGTGAGTGCAAATGGTTGTTTGTCTCTGTGGCAACCGGTTCAGGGTGTCCCCCGCCTACTGCCCGATGACGGCTGGGATAGGCTCCAGCACGCCCGCGACCCCAGTGGGGACTAAGCGGTACAGAAAATGGATGGATGGATAGCAGTTCATTGAAGTTCAGTAAAGTTGACTGCCTATAAGATTTAGAATCTGACTGAAATTATTGGGGAGAAAAATACTGCAGAGTACCTCAGAGGACTTCTGTCATTTACTTTTTTGCCGCTATAAATACAAGAACTAGAAGTAGAACATTCTGCGGATGTTAGGTAAAGTGATAGCCTGCTTGTCATCACAATCAATATTTATTTTTAACTTTTTTTTTTCCCACACTGCAAAAAGTAATCTATAACATGACTTACAGGGTTTTGGTGTTTTAAAAGAAAATTTGATTCCAAAGTCAGACATTGCATTATACCACATGCTTTCTTCCTGTGTATTTTTTCCAAGTGCAACGTAATGCTATCAATCAAATAGAAAAAAATATTGACAATAAACTGATAATCTATCCACTTAAACAGAAGACCCACTTGGGTTATATTTACATTCTTTATTTCTGCTCAGTTCATACAATTGAGCAGCCACTAGTTGCTATTTCAAAAGTCACAAGAGACATGAAAATAACCATTAGATTAAAAAACGTCAGTGAGAGCTGTCACATAAATTTAACCGAGCTGCCTAACTGGTACAGGCGTTTGTGCATAGAAGGTCAAACTCCTTTCCAAATGTGTGAGTGAGACCTTCCCTGTCCGCCTTCACGCTCCGCTGCCTACGGGCCTGTTCTGGGCTTAGAAGCAACATGTTCGGCCAACTTCACATCGCATCACATTACACTGCTCACGAGGCGTTCAGGTGAGTCGAGGATAAGCGAGAGGAATTTTACACTCGATAGCTAGAGACGGTCACATGGCCTATGACTGTCTTGCTCGCTTGTTTTTTTTTGTGTCCTTTGACACTGATTCTTACGCCGTCATGAACAGAGTATTCATAATCTAAAAGGTTTGATGTAAAAAAAGCTTGACATCTGTCAAAAACAAAAAGACCAATTGTTAACTCAAAAAGCGGAATGTCACTTAATGTTAGAAAACTACAACCATTCGTCATGACAATTCAAGTGCACATGCCCACATCAATCTCTGAAAATCTAAAAACAATTGCTTCATTGTTTTTGATTTTATGGGCAGCTATAGCGAGAAAAAGGTGCATGAAAAACAAAGTACTGTGCAATTTGGGGGGTGCAACAGGGCAACGTTGGTGGGGTGCATCCAGAGTGACACGAAAATGTACTTGACCCACTTTAGTTCTCAGTAGCTCAAATTTAGATCACATCATTAAACAAACACATTTGTGTTGTTTTACAATAGTTATTCTTTTAACAACCAGCATTTATTGCCCTCATGTTGGGATGATCTGATTCAGCCAGGGAAAGGTCATGCTGAGACCTGGTAAAATAAAAAAAAGTCTGTCTAAAAATATGAAATGTTATTAAACCTTATGAATAATGAATTGGTCCTTGCTAAATAACAGTGTCGATGCCAGCGCGGGCAATTTATCGTTTATCTAAATGTCAAATCCATCAGGGCTCATTTTGTTGTGAACTCAACACCGTAAATATTTAAATAACTTCACTGCGAGTGGCCAGTGAAACACTGCGGGAAAAGTCGTTAGGGAAACAAAACTCTTCACAAGTAAATTACTATCCCACAAACCCAAACAATTTTGTGTAATTTATTCAGAGCTCTGGTTGCATTTAGAGCTGCTTTATTGTGACGCACGGTAACAGCGTGCCTCACATAAAGATCAGCAGGCTAAAATGGGACAAATTCACATTAACATGTTCCCACTGAGTCGGAACTAAAGAGGAAAAGCACGTCTTAATAATTCAGTTCAAAACAGACCTCTGAGCCAGTGACACAATATGCGGAGCATAACCTTGAGCTAATGAGCAAATTTGCACGCAAACGAGACCACAATGCACACACATCTGTGCGTGCAGACTTTGGGTTCATGGTAGGACGCTATAGCATGCGAGATCACAGAAACAAGTGCAAGAACTGTGTCAGCCATTGATATTTTCACCACTGTTTTACGTATGGATGTCCTTATTATAAAGTCCTATAAAGGCCATTATAAAATTAGAAAAATATGATGGGATACAAATGTATGATCCTTTATTTAAAATTATAGTGGGTTAAATATTTTGGGGGTATTATAATAGAAAACCAGCTACCATAATGGGTTTTGCCCTAGTTGTTTTCTGGGTAATATTTTGAGTTTTTGGAACGACAGCCGCTCCAATTAGGAATGTCGTCTTCGTTGGCAGACCTGTCAGAGAGTGGGAGTATTTTGTGGATGTCAGCCAATAGTGAAAAATAAATTCCTCTTGATAAACTGAGGGAGGAGGGACATTTTAGATGAAAGAAAAGGAAGACAATATGTGATGTGTCATGTGCTTCCTGATTTTGGTGTAAATCAAAGGAAAATAAGTGGGATTCCATGAACTCACTTTATTTCAGTTCAGGCGTAAAAACCATCAACAAAATTGCTCTGTTTGTTTTTCTTGGTCAATCTATGTTCGAGGGCCTCCATTAAGCCTTTTTGAGTCCACTGGCGGAACTAAAGGGGTGACCATGGGGGCTCTAGGACCCCTGAACATACTTGGACCCTTCAGGTGACTGGCAAGATATTTGACTTCTGGGCAATTTTTTTTTCATATTTTTTTCTGCCCACATTTACCCCAATGCACAAGAAATCTTTATCAGTGTCTTCTGAAAAATTCTAAGGCCTTTTAAAAGAAAAAAAAAATCTTTGCCGAGTCCCTGAGATAGCCATGGCAACCCAATGGCCATGTTTGAGCATTCAGACCACCATTGCTTTGCACACTTTGTAAACCACATAAAGAGCTCCACTACTGTACATTTAATAATGTGAGGAAAACATTCACAGAAATGCAAATGCAGCACTAGAAAGGCTTCAAGGCCAAGTATAGAACCCGGTTTAGTGCACTTCCAGCAACACCTTTGAAGTCACCCGGTACTTCCAGGGAGGATGTGACAGGGTGCGAAAACGGATGAGATCCTTAGTGGAAAAAAGGCCCCCGGAAGGCCCCCCCCCCATCCCCCAAAAGAACGTCTGCCGCAGATCAAGGGGGAAAAAATATAAAGTCAACCTTTAGAGCAGACATCCCTCCTCCTCATCACTTTGCACTCCAAAGTCTTTCTTCAAAGCGGGATAATCGGAAGGTTACAACGGAAATGGGTCTGAACACATTTCCCTGCAGGCATTGTCACTTTAAGAACCCAACTTATTTGAGATGCACGGTGGAAGACAAGTGAGTCATAAAATTGGGTTGAAACACTGTTAACCCTGTTCGAGACAAATTTGAACTTTTGAAATTTGACGGAGATTATTAAAAATAGCCTTAATGATATTTAAGTGTGGGCCTAGGAAAATCTTGAAATGGGGAAAAAGTCTTTCGGATGATCATGCATACTAAAAAGTCATACAATTAAAACTTGGAGTTTATAATTTGCCAAGGTAAAAGTTGAAAAAAAGCCTTGTCTTATTTTAAAAGTGACAATCACATCACATAGACTATATATACATACGAGTTGTGACATCATCAAAAGCATTGCGTGTGTGTAATGTGAAATGTTGACACATGATCACATGAAGTAACATCGAAGATCACCTTTGATTGGCCCCAGTATGCGACTCGGTCACATGTCTACGCGTTGACGTGTCGTCGCTTCCAGATAGCCTTAATGGCATATGCATCTATAATGATGGCTCTGCTGCATGTTGCTTTTAGAGACATGCATCAATATTAAGACACTCGCAGGAAACGTGTTCAGTATACTTTACATAATGTGAGAGGTTGCTCTCCTGCTATGCGCACTTTGCAGACATTATTTATAGTCATCATTAAAAGGTGCAAAATCCAGGCATGTCATGAGAAATAACATTTCCCGTAATTAATATTATTATTTTTTTAACATTGGGTTTGAAAGAGTATTTGGAATGGAGACCCAAATTGGAAAAAAAATAAATTAGATATAGGATTTATTACAAAAGATTTATTCATTTATTTATTTATTCGTGAGACCACTGTTCCCTGACATTGACTCTGACTTTTGTCTCCTGTAGATTTTTATGTATTGACATTTGTTAAGATAATACAAACAACATTTTGATAGTATGCTTTTCTATTACATTAGGTTTTGCACAGCTCCGTGTTTGTATGTGATGGCAAATTGTCACTGTAAAACATTCCAAAATTCCTTAGACTAACTTTCCATGAAAAGATTCTTGAAATTGATCATGCCTTTGCAACCCATTCTCCAGCTACTATTGTTTCTATTCGTTTAAGCGAGAGAAAAGTCCTTTATTGTATTCAGACCGTTTCAATCAATCAAGTGATTTTACTTCGCCCAGCAAACTGCAGGAAAATACTGATGTTTAATTCCCTGTCACAAGCAACAAAAGACTCTGTCACGATTGTCTGCGCTTTGAGACAGACTGTCGCTTTCATGCGTTAACAAGAGGGCGGCTCATGAACACAATACAACTACTGAAATAACACACCGCATTTATCAAGTTATAGCCAGCATATTTCACTTCTTCAAATGCAAAATAGAACGAAAGAGAATGGCATGTGTGGAGGGCTGGGGGTTGTGCTTTGAAATAGAATAAACTATGAGCAGAATGCTTCTCCATGAGCCGCCACCTTATGTTTGTGTCTCCCAATGAACCAAGGAGCTACACATGGGGTTTGATGCCCCTAGCAGGGTCACCTTTGGAAAACGGGTCCCACGTGCACGACAAAGCATGGCTCAAATGAACCCTTGTGAGGAATCATTATTTTATTTAGTTATACATTGCCTACACGTAACGTAGTACACCGGGCTCACTAGCATCAATAGATACAAATGATCCACTGGTCCTCCTTTTCCAGGTGTCCCACAAGGTTACGTTTGAAGTCCCCAAATTTACAATACATTGTTTACGATTGAATTTCACGTTTTTGTACTTGCTGCCCCCCATGATTGCTTGCTGGTCAAACTGAATATATATTTCCTTTTCATGTCTAGCTAAAAGTAGTACATCATGTAATACATTTTGTCATATGTTGAAGGCTTACAAATAGAAACAAAACATCTTAAGTGACAGCATCTTAACCTTTAAAATTGTGACCTTTAATATCAGGGATGACCTTTGGATTTCACAGCATGGTCTAGCCATTTATAACCATAAAATTTTGATCAGTACTTTTTTTTAACGCTTGGATAATAAATAAAGATGGTCATTGAATGAAGTCTTGTGACATTTGAGATGAGTCTTTTAAAATCAAGGCCAAATCTTAAGAAAGCAACCTTTGATACTGACAGAACTAAATAAATCATCGGAAATTACGATGAAAATGAACAAAACATGTCCGCCATTATGAAATCGGTGCTCCACAATAAATAAACAAAAAGGTTTTCAATTTGATTTCCGTAGGTTTTGCATAATCTCAGAGATTAACAATGGAGTACTTCTTTCAAAGCCCCGCCTCCTGCTGCTGCTCTGCTGTGTACAACATGAAGCGAATGTGATGAAATAGAAAATATGGATGAGTCTATTGCTTCCTCTGGCAGCTTCTGGAGCATAGCGTCATAGAGCATTTCGGTCCCCCCTCCACCCCCACCGGCCCCCTTAAAGCGCTCTGGCAAGCTGAGCTTTTCATGAATCTTATGTTCACTGTTCAATTATTCAGCCTGCCTTCCACTGGTAGAAGGCAGATGCAGAATTAGAAGATTCTAGTTTTGGATTAATCACACCACATGGGTGTTTATCTCCGAGGTAGTGATAATATCTCTCTAATAATATCTGTCTCTCTCATTGGTGTTAGTGTGGCTCCGGGTAGCCGTGACTGTAGTGACAATCCATTGGTTGGTACCTGAACGGGGGTATTTAGTATTTTCGTCAAGATGAAGGTGTCTAGGAATGTGTTACAGCCCAAAGCAGCGAGAGGCGAGTGAAGATTAATTAAATCTCCAGGGTTTCTTGCAAGTTTAGTGGAGAAAATAGGATATTCCTTCATCTGTACTATGGCTCTGATGCACATGGCCTTCATGTCACCAATCCCATCATCCCTCATTGATTCCCTCCCTCTTTCTGTACCGATTTTCAATGGCAGAGACATTTCTGCCAAGGCTCATCTGTTTTCTGGGTTTGATCACGTGAGATGAGCCGATGAGATTAGCCGACAGCAAGTGGCAGTACAAAATGGCCACTCCATATGACATATAATTGTAAAGAGCATTTTTTTGTCGTTGTTGTCCTTTTTTTAATAGCCGTGTCTTCCCAAACTTTAGTCCGTAGTTTCCACCTTCGATTTTTTCTCGTCGTCATATTTCAGACACATTCTACAACTGTTAATGTCCGAAGTCTGTCTGCCTGCCCGTCTTCTCTTTCCCTCCAATATTACTTGCCTTACATCACTCTCCATTCACCTCTGTACAGGCTCATCGCCAAAAACTTCTATCTGCCTTTGACGGCTCCTGATTCCCCACAATTGCGTCATCATTTTCCGATTTGACTTTTTTGTTGTTGTTGCTAAACTACAGTCGGACCGTTTAAATTACAACAATAGTCACAAACGTTAAAGCGCTTTGATAATCTGTCATGCAATATTGCTTCATGCACTGTCACATCCGAGCATATACTTAACGGAGTTTCGAGATGACAACATGCGTAGAAAAGAAAATATGTAGGTGCCGACGGTGTCATAGCATATTACAATGTATGTGTAGGCAAGCAACCTCCTCAGGCCTGCTTGACAGAAGGGGTGCGTCTGCATTTGTCACAGGGTTGTTGTTCAACGTGATGTTGTCCCCCCCCTTTCCCATGTAACTGCGGCGCCATCCGACATGATGTGACACGCGTGGCGATGCTAAGCAGATCTGAGCTGGCTCCTCGCTTCACACCAATCTGTGTGGCCTCCTCCTCGGGCAAATGTCTCCTGAAGCGCTGACGCACAAGTACACACATGGAGCTAAATGGTTAATCCATTCATAGTTTCCGTGTCCTCCCCTTTGGCATTCTGTTTTATTCTGGTTTTAATTGAGGAAGTCTAATTCAGAGACACCGCAACGGATGGAGTGAAGGCCATTATTTGAGTAAAAATAGGGAACATACTCTGCTGCAAATAGTGAAAACACAAATGTAGGAATATTATCTGGTGCCAAAATCTGAATCAGGAGGATTTTGGTTCACGACAAGATTTTATTCCCATGTCAGCAACGTAAATCGAATTTGGATGGAAGTCGATCACTAACTTAACTCCGAACTGGTTAAGTCGTTACAAAAACTTTGCAGCTTTAATTAGTAGCTGTAGCTTTGTTTTGAACTCTGTCTCTTTTGTGTTTTTAAAAAAATGCATTCCCTCCACTTGTACTATTTTAAAACTCAGTCGCCAACTCAGTTAAAGGTTCTTAAAAATAACTCCCCTCCACAAGTGGGTCACTAAGCAGCACAAGGTCACCAATCGAGATGCATTTAATCGTTGGTAGCTCGAAGGTAGGATGTTGTGGGCCTAATTGATGTCAATGTGTGTGTATGTTACTTAATGTGTTGTGGATCTTAAATAAGTTCGGGCCACTGGAGCCTTAGCGTTAATTGCTCAAGACAGGTTTCGGCCTCGGCAGCACACCGCACCTCTACAGGATACACACGTGCACAAATCGCGCACACACACACATGCATACAATAATGGTATGCAAGAAATATGAAACCATGACAATGAGAGCGTAAACCTTTGTAATGGTTAGAAGTTTAAAAGGTGGCAGGCTACTTTCTTGATTACAAAGATGATCTTAGGCGAGGGGACCGTACCATTTTAAATCTACCGTAGGGAGGTTCTTCCACCGTGACCTAATTGGAAACCTGAGAAATCACCCAATCAAAACTGCAGGGAGAAAAAAAAACCCAAAGAGATTCTAATGTCATGACATCTCGAACCTTCTTTCTTGAAGCTTTAAAGCCATCGGAAGTGAGTTTACTGAGCGAGTGACGGAGATTTTGCTGATTAGGCTTCCCCAGCCTTCATCCCAACATCTTCATTCCACATCCCCCCCCCCAGAAAAGATGGAGCGTCGTTAGTATGCAGAGGAGCGCAAGTACAAACTGCTTACTTCTCTTCAGAAATATGAAAATGAAATATTCATGAGTTGAGAGAGCAATCGTTTTGAGCGGGAGAGTGTGAGTGAGAAGAATGAGGATGGGAGGGAACAGATGCCATTTTCCACCCCTCTCCATTTGCCACCCTGTCCGAGTCCTGTCTGAGTCTTTGCCGGGGAACGCCTATCCCCACCCCACCCCACCCCACCCCACCACCCTACTCCTGTTCTCCATGCTTACAACTTGAACCTGAACAACATTGTGTTACATCACAGACTATTTTCTGGAAACCCATCTAAACCTCGCATCAGCTGGCAGACGTCACGCGCCATCTCCACAGGCCACGTCTCTTAATGGCTGTATTCATTATGTTTGCTATTTTTAAACGTTCACATATATTTGTTTAAAATGTGTGAGAACTATTTAAATATTCAAAACACAAGCAAACACACGAAACCAAGAATTTCTCGCATTCACCCATCTCGTTTTGTCATCGTGATAGCGTCGTCTTCAACGTGTCGGTCTCATTTATCTTCCTTCCGCTGGCGTGCTCTTTGTTTTTCGAATTTCTGCGCGATTCATCTTCCTGTCGATTTATCTGCGTTGCTCCTTCACCTTCCCTTTCCATGTTTTGTTAGGGAACTGAGTCGATCCACTTTTGATTAGTGCTACGCTGACTATCTAGTTTTAATATTTACGCTGAGTAACTGTTAGTTGTCTGACTCAAATAAGACCTGTCAATTAATCTAAATCTAGGCAATGCAACTGTTGCAACTCTGATTTTCCACCATGATATAGATTCATGAATATTTGACTTCCCATCATATGCATTTGATTAATTTTTAACTTGGCAGTAAAGTACTACCTTTTGTCATTAGCATGCGTGCATGAGCTTGTATTTAACACCGTCGGCGTCACGGAAACTCCCGTAGCCTCTCATTATTCTTCACTGAGGGCAGATGACTTATTGATTAAAAGGACTCATTTATTCAGATGAGACATCTGGAGAAGCCTGGGGCTTGTTTTAGTCATGAAATCAGCCTCCTTTCTTTTCTCCAACCCCCATGTCCTACAAAAGACATCACACATTTGTTTCTACACATTTGATTGCATTTTGGAAGCTACAAATAAATTGACACACAAAACACGTAACCTTTGGGTAAATTCGCTCATAAGGGTCTCTTATTTTACCCATTCATTTTCATTTACTCATGTCTCGATCAAGGTCATGGGTGAGAGGCGGTGCACACCCTGGACTGCTCTCCGACCATTTGCTGGTTTACAATATCTCTGTTGGGTAAATTTGTTGGGATGAGTGTGGAGTATGATGTCGAGTGCATTGTAATATATCAAATTGTATTATTGGGAACTCTAACAGCGTTGTAACGTTTTGAAATAATAATTAGATTATTCATTACTAGATAACAATATATAACCACGGGCGGTGCTAGGATTTTTTTTTTTTCCTTGGGGGCCTGTGGGGTCTCTCAATGCGAAACATTTTTTAAACAGACCTAAACAAATTCTTCACAATACGCTGATAAACATTCATTACATGTAAAGTGGAAAGCATATTCGGGAAAAACAGCAAATACCTAGTCGGTGCCCCACTTCTCTGGCTCCAGCTTTTAATATACCAGCAAGCAAAATCTGTCCAGCTATAGTCATTTGCATTATCATTATTTGTAAACATTGCATCGTGAAAAGCAAGGTGTATTCATTGACTTCAGCCAGGAGTTCATTGTTAATAGTTATATGAACAGTGCGTATTGTGATGTCAGCCACCCAAGCATGGAAAAATAATTTGAGATCATCCATTCAGTCCATTTTTCTTTGTACATCTCAGTTATTGGCGGAGAACATATTTTGACTTCAACTTGTATTTCATATTGTGAGGCAAGCGATGTCAATTTTGACCACACGAGTAAGAAAATATCTTTTCTTAATACCCGCGCTCAAGACTGGCAATTGGGTGAGAGGAAAGTCAATGGAGATGAGGCATTACTTGCTGATGGGGAGTCATAGTCAATGTTATTGGCTAAAAGAGACAATGGAGCAAAGGGCAAATAAGGAATGTGGATTTGAACTGTTGCTCCCATTTGCTAACATTATCTCATCCTCTGTTCTACAAAGCCCTTAGTCGTCTAGGGTCAGCATCTTAAAGTCAGCACGGGGCCTCGGTTCAATAAGTAGGCCACGGTCTTCATGTGCCCCATGTGCGCATATGTGCACCCGTGTACGATTGAAGTGGAGCTTCTTGCAAGTTCATAAGAAATCTCTTGTTTTGACAGTCACTCGACACGAGGATTAGATGAGCAGCGAGAGTTGTATTAATCCTCGGCAGCTAAATACCCCCTGAGCCCCCCCCCCCTATCACCACCACCTCTAAAGGCTCCTAAAACTGGGCAAGGATGGAGAGGCTGGGATTGTGTAAATGTGTTGTCAGAGCTCACTCATTACAGGAGGGTTATGGATGGTACATTAGTCCTTGGTAAGAAGTGCTTTCATTTGTGTACTGTATAACCCCGACATGAACCTTCTTCTAATGAGATCCACATGGCCCCATCATGTAGATAAGTGGCTAATTTGAATTTAGAGCCAATTCAGTTTTTTTTTAAATTAATTAAGGTATTTTTTAATCATCTCATGCCACCGTGTTTACATTTAGTGGATACATGAAACGACCCACGCACAAAATACTAGGAAATAAACATAATCAGCTTTCAAGTATAGCTCAAGTTCTCATAGCTGTTATATTATGTTGTTTTTCTTTCGACAGTAAACTAGTGGTGCTCCAAGTCGTGAACTTCAGTTTTCCTAATTGCTTTTAGACCTGACTCATTGACAAATCAATTTCACACAGTCGACCAAATTATGAGCAGTCAATCGAGGACTGCCACCTAAATTATTATTGTGCTACAAATTGTTGATGTTTCTATTGCCATCTAGAAGGAATGTCATAATTAGAAGTTAATACTTAAAATAAAATCTCAATAGATTTACTTAGTGTATTAATGCTTAGATTATTGAAGATAACATTGCAAAAGTTCAAGTCAAGTCCACACTTGACTTTTTGACATGTCCTACTTCGTAAAATGGGAATTTCTGAATGTTTTTATCATGCTGTTACTGTAACCTTGAATGTGAAGTCAACATGAAAAACTCAGCTATGACGTTATAACTGGCAGATGTGACAGGAGGAGGCTGATCTATCCATCAAAACATTTTTTTTAAAAATTCTTTATTGCTTCTCTCCTTGCGCGTGATTGATGGAAGTAGGACGACAGGCTAGTCTAGCACGATCCATTTAGATAAAGGAAAACTTCACTCGACTCCAATTTTGTGATGCTCCCATTGCGTGAGCGACACTCTGGCAACATTTTTTGCAGATACTAATTTAAATGTTTTTCTCATCAGCCAACACCATCTTCAAACTACCACTTGACAGTAGCTGATAATATAATATAATATAATATAATATAATATAATATAATATAATATAATATAATATAATATAATATAATATAATATAATATAATATAATATAATATAATATAATATAATATAATATAATATAATATAATATAATATAATATAATATAATATAATATAATATAATATAATATAATATAATATAATATAATATAATATAATATAATATAATATAATATAATATAATATAATATAATATAATATAATATAACAACACTATTTGTGGCCAAAAATGCTGTTTCAGTGCTGCCCAGTGTCGGCCTCTAAGTTTTATTTGAACATGTTGGCAGTGTGTCCAACGTGTAGGTGTTTGTACTTGCATGCGGGCGTAGCACCATGGAGATTTAAAAATAAAAAATAAAACCCTCAGTGTGGTTTTGAAAAATCTAATTTGGAACCTCTAATGTTTAATACAAGCCGTGCATGTTTCCCCTGGGAAATACCAGAAACAGATCCAGGACTGTAGACTTTTTTTGTGGGCTTACAGACTCCTTCTTAACATTCCAAATCCAAGCAACAGTTTTTGAAAACATCTGTTGTAATTAGCATCACCAAAGAAGAAATGATCTTTTGTCTTACTTTCCTTTTGGAGGACAAAATCTTGTTTGACCTCTGTATTCATGTCAATGCGGGGGGAAAAGTTGGCTATCAGAGAGGATTAGCCCCAGTAGGAGATGGAACAGAGGCTGTTTGGAATCTTAATTGAAAGACTTGCTCTGTGTGTGCGTGTGTTTCATATGTAGGTCACGGGTGTGTTTGGAAAGCGTGTCTGGCGTACACTGGGGTGATGATGATGTTGTGTTGCGAAAGTCGAGTAACTAAACAAAAATCAGTCCACAAAAGACCCTTGAGCGGCTTCGGCTGTCAGTGTGATAAAACGCCTCACTGAAGTCATGGTCATACTGAGCAGGGCCCCCTGATGAATGTCTGCTTTGAGTATTGGCAAGAAGACCTTGTACTTTCAATGTTAGATGTTGGGGTGGGCATATTTTGCAGCTGATTAAAACTTTGCACAAAGCCAGGGGCGGCGCTATGTGGTGGCAACGGTAACAAAGAGGTGGCCGGTTATCAAATAAATTCAGCTCAGCAAAACAGTGCTTTTTACATGGACTTGTTCATATGGATACCCCACTGAAAAATGTTCTAGCTGCGCCCCTGGTCAAAGTCTAAAAAAATATGAGTTGATAATGTAAAACTTGACTACAATCTTTTCTTAGATGGTACGTGTTGACAAAAGTACAACTACGCCGGCCTCTAATCACAGATCCGTCACACCCTAATATATAATAAGTAGTGATTATAGTCTGTGGTCCCCCGGGCAAAGAACACTGAATTAAATTAACTGATTTCATTATGTTCACTCACTTTGTATTTAGAGGTGACCTTGCTAGATGAGCTTCAAAAGTGACATTAGAAACGGAGAGGGGGTGTTCTGTGTTGGTCTACATTGTAAAACTTTGCAGCAAAATTGTTGGAATGACATTTGATCTGCTGGGACTGATTTTCCTCGATAAATTCCGACCAGTGGAAAACACATGCTATTTACCCCCCTGGTGTGTCGGATGTGTCACATTTCATAAACTGGTGAAAGGATCTAAAAATAAAACGGGTAGCGTGTGAACCAGGCTGAAGCATTGTCTAATATTTCCATATCCGAGCAGCAATGCCAACCGGGAACAAAGCGACCTGTCAGCAGCGATGACGTTTCTGCATGATCCCGCCGCTAATCGCTCGCTAGCCTTCTTGAAGAGTCATCAGCATGTGTCGGCCTTCAAAGTGTCGCGCTCGGCGTATTAAAATCCATCTTTGTCGCCGCTTCTGATCCCGCCGTGGAGCCTTCAGCATGAGCTCATCATTTTTTTGCAGTGCTGTGTGCCCGTTTTTTTTCCCCCCATCGCTCCCTCTCTCGGGTATCCCCCCTCACCAGTCGTGAGCAAGCGTGGCACCGCGTTAAGACCGAGAATGTGCATGTGTCGGAGCTGTCCCCTTAATCCTTACAGCAAATAAAGGGAGGCTTACCCAGTCTGGTGCACATAAGCACCCGTGCAGGCTGGCAGGCCCATTTCCCATACATGTTCCTTTTTTTTTCTCATCTTCATGCTTCATCCTGCGGTCGTTCCACTTTTTCACTTTTTTCATCCTAGTCTTTCCAAGAAGTCTAAATGTCTCTCTCTCTCTCTGTCTCTCATGGGCTTGCACCCAATCCCAGCAGTTGAAAGCGTCTCTGCTCCTTTTGCCAAGTTATTTCAGGGGTTTGCGAAGTTGGCTCGAAAAGCAAAAAAGGATTACCCTCGCACCCACAACAATTACACTCGTCTTTACCGAGCTGGCT
Source organism: Syngnathus typhle (assembly GCF_033458585.1). Lineage (NCBI taxonomy): Eukaryota > Metazoa > Chordata > Actinopteri > Syngnathiformes > Syngnathidae > Syngnathus > Syngnathus typhle. The sequence goes on from NC_083745.1 coordinate 6,377,645, forward strand.
GGCGGAGCCGATGAATAAAAGGAGAGGTGCTGAGGACAGATTTGCACTTTGCTCGGGCTCACAGCTGTTGCCTGTGCAGATATTAGACTTTAATATTCTTGAATGTGAGACTTTGTTTGTCTCAGTCCATTCCCCACCGATAAAGAAATGTATTCTTTGTCCGATTCAGATTATAATCTCTTTTTGGATGACTCATGTGTCAGGTGTGTACTTTATGAGACCACAAAACAAGCAAACTGTCTGGACATGAGTGATGCTTTTGTTAATTCATCGAGAAAGTGACGATTATGACCAGGTTAATGCTCAAATTTACAAAATGTTTGCCGTCACTCCTAATTGTCTTCATCTGCTTGTTGGAGGCTAATTTGCAAGTGTGGCTGATGATGATAGCACTGGAGAGCTGGGTAGGGGCCACAAAGCCACTTGCCCCCTTTTAAATATTCTTCGACCCCCTCGGGTACCAGGCCAGATAATTGACTTTTTGGGTACTATCCAACTTTTCTGATTGTTTTTTTTACATTTCCAGCAAATTTGAAGAATGTTGGAGTTTCAGTTTGACATCCTTGTCCCCACGGCCCCCTCCCAAGGAAAAAAAAAATCCTAGCTCAGCCACTGGATGATAGTGAATATACGATGCTGCTTTGATTTTGAGTCTCCTCTTCATGAATGCTAAATGATTGTTGAAATTGTAAAGTAAGAAACGAGAATGTATGCTCATGAAAATGTCTCCCATTTTTGGACAATTGCACGCTTCAATCTTTGTGCGGCAGTGTCTACATTTCTTTTATTTCCACTCACTGTCACGGCCAGGTGTCTGGCCGATACTTTCATCTTTCCAGGGTACAGTTCGGATATAATTGAATTCTCTAACTATCCCACTCTGCTTTATTTCTTTGAGCTGACATTGCAGTTAAAATGATGACTCTATAAAAAAAAAAAAATTGCACAAAAAGTTTAAAAGGAGAAAGTGAGAGAGTGTGCAATAATATGCCGGAGAGAATCCAGAAAATTCCTTATGTGAGGGCTTGTTTAAAAGAAAAAAAAAAAAAAAACCTCCCCAATCATCATTTTTCCCCCCCCCCATGTATTTTCATTTTTTTGGCTTGCTTTTCATCCCCATTGCCTTAAAACATTTGCGTGCTTGGCAAATCAGTGCAATCGTCCCTCCTTAAAATGAAAATCTCCATTCCCTGCCTGTTGAGATGCAAAGATGGTGTCTTTGTAAGACAAACAAAAAGTACGTGCGGCTGACACGCTGTCAAGTTCCTGACGTGTCCCTCCCATTTGTGCCCGTCTCTTTTCCGTATGCATGATTAAGCCATAACAAGGTTGCTGCTTTTGTCGTGCCTACGGGAGAAAATGTCCTACCGTGTGCCAGTGAGAAAGTGGAAAGAGCGAGCTTCCATAAATAAACAACGCCATCCTGCTTTTTGCTCAAATTAGACAAATTCCTTGGGAAAGAGCGCCTGCAAATACGGCCTTTTAGCCGTCATCAGCTCTTTAGTGTGTTTGGTGTGCTGGAAGCGATGCATTTGGTGGACTCTGTCACTGTAATGCGACGTGAATGAAGACAACCTTGAGGAGAAAGTTGTCAGTCGTCGTCGTCCTCGTATGTCAATGCCCACGCCCGTCGCTTTGTCCTTTCTCATCTGGGGGACTTGGTGGCACGAGTTATTAGACACACACACACAAAAACTCCTACTATGATTGAATTACTGTCATCCACTAGAGGCCACAAGCAATCCCACGGGCATTCTATGAAAATGAATAGGAGAAAAAGTACAAGTAGCTCATAAAAAAATATAATTATCCATGCATGTAAAGTTGTAAGTAGGTAGCAACAATACATTATCCTCCTCTGCCAGCCGAGCCTCGCATTAAAATGACGTTATGGTAATTTTTCTTTTCTATTAAAAACTCTAGGGCACATTAAGAAGGAAATGCACCAGCCAAAAACAATTAGTAGAATCTATAAAGTCAAAGGCTTGTGAATTTGGAAACCATTTTGACCCTCCTGTGTTTAGAGTCCAAAAAAATGCATCATTGCTATTTTGGCTTTATAAAAGTTAAACAGCATTACATTGGACAAAGAAGAGATTTTATTTGGGTGCTTTTGGACTCGTGTGGCGTGCTTGTCACGATGAATCCAAGTGAAAGCAAACATTTTTCTGCTCTGTCTTTCCTAATTTTACTCGCTTTTGCTTCATCCTTGCGATCAGCCACGCTTCTGCCCCGTCCCAGGAAAACAGGCAAAGTCCTTCAAAGTAAATACATATTCATCAGAATGCCAGGCGAGAGAATGTTGTGGGTTTAATCTTGCTCTTTTCCAAGTTGAGGAAAAAAAAAAAAGATGTTTTGTTGATGTCATCGCTGCAAGCTTGATTTGCATTCCCTCATGTTATTTGTGCCCTTGCCTGGTTTTGCATTTTAGTTAGCACGCTAATGATGAATTGTTTACTGGTTTGTTTTGATGCACTGTTCACGCCGATTGTTTGATTGGGAGAATTTGTTTTTGTTGAACCAAAGCTTTTTTTTGGCTAAGGGAGTACAAAGTACTTTCTCGCAGCACTTGGAAGGAGGTATTTTAATGAATAACCAGTGGTTGTATTATTCATAATCCTTATGGAGGGGGGGGGGGGGGGGGGTACTGATGCGATTGTGTAATCCAAATACCATTGTTGATCTGAAAGTTCTCCCCGTTGTTTTCTTTACCTCCTTTTCTCTGCAGTGCTCTCAGATGAATCTTTGTCTGCTTAAGCAGTGTGCCATCATTAATGATGTTTTTTTTTGGAGGGGGGTCGGGGGTGAGGGGAATTCTACCATCAACGTGGCTCCTTGCCTGGGCAATTATTCCCTCTGTTGGAGGGAAACAAGTGAAGACTTCACAGCTCAGCCTATTTGGCCTCAAGTTGCCTCGGGAATGTGAGTTCAAAGTCACTGACTGCCATAAATGTCACTTTGGGAATGTGCAAAATGACCGTGCTCCCTTTTTTGTTGTCTTGGTGTAATTGATGACGAGTCATTTAATGTATATTTAGTAGAGTTTATCACCTATTTGTTCCTGTTATTGATCCAATGGTAGTTCTCTATTTACTAACATGGCACATAATCCTGAGGGGTTTGCTCTGACTGCTGACCTTCCTATAGCCTGCGAGCCGCCATTGCCAGAACTGTGTGCGTTTGCGCGTGTGTGTGTGTGCTGACATAGGGCTGAGGGAACGGTGCGCTAATAGAAAGTCTATTGACTGGGCGAGTCACTCATGGCTGCTGTAATAGCTGCTGGGCTACTCTGGGCGCAAGTCGATAAAGTTCTCCTAGTCCCCACGGGCCGGTGTGCTAGACCTCTGTCAGCAACTGGAGCAAAATTAAATGTTTGATCGACCACCTTGAAGATGGGGTTTGTGGCGCTCGTTTGCCCGAGAGTGCATACGCGTTCATTTACTGTACTTGTCGAGGAAGTTGGGATTTCATTGAATTTGATTGTTTGCTTGCAGGAGTGCTGGGCACACAACAAGGACATTGAGTTTGTTGGATTTAACATACAGGTAGACCAATAAAATAGATTATTGTACTCAAGTTCTGGATTGTGCTGATTTTATGGTAGAGTTTATCCAGATCTAAGGATTTTTTTGGTCAGAGTATTATGTAGTAAATATCGGTGCTTTTTTTGGTAGTGATAATGGAGTCTTAACCGAGAGACGAAATTAAATTTGCGTGGTTAAAAATGAGAGCTGCGGCAAATAATGTTGCTTGTGTGCAATGCTGTGACTTGCACTTTTTCAGTCCACAGAGAAATAAACCAATTTGTGTGGAAACCTTTGCAAAGTTAGTGCTCCATTTTGGACAGCCAAGGACACAGCCGCAAAATTTTATTTTTTTGTGTGTTTTGCTGTGGAATACATTTTTTTACTGTATTAATGTTGGAAATATTCCAAATATTTCTATAATTTGCAAAGAAGTCTATCTTTAAGGTTCAGGTTGCCTTAAATGATCTTCAAGGACATATAAGATGTATTTTACCTCACATTTTAAATAGTTTCTCCCTGTTCTATTAACATGTCCGTGACATGCTGTACCTCAAGGATAAATGAATTATAGCTCACTTTCTCATCTTGCTAGACTCTTCCAATTTTCAGAGCTTGCCGATGCCAGACAAGCAAAGAAACCAAAAATCAGATTTTTGGTTGAAACACCAAAAATCTGACCTACATAAGACTGCAGTACTGTCGACTTAATGACAGAATCGATCACACCAGCTGACTTGATGCCATAATGTCTGTTGCTGGAAGGTTCCCTGGGGTGGGTGGGGTAGTGAGGTTGACTGACAACACTGACATTCTGACCGGAGGGGGCACAGACAGTTGCCGACACAGCAAGGTCCCTCTCAGGGGAAGCTGGATTTGGATGGACTTACTCAACAAAGACACACTTGGGGTGACACAATGCATGATGGGAGAGAGCCTCCTCATGACCACATGATCCTTCTGGGAGCATCGGGGAGGAGTTTGTCTTATCGAGGCATGGCAGCCTGATGGAGCTAATCCCGCTGTTTGGCCGCTAACCTCTGACACCTGCTTCCTGTCACGACCGGGCGGCCGTGGCGACAAGCCGAAACGAGGTCATCGCATTTGAGATCCAAAATACCACGGGAGGCAGTTCCACAGCCTCGCATTCCGTCGTCGACCTTTCATCATCCATCTTCCTTTGTCGGCCCTCGCGCAACCTTGTCAGACGATTCCCGGCTCGAGTTAAGCGACACATGTATGCCCGGCGGCAGACTAGGAGGAGAGCGGCTAATATGATTACGCCTAATTGCTGCCAAAAGCTTCCGAGTGCAAATCAACACACCCTACATCTGTCTAAAAATCCAAAACAGGCTGATTGAATGATAGTAAAAGTCACTTAAAGTTACGCAGGGCAAATTCCGCGCTAATTCCATTGTGGCACTTGACGTCAGCACGTCGAAGAAGGACAAGAATTAAAAGGTCATCTCTCCTTCCTGACTGATTAAATTTGTGCTGTGCCCTTAATATTCTGAACTGAAAATTCCTAGCTCCACTTTCCTGTGCCACATTCACGTGATGCAACTTTGCACAATTAAACGGGTCAACTGAGAGTATGCAGAGGCGGCTTGCGACAGGTGTTTAACACAGATTGCCAGTTTGCGCAGTCAGGAGTAACAAGCCCCACGTTTCAGATGAACGCGTCTGTTTACAGCTTGTTTGCAAACAGATAGCGTCAAATGAAAGGCCCTGATTGGCAAAAGATGCTGGCAATTAGTCGCTTGTGTTCCGATAAGCATAAACTAATTGCGTAAATCTGGTTGCTACGTGGCCGTGTTTAAAATCGCTGTAAATAAATATCAATCCGTCATTAAATATCAGGCTTAATTCAGATGATCAGAGCGAGTGGGCGAGACATGCTGGCTGTAAACCGATGCATACGACGCCACCTGTCATGGATTGTGAGGGTGACTAAGGCACGCGTGCGATTTTGTTTACCGTTCCGCTGGCTTTGCTCGGCTGTGTTGACACACTCGATGTGACGTCCATGAGTCAACTGTCAACTGTGCGAACGACAAAACACTCACAGGATTTTAGGACCCTGACCCATATGGTGTCCTTCACACTTTGATGATTGACACCCAATTTTGTGTAAATATATAAATAATAAATAATATAGACTGAGGTTGAACACAATCTGTTCCAAGACACTGGACAAAATCATGAATATGGATATAATCCACTTGAAGATAAAACTGTATTAACTACTCCGTCATTTTTTTTTTCCATATTAAGAGTTTAACATTGCAAGTTGGCTAATGTGCGCTTCAAACAAAACAAAACGTTACCAACATTGATTCATTTAACTTTACATAGCCGGCCGGCTTTGATTTCCAGCGTTTTCCTCCTCAAGTCAAGGCTAAGTGTTTTTCAATGTTTTAATGCATGCACAGTTCTCTATCTCATCTGGTCCACCAATACAATAGTGCCTCATTAATTTTAAAGTTTCCATTCAGAGTGAGGACAGGATGTGTATCATTAGGGGTAGAGAATGCTTAATTTAGTTCTGTCTTTAATGATTCATTTCATGCAACCTTTAGCCCATTAAAATGGTGAACCGCTTCTCAATGGAAAGACTTACTTCCTAGAATTTGACATGACCATAGTGAGCTGGTTTTATTGTCGCAATCAAAGGAAGATGTAACGCCGCAGTGCAGCGCGGCTCGTAAACTACAGAGCAGGGCTCGAAAGACTCGTCTTTATCATAAATGTTTCCAGGTTTTGCCTCCGGACAGACTGTGTAGCACTATTGATTGTGGCTTTAAAAAGACCTTAGAGGATTTTGTTTTTGATCAAATGTTTTACACAATAATCCAACCCAACATGGTTCAACCGTTCATCGCTTGACCACCTTTGCCGTTTTCCTCCTGCTCCTACATAATGCTGATCCATTAAAACAAACTGCCGCCTTTTTATGTCCCAGCAAAGGTAATTTTCTGCTTAGCTGAAACTTTTAATTGAATTTGCGGCTTTTTTTTTTTGTTGTTGTTTCTGCTTCGGCAGTCAGTTTTAGCCAACACTTTTTGGGGATACAATTTAATGGCACGTAGGCACTAATGCAACTTCTAGGTATCGTCGAGATTGAATGCATATGCAAAAACTGTGTGCAATATTTATCAGTGTTGCTCTGGCTTGACACTTCCTTGATTGACTGCCTCTTACCCAAATTCAGCTCTGATAGGCTCCAAGACACATTTGACCCTGCTGAGGATAATTGGTACAGAAAATGAATAGATGGAGCAACCTCAGTTTTGGTGGTCAAGAGAATATGAGTATAGAAGATAATTAATTGCAAGTCATCAAGTAATGGAATTGTAATGCACTACCAAATTCTAACCAACAGAGCCACTGTTTAAACTGGTCTGCTTTTGAAAGAAGATATGGCTAGTCGAGCTGCATGCATACGAGCACACACGTCCTCTGGGCATTATCATTCCGCTCGTTATGGAAGAGATTCACTCTTGCTGTTAAAAGAAAAGCCATTGAAATTGAGAAAAAAACAAATCATCCATTGGTGTGAATGGGTTGTCCGGGTGACCATTCCAGGGTAAAGAAAATGAATGGATGTAATTAGTGTGCAGTTAAATTAAAACACTGAGCTACTCTTTGTCATAATCTAATTTGATGAGCCATTGCACATTTTTGCATCCTCGCCCTTAATCTGATTCCCATTATAGTTACCCATAATTGCATAAGCATCGATTTGACAATGGTGGGTGAAGGTTTAACGCATAACTGCGGGGTGCTGACAGGGAGACACATAACTATCTGCATGTTGGCTTTGACAAATTAATTTAAGATAGAGGTCTGTCTGTGTGTTATTGTGTGCGTGTGTTACAGATTTAGCTCACCGGCTGTGGTTGTTGAGATGACAGCAGTCACTTGGGGAGTGGGACATCAGATGTAGTCGTCAACTGACAGACACACTTATTACACTGGCTGTCCCCCTCCTGAGTGGAGGCCCAGATACATACAGGATTAAGCCAAATGCTGCCCCGCTTGCCTTCCCTACTTTAAAGTGTAGTTTACTTAGAACTGTGGAACACGCTTGTATGCAGTCCTTTTTTTTTGTCCGTCTCAACTTTATATGACCAGTCGATGTATTGTTCAAGAGCACCTATATGCCCACGCGTTCCTCTTTTTTTTTGAGGAACTAAACAAAATATATATTTTTTTTTATCATAGCAACTATTACAATGTCAAAGTCTCCTTTATTGTCAATTTCTTCACGTCAAGAGATCGAAATTGCGTTTCCTACTATCCCACGGTGACAAGACGTATTACACATTGAAGTAAACAATACAAAAAGTAAAAACAAGAAGGCACATACAATGAATAAATAAGAGCAATGAATAAATAAGAGCAACTTGGTGGAAATGGTGCAATTGTGCATACAGTCAGTATACAATGTGTCATCCTGTCATAAAAGGTAATGTGCATATTTTAGCCTAAATTTTATCGAGTGCAAAGACTGATTTGTCTGGAGATGGTGAGGGTTTAAATGGCGTGTCCACTTGGTAATGACTATTTTATGGTTGAAACATTATCGTGCGCACACTCACTCAAAAGTCGCAGTGTATCAAAACTAAAATGGAAACGTAGACGTCAACATGCAAGATAAGCCACCTGTGTCTTAGACACGTGCACATGAGCAGGCAAGACACATCCGCACACCCCGCCTGCCACAGCCAAGTTGTCGGTTCAGCATTTTAATTAAAGCTTCTCTCCTGAGCTGTGCAGCGGCAACAGCAAAGAGCTTTTTACTAGAGGAAAGATTTTGCAAGATTTGACAAAACATTCTCATTTGAGCGAGACACACATTTGGATTATTGTAGTAGTAGCACAACGTGAGTGGAGACAACAGTCTTGTTGGCTTTATGCAAAATTAAATAACTATAACAATGATTTAATACTAGGAGAAACTAAAAAGAGCTATTTTATTTTGTTTGTTCCAAAGACCACTTGGGCTTTTTCGCACCAACAGTCTTGTTACAATTGCTGCCATCGGACATCTTATCTCTGTCTGCAAGTTTTGCACGAGTTTTTGTTGACGGTTTCAGGCCACCGAGCTCCATCCATCGTTTCAAATGGCAGCCGGGGTTGAACCGAGGAGCGTTTGGGTGTGCGGACAATGCCTTTTGTCAGGGATGCTCCGACAGGCACTGACGATGAACAGCCTGCTGTATGGAGAGGGCTAGTGAAGTGGAAATGTTTGTTGCTGTCCCACTTGGGCTTGCATGACCGTTGTCAGCGGCAACAGCCAGTCGCAGTTGCAACTTTTCAGAGGAGGGTTTCTGCAAAGTGCTGTTTTCAAAGCATAGTGTGTCTTTTGATTAAAAGTCCATGGCAGGGTAATGGCAGTCTGGTTTAACAATGACACATTCCATCAAATATATATAGATTTTTTGTTTACTTAGGAGATGTCAAGATTGGAGATGCACTGCTGTCACTAATCTCCTGAGATAACTATCATTTCCTTTTCTCGGAAAGACGGTTTGCCTTGTGTCGCCCCCGAGCCACATCATTCCTGGGAAATGTCAACTGAAAATGTACTGACATTTACAACTAAATGTGTTCTTTTAATTATGTAGTTGTACACAGTCAAAGTCAGGAGACTGTAACAAATCTACTAACAGGACTTCCTCGACGGGTTACTCGAGCACCAATGGACTATTCTGCAAAAAGTACATTTTAAATTTTTATATTGTACTGTATTTTTAATTTAAAAAAGATCTCATCATGTTTAGTGACAAATGAATGGTCTTGTGTAAACAAAATAAAACTACTGAGACATGAAGCATTTTTTCAAATGTAGACTTACTGAATTATGTAAATGCCTCCATTTGAGCTATGCATCAAACACTCGCCGGGCCCGAGTGTAAGGACGCAACTAACTGTAAGGGGAGTTGCCCACCTGAGCTCATCAATATTCATGAAGCTCATACCTCGCTCCACTGTGGGCAAACTGGAGAGGTGACCTTGAGTTCTACCCGCTTTACTAAAAATACATATGGGTGGGATAGCACTGTGTAAATGACATGATACCAGTTTGAATGTTTTATTCAGTGCAGCTCTTGCGGACATTAAGATTGAGCAGGCTCTCCTTGCTCTTGTTTAAAAAAAAAAAAGAGAATTATCAACCACCTCATTCCGTTATTCCGCAGTTTCATCTAACTGACAGGTTCTTTGTCAACATTTATCGAAAGCACGCACGTTGTCTGCGATGCACCATAGCTGCTCTTCCTCAGTCTTCTGCATCAGCGGCGTTACCATGGAAACCTTGCTGCCAGGGCCAAGCTTTGAAGCAGTTCCCTCATTTGGAAATAAGCAGAATATTTTTTTTTCTAATCTTCCAGCATGCTTGCTGTCTTTTTAGATTTTTTTTATATTGAAAATATATCACATCTAAGCTTCACTTTGTTTGCATGCAGTACCACATTTTCATCAATGATGACTAGCTTTTTATGGAACAGGAAAAGTTGAATAAATAAAACCAAATCAAAAAAGTTTTGTGGCCGCTCAGGATGGTGTTGACCAATTTATAATTCATTATTTTGAGGATTTTCTTTTCCAAAAGTAACTTGCTCAAATAACATACAAACTTTCTCACTCTAAACTTTCACAATATGTTGAAAATTGGCCAAAATGTTGTTTCACCCAAACAAAATACTTATTTAAACCCCAGAAGCCAATTTCCTGGATTATCAAATTACCAGAAAGTGTTCATTGTCATGGGAATGAGAGTTTCTCATGTTGGCTCTTGTTTAGTTAAAACCATTATGACACCACAACAATAAATAATCTAAAAAATCGGATTCATAATTAAGAAAAAAGTGAGACAGTAGTTGCTAGAGAAACATAAATGTCATATGGAATTTTAGGATTTTAACTCCTGAATTGCATCCTAAATCCCTTTGTGTTGTTCAGTGGAGTGATTCTTCACCACACACTCAAAAGACAGATTATTCTCATATCAATGTCAGCATATTTATTATTTTTCAATAATAACACATTTCCCTCATCACCCGGTGGCTTAGTGCAGATAAACAATATAAATACAAAACCCTTCGTAAATCTCAATACACAGACTAGAAGCTTTGGCTTATTTACAAAAAAATAAAATAAAAATGCTGCTTTTCCACTTCCAGTCTAATTACAGAAGGTCATTTGCAGTTCACGCTTCTCTCATACAATACACAAATAAAAACATTTTATTTTATGAGTTGAACAGATCTCATCCAAAAACAAAGAGTAGCTTAGTCTAGTGCTGACCGTGTAGCGACAGCACAGGAAAATGCCGCCCCCCCCCCCCCCCTCGTAAAGTGCTACAAACAATTCAAAATTCACTTTACAGACACTCTGATTAGAGGACCTACACAATGTTGACATTTCAGGTATCAAAAAGATCACTTTTAATCAAACAGAGGTGAATTTGTACTAAAATTTGTTGCTGAGGTGTGAACTATAATGCATTATTAAACTAACACTAGAGAGCAGCACTATTGCCAAAATGTGCAAGCAATCTACGTCAAATAAATAAATAAAGCAAATTAATGCAACATTTTCCATGCATTAATACAGTATCATTACACACCGATTGCTACATAGTTTTGCAAGTGATGTTTTTCCTCTGGCTCTAGCAACAGAAACAAAAAAAGTTACAGTACACATTGCCCTTTTCAACAGGCCAGGGCAATTTTTGTTGCCTCTGGACTGCTTCTGACATCAATATTCAGCTTTGTAGGAATGTTTTCACCAGCTTCAACGTGAGATTCCAGTTGAAAAGTCATTTTTGTGCTGCTTTTTTCTGCTGTCTGCTGTCATCAATCCAAGGCAGCATTTGCTTATTCAGAAATCATTTAGTTGGCGTCTCTTCGATCATCTGTAGTCATTGTCACATAGTGAGAACTTTTCATGCAGGTCTTCTTCATGGATTTTTATGGACTGGGCCCGAGTGCTTGGCACGTAGTGTGAGAAGGAGCCCAAACTGAGAACTGGATCAGCGTCCAAACGCTTGGCACATTTGACAGCTTGATGCTAAACAAGTAAATGCTGTTCTATGGCCATCATAGTTAAAAACAATTTTTTTATACCCTGGCCAAACGATGAGATCAAATAATTGTGTTGATTGAATTTTTTTACATCCTGGTATTTCTTCCTGTTCCCGATCAGCTATCTGTTTTTGGTACCGCGTCTTCTCATCCTATTTTAAATTACTCAACCATTTGTGCTCTTCTACTCATTTATGTCCTGGTATTGGCTGGAAAAAAAATCGTAATATTTAAAAGTCATAACAGGAAAAAAATCCCGAGGTACATTACACAAATTGTGTGATGTCGTGAAAAACACGAGGGTCAGAAAACCACATCTACACAAGTGCTGTGATTACACAAAAATGCGTTTCATTTATTTGAATTGCAACTTTTATAGCCTGCTTGTACAGCACCAATTTATCTTCATAAATAAAGGGAACAAATTTTACGTAGCATTATGGGGAAGAGTTGATTAACAAACAAAAAAAGCTTGGTGATTGATTTTTCCCCTTCGCATTGGCAAATTATCGGCAGATACTCAAAATGAAATTCGGTTGTTTGGAACAAAGCATACAAGAATGACCTTGCATAAGAAGCCACATGCTGCTTCAACAAGTCTAAAGACATCAGTAGCCTGTTCCAGTAAATTCATATTACAATAATCCTTTGAACAATATGACATTGGAATACCATTAAATTTACATTTTCTCAACACACTTCCCCCTAATTAGACACCTAAGAATGAACCTGCGTTTTTTTTTTTCTTTCTAATGGATGTTCTTGACTACTATTTGCCTAAATAACAAAGCATTCCAATCAACTATACATTTTGGTCATTGGATATGCGTAGAAACGCTAGGAATCGTTTATAGACGAGGACCTTTATGACAATGCGGCTAAAATGTTAGTCAATTCATTTATTTACCAAAAGACACTCATTCATCAAAAAGTAAATAACGTAGCATTTGGCCAGCGTATAAATATTTTATGCTTAACTGTAAAGAACATTCTGGGCATTGACATCATTAAAATCCAGGACTGTTTCAGATGAATTGTTATTTTTAATTATTATTATTCCCACCATTGTTATTGTTGTTGTTTATGGCAGTCCACAGCCGGGTAGCTTCTCTCTGCTGGCTGTTGGTGTACAACTCATGTCAAACACTTGGGTGCAGAGTAAATTTCAAGAGAAATCGCTTCAGGACACAGAAATGAAAGAACCCACGTGCGCCTATTGCAGATGTGCGGACGGACGTCTCGGACACACAAACACTCTGGCACACTGTTCGGTTTCTGACATATGGCAGGATTTCTGAAGTCCGCTAACTCCATCTCATTCTTGAGGGGCGCACTGCTGTTGCTGCTTCAAGCTGCAAACAAGCAAACAGAAAATCATTTTTTGAGTCTTGTTTGGTGTCTAAGGTGGGCTCGTGTGAGAAGAACTTTCTGGTTTTTGCCAGGGGGGATCACAGACACGGAATCCCATGAGTGAGAAAGTAATTCTGTTTGCGGCAAGTAATGTCATTTAGCTTTAAATCCGTGTCGCCTGCCGTTCTTAATCTAGTGCACGGATGCAGAACAAAACAAAGGCTTGGGAGGTGAAGTGCGGGAATTAAAAAGGAGAAATCATCTATTTTCATACCCTCAAAATATTTCACCTGGGTTGAAATTAAAATGAAGACCACAAGACACTTTGCACAAATCCTTATGTTTTTTTTTTCTCCATCGGCGGTACGGCAACTACCGTAAAGGTGGTTCTTTATCTAAAGCCGCTGATTGTTCGTCATAATGCAAGTCGGTGTGGCTGCATTCTGCCGTGAAAACAAATCCCCTTGGCACTTAATTCAAAACAAAGAGATGAAATACGCTGAAGAAAAGCCACTTAATCAAGCATTTTTAATCACATTTGGACTCCCTGCAGAATAGCCAGATTTAAAGGATCCATTATTGTGACTAATACCGATCTTTGGAGTGTAGCTAAATTTAATAAACAGCAGGGCTGCTCAACTGCTGGGTCATCACCTCAAATGGGTTTCGAATATGTTGCAGACAGCTTGTTCAATTTATTTATTTCATAAATTTACAGCTACTGTACTGATCGAGCGAGGCATTTTTTATACTTTATATTTATGAATCGGGAAAAATTTCTTTGTTGGTGTCCTAGTGCTTTGGAACAAAACGTTAATTAAAAAAAAATCATGCTTTGCTCACATATCCTGCGTTATAGCTAATTTATCATTCTTAGGAAAAATATGATTCAGTAGGTTGTATGTTTCATAGTTTGCATTTAAAAGTGCCTGAGTTCTTTTGATGCAGTGTGACCATATTTGAACATGGCAAGACTGTACATATTTTTGTGGAGCTGGAAACTGAATAAATAGTCAGAGAAAATGAGACAGGCATGCAAGGGAATATTTAATCATACGCTGTACCAAAGTCCATCCATCCATCCATCCATCCATCCATCCATCCATCCATCCATCCATCCATCCATCCATCCATCCATCCATCCATCCATCCATCCATCCATCCATCCATCCATCCATCCATCCATCCATCCATCCATCCATCCATCCATCCATCCATCTTCTTCCGCTTATCCGGGGTCGGGTCGCGGGGGCAGCAGCTTCAGGAGGGACTCCCAGACTCCCCTCTCCCCAGCCACTTCATCTAGCTCATCCCGGGGGATCCCAAGGCGTTCCCAGGCCAGCTGAAAGACATAGTCTCTCCAGCGCGTCCTGGGTCGTCCCCGGGGTCTCCTACCGGTGGGACATGCCCGGAACACCTCCCCAGGGAGGCGTCCAGGAGGCATCCTGATGAGATGCCCGAGCCACCTCATCTGGCTCCTCTCAACGTGGAGGAGCAGCGACTCTACTCTGAGTCTCTCCCGGATGACCGAACTTCTCACCCTTTGTACCAAAGTCGAGGGAAAAAAAAAAAAAACACATGGGGTGGTACTGTTGATTTTCAACTTTGTATTAATTCAGTATGAGGAAAAAGATGGAAGAGACTTTGGAAGTGGGTTCATTGCCGGGGCACACTTGGTGGCGGCTTAGCTCTGAGTTCACCTGCTAAACAAAAGTGGAACTTCAGAGCTGCTTAGATCTAATGCAAAAACAGAAACAAATTGAGTTTGACACTGGAGAAGCTTGTGCTGAATACCAATTGAACATTTTTTCTGTTTACTATTGTGCAGCCATGACGCCTGATTTAGTGCATTTAGTCAACCAATTTGTGTTTTTTTTCCTCCCAGTCTTAGTCTACTCTGTAAACAAACATTGCAGCTCAGCTTTTGGCCAGCGTATTTAACATTTTGCTTTTGTTTGGGAATGTTTCATTCATTGAAGCATTTTTAAGTGATGAACCTCTGTTCCTGCTCACACAAACTAAAGTTTCACATTTTGATCCCTTGCTGTCTCAAATGTCAACATAACCTTGACTTCAAAACCAAGGTCCATAGTGCACCGTGGCATACTATTATTGATTATTACGGTATTAACTAAAATAAATTCCGACAAATGTCTGAATCTGGGGATACAATAAAAAGACAGAGGACAGGAAGCGTCAATGAAAGAAAATTGCACCATGGCAAGGTGATGGCACACCGAAGGCATGTGAACTATGTGGATCCATCTTAAGTGAAGGATTTAAGCGCATAATCTGTCCCTGAACCACACATGTGGCTATTATGAAAATGAGAAAATGAAAGCAATAGAGATAGTACACTTAGGAAGTAAAGGTCACCTTGGCAGCCTCCATTTATGTTTCCATATGTGCCAGGTATAGCACATCAGTTGCTACGGTAGCACAGAGGTGTGAGTCACGATTAGGGTGTGCCTCTACATTTGCATTCTTTGGCATTAGTAGATGTTCGTTAGGTGGAATAACAAGTACGGGAGAAAAAAAACGATAGTTGGCCTGCAAGTTTTTTTAATTGGCCTTCATATGTCAGTATATAACACCCAGGGAGGAAGGATTTTAACAAACTCCTTTGCACTTTTGCTTTCACTGAGCCAATCATCAAGTTTGGTGCTAACACAGAGCACCAGCATGCGGCTCAAGCAGTCAGTGTTTATGCCAGAGGCTCTCGCAAGGGAGCAAAAGATTATTTGTGATATATTTGACTCAAACTACAGGAGGAAAAAAAAGTTAGATTTGTAACTTTCTAGAAGAAGTTGAAGGAACTTTTGAGATTAGATTTTGAATTCATCATGAAAGATGGAAGTGCGGACACGATTGTGAAAATGGCCCGCTGCTAGTTCTTCTAACTCTAACTATGCTCCTTGCATAAGAAATTGTCTGCCATTGCCAAGACAGAAATTATTTCATCGTTTCATTTCCTTTAGTTTACCTATAGAAACGGAGGCATTGGATTTTTGGATAGAAGTTGACCAGGCGGCTGCCTCGCTTGTGCCTCTGTAGTATATTCAGGTAAGCAGCCTGGCATTATTGCAACACATTGTGTCGTGAGAAAATGGCCTGCCAAATAGATCTAGTTATATCTCTGCTGATATCTTCCAAAACCGCTCCAATTACAGCCAGCGACAGCAGCGAGGGAGAACGGAGTGTTTCAAATGACCCACAGCTGACGGTGAGCAAAACAGATGCGTGGGACAGATACACAATGCTGGCACATAAACACATCCAGCTGTTTCGGAGAAGAGCAAAATCTGTTGTGGCTTTACCGATGACACATCCCAAATGTCCAACATGCGCAGAGCGCCGAGTAAAATCTCATTTAGACCGTTAAATTGAAAGACATTTATTTAGCGAGTTCTAGATGGAAGGCGGGATTATCGGATTTAAAATATTTCTGTCTTCCAACATCTAATTGGCTACAATGTCCATGCGTTTCGAGGTTAGGCATAACAATCCATTGTGTGAAAATGCTCGTTGATTGATTATGTCTTGAAGCAATCGTCGCTAAATAGAGTGCAACACTTGGCTGCAGAGGCTCTGTTGATTCAATCTTGACTAGCGCGGCATGCAGAGATGTCAGCTAAGGGTCGTTGAGCAGCACACAGCTTTTCCTGGCAGCATTCTTCAGCTCTACATCAAAACGGTGATTTAATATATTCTTAGAGGCATTCATTACATTTACGGTTAATCGATTGAAAAGATGGTTAATTTTGCACGTTGTTGATTAAGAAAATTTATCAAGAAGCCTCCTGTGGCTTAGAAGCCTGCAAATGGATTTCTCTGTGTCCTCATGTGGACAGAAAGTAAATTAAAAACACTCTGGGTGAGATTTATTTGAGCCTGCAGGAGGAGGGAAAATGTTTGTTTTTTTTAAAAATGCACACTAAGTTTAAAGCGTGACTAGCCCCAAAATATATAATAATATTTCCCAAAGGATGTTGAGTTGTTTTGATGTTTCTGTTCACGTCATGCAGACCAAAACAAAGGCGACACACATCGCCCGTGGAGCCTCATGTCACCTTATTTCTCCACTCATACGCCATCCGAGCCTGTCTAGTGTGTGCAAGTGTCGGTCCATTCACATGTCAGCAGAAAAAGTGACACTTGGCTAAACGTGCTGGACAATACAACCTGACAGGGACTTTACATGCAATCGTATAACCTGCCTCAATTTCTGCTCCACCTCAAAGATGACAAACTGATTCGCTAATGGCTTAAGTGTGTGCAAAGTAGTTTGATTTTAGCTGAACTGGGTTTAACATTGAGTCAAGCATACAAATTGAGTAACACCTGAGTGACTAGAAGAGGGCAGAGCGAGTGAAGTTGATGAGGTAGAACCCCCTCGGTCTTGTTCGGATCCCCAGAGGATAAATGTTGGTTTGGATCTATTTCCAGTACCACTTGCACCATCCTAGTGTGCCTTTGCAATAAGTCTGCAAGGGCTGTGCACTTTTAAATGGATTGCGCTTCCTGGGGCTCTCTCTCATGGACTTTTTCACACTTCATGCACACTCTAAGTCTGCAGAATCTCGTTCAAGGGCTTACCCAGAATGCACTGCAGTCAACTAGGGCACAGGCAATTTCCAAATATAATTTAATCAGATTAGATCGAACATTGCCACAGTGCAATTTACGGTATATCTAGTTATGGTCACGTTGCTGTCAAAGTTATTATGCTCTTGTAAAGATGCGTAGCGACGTAAGGTTTGCAATGTCATCAGAGCAAAGGTTTTTCTAGTTTACACTCAAATCATCCTCATACACTGAATTTAGGACACATAATACGTAATAATATACCATACTGCCATGAATCTGCCTAAGGACCGTCTCTTCCTGATGTCTCGGCCACATTTGAGCCCTCCGGCTCTCAGCAAGCCTGAGACTTGTCGTATTAGTTGCCTCTACTCTTTGAACCGTGAAAAAAAAATGTATTTGCACACCTCCACATATTCTTCTGCCTGTTTGGCAATCCCTCTGCTCATTTGCCTCCGACACCATATTTGGGCTGCGCCTCACCTCCCCGGCCATCTGTCTGACTTTGTCCGTGGCGTGTTCCGTCTCTGCCGTGTTTATAAAGCACTCCCATAAACAACTCTTTCAGCCTCTCAGCATCCTTGCCCGCAAGCACCAGAAAAGTAACAAAACTGAGATTCATGAGGCAGCCCATTTGCAAAAATATTCAAACATTGCAAAGATCAGCACTCAAACCTGACAGCTTACCTTTGGGTATACACAGCAGGCTTTTACCCACTGTTGTGTCAGTCCAAGTACAATGGTACCTCAAAGTTTGAATACTTTAAAAGTGGTATAATTTAGGAGTTGTGTGCCAAAAGACTTTGTGGCAAGTTTCTCGAATCTTTTTTTCTTGATGAAAGCCTGAAAACACCAAACTCCCTAAGTCAACGAAAGTCTATCTAGAAGACGAATAAGCACAAGTGCTCTAGAAAACGGCTGTCCAATTGAGTTGTGTGCCGATGTAGACCGCTATGTTAGCATCTCTAGTCTTCAGCAGGCCACTTATGATTGATTTCATGACACAATGCTTCGGGCCAGTTTAAATTTAGGAATTCGGTCCATATATAAGGCGCACCGGACTATAAGGCGCACTGTCGGCTTTTGAGAAAAGGTTTTTAGGTGTTCCTTATAGTCCGGAAAATACGGTATGTGAGTTACTATATTGAAACATCTTGCGTTGTGGCAATTTTCAGACTTGTTTGACATTGTTTTGCAGTGAAGTGGTTAATTTCCACTTATAACCATGAATAATACAGCTGTACTAAAGTTGTGGGTATGATTAAGTTGCCATCAAAAAATCTCAGCTGAGTGCATGCAAGCACATTTTTAGAACGTACATCACTTTTCTTCCCAGCACTGTGGGAATATTAATGACTCTTTGATCCTGACCAGTATTTGACTACAAACCCCACAGACGGATCTTAATCGTTTTTTCCCCCCAATACCTCTCGCCTTGCCTTGTTCAATGAAGCTATTAAAACTCTCAGCAGGTTGAATACGAGCGCAGTCGAGCAGTCTATTATGAAATCCCGTGATTGGTTTGATGAATTAGAAGATTAAAATGTAATTCCGGGCTTCACTACATGCAAACGTTTTTGCCAGCAAAGCAGATCACCTGCTAGCCAGCACATCATTTAAGTATGCATTAACTGCAAAGAAATGGACAATTTCTTTAAATTCTTGGCAGCAGGATTGGACGGAAACCGACCGTGTAGCACAGCATATGTGATGAACGAAGGATAGACAACTTCAATTTCAATCATTAAATTAAAAAAAAAGAAAGCATTTACTTGGGTTAGAGTGAATAAATCAACTAAATAAAAAAAAAAAAGACAGCATTAAATACTGTGCAGTAGGCCTACATGTAGAAACAAAATCCGCTCTGTCATAGACTGCCCACAAGCATGCTGCTAGCTCTCTCATGGTAAATGCATGATGTCTAACTGCTTTAACCCACCATTTGGATAGATTTTGGTTCAGACACAACCACAAACTTGTTTTATTATTAATTACTTGATGTCGAAAGGCTAATATACACTGTAGGTAAATGCGATAAAGAAAACCTCCCCATACATACTATAACAAAACATCGAAAGTGATGTCAGCAATTTTGCAAGCCTTAAATTGCGTAACCGTTTTCCATTTTTGCATGTTTATCACACTGCTGTCAAAACATTGCTTGGTTCTCTGTCAGCCGGAAATGAGATTTGACTCCGCCTCACTTCACCAGCCAAGAATCCATCACGCTCAACGCACACACACCTCCTCATATTCAGATCAAATGCCTCGTAGGTCGTTTGTCCTCGCACGCTACGATGAGCCGTTGTACTCACTTGTTCTGATGTTTGGAGCCCTGGAGGTGTGCATGGTACTGTTCGATGGAGTTGAGGACCACGCTGCAGACGCTGCAGGAGTAACTACTGCGCAGCCCTGGAGAGACATTCAACACACAAGCCGCACTTATTTTCCAGGGTGCTTACAAAGACCTATGTGCTCATTGAAAAACTCTCAAGAAGCTATTATCATAATCCTCAGCAGGAGCCGAGCTCACAAGCACAACAATGCAGTGGTACCTCAAATGGAAAATAGGTTTAACATTTTTTATACATTCCTAAATTCAACCTGTTGGGGATATATTTGGAATAAATTTGCTGTCTGAGATGAGGTCAAATTTCAAATTGCGTTTAAACTCCAAATTGCACAACACTTATGGGGCATTCAGACTTCAAGGTATCAAATCAAAACAACGTTAAATAAGCTCTTCTTTTCCACTCTGCAGAGCAGGGAGATTTTTGTAATTAGGTTGCATCTGGAGAAAGATTTGAATCTATTAATCATTAGCAGAAAACTGGTTATATTTTTAGATCGCAGCCAGTTTGTGTGCGTGTTTTCAAACCCTAAACCTCAAGAAGGTGAGGGAAGGGAGGACAGTGCAGTCAGCTGCGTGTCAGATGGTGGAGGACTCTGCTGTGTTTGTGCACGCGTATCGAATGTGTGCCCCAGACCCAGATGTGAGCAAACTGGAGGGCTCGCAGGTGGTCGAGATGAAGGCGCCTGCCAAAAATAGATGGATGAAGATGGCAACAGAGAGATGGGAGGGTTCGCTAAACCACGTGGGTGACGTGGGCAAATTTCCGTCAGGAAGTGAAATGAAAGAGGAGAGGAGATGGAATTGTGGGGAAGGAGCACAAACTGATATCCAAAGTTTTAGTTTTGAAATTGGAAGCACAACTGCGGTTCTTCTTTCAGACAAAATGACATTACTCTTAATGATAGTGCTATTAACCGAAGAAGAGAAAGACATTCAATGACCAGCCGATCTCATTTTTTTTTATTACGTTCCACTCCCTCCTTATTCTATAGCAAAGTAAAGATCACACAAAGACGTCTGCTCTTTTATACGCTTGTCAATGATTAAGTGCCATTTGGTGCCTTTGTACGGAAGCTCTTAGTCTGACTGACAGATTGGCCCTGATCTCCAAGATAGAAAAATAGCTACCGAAAAGGTTCTTGTTTATACACAATAACGTTCTTTTGGTTACACAAGCGCTTTTGGTTTATGAGAGCACGCCATGGACTAATCCATGTAAATGAGGCGCAAGACACAGACTGCATGTAAGGAAGCGGCGGTGAATTCATGCGAGCTCCAGCAGTGTTTTGTGAGGGCGTTTTAAGCCTTGTTAATTACATAAAACAATATGCTAGTGACAGAAATGAGGAGGGGGTGGGTTGGCATGAAGGCTAATGTACAGCCCTCTGGCTGTTTTGGCAACGCCGGTATGCCAACTTCCCAAAAAGTAATGATCGAGTGCACATAAAATGGAAAGTGCTGCATTGTGCTTTTTTTCCCAGAGAGCATTGTAACACTTTGGGTGTCTGATGCGCTTTAAACTCGCTTAAAGAAATCTTAATGTTGCAAATTGGCCATTCCGTCAAGATGCTCTGCCAAGCTCTAACAGTGCCTGGTTTCTTTTATAAATGATTTTTCTTTTTTTTTCCCAGGCTGATGTTCAGTGCTAACAATCATGGAATCTACTGCTGAAGCTATAATGGAGCGATGGACTCTGGAGGAGAATGAGGAAATGAGCCCTCAACACTCCATTTAACCACCAACTGTGAATATCACAGCGGATCATTTTTAAGGTACTTTCCACCTTCCAGTGGGACGACTCAATGACAAGTAGTCATCTTTTAATTCTGCTCACCCTGGAGGCAGGCTAATAAGATGGAGCTCCTCCTTGCAGCACAGACAAGTTGCTGTATTCATTGTCTTGCGTAATTAAACCACCGCCGAATATAAAACGAGAGCAGGGTTTGGTCATTATAATCGCAACGGTGCCTTGACTTACACTATAAGGTTTATTCATCCCATAGTAACTCAAAACACTTATCTTGATTCATCTTTACCCATTAATATCAATTAAAGTGCCATTTAGCTGTTGTAGCGGCCTATAAAACACCAACAAAAAGTAATTTAAAAAAATCCTTTTCTTGATCTCTGTGTTTATGTTGGATTATAACTAGCTATAGAAGTACAACCTAATGCCAAACATGATAGTTTGAGCTACATAAAGTGCTCGCAGGACGAGTATACAGTATTTCACAAACACCATATCCAGTAGTCGAGTGTTTGGCACAGCTTCCTCACGTTTCTGAGGTTCAAGGGTCAAAATGTGGGGAGTTTGCATGTAGTTTTATCTAACTTCCTCTTACATCCCAAAAACCTCCAAGACTTTAAACGGTTCCTAATGAATGCTTGTTTGTCTATACGTGACCTGATTGGCTTGCAAATAGTCTGGGATTCACTCCAGCTCACTCTAATGAGGACAAACGCATTAGAAAATGGATGGCTGTGTCGAAAGATTACACTCCCCCATTGTAACGTTTGTCCATTTTAAACACTCACCTAACTAAATCTATATTTTTCCCTTGCTCATAAAAGGGCTACTTAATCACCACTTGAATAAATTTCTGTCAAATGCTTCAACTCCAAACGGTACTTTATATTGCTTGTCATGTTCCTTCACATGTGCGTGTACACCTGCCCATAGCGCCCCGGTGTCGCATGAGCGCCGCTTCAAGGGAGAGAAGGTCATCTGTGTCCTCTGACTCATACGTCGTCATCAATTACACACCATTTTCTCGGCTTTGCTCCTTGGCCCTCTCTGAGGTCCTGGCGCGCTCGGGCGCTCATGCTTCAGCTCGAGACGCTTATCTCACTGCTCCTAATTCACCTCCCCGTCACTGGAGAGAGGAGACAATTGTCCGACTCTGTCCTGAGGGTGTTTCTACCTCGGATGTGATTTATGTAAAGACACATCAGAGTCCTCCAGGGACTTTGCCGAGGCCGCTGCAGCTCTCGCGACATATCCCCATGATCCATTTCTCAGGGTTTTTCGTCTAGCACCTAAATAGCCCGTGTTCTTTCCTGCAACTTGTCAGTGGGATAAAAAAGAAAATGCTAATGCATGTATGCCGAGAGGCTTTGCAACATGCAAGTACAAGCAAAGGTCAGCATCATCAATAGCGCAAGGACGATGTGTAAATAAGTCACCTGCGCCTCACGGGTACTTAATGAGGACGACAGATGAGATATGACGAGGTCATGGTCCACACGCACATCAACAGATGATGGAGCAGAAAACGTTCCACAGGATAGACTCAAGCCAAATAATATTCAAATAGATCAGCACCGAATCCTGGATATGTCTGCTTAAAGTTCACAAAAATATTTCTCTCAAAGCTGTTTGATATCATAAACGGGTCCTGATACATACAAAAACTTGAAGTGGACCTTCTTAATGGACTACTATTGTAAATATTTCCACCTGAGATGGGTCAAAAGTCATTCGGATGTGGGAACATGTCACGGGGGAGGTCAAACAATTCTGACAATAGTGGCGTAATTAAAAGACGCCTGAGCCCAGCCGTGATGGATGGTACGTGTAATGAATCACATCGGAGCCGGCCGGCCGGGCTCACTTCTTGGACCGGCTCGCTCGCCCTTGAAATGGAAAGCAGCAAAGACATTCCGCAGCATCTTTAAGTTAATGAAAAGCTGCGGGTGTAAATTACACAAAAGCAGGATAGCCGGAGCGTTTCCGAAGGCGCGCTGCACTGTGAATTGGGATTAAAACGTCGCCTCAAAAGGCAGCGGCCGTTGTGGGATCTGGGTCACGGCGAGTGGATGGAGAATGATATCCAACATGACATAACTTAAAGCCTCTGAGCCAGTGTAGGCGGCAACGTGACTCATGCTTTTAATATGATTGGTTCCTTGAAATGATTGCTTTTGTCATGGCACCTGGAGCACACAGCTCGCGCCACAGCGTGGACGGACAGAGCGTGTGCGTGCACATTCATGTGTCATGGAGTGTGTCTTGGGCTGCCTACTTCAGCAGGATGACTTAAAATATTTTACCACTGGGGAACCAGAAAAGAAGGATTTTATTGGTACTACAAAGCTTACAACTATACGCTTAATTGGAAATTTTCTCTGGACTTTGATTGGTGTTCATTGATTTGCAAAATAGCAGTTGAGTCGATTATGGCAAATGGAAGAAATCTGCAACTTCTCAGGTAGACTACACCAAATAGATTTGATGCAGTTTGGGTCTACCCAATATTAGGAATATGAACGTTAAACTATAATTTATTCGTTTTTCATATGAGCAAAACTATTGGGACTCATTTCAACACTTTCTTGATACTTAAAGGCAATTATCATAATCCCGCTATTATTGATATTATGCTTGGTGCATGACGGTAAAGTTACAAACTTGGCACAAATTGTATCCAACTGGAGTGACGTCGATGTACAAATTACCGCGGATCAAAATGTCTTTGAACACATCCAAGCGCAAATGTTTGAAATGATTTCCCCTTATCGAGTTTCCCTTGCACTGCCGTTTTTTTAGTTGGGATTACATAGACTGACCCGTGCTCTCCGTGGCATCCAGGCTCCCCGCAAGCTGCTCCACCAGGCGTGCTCGGGCAGCGTTCCTGCGATGCTTCTTGCCCTCGTAGTGCTGCTGGGCCATCAGTGGATTGTTGAACCAGGCGCCGCACAGGCAACAGTACTTTCCGGCTTCTTTGCCGGCGTTGCCGCTGACCGCCGACACGGATGGAGGAGGAGGGCACGTCGTGGGGTCCGAGGGCAGCGGAGTTGAAGGGGAGGAATCTGCAGGGGGGGTAATGATATCATAATGGAAAAGGATCGCTATGACAACCATTAATATCAATGCTGCCAAAGCTATGTACTTTCAAGGATCCACTCCCCGATTACAGAAACAAAAAACATCCACTCGGCCAAGCCTGCACTCAATCTTCCCGATACACGTTAACCCCCACAGTCTAATTTGAAGGAGGGCAAAGAGCAATCGATCGTAGCGAGCCACATGTGTGAAACACAAACGAGGGTCACGGGAAGGTCGTCTGACCTCCGGAGACCCTATTTCAAAAAACTGCCTCTATACTCTTGAACTTGTACTTCAGATCCATTTTATTTCCCATTTTTATTGTTCTATCTTCCTCTCCTGTGTCCTCCCGCTTGTTTCATCCTTCACCTCAATGCGGGAATGTAGCTCGACCCCCCTAGGTGACCTACTCCTCATGACATGACACTGGTTACCATGGTGATTGGCCATTAATAGCCACCAGCAATGACATGCCCATTATGGCTCATGGTTTTGGCTGCGTGTTTGTTTGCGGGTAGGTATAGTACGTCGCGTATGAATCCGAGCTTCCACGCGTGTAAACCATGCTCTAAAATAGACTTGGCTGCGTGTAAGGGTACGTGTATTTGGACACATGCGACGTAGGGGTGTTAGGTACACAGCCAAATTGCATGATGAGCGCTGAGAACACCAGATGGCGTGTCCAAATGTGGCGAGGCGCCGTTCACAATGCGAAAGTCAGATGACTTGAGCGCAACAATATCACGCGTTCACAAAAACACCACTCAGGCATGAGTCATAAAACCTCTTTCACAAGGACTGTTTACAAATGAAGAGCTGGCAGTAAATGTTGACTTACTGTTTATTGCACTAACTTTCTTTTGACTTTCTGTTCCGTGCCAGAACACAGTCATTCCACCTTGGCTGAGTTCTGAGCTCCATTGAGTGCCTTTTGGATTTTGTCTATTTTAGAGCAAGTGTGCTAATAGAAACTCCGCGAGCCGATCATTATTATATCTTTGGCTGCTCGTTTCACTGACCGCACCTTCTCGAGTTCCCTTCAGTTCTTTTTGGTGCGTCATAAATCTCAATTAAATACTAAATCCTTCTGCCCTTTTACTGGTTTTTAATTTTAGTGATAAAAAAAAAACTGCCGAGTCTCTGCTTTGGAGTGGCCAGCATGTGGGTAAAGATTGTTGAATGTATCCCCCCACCCCACCCTCTTCTCATGTTTTCCCACCCTGTCTTTTCTTGTGACTGTGGTCTCTGCACACTGGAGCAGAAGTAAGAGATTTTCACAGAGTGGGACACATGAAGGAAAGTGAGCGCTGTCGAAAGGGGTGAGGTGTGCGATCCGTGCAGAAGAATACAAAACAGGTCCATTTCCAAGGCTTCATGTGACTCTAAAAGCTTTTATTTACGCTGCGGGTATTAATTTGCCATTCCCAGACTTCAAAATCGATTTATAACTACTGTTACTGTATTTCCTTGTCACGCCTCTGATATCTCTATTACTGTACACAAGAAACAACCTGCATGAGCACGGGCAAAAAAATGTAGCAAAAAAACCAAAAAACTTTGGGGCTTTATTATAATGCTTCCTTGTGTGAGAGAGCAAATTTCATAGCTCTATGAATTGTGACATTGCAATATTACATTATATAAAGGTACCCTGGGGACGACTCACCGGCGTCGAGACAATCTAATTAAATAAAAAAAAATGACATTGAACAAACATTAATTCATCTTCATTAAACTTCACCTTCCAAGTTTTCCCTCCTGGGCCTCTGGCGTGTTTGCAGACACTTTCATTTTCACGCTGAAGCAGACGAGACGTTTTGACTTGGTTGACTATATCTTTCTATTAAAAGACCTGCTTACAACTTAAATAGTTGACAGTGAAGTCTTGTGAAAACGTGTCAGCTTCCCTTCGCCGTTCATGGGTTTGTAGTGATCAGGTAGATGGTTGGATACCTGCGTTGGTAGGCTGCGTGGTCAAGGCTGCGGGGCTGCAGGGCGTCTCCCCGAGGACCAGGCGGACTCTCTTGGCGTGGGTTTTTCCCTGGTAGTGGGACTGAGCCACGATGGCTGAAGTGAAGAACATGTTGCACAAGGTGCAGCATTTGTTTTTGTCCACCTCTGTCTCGTCGCAGTCCTGGAAGTGACCAGAAAGAAGCACGGTGGTGAGACGTTAATTAGGGGGTGGGGGCACAGATGGACGATAGCGCTTTGCTATTTCATCATGTTGGAACATTACAAAGGATGATGAAGCGGATGAGGCGCACAAAGAAAAAGAGCAACTGCCGAGCTGACAAAAAAAAAAAAACTACACTACCGTGTACACACGCACAACGAAGCCAAGCATTATTTCTCTCGAGCTGTTCCCTCTCTTTGTTCTTGGCCATCTGGCATATTGGTTGGAACAGGATGCAAAAAAATCCTCAGAATTCTCAGTAAACACAGAGCAGCATACACAACAGGCTTCGTCTTAGCTACAGAGAAGACACGTAAACATGGTCTGATTTATTTGCTTTTTATATATATATTGACACACACTGGACAAGTCATTAGGTACACTTTCAGAATTTAATGTGGTGATTTCTACTCGTGGCACCCTAGTGTGCTCTGAGACATCATTAGGGGATTTGTGATGAATAAAACAGGCCCAGAATTCACAACTCGTCCAGTTATTTCAGATAAGTTGATTATTTCTCTCACTGTTCTTGTTCGGTGGTATGCAGTGAGATTTTTCTTGTGTAAAATGGTAGCCTTGGCAAAATAAAGTTTGAGAAACAGTGATCTAATGAGATCCAGCATTAAAAAAAAAAGCTTACTTTTGATTGACACAGTCTATAAGATGTTCATTTAACTATTGTTTTTTTTTTTTTTTTAAATCCATCAATGTATACATTTGTGTGTAACATTTCATGAAAAAGGGAAAATGCACATATTTTTTTTACGTGTTCACTTTCTACAAACTTTATTTAAATGCACATTTCTTGCTGGTGATACATTCCTATTACCTAAAAGTCAACTATCTGGACTGGCACCTGAGAGGTTTAAGCATATTTTGGCTTGGGGGCAGTGCCCCTGCAGCCCCCGCTAGCTCCGTCAGTGTCCACTATATTAGAACCGCAAAATGTCGAGGGAATTTCATTTCTACAATTCCTGTACTCTTGGTGCTCCCCAGTGCTTCTCACAGTAATTCAGGATATATTGCCACAAAACTCCCAAAGGTTAAACGTTCAATATAAAAGGGTTGGCATGGCCTTCTGTGGAACTCCTCTGACCATGATGGATCATCTGAATTGTAGCGAAATATAAAAGAAGGTAGTCTTGCACGCTTTACTGTGACAAAAATCTGCTGTTGGTGTTCAGCTCTTTGCTCACTTTGAGGAGTCAATTCATCCACAAGTGATCTTCCGTGGCTTTTTCTGTGTGTGACTTCTTTTCACACCAGCGTTCCTGCTAGTCCAGGTGTCAACCTGGAGGAGACGAATCTCGCCGGGGTCGAGAAAGCGGAGGGTGACAGAAGTGTGTGTGACACCCCCATTGGTGTGTGCGTGAGGGTTGTCTGCTCTGTTTAACATCACAGTCATACATGTTGAGGACACCTTCACCTTCCAGGCTTTGCTATGTCTCATCTGTCCCCGCTTTCTCATTTTCCTCCTCCCCTCACTCTCTTGCTTTTCTATAGTTGCCTCCCTCCTCCCCCCCTGTGGGCACCAGGCTCACTGACTGTGTGTGTTGTAGGATGAAATATTTATTGGTATTGGCAGGTTTTCCACCGGCCTCCTCCCTGGTCCTCCCCTGTGTCAGCCCCTCTCCTTTCCCCACGGTGTGATCCTCTCCCCAATTCCACGAGTGCAGTCACCGTCTGTGTTGGCACACGTCCACTTTATTGTTCTGGTCGGTATTGATGGAGCATTGTTTATGGTCGCCGCATACACATGATGGGAGCGCATGTAGAGCGCTAATTATCTCTGCCAAGGGACTTGGGGGATTTTATTGGCTTTGTTTTGTGTGTGCTGCAACTTCTTGGCCATAATTTTTTTATGATACACGTAGATGATTCACAGATGTTGCCTTTACATTGTACTGAGTTCATAAAATTCGACAAAATTTGGAGTCTAGACTTCATTCAAGTCAGTGTTTTGGCTTTTCCTAAAAACTTGTTTTCTCTGCTTTTTGCTTAGAAATCTCAATTTTGGGGTGAAACTAACCAAATTAGCTGATTAGTGAATAGCGGAAACATTTAGAAATGGATCTTGGAAAAAAAACTCAGAGAAAGTTGTAATTTGAAGCAACATTAGTGGAATGCTTAGAATTATTGGCAAATTTCACCGAAACGGAAACAAATTTGATTGATAATATTTGAAATGTCATTATAGACATTTTAGCCATAAAACCCACATGCAGGCTCAGAAGCTTCATTTTCAACCCAGATTGCACCAATTTGACATTGAAATTCCAATTTAAAGCTTCTATCTTTAGGAAATCCCTTCAGCTCAAGTTGTAATTTGATATGCATAATTGTATTACGTCTTGTCCGCTTGAATACAGAAGACACACTCAAACACGGATGAAACCGTAGTTCCTCTTAGCATGACATGGTCGCCGCGCCGCATTGATTTTTACAGGTGACAAATGTAATAGCCGTGCAGTCTATTATGGTCCCATTTCCATATTTATTCATGATAGTGTCGCGGGAGCCACGTGTACAACCAAATCTCATCCATCCCTTGCTTTTCTGCACGTACATTCATTACTTGTCCTCGTTAGCATATCTTCTTCTGGTCTAATATGTACTCGCTGCTCCTGCGCTCAATTCTCTCACTTATTATTATCCCGTTATTCTTTCCTCGCTACTTCGCCTACTTTATCTCCACTCCCGTGGGTATAACGCTGCTGCTTGCGCTGCCAAAATCATCTTGAGGCCTATCAACTGCTTTGGTACCTGTCAAAACACTAAAACGCAAACAAAAAAAGGATACAGCGTGGAAAGTTGTGTGTGTATGTGTGACAGTGCTGCTTCCGCACCACTGGAACAAATTCAACCATAAAGAACAATGATGACTCAAATTATGCACCCGTTGTCTTTCTGCCAAGTATCATCAACTATTCATCTATTTCGAAGTGCACTCATTTAACTTTTTCTGGTTGTTTGGCTTCCAAAATTGAATGCCTTAAGCAGGCTGGGAATTGAAAAGTAACTCCTGAAAACAAACTGTCACGACAATTTGCCAATTCAACGAATCATGATTAGTTTTTTTTGTTTTTTTCTTAGACTCTTTTCCTCTTCTTGATATTTATCAGCAGTCAGGATGCACCATACACGAAACTATAGCAGACATCTGGCGAGGGCCTCTTTCTCGTTTTTAAAATACAGCATTGTAACCCACCACAAGTAGCAGCATATTGTCGTAGGAACACAACAGAAAAAAAAAATCATTTCGTGCCAGCGCATGAAGGATAATACGAAGATTCGATCAATCAGAATCATCACAAAGGCACAGACTTACAATAGCTATCATCAAACAATATTGATATTCTATACTAGTGCATTGTTAGAGATACCCTGATATTGATATTTCCCCCCCACACATCTATCTTTACTCTAATACGTTTGTTGATTGCTGTCTGTGCGCTCCACGTACATCAATTCATCCCCCTAGCCTGACGTCTCCATCTCTAAAAATTTTTCTCATCCCGCCTGTCGTCCAGCTCACAATAGCCTCCTAATTAGCTATGTTTATCTTTCTCTCCTTCTGTTTTGCTCTCTGTGTGCTCGTACTTTCATTGCGCTGTGTTTGGGCGCCGTGGGAGACGTTGCTGCTAAATATACACTTGAAGGAAGCTTTTTATTTGGAGGTTGAGGATGAAGGGCTTGAGGGTGTGAATTAAAAAACAGGGGGTGATGTAAATATTTGGTTTTGGACTGTTTTACTATTTCCTGCCCTTTTTGTACAGATAGATTGATAGACTGGACAAATCTTTGTGGAGAATTGGATAAAAACATGCTTCACACCCCCCACCACCACCACTACACACACACTTCTCCACCTGGCTTTCATCTGCGAGCACCTCTACGACCTACTTTCTCTGCTTTTTACCTCCACTCCCAAACAAAAAGAGCCTCAGAAAAGCTCTAGGCATGGCATTTCACACTGAGTAAACATTGGCATTTCTTTCACTCTACCCAAATACTTTTGTGCTTTTCCATTGCATGCATGCTGGGTCATTCCAGGTGGAGGCAGTTGTCTTTTTTTTGTTTTTAACTTTTCTTTTTTTGTTTGCTAGGCAAGATGAGTGAAAATGATGAGTGCGCCATTGTTTTTCAAATGTATTCTGTTTCTGGAATTTACTTGACTGCAGGCATTTTATCTACCGTATTTTCCGCACTATAAGGCGCACCTAAAAACCTCAAATTTTCTCAAATGGCGACAGGTAATCAGGTGCGCTTTATATATATGGACCAACATTGAGCCACTACAGCAGGCGTGGCCAAAGTCCGGCCCCCGGGCCAAATGTATATATATTATATATAGACAAAGTTTTAAAATGGGCCATTCATTGAAGGTGCGCCTTATAATCCAGTGCGCCTTATATATGGACAAAGTTTTAAAATGAGCCATTTATTGAAGGTGCGCCTTATAATCCGGTGCGCCTTATAGTGCAGAAAATACGGTACTACAAATCAGGGAATGCATTAACTGGAGGTGGGTCAGTGCTACTCGAGGAGAACCTTTTAAGACTGCCCACCATTTTGTCATGGCTTTATGGCATATGGTGTCGGCACATGAATTTGCTGTCGTAATTGCAACGTTAGTATGTTGTTCCTTTCCCTCGACTCATTCATCCAATCACAGACGTCTGCATAGTCTTAAAACTTTTGCAACAAACCATTTAACACAACAGCAGGTTTGCTCCAAGAAACTATTGCAAATAATTTCCTCATTCAGTATTTTTTTTTAATCTTATCCCATATACTGTAGCACACACAGCAACCTAGATGTAGGCTATTAAACAAATTGAACAGGCCTGGACGATTTATTCCTGGCTTTTGTTTGGGATGTTTGTGTTAATGTCGTCACATAAAATACCGCGCGGAGAGAGTGCCAAAAAAAAATGCAAAGTGAATGCAAATAAAGTCATCTCCCGACAAGTGTTTGTAAGATGTGCGGCATCCTACGAAAACAAACGCGAGGAAAGGTCAAAGTGCTGACTGTGTAATATTCCCACAGTGTGAGTGAGACCTTGTGTATTTAGATCCCACGTGAGGTGAAAGCCAGAAGGGGCTGAGTCATGTCTTGCTCACTTAGGAAGGCAGATGGAGACGCAGGTGT
Organism: Syngnathus typhle; assembly: GCF_033458585.1. NCBI lineage: Eukaryota > Metazoa > Chordata > Actinopteri > Syngnathiformes > Syngnathidae > Syngnathus > Syngnathus typhle. The sequence goes on from NC_083745.1 coordinate 6,409,696, forward strand.
GATTTGATTTGATTTTTTCTAGATTCAGTACGTCTGTGTTTCTGAGCGTGTGTGTGACCATAACATGCCAATTTCATGCCAGTAAGTCGTGTGGCGCACATGCGTGAGCTTTTTCTACACAGCTTGTGAAACATTTGACACTCGTGAGAGGATGGAACCTCACATATGCCTTGATTTCCACTTGATTTGTTTTTTTGTAGAACTCCTCACTTTGCTTTATTTCCTATGTGACTGGTAATGAGCTCTGATACCGATCAAGGCGTATGACATTTTTGTTTACATTGCGTAATAAGGTTCTAGCTGCGATTTGTCTTTCTGGATCATAGCTGAATGGATGGAAATAGATATGGAAAGAAAAAAACAAACAAAACAAAATACTTGGAATGTGAACAGATAATTATCTGCTGTCTACCGTGACCATTACGTGCCAATCTCGCTAAGAAGTTGGATCGACAACATGACGCCAGGGATGGCTTTGGCCACATCAGCATGAAAGCAGGAGTTACGAATATTGAGTCATTCCTTGATTTGTAAGAAAAAAATTGTGAATTAATTAATCTTTAATTATCTGGGGCAGCGCAGCGGTTGCAAAGCCGTTTGTCGTGTCATTCTGCAGGAAACTAAAGAAGTGACTGCAGTACTGACAGTACTGAGGTTTTGATCTTTACTTGTTATTTGTCTGCAAATATGTCTTGACGGCTTTCTTTTCTTTGGAACTATAAAAAAAACACACACAGATTCTTAAGTCTGCCTCTGCCTTGCTGCATTTAAATCATTTTAAATTAAAAAGTCTAATCTCTTTCTTTGAAGATGATTGCCTTGGGGGGGGCTCTCTACCTATTTTATCCATTACAAATTTGCACGTTTCTTAAATCATCTACGCAATTATGCAAATATTTGCATGTTTTGGCTGGTTTGCTGACTGAGCTAAATGGCCCTTAACAACCAGGCAAGGTCTCCTCTCACAGTTTGTGTGGCAGCATGAGAATTTACCGCCTTGTTTGATTTGTTTTTCCACCAGCTGTGTGTCCGCACTGTGTGCGTGTTAAATAAATGGGGCACACAATGTTATATGCTGAATCATTCCACTGACATCTATCACATTCACACCTTGCTGTTGTTTACATATTGCTCGGAGTCATTAACACAGTCAGCTGTGTCTTTGATGCAAGCACGCATCCAGACCCATGAAAAGCTCAACTTAATACCCAGACACAATCCTCCGTGCACACTCGCACACATTCAGAATGCACTGCCCTGTCCAACCATTGCCTGCAGTAGTCCGATACAGAGCTACTTGGCAGCCCCTGAAGCTCACCAGAAACGGCACCATCGCCTTTCTGGGGAGAATTACGGCCCACAAAAACCACACGAGTGATTCAACAACATATAAATCCCCATGGGCGCTCGGCTGCCTTGGCCAAGCTTCAGAATGGATGGGCCAGCCGGGTTTCACCGGAGGGAAATCAGATTCTACGTATCCCGTATAGTCAAGTACAGCCAAGGACGTCATGACCCATTTTCACCTGCAAGTTGCTATTCTATCACGAGAATTCAAAATTGAATCAAATAAAATGTAGGGCAAAATGAAATATATCATCTTTCTTCAATTCATAGCTTTCACTCTAAAAAGATTCTCTTGAAAAATAGGTGGTTGAAATTACCTTCATGATGATATCTGATGCCATCATGTGTCACAGTAGATGGCATCTGTAAAGCTGACATTTTATATAAGATCATCCAAATAATAATAATAATAATATAATAATAATAATAATAATAATAATAATAATAATAATAATAATAATAATAATAATAATAATAATAATAATAATAATAATAATAATAATAATAATAATAGCAATGTTAAAAACAAGTTGCTGTAATCAGTGCATCAAGCGTAACAAATCTCAACATATATAATTTCCCTGCCAAAAAATTACAAAAGAAAACCACAATGTTGGCAAACATTTGCGACCTTGGATGCACATTTTGCTAACTTCCCTCAGTGGGATAAGTTCTTAATTTGAATTGATGAGCTTTGACAGGTAAATACATGAACATGACAAATGATGACTGAAATGTCCAATGCGCACTCGGGACGAGGACTGATATATTTGCTTCAAATTTCCTTCAAATTGGTTTCCATTTGACAGCGCCAAAGATTGGCTGTAGACAAAAATACACAAACACAACAACTGCCTCTTTGGTGAAGGTAAGACACGCACAACATACCGGATTGTCCGGCCTGAGTCGCTTGGAAGGTGGTCCTCCATCCTCTGGGTGGAGCATATAAAACAGACGCACTTTGTTGGCATGTTTCTTGCTCTTGAAGAGAGACAAAAAAAAAAAGACAGAAAGTAAGAGTCAGATTTAAATAATATTTTAGCCCCACTCTAACTGTGGTTTATCAATATAACTTTTGAATTGTCTCTGGTATGAAACAAACATGTCTTGCCTAATAGTTGTTGTTTTTTTAAATAATGAGTCTGAACTGTTTCAAGCAGAAACACAGCACTTGAGGCTGTGTTCAAAATGACAGTGAGCTGTCCTTGAAGCTGCTCACTGTCACTTTAATGCAGGACAATGAAAATCAGCGGAAAAGCGCTGCGGGCGGATACAATAAAATAATAGCATGTGTTTGTGGCCAAGGTTGACAGAGCCATTTCCTGCTATTTGTAGGATTCGATTATAGCAGGGTCTGACCTCGGATAACCTCAATTGTATTCAGTCATATGATGTCCCTGCATCTTGTAAAACTAAAGCTTTGATTTGTGATATCGTATCCTTGTACGCCACGATATCATAACACTACACCACCATGCTGTCCAATGTCACACTTGACATTGATTTTGTGTTTTTCATGTTGTAAAAAATTATCGCACGATTGCTGTATCTTGATACTACAAGTATTATTACAAAAAGGTTACAAAACTCATAATTTAAGAAAAATGTTTTGATATATTTTACATTCATGCTGTTGCAGTTGCAAGACAATCTAATTTATATAAACAATCATTTGAATGCCTAGTTGTTTTCTGAACACATAAGCACTAATAAGAATGAAATTACACTCCCAGATCAATAAACATTTATGTTAAGAGTAGTAGTATCATTAAAATCTTAACGATACCCAACTCGATTCATTTGTATCAATATTGCTGGTGGTTCTTTCCCAATAGATCAATTATTAGATAATTGCTATCTTCCCGCCTTGAGAAGAGACTCATTTGAATCAATATATTTTTATTTCCATGTATAGAGTAATGGTAAAACCAGAGCCAGAATTCAATTCGAGGCAATGAGTTGCGATTTTTAGACAGGTAATAAAAGAAGGCAGAGCAACATATAAAGTCATTGAATGGCCAAATTTGATAAGGCATTGTACTTGCTGCTCTGCAGCATCGATTAGATCCTCGACCCTTGGAATAGTATACCCCCCCCCCCACACCTTCCCCAACATCTCCCATGCGCCTTCCATCTTGTCAGACTACTTTAATACATTTTGTTAGAACTTGAGTGTGTTGTGGGTCTCCAGGCATCCTTGTGTTTGTACATAAATGGTCATAGTTGATGGCTGTGGCGCGGCGGCTAAAAGCGAGACGTCGTAGCACCATGGCTGACCCTCAGCGCTTCGACCGCCACTAATGGATCAAGCTTGTCTCACAAAATCAAGTTAGACCAACCAGTTGGAAGGACAGAAGGATGGCAGGGTAAAAATATCTTCACTCTGTGTTCCTAGATAGCAACCGAGGCTTGGTTTAAAATAGAAAATAAACAGAAGCTATTAATCCACAACCATACGGACTGTATAATTTATAAATATTGAGTCAACGAATAAGGCTCTTACTTCTGTTTTCTGGACACAGAAAATTAAACTTTGTTTCATTTTAATTTTATATAATATGATTATGTAATGAAAAGACAGGAACATTTTTTTTCAACACAAAGCGGGTATAGCCCGGGGCAGGGTGAAAGAAGCCTTTATCTTTACATAGATTACTGTACCTCAATCTATCACCATCATTCACACTTTACATTGACTGACCTTGCTATTACCGCACCCTCTTGTGTTGGAAATGCAAAGCAAATGAGGATTTTGCATTCAAAACTGTCGCATTGATAGCTGAGCTGAATTGTTGGAAGTGTGGCTTGAGAATCCAGTAATTATCCATGTATTGTTCATTACTGTTGATTGTACCTTGAGGGAAAGGCATTGACTACGACTCCATCATTCTGTCGATTTGGTCCGTGGAAAGAAGTAGCGGGCACTTTTAAGCCTTCTTTTGGACCAACATGTGAAGTAGCTTTTTGGAAAACAGTGACATGTGATGTCAGTTGTTCTGCTGCACGTCTTCTTTAGACAACAGGTTCCTGTGCACATTCTTGAGAATCTTGGATGCTCCACTCCAGGAAGGTCACATCTGTCCAATTTCCATGACCGCAGTAACTCACCAGCGCCTGGAGGGAATTTAATTACATCCCGAACAAATGTTGACCTTACTCAAGGAAACACTCTATGGAACTTGGTTATTCCAGGTCACTGCAACCTTGGAAATGGGCAGTGTTATAGTATTTGATAGCAAGCTGGTGGAGGTAATCCGCTCAGTTGAGTTTGGCTGAGATCCCGACTGATCTAACCTTGATCCTCTAATGCAAACTTGACTTCTTCAAGATATACTTGTATTTGTGTTGACTCATTGCAACGATGTTGTGTGTGTGTGTGTTCCTCTAATTAGCATAGTTGCTACACATTCGAGCATGCGAACACACATTGTTGCCGTCTCTCTAGATAAGTGCTTGTCCTGATTAGTTTCCTTGTTAATCCCAATTGTGCCTTGTAATCAAGAAAGACCCCGATGCATGAATGTAGCATGTGTGTGTGCGCACGTGCACATGTGCACTTAGTAAATATAGGACAGGGCTGATTATTTAATGGCTATTCATTAAATTACTCTCAGGGAGTATGCTGAGAGGTAGAGCACATTAAAATAAATAGTGTCTCTGTGTATGTGCTTGTTTCTGTGCCATCCCCAACCATTACCATTAAGTCTATGGATAATAGATGAGCTCTGTTTGTCTGTACAAATGAGCCCAGTACAAAGACGACCGCGCAGGAATTTTTTTTTGTTGTTGTTTTGTGCGTGCAGTTGCTTTGTGTTCACTCATCTTGCAAATGAGTCGTGCCACACAAAAAAAAAAAAAGCCAGACAGACTTACCTCATAGTGTGCCGTGCGCTGAGACTCGGAGATGAGCTGGGCATTGCAGATGTTGCAATAACTCTCTGTGAATAAGCCTCCGTCCACCACAGACTTCATCTTCATTGGAGACTGCGTGCAAACACACCAATCACGAATAATCAGACTTGTAAGGCGAGAGGTACAAAATGATAGATGTACCATCAATTTATTTTTGCTTCAGTCTTGGGAACAATGGCCTAAAGTGCTGACTTGTATGGCTGCACTTAATTTAGCGAGAAACTTTTTAATCATTGCGTCATCCCGTGAATTTATTAGGGACATAATGAAAGGGGCATTAAGATATATCGAGTCATGTTTGTATTTATGAGTACAGTAATAGATTGCTGAATGTCATGTTTGCATTGGAAAAAGTAACTCACATAAATAAATGGTATTACCTTGTATAGTGGATAGGCGGGCTTTAATTACTCAACTGCAAGTTGAAGGGCGTGTCACTGAGAGTCCCTAATTTATACATAGTTTTGCATATTTTTTTTTTATATTGTTGTTATAAATTTTGCCATCATTTGGACATGTGCTGCTAAAAAACAAGTGTGTTAATCCGCCCTGAGAAGCCTAATAGAGTCTGCCATTGTGAATTCTTACCAGCCCCAAATTGTCTCAATGTTTTAATGATGTACTTGGAGATCCCGTGTTGAATTTTCTATTCACTTCATTATATCTGCCATGCAATGCGGTGTTCTGACAAGGTTAAGGAGACTAACGGATCTTTAGGGAGTGATCTGGGATCATCAACTGCTTAGATCTTTGCCCCAAGGAAGATCTAGATGCAAGGTGTTTGTGGGGGTAGAAATGGTACATAACCAGGAAATATGGATGCTTCAGAAGTCACCTGTGCAATACTGCCATTACCTTGAAACGATTGATAATCAAAATGTCACTGATGTCATTCCAGAAAATTGACTCGCCAGTGACAGGAAGTAAAAGTCTTTATCTCATGTCGAGTGTGTAATTGCTTCCCACCAATATACGCCACGTGAACACGTATGTGGAGGCTTTTAATTAGCCCTCTATATTTTCCCCATGTGTTTAGAGCACCACGGACCTTTCAATTAATTGCTCACATGCTGTATAGACACTTCCATTAGCTTGCTCAACCCACAAGACCTTCAAACGAAGACATTAAATAGATTTGCTGATGCTTTCCGCCTTGAGCTGAGTGGAGAGTATGAAATATAGTATTTGAAACATTATCATTTGATATGATTGTGACTGCACAGTTAATGGTTGGGCTGAGTCGCTGTATGAAATTTGGAGAACAGCTCGGCCTCTGGCACGAGTCAATTTCGGCGAGTCATCTTCAGCGAAAGCTGATCTTTGCCGTCATGCTATACGCTCACATTCATCGATTTAACTCGAAACCGTGTTCACAGTTATCAGTTTGTATTGACCAGTCAGACGTAGAAAGTATTACAACATATAATGAGTATGTTTGTATTGGAATAATTATAATAATGAAGATGATGGTGATACTGATGATCATAATGATAGTTTTGATGATGTCACTGATGATGATACTGATGATAATGTAATGATAATAATATTAATAATGATGCATCAGATTTATATATGACTTATACACTCCAAGACCCTTTACAGTGGCTCCATTATTCATGCACGCACACATACACACTCTGGTCGTGATAAACTCTATAAGTAGCCAAAGATGCCCTAGGGCAGGCTAACCACAATAATAACCGCATCAATTTCCATTGTATGTATGCACAAATAGTACAATGTATTACTACTACTACATTACTAAACTCTTACTCATACATGTAACTTCTCAACTGGTTTGAGATCAGCCAGGCGACAAACTGCCTAATTAGAAGCTGGAGTGACAGCAAGAACAGCCTTATCTACTTAATATCTCCATTACTTATGAATATCACATGCGGGACGTGAACGGCAGTTTAATTAATAGAGCCGATGTGTTGGTGGGATTTGCGGAGATGCGTGACCAACGAGAGCGGAGGGATTAATGAAAGTGAGGGAAAAGATTGGTGGGGAGATGAGTGAGGAGATGTTCTCGTCATATTTTACTGTTTTGAATTTGAAGGCACTCAAATGCCAGATTATGTCGCTCGCAGAAAATCTCATTTTATTGTGACATTATGGTCAATTTGGTAAGCAGCATGAACAAAACACTTTGTGTGTTGCTGTCTCTTTAGCATAAGCGGGTTCTTTAGTCAGAGCAAGCCGAGAATCAATCTTTAATCTCATCTTTTTAGTCCTTTTGCCGCATCATTTGCATTTAGCTCTCGCTCAAATGCATTTAACGAGGGCAATGCAAATTGTGGACTTAGTGAACCTATTTTTTCAGTCAGGCTCTGATTCAGGGTCCAATTTGAGCTCAAAATGACCTTTAATACTCTTGCAAGACTTGAATTTGAAGACGCCGAGGCACATTTGCAAATGGGTGGAGAAAATAAAAATACAGCAGAACTTCTAAAGTCAAACACCCACTTGCAGATTTGGAATATATTCTAAAAAAAAAAAAGTTCAGAAGGTTAAAGAACCCAACAAATCTCATGAGACAAATTAGTTCAGACCAGTGTGCCTCAATTCTTGCCGTAATAATCCTTCTTTTGTTTTAAGATCAAGTTTCACTGGACTCAAGTTATAAAATATAAGCAACATTAAACAAGCCAATAATCCCTCTCATAGTTGAGTAAATAAACCGAGCCCCAAGCGGAGTACGGTTATTTACATTAGAACTTGAAACTGAGAACACGTGAGTTTAATTAAGGACACGAGATGGACACGATAAACCATCGCTTAAAAAAATAGCCCTAAACTCTAATTAGATACAGCGCTGAGCAGGGAAAAAGAAGATTAGCATGCCAGCCAGATCCAGGCGCCTGAAGACAGTCAACCTTAAGCGGATTCTCTTTTTAAGACCACATCAATTATTTAACATGAATATGAACTCTGAGCCTCCTCGCTGAAATCTCAGTGCTTCTGGCCCATTATTCATTAAAAAGCTGTCACTGCATTTGGAGGTGGCTTTTATATCGTTCTAATAACCGCTCAGGTATTTTTCCACTACCTGTGCTTTGGAGTTTCCATTTTGAATTTTAACATCCCTTGTACGCTGATAGCTCTGTTTGAAACGGAACACCTCTTGTTCAGCGAGATATCTACATTTTTAACGCAATAGGAAGGATTTGCATAAATACTGGATGGTCCGAGTTCACTTCTAATGTCGGTCAAACTTTTAGAGAAAAATATGAGGCTGGACTGTTGGGGTGGACATAGTTCCCTATCGGGGGGGCCATTTAACAGTCTTTAAAACAACTTTTACCAAATAATAGAACAATTATCCAAAACGCTAAATTATTACCCTAATCTGTGGTCTTTTTGTAGCAGTTGCCCTGGGGGTTTATTTTTCTGAATTTCACGGCACGAAGGCTCTGCAGAAGAAGCACAGCAGGTGATTGCAGTACTTTTTACCAAGTTCATCGAGGAAAAAGCTGCTGGAGAACTTCACTGCAATGTCTTTCTTTTCTTTCACAATTTCTGTAGTTTTTTTTTTAATGAATTGAAATGTCAAATTATGCAGCCAGAATATGAAATATTGAGCCCAGTGTGTGAGCCAATGACCTGTTTAATGACTCACTCACGAGACCAACAAGCTTGATAATTTGAAACCTCGTACACTGCAAAAGCACTCGGCAGTGACACTTTGAAGGCTGACATCACAAGCGGCTCACTTTCTTGCTCCCCCTTCGAAATATGTGTGCACCAAGATGAACAAGAATCCCTTTTACGCAGAAGCAATCAAAGGTTCCAGGCTGACTCTGGTAATAAAATAAAAAAGGAAATTCTTCAAAGGAATCCAAAAGCTAATTCATTGCATTTGCATTGCAGCGAGTTCCTTTGTGCTAAATACAGCAAACTAATGCAAATACAGACGGGTATAAACAGAACTCTGAAAAATAGGAATACAATGTAGACGCTGAAATAGCTGACACAAATAGAGTATTAGGATTTCTGTATGAAGAAATAGCTTTATTTCAGAGGTGTTATATTCAAAACACTTCTGAATTAAATATATATAATATACATATATGCATATATAGGGACTAAGCGGTACAGAAAATGGATGGATGGATGGATGGATGGATGGATGGATGGATGGATGGATGGATGGATGGATGGATGGATGGATGGATGGATGGATGGATGGATGGATGGATGGATGGATGGATGGATGGATGGATGGATGGATGGATGGATGGATAATATACATATATGCATGCTCAGTAAATACACACTTTTTATGGCAACGTAATCTCAGCTCAAAATGAGTTTTTGAGTTAAAATTGAGAGCTAGCATTAAGAGACAGTCGACTTTAACTTTGGAATAACAATGATAACAAGTACACCTTTTCTCATTTAAAGTTTTCCAAACTCTAGCCTGACTTTTGATCGGAGCTCAAACTGTCACTCCAAATAACCTTTCCTGGGAAATGACAGTTAACACCTTTACTCTCAAACTTTTACTGCTCCTGTTCACTGTTTGGCCTTCCTGTGGTGCTCGCCTGGCCTCAAGTGTAGTGATTATTCATGAGAGACGGTCCAAGCTGGATTTATCTACTCTCAAGAAAGACCTACTGTACTGCATTTTGCACTCCGACAGTGGATCGTAGAGGATCATGAACCAAAGCACTCTGATCCATTCTTAAATTATTTATGAGCTTTTTGATGCCTATTTGCATTTAAAGCATTTATTCATCTTCACAATCTGGAAAGTCAAAAAAATTCTTGCTGAGTTGCAGGGGAAAGAATTTTAAAAAACATAAATCCATCATTTAGCAGCATACGGAGAATCACCTCTATGCAGTATGTGGGGCACAACAGGATATTTACAGCAACCATTTGTTCCAGTGACGTAAAACTCCCGAAATCTTTATGTGAGATAAAATGGCGCTCTTGTGATCCATCGGCAATCATAGTCAAATAAATGCCTTGATTCTGGTGTTCATCTTTTCGATGATGCGCAGCTTTACTACAGTACACCTGCTTGAGCTAAGACATTATAATACAAACAGTCCATTTGAGAAATAAAAAAACAATAGCAGTCGAACAAAGGTTGCTATTGATATTTATGAATGTCTTTTCATCAGGGGATAAAGCGTTGGAATAATATAACTAAACAATCTGCTCTACTTTTGCATTCATCGTTCTCCAAACTCATTCAGACATAAATTAATATGGCATATTTTTACATCAGCAGTGGCATGGAGATTGGAGTTCGGAACCTTCTGGAAAATTAAATATAAAAAAAAAAAACGATTCTGGCGGTGCATTGATACTCCCATGTGCAGTCTCCTTATGCATCTCCTCGGCTTTGTATGAACTCGGCTAATTGTGTCGTGACTAAGTATCGAAAGAACGTCATCTTCCCACTTGTAAGAGATTGAACAGAGAATCCCAGCTTGTCTTCTCAGCACCTCCATTTATACATTCTCACTTCACAATCCTTGACAAAATGTTCCTCCCGTTGAGGTGTTGTGGGTATTCACTCAGTGGTATTAATGGCAGATTGTCTGCTTGGAGCTATAATGTGGACTCCTTAGACGGTGAATCGGGACTATTTTTTATTAGGAGGGGGGTCTAGTTAAATTGAGCCCATCTCTGCCTCCCTGTGTGTTTAGTAACAGACTCCTCGACACGCAGACTTAATGGGGGGTAGACATGGAGCTGTTATGCTGCTCTAACATATGGGAGAGGATATACTGGATGGCTACAAAACTGCTGGGGTCTCCATATTCTATTAGCGACTAATTGCTTCCTTTTATAGTGTGTTTGGTTGAACTTTTCTGGCAAACTTCTTAGAAGCTGTGGGGCACTTTTAAAGTAGTGCTTTTCACACCCACATTCAATATCACATCTGTATGGAATGTAAAACTCCAGGGGTGCAAACTCAACAAAAGTGATTAAAGAAAAGCAATAAAAGTAACCCTCCCCAAAAATAAAAAGTTATGGAACAGAAATGCAACCGTCAAGGCTTTCTTAGAGTCGCTGCGTAATACCAACACATATTTGTTTTGATAGGTAGTCAGTGAAGTCATCATTCAATATTTTCATGAATATAATCCCCCACCAAACCTCCAAAGTCTTTTAAAGGTTATTGAAAATAAAAAGATTTCATTTGAGGCACATAATAGCTCAAGCACCGGCTTGGTTAAAAATGAATAAATATTGGATAAAATTGAAATTGGGAAAATTTTGTAATAAGTCTCTTGCAAAACCCTCAAGCCTCAATTATTGCATCACCCCATTAGCAAACTGAAACAGGCTCTTTGTGAGGGGACACAAAGCCAACGTGGTGTAATTTATTTGACAGCCTCCCACTTTCTACAAATGCGGTGCTTGAGCTTTAAAGCAGCACTGTTGTAAGCTTATATAAATAGAATCTGTCGCCAGACGACTGACAAATAATGAAACGCTGTGGTCCTGAGACACGCCCACGGAGGTCCTTGTAAGATCAACTGTCAATCACAGAGTTCCAATTATGTCATTGTAAATTAGTTGATGTACCTGCAGGATTTTTCAAAGTGCGGAACAATCACTAAAACATGTGGAAACAAGTCTCATTACCAAGTGCAAGCCTGAATCGATGTATCACAGCACGAATAAAGTTTTTCATATTCTCAATAATGATCAATATTAGCTATAATAGGTATTTTGGACATTGAATTTTCCATCTTTCTATTCCCCATTCGTAATATTCTTTTTGCAAGCACACTATCTCACTCTGCAGTTTATGCAAAATGTGACCTGACAGAGTCAGAGGGCAACGTGCTATTGATAAGTATGAGTTTCATAAGGACACGCTTAGATCAGAGCGTCATACATTACCACAGCGGAGTGCATTAAATAGGGCATGACCTTGCAGCCCCTAGCATCTATGAATAGCTAACTGTGTGTATGTGATGTCTACTCTTCAAGACATGCAGTAATGTTGCCTTAACTGAATGCAAATCTGTACATGTGTTTTTGATGCTTGTAATTCTTGGCTTGGCTCCTGAGCAGACTGTCTTGATATTTTTTTGTTGATGTTTTTTCTAAGGAAGATTGAGTATGTGGCCATGGAAATATAATGGCTTGGGGCGTCACACGTATGAGACATGTTCTGTGTCGAAATCATTTGCTTCATTTGTGAACACAGCGTCTTTTGTTACCATGACGACTGAAGGCTCTCATCGGTAAATGTGCATTGGAGAAGACTCCAAGGTTTTACTGGTAGAATATTGAGAGAGTAGCCAATTGAAAGACAACAGAAATATTTTAACTTGTGGAACCAGTAGTTTCATACAGTACGGTTTGTTTCTCTTAATGTGCAGAAATGCACCTTATAGTCCGAAAAACTCAAATTCAAATTGTTTGCCATTCTTTGACAACCACTATTTCCACTATATAAGAACAATTGTGCTCAAGCCTATCCTGTTCGTCACAAATTACATCTTGCACCTGTCTGGCACTTCATTTTTTTGATTTGAGAGCATTTCCTGGCGTCTTCTCGGTGCCGCTCCCTGACGCTGTGAGCTGTGACCAAAATGTCACCGTGTCATCTCCTTTCGCTTGTCACGGTCATCGGTGACATTTTCAAGTAGCACATGTGGCTGGAGCAAATTTGATCATCTATTTTGATATTTGGATGCCTCGTTCGCTAATGCATCCTCACTCTTCCTGGCAACCTGGCAGATGGCCAGTTTCCGAGCACGGTGATGCGGGGAAAGAAAATTGATTTCTAAAGAGCTCTGTCTATTTGGCCCCGGATATGAAATATGCAAGTAGTTATTAGCCCGACGCTGATATTAACATAACATGACAAGCGCATCGAGATATATATTAAAGACGTTCCCGCTGAGCGATACATGAAACGTGATACACTAACATTTAGGTAAACTAATCATTACCAGCGCAACACAATTATGATGATTTCTACTTTGTTTGAGAGAGTGACGCATGGCAAGGTGGACTCGTCGCTCGCGATATATCGCCGGCGTGTACACAACCACAGCGGGGAGCTCCGTATTGCTTATTGTGTCGCTATTAATGAACGTAAACTGAGAAAGGTCAAACGGGCCACACGCTGATCCGCACACACGTGACATACACACACATATAAGCGCTGATCCAGATACATTTGTGCAAAAGCTGGCATGCACACAGTCAGCAGAAAGGTCACAGCATACGGTGCCAGTGTGTGTGAGATCTGCTGCCCGTTGCTATGGAGCGGTATGATTTGCAAAGATTCAAACACACACACACCTACTACACACATCATCACATTCGAAAATATACAATCAAATTAATGCCAGGATTAAAATATGAAATCTAAATGATTGTTTTCATTTTTTCCCAGAAGCTCAATTATGACACTCATATTGTGTTTTAAATTGGTTATTTTAGCTTTGAGTAATAAAAGTAATTGTTATTATGATTCCCATATTTTATTTTTCTCACAAGGGAAGAGAAACAAGTATTGGTGTTTATTTTTCCACGTGGACAACTCGCAGATTAATCGAGATGTGGTGATTATTACAATAGGGGTCATTGAGGAGGAAAAATGGCAATTAACCTCTGATTTCACAATCGACAGAATGATCAATTCATCACCAAACCTACAAATATTTGTGTTCGCCCTCAGACTGTGTTTTTCTTTTCAGGCGTGCATTTGAATGTTTTTATTTGAGTTCACAGAAGTAAAGCTAGCACTTTTTAAGAGCACGGCTTTCCCGCCAGTCCCTTCAGGGTTGAGTAAATTATGCCAGTTGGTTAATCAGATTCTCCCTCACTTGCACTTCACCACCTCGTGAGAGACAGACAGTGGCACAGTGAAAGGGGCTACTTGTGAGTGGCTCGGAGCTTTTCTGCATTATGCACGTGCTAATAAACTGCAGTGATTCATTTTAAATTTGCCCCATACCGCTCGTCCTATTGCTTTCTACGCCTCTGATTGCTAAAGTGCAAAATATAACTCAGTCTGATTCATCTCATTTGTAGCAGGAAAAGGACAAAAAGAACAAAACAAAATCTTTATAATGTTTTGTTTTCTTTTTATGACTACAGGAATGTGCTGCCAAAAAGAATCAGCACTCCGTCCCTCCTCAGTAGTAAGTAAGTTTACAGTCCACATTAATTTGGCATTTTATGCATTGACTGTACTTTGCAAGACATCATATGACATCCTATTTAGTTCATTTTTTTGGGGTATAAATATGTATCTGTAATATACATTTTATATTTAAATCAAATAAATATAGAGAAACGGCAAGAACAGAGTAGATGGTGGAAAACATAGGTATGCATAACATTGTCCAGCCATCATGTGTCAGTCTTCTGTACTGATAATTGGCCTTTAAGATCATACAGTGAGGCTCAACCCAGAAAGACTGTTGACATACTTCAGGTGCTGTTGTTTGCTGAGAAACAGGGTTCAAATGAGTTCAGCAGATTCATTCATTCATTCAATCATTCATTCATTCACTCGTTTATTTATTCATTTACTTATTTGTCTGCTTCGTATTGCACAATATTGAATCTGTATGCTAATCGTGCCGAAACAGTTTTCCTCTGCAACCGGATTGTTGACTCTTTTGGCTCGGTTTCTGTTTGTATTGGCGTGTAGTACGTTAATTGGAAATGCAGTCAGGTTTGAGCCGGGACAGACAGAGGAAAAAGGGAGAGCAAAGTGAGCAAGAACAGCATAATGAACCATGTAAGACAAAAAGATTGTATCTTTGAGAAAGTGGAAAAGGACTCTGAGAATGCACAGAACTGTCGCGCAGATGTAGTAACCACTTGTTCACCTGTGAAGAATTCTAGTGCAAATTACAGTCCTGGAAAGTGAGGTCATAAAAACGGTTAGGCGCACAGTCTGCATTGTGGAAGTATGTCGGACCCGCTGGGGTCCATCGGTAAGTGGGCCCCATTGGGTGTCTGTGTTTGAAAGCAAAGTATTCAGGTACTGGTTCAAGACGTTGGGGGAAGTCTTTATAAGTAAGACGCGACTACTGGCTACTTCTTATTCTATCTTAGACACTGTGACACAATAACCTGAATACAATTCAGGTGTAATCGCTCACCAACGCCGATAACTGACAAGGTGGGATCAATAAGCAGATGTACAAAGAACAGCGTGACTCCTTGGTTACATTCTGAAAAATAGACCTGCTTTAGCTCAGAGGATTGAGTGCACTAAGGGGAATGAATGTCCTTTTCTGAGGATTGAACCGATGGCTGCTTGTGAAGATAGAAAACAAACGACGGTTGGAGGGGAGGAGGGGGGGGTGTACTCATTCAGTACAATGTATCTGAATGAGTGATATTTATTTACGACCTCAGGTGTGCACGGGCAGCCCTTGTGATGAACAGACAAGAGCAGTGAAAAGGCCATAAAGTGGTATCACATTTCCACAGGCGCACTCGACTGGATGCTTGTCCCAAAGTGACGAGTTCTTGCGACTGCAGCAGTTTTAGTGGGACAGCGCAGAAATAACAACAAATCTGGCACGCACCTCATCCTCTGTGAGTTTTCAAGTTAACGCTCCCCCTCAGTTTGGTGGTTGAGACAAATGCAGCGGCTCGGCATATTATCCGCTTCATTACCATTAACCAATTAAATGACTCTTTAACACCTTCATTGCGTTTTTGCCACAGCATGAAGTTGAAATGACGGTTTCAATCAACAAGCACGACAGCCTCAATGCAGATGAGTGCATTGGGGCTGACAAAGCAGTTCCATAATGATAACAATGAATTACCTCCATTGCTTTACAATTGTCTTAGGCATCCGTGATTTCAATCTACTGTTTACTGTCTATGATTTAAAATGAATGACCAGAAAGATTCAAACTGCAGCACAATTCTGATCCAGACTCACAAATCCGAAATGTGCTTTAAACTTCGGCAAAGAAATTCTGCACGTTTTTCTTGAAAGATTCATTTAAGACGATCCCACATTCAAACATCCAAAGTCAATATTCCCAGTTTAACGTCCTCTCTCATGTTTCATGCCAAGTGTCTGAAATGTGCATCACTTTCGCCTTAAACTTTATGTTGCGCACACAGAGCACTGCAAGAACTCCAATAAAATTAAAAAAAAGATCTTATTTAAGGCACCGGTGCTTTTGCCCGTCGTTTAAAATGTTACAATGAACCAAAAAGTCACGAAAGCGTTCCCTCATTCATCTGTCATTCGGGCAAATATTCCCACAGTGTCCGAAAATGCCATACACTTCATGTTGCATGCATTGACACCCAATATCCCCTGTGAAACCACATGGGAGAAACAGCCAGTCAACTATATATCCTCATTCCACACCACAACAAGCCAGGCTTGCCTTTTTCAATGCACACACTTACATTCAACATAACGAATATTACAGTGTACAATGTGGAAATGGCGACCACTAGTGGAAAAAGATAATACCTGCACCTCTCATGCATATATCTTGATATTATATGCATTAAGCTTTAAAATATGGTAAAATGTAAATAATAAAAAAAAAAAATAGAGGGATTATTGTATAATTAGTTGATCATATAACAAAGGTAATTTGGATGAATTTGTTTTTTTCAAAAGAGTGTCAAACTAAGAGTTGTTTGCAATAATTAGTAGTGAAGTAGGTCTCAGTTCCCAAAAGGTTGGTGACGCCTGATCTATTATTTTTTTGACAAAGGACAAACACGAACAATGTCATTCATCTCTCATTCATGCAAATATTCACAGTCTGAAATGTGCTCAACTCATTTCTTCATTTATCTTTCATCTTTGTAAAAAAAAAAAAAGAAATAATCGTGATTTTAAAAACAATACCCCTGCAAGAGATCATTGGATGAATTATTAGTGTTTTGAAATGGCAGAAAAAGTAAAAAAATCTAAAATCAATATCTGTACTCATCTACCCGTCATTCTCGCAAGTAAACCCAGAAATAGAAGTTGAAGTTGTAAACATTAAACTAAGCACTCAAAAAAAAATTCTCATTGCACAATCTCAAAATATCAGTGTCCTTAAACTTTATGTTGCACTTATTTAAACTCAAGACTTCTTCCATGACTACATTTTCTTTTTATTGCAGTATAAGCCGTTCATCCAATGCGAGAGGAGACAGAATGTTAAGAATTATTTATTTATTTATTTGTCATTCATAGCACATAAATAACCATAAATACGCATCGTGCTTCGTACACATTTTACACATGCTCATTTAATTTACCTGTTAGTCGTGCACACCCACATGGCCAGTGCAGTCCCAGCTGTTACTTTTGTATCCAACTTTGTTGCATACAATTACCCCCGTGAATTGACACATCCAAACTTAAGCATTATTAACCGGCCATTTATGCCACTATATGAATAAGTTGAGCTCTCACCTTGCAGAGAGGACTCCTCTCTTCAGTTTCGACAACCATCCGCCAACCGAGTGTCTTCACCGCTGCACCTGCACCGTACAAATCCGTCAACCCGGATTAAACCGCAGCAAAAGCACTTTTATTGTTCCTTGGCAGTCCTCTTCCTGCGTGGAATAAACACGCACGCTCTGAAGTCCTCTCTTGTTGCGCGCTATAGTGAAGCGTGTCCTCTAGCGGCTCCGATTTCTGCTGTGTGCCGCGGAGGCAAGAAGCGCAGCGCCTTGGACATGATCCTCCGCTCGAACACGCGCACCCTCGACTGTAAAGGGGGGGGGGGGGGGGGTGAAGTGGGTGGGGGGCAGGGGGTGGACTGGAGCCTGGCTGGAAAAATATCCCAGCACTGGAGAGAGGGGGGTGAAATGAAGAGGAGAAGAGAGACGATGATGATGATGATGTGCGCAGCCTTCACCGGGATGAATGAAAAGACTGAGAGCCCTCGAATCGCGTGCACAGTGCGCGCTCGCGCTTGAGTGTGTGTTCACTTTTTGGATGCAGAAGATGCCACAGTGAGTGGGAGCGTTGGGCCAACGAGTGGGTTAGTGCACCCACACTGATATTAGATGGATTATGTAAAATGATCATAACAGTGGACTGAGTGACTCAGAGTAGTTTGGTGTGCACCCAAACGTCAATTGAATTTACGCACCGTGACCATAGGTGAAAGTATGTCATGACTATATTTAAGGTCAAAATGATTGACCTCACTGCAAAATATTTGCCCACCCAATGTTTACAATGTTGTATAACAGCAAATCATGTAGTGTGGGTCCATGTTAGTTTTGTTACTTGAATAATTATCTGTAGAATGCAATTGCCTTGGTTCAAATCTAAAGCTTGACTTGAAACTTATTTCCACACTTTAGGATTTGGTTGAACCACAAGTAGTACTCTTGCCCCGCCTCACCTACTGAATTTTCTATTTTGACGTGCCCCCAGCCCCATCTTAATGTTCGTTTTTGTAAATTGTGAAGGTTCTTACTCTCTAGAATTAGACTAGATGAGCAGAAATCATCAGCACACAACTTTATGACCCAGAACCTTTATGTCCATGAGGAGACAATAGTGGTTTTATTTGACCAATGGAGCAAATCCCAACTGCTGCAAATGAAGCAGAGTACAGAAAGAAGATTACTCCGCCATGCAAAAAAAGAAAAGAATCCAAGACTGGCTAACAATAGCCACCCCTAGACTGAATGTAGATAGCAAAAATGACTTTATGCTGTCTGTTCTATACACTATATACATATATTTCCCGTTTGAGCAGCCTAAAATCTACTTGAACTGCCAAATCTCTGCATGTGTGCTCATTCGTGGGAAAATGGGCACTCATTACAAGCTTTCAGAGGCTTTTGACGGTGGCCTTCGCTGGCGCTTTGCGGCTCAGACGATGCGCTCAGGCACCCACTAGCACACACGATCACGGACACATGAGGAAGCTAATACCCCCGGACCCACTGACACAATGCACACCGACCAGATGAAAGGGCCAATTTATCAAACCACCAGCTCAGGCACGCCCGAGGACGTTTAGTGCCAGCACCGGTCTAAAGAAAGCGGGCAGGAAGTGTGTGTGTCTGTGTGTGCTCTCTTCATTTTTCCCCTTGTTGAACTCAGTCCTCCAAACATAACATGCACTGTTGCCTGTGACCAACTCTGCCCCAAGTAAGCTTCGTGACAAAGGCTTTTGGATTTTATTTTAAGCGATTGTCAGGTTGTTTTGGCCTATTGTGTGATTAGAGGTGTGTTTGGACCCGGAGAGAGAGACAAAGACGGTAATCTTGCTATTCCACGTGAAAGCACAAGGTCCGTGTTCGCCCAGCATGGGCTTTGGAGCATTTACAAGCCCAAACGATGAGATGCGTGAGAGAACCGCAGCGGAAGCTTGCTCGACTGGAGTAAAAGAGCAATCGCGCATGGCGTGGCTATATTATTTGTTTGAAACCACAAAGGAGTGTTCTACAAGCATGTGAACACTGCACCGCATGTATATTTGATGTAGACACTTAAGAAACCACAAGAAGATAGATTCTACTTTGTTTCAGTATGCCTGTGATAGCGTTCGGTGTCTTTGCTGTCCTTGTGAGGCAAAATCATCCAACAATATATTTTCTTTATTCTTCTCCTATTAGGATGACGAGTGTGTACAACCATGCTATTGTATCTACCACAGTCGACTTATAAGATGAAAAGGTGTTTTGAGGATACGCTGAATAATGAATACATCAGAATGCTCAGCGATACATACAAAAGGTAGTGTAAAAACCAAAATCTATTCTCATTGCACATGAAAAAAACAACACCAGTGGCTCCATTACACATGAAACGGGGCGTAAAAGCAAAGGCGCACACGTCAAGGGTAAAGGCAGCAGAGAATAAAGTGATGCACCGGATTTTTACTCGTGGCCATACGCTAACTACATCGCCGGGGGCCTGTTCATATTTAGATACCATAAGAAGCGTGTTTATGTAAGGGAGGTTATTTCAAAATGTATTCATTTTTATATACATGTGAAACCAAAATAGCAAGCCTTGGTTTCAAGAATAATAACCCCAAATGTATTTAACATAAGTCGAGTGGATAATTTACACCCCCCCACCCATTCCCGCAACACACGCATACTCAGAGGTGCTGCGAAATGACTGTAAAGTAATATCATGCTACGAAAATAGACTCAAGCTCTCTTTAATAATGTGTTTATAGGCAGAGAGTGATTCAAAGAAGCAGGTTTGATTTCATTGACATCAGCAGCTCTCACACTTGGTTCACTGACAGTCTAACACAGTACAAGGTTAAGACACATTTGTCATCACGTTGGACATTCGACAAGCCAGCCCAATGAAGAAACTAATCTTTGGTTGCTTTATTTCCAGCACAGCCAAAACATATCAAATGCATTTTAACACCACCCTTGTACTGCAATTTTAAAATCAAAAGATATTTGCATGACTCATATCAACATTTTGACCAAGGTGTCTTTTAGATTGTTGTTATGCGTGATTGTTTGTTTTGTCACATGGTGACGTGAAACTGACGTCCGCTGACCTTAAAGCACAGCCCCGTGCAAATATGACTCACGCTGATGAGGCAGCCAGGTGTCTGTCAATCATACGACCTAAACACCGTACCTGTCACCTCATGTGTGCAGCTGCGTTTATATGGCGACGACAACAACACCTGCACAACATGAATATGCATGACAGTCTGTCTGCTGGTTATTTGGAGAGTGCTAGAATGACCATAAATCAATTCAATGACCATATTTCACACCATAGATTGAATATGATTATTTTAAATTAACACTGTTTAATTTTTGATTTGGCCCTATGCTTATTTATATATTTACTTAGGAGGCACAGTGATGTATTTTTTTTTCATCACAGTGGTTTAGTAACTAAACCACTGTGATGAAAAAAAAATGTTTGTGCATGTTTAGTAACTAAACCACTGTGATGAAAAGTAAACTTTAGTATTTGACTTTATCCATCTGCTGCTGTATACTGCCACCTAGACGTGGGATTGCCACGTTGCATTTCACAAGCAACCTAAGAGCTATTTAAAAAAAAAAGAAAAGAAAAAAGCCTCCCTGAGACGGTTTTAGCAACATTACTGTTTTTTTTTATACAGTGTTCTACTTTTGGATGTCGTTAGTCATAACTAATCTTGTGACCGGCAAATGTAGGTCTGTGAATTTTTCATGTGATTTTTGAGGTTGTACAGGTTATTTGAGTAACCAATAAAGCAGACTTTGACTTTGACTTTGACTTTGACTTTGACTTTGACTTTGACTTTGACATTGTACCTATGATTTTATTATTGAGTATTATTTTAGTTGTTAGTGTTTAGCTATCATAATTAGTTTTCTGCTTTACCCTTGATTGTGTTAATACTTATTTTCTTATATACTTAAAATGATAAATACACCAGACATTTTTCTTTATGATTTTTGAGTTTTGTCTGTGTTAAATTTTATAAACTCAATCCAAACATTTTCTTGAAAGTATAAAGACACATGTATACCAAAGATTAATTTGAGTTACAATCCAAATCACAATAACTCACATGAACTTCATGATTCCAAGGTTTGCCAAAATGCTATAAATTGCTCTTGAGCTGTTGGGTGCATTTGGAGTCACAGGGTGGCAGTAGAGACTCTGCCTAATCAGTCTAACATCTGACTCAGCAAAGAAACAGCCTGGAGGAGGTTCATAAAAAATGAGAGCGACTAAGTTGAAACATCAGCAAGTCTTTACGATGCACATTCAGTTGAGTGCTTCCATTTAAACTTACATTAATTAAAGATATGGTGGCCAGAGTTGGCACGCTGGAGTTTCCCTACTCGGAATCATTTGGAGTTTTGATTTACGCCATCTTTTCCCCCTGGCTGCCCATAATTGCATCCATTACTTGCAAATGACTCAATGCTCATTACAGATGTCTGCCTGAAATTGAGATACTTCGCAGTGACTCGATGAGTGTCTGCCTGCGCTTGTGAGCTCATGTTTGTTAGAAAGAATTTGGGGAAGGCCTCGGAGAGCCTTAGTAAATACATGATCCAATGATCACTTCCTGTGTGGGCACAGGCCAGGTGTCCCAATACTTTTGTCCATTTTGCTCTCCATAAAACACTCACTCAACAAAGAGTTTATGCATCTTAAGCTAGATAATGAGTCAACACGGACCAAAACAGGAAGTGATCTATTACCTTGTACAGGTTTCCTTAAAATCTCCATAAAACAACTCCAAAAATGAAATCATCTACTCAAGGAGGAAGTTGGCAAAAAGAAAACACTGAGCTCAGCCGGCACCGACCACAAGAGCAAAAGCTAAATCAAACGAAAGCCGAGACAGACTGTTTTGTTGGCATCGCTTCCCCTTTGCTTTATTTCCATCCTGGTATCCTTGTTATGGATCTTTGAGGGGATTAAGAATAAAGCCACTGGCGGATCATGTCATCATGTGCAGCGGAATAAGGATACAGGAAATCAATGTCCAAGGATCTTAGGTTGACCTCCATGTTGACGTGTTTTGGAGTATGTCGGAGAACGGGGTGAAAAGTACACGCAAACAAAAGGTAGAATGTAAAGAATTGTGAGGCAGATATGCAAACCAAGTAATCAATGTGATGCCCAGTCCCCTCAGAACATTGGGCACCCTAAAAAAGTTGAGAATATGCTCAAAGAGCCATTTAGATTCTGTTCAAACATTCAATATTTAATCTTGGATCTGCTGTATGAAACGTTTCAATAACTCTTGTGAGCTCGCTCGCTACACACAGCGATCCTTCAGGTCAGCCAAATGGCCGAACAGAACGTTTAATAGTCCGCCACATTCATTTAAATAAGGGATGGAAGTGGCCATCAAACACAATTACCGCTGAGGCCTACACACACATACGTAGTCCTACCGCAGTGTTGTATGTGTGCTTTGTGCGACTGCGACGGAAGAATGTTATTCCACTAATTCAATATCCATAATTTCCTACACTTTTCTACTTGGCCTTTGCCAAGACATGATTGACATCTGTGCCAAGTTGTTTCTCTCAGAAGTGCTCTTTTGTGTGAGCGTGTTTGGCACTGGCTCAGTGGGCCTGCTGTTATTGATTTATGTCTTTCAGGTGGACACACAGCGGGGAAAATGTGAGATGATATTGAGATCAGCATGTCATTTATATTTGTGAGTCTACTAATGCCTCTCAGGTGAGCGCAGATCTGCAAGCGGAAATGCTGTCGTCTTTGTGTGCGATGTGGCTGCGAGCGCATCTGTAAAAGTCAACTTGTGTGCGTGCCGTGGAAATGGCGCATATTTCATACTGACGTCTTTTGGAGCAAGTAGCACTCTGGAAGATGTTCAGCTATTTGGAAAAGAACATCCGCCTGCATCGTAGTTGAAAGGATGTTGCCCAGATTGATGCGAACGTTGATTATAGAGGATGCGGTGGACACTGAGGTCAAACGCAATTCATTCAAGGCTTCTGGTCCACCTTCCGCTTGTTCACATTTCCCAGGGGGATTAAGGCGAATATTTTTTTCCACAGTCAAATTATCAATACAAACCCTTTTTAGTGTGCAACAACATTTTAATCCACAACTTGATCATTTTACTGTAATTTGTTTTCTTGGTCATGGTATTTGTTGTTTAGCGGCACTCAAAATACATTTTGTCCATCATTCACCCATCCATCCATCCATCCATCCATCCATCCATCCATCCATCCATCCATCCATCCATCCATCCATCCATCCATCCATCCATCCATCCATCCATCCATCCATCCATCGGCACACACCCGCATCTCATAAAGTGACCTAAACTACAAATGTATGGTTGATTGGTCGCCGACCTGGCATCACTAACATCACTATACGCTCGTTAATCCACTTGCAGCCTTTTGGCCCGTCTTTCGGAGTCCAGGTGGCGGAGCATGTGTTGACCTCCACGGGCCGCACTATTGACTCGCCTCAGGCCCGGAGATCTTTGTTAGATCTCCAGATGTGGTCGTTGGGGCCCGCTTTATTAAGTATGTGATAAAGGGCCAACTGGACCCTGCCCAAGAGAACATAAATGCACGGGTGGGGCACGGCTACGCCTCGTATAAATTGCATGAGCTGAATGGATCAGGGTGTTGCTGCATTTTCATGGATAATGATGAAGTGCTGTTCTGCCATCTAACGGAACTAATCCAATGTCATATTTATTTCTGATTTATGGGAAAACTACACCACAGAGTTCTGGATTGTGTCAAAGCTACAAGCGTGTCTCTTTTGCAGAAAAATAGTAAAGCTAGTAATCTTTTTTCAACTTCATAGTTTCTTCAGTTTTAAGAACACAGAACACATATAGTAGTGGAGTCACACTTTGTGCAGGACAAAAACGCATTGTTCCATGTTACATGGACACGCACACAGATATTCACAGTCATGCACACACAGGAATGCCAACTATAACAGAAATACATCAAGAAAGGTAAGATTTACAGCTGCACTGTGTGATATGACGCCAGGCACTTCTTCGGAGGTCTGCAGGTTATGTTCTCCATGACCCGGCCAATGGAAAGACTCAATGTGTATGCATAGTTTCCTGTCACATCTTGGAATTGAGAACTTTTTGACCTTCAAAGTGGGTGAACTCTGAGTAGACCTATTGAGCTTTGCTTTTTTGCTTTTTAATAGGTTAGTTACTAATTCTCTTCAATTCCCATGTAAAGCATATTTTCCAAATTTGCAATGTTGAAAATTCACAGAATTTTCCAGTACTACAAAAATGTGTGTGTGGAGAGTAAAATAAAGATGTCAGTGTGCTTTTGCACTGTCCATGATGGTCTGCTAGGCCAGCCAAGGCTCCCATGGGGGCAGTCCATAAAATGGCAAAAAGACACACACAAGCACACACACTTGGCTTTTCTTTCCAACCAATCACCATATAGACTTTCCCCTATGACATATTCTCCTTCTCTTATTTACTCAACAGCATCGCCATGGCAACAACTGGTGTTTTGGAGGTTGTTTGTCAAGGGAATGAAATGAAAAAAGTGTGTCAAGGGACACATGAGCCAATTCTAGTGACCCTCATTTCTTCCACTGGCAATGCAGGAAATGGAAGGAGTAGGGGCCGGGTGGACTGAAGGTGAAATTAAAGGTCAGAAAGTTTGCAAGTTCTTGCTGATGTAGCTCTTTACTGGTTGATGAGGTCAGTATTCCATAAGTTCGATGATTCATATATTGCACGCACTGACCCTGATGGTGATGCTGTAGCTGCACCGAGCATCCCATCTTGCCAATATTTGTGCAACATCCAACGGCCATACTCAAGATGGGGTAATAAAAACATAAACATTGCCGGGCTTTAAAAACACCAGAAGAGGGCAGTCCTGTGTAATCTACCGTATGTCCCATACAAAGGCCCTGACTTAATTATAGTAGTTATAGGTTAATATTAGTTCGATTAGTGTGTGTAAAGGGTAATCCCTTACCCATCAAAGAATGTGTGGAACGTGCACAGGCTAAAAACTGAGCCAACCCAGAGGTGACAGCTCTGGACTTATCAGCCACTTGCTTGACACATCGAGATTCTCTTGATCTCAAAGGGTGCCGTCCAGATGCTTTTGCTCATCTTTTGGTGAGTAGATCGTAGCGAGGCGCGACGCTGATGGATGTCAGGCAACCTCTCGGTTCTCATCAGATTAGTGGCCGTTTAAATCTTTTCGGTGGCTGTGCGGCGAGCATGCAAACAGAGCTGGCATGGATCAGCTTCAAAGGGTCGGCTGATGTGATGAAACTGTACTTCAGTGTGAGAATGTTAATGATCAGTGCTGGCAGGAGGATTATATACGTATGTATACTATATAGGGAGAGAGAAGCATGTGAGAGCGTGTGAAAAAGCTGCTGTGGGTGTCCGCAGTCGCCTTCAAACAAAGTAACCGGGCTGCTAGTTCAAGTAGAGTAGTGAGAGATAAGCTTTTTCAGGCATGTATATGTGGTGTGATAATGACACCAATTAATTAATTAAACAAAAATTAATGATGAAAAACAATGAACAACAATGAATGACATCCAGTTTTAGGTAGCACTGCGATTGGTATCCATCTATAATGGGATGCCAAAAAGTGATTTGGGGCCGATCATATTATTCTTTAGATAAAGTGAATCCAAGCGTATTTGCAGTTTGCCGTTCACATATTCGCCTAGATGCATATTTATTTATTTATTTTTGGCACCTAGCTTCCATTATTCCTGGAAAACTCACCTATTTGCTCTTTTTATGCTCAAGCCACACAATGAAAGTGATTCTTTGGCGCCGTCTTGGTCACACGATTCCTGCAGAGATTCATAAAAGATTATGCATTCTTTTGGGTTTCAAGGTGGCAAATAGGAAAACTAGATTGACAACCACAGAATGGAAACCAGCTTATGCCAGTGTAAGAAATCATTGGATCCACTTTGCAGACTTAATAAGACATCATTATGACATTGGTGTACAATTGTTTCAAAGTGAGACCTTCTGAGTTGGGTGTGTGGTTTTCTTTCTCAGGGCCATTTACTGTAGATGAGGAATTATGAATGGGATGGTTTTCAACACCGTGGCAACGGTTTGGACTGAGACAGCCAGAAATGTAGAAAAAAGTGGAAAGAAACACTGAGGATTTATGACGTCTGAGCCCTCATGTGAGAGCGCCTCACCTCTGACAGGCAAGGAAATACTTCTCCAATCTGTGTCCCTGTTGACACCAGCGTGTTAACACACACACATGTACACACAAAGGCCACCCTCGTTTTCCCTACGTCCAATGTGTGGTAATGATGCAGCTCAATGAAAGTGCTGAGAGCAGTCAAGTCGAACACGAAGAGACAGCGAAACGTGGGAGTCCCAGCCTATGGAAAATGTGCGCTCCTCTTCGTCTCCTTCACGCTTCTCCTGAGAGGAGCATGGTGTTCCAGGAAGTGCAGGGGTTAAGAACACACCGTTTGGACGCCGACCTCTCACCCCTGGTTAGCGTTGCGTGGCCGCTAAGTGGTTCTCTGTGACTACTCCACTCCTGTTTCCCGGGCCATTTCACACAGTAGCAGCGGTCCTGTTGTATTTCGTTTGTCACGTAGGCCCGATTTTTTTTTTTTTTTGGGGTGAAGAATTAACAGGATTACCAAAGTTCAGCACCCAACATGGGGGAACGAATGCGCTGTCGTGCAGCATTTAATGTCGCCAACTAAAGCTGAAATCGTTGTAGGTTGTGATTAGGTGTCATGCGTGTACTTACGTTATCCTTTTTCCCACATTTATAACCCTGTAAGATCTCGTCACGTCCTATATTAGAAAAATATAATCATTGCTGGAGACTTACAAAGAGGATTAACATTCCTGGCTCTCCAACACTCAGATGTTTCCCTTCTCCCTCCCGCTGCTCTCGCTTTGCCCTTTCTCCCTTTCTTCCGTCCACTCCTTGCTCCTTTTTCTCATTGCAAGTCACTTCTCTCCAATCAAGTCCTTATTTCCGCAGTGCTGCAAGCTACAGGTTCACATGAGATGGCCGCCTAATGTCCTTTTCTGTCCTCGATTATTTTCCTTTGTTTGTTTGAATCAGTGCAGGAAATGGGGAAAATTGTGTTTGTGTGGGACTTAAGCTGTAATTAAAGCAGTTAGGCATGGAAGCTTCCAGGACAGAAAAAACAGTAGAGATAAGTCACAATCCATATTTTGCTTGCTTTGTAATCACTTTTTTTTTTTAGATTCAACCAATTATAATGATTGACGTTTTAAGCAAGTAAGTCATGTCATTAGCGTTCGCTCTCTTTTGACCTAATCTGCCTCGGTGTCCAAGCAGCCATCATCAGCCCCTGAGTTGTTCCTCTCCACCTATCATCGACAACCATTAAAGTGCTGATAAACCCCCTGCTCTTACTCAAACATGTACATACTGTAGGCACGTCTTCAAGGTTAAGCTTTCGTGTTTGGGAATGCTCACAAAGTTCCTTTCATACACTGAACCGGTATATTGTAATTGCCAACCTTTGCCCGAAAACTCAAGCGCACACCCAAATTGATTACCATTTGTTATTGACCATGACCGGCCATTAGTCACATATACAAATGTATACCTTTCTGATACGGTATCTTCTCAAAGAGCATTTACCTGTTGCCCGGAGGCTAATAAAGTCATCAACCTGGTGCGAGAGCTTGACTTATTGCTCGAATTCTATCTCCACCACACTGAACACACACATCCATCTGGCCATTGGTTTGACATTGACAACGACTTGACCCGCTTTTTGTTTTTTACAACCCAACTTGATGCTGGATGATGCAAACACAATTTGGTTCTCAAAGCTTCCAGTTGGACTATTTAAAAGTAGAAATCCGAGACATGCTTATTTGAATTCAGCCAGTCTTTTTTGGCAGCTTAAGGTGATGTGAAAGACTCTCACAGCCTCTGGTGTTGTTGTGTTACTGTTTGCCTTGGGAGAAACTTGCAAAATGATTCTGAGGCTTCAAAAAAATCAAGCAGCTGGCTGTGAACTGACTAACTGTGCAATGTTAGTGCCTGGTAAACACGCGTCCACACATCAGTGATGAATTTGTAAGATTCGAGTGGAGCCCAGAGGTTAATTTCAGGCGTGTACGGGCATATATATATGCGCTGTGTACATTGTACATGCGTGCTGACTCGCGAGCTTATCTGTCAATCTTTAGATAAGTCAATGAAACACAGGTTGAGCGTTGTGTGATGCGTTTGCTATGGGAAACGGTTAATTTGTTGACTTGTCCCTCAACATCAACAGAGGTGCGAGCGGCGGGTCGTTGGGCCGATAGAAAAGGAGGAAAGGAAGGTGAGGAATGTCAAGGCAAGACTGCCCTGCCTTAATGTCCATGCTAAAAAGTGATTCAATTCAGCCAAGTTTACATTCCACGTGTGATCTGGAACTTATTAGGCAAAAAAGAAATTCTGTTAGAAGACCCGGTAAATCTTCCAAACATGTTTATGGAGATTTCAGCAAGGATGGGACTCCATAGAGCCTCCACCAAGGTCAATATAAATCCAGCCCGAAGTTTTGGTGGCAGTCCAAACTGTGAGTCAGACTATTTAGCTGGTGAATGGTAAAATTTGGGAGCTTTTCTCCCTGGCTTGGTCCCCTGGGTAGTGCCACTGACACATGCAGGAAAGCCAGCTCCTCCCAGGCTTTTGTGTGCCGACATTAGCAGAGATTTGCCGGTCAATGGCCAGGCTTGAGAGTGATAAGTGTAAAGTAGTTGTTGTGTCAACTTCTAGGAAGAAGGACTAATGGACAATACAAAGTAAGAACTAATAATGCAGCCGGGTGGCCATGAAGAATCTGCTTACACAAGGGGGCTAAATCCCCTTTCACTCGTGATACACATTCATTGGGGAAGTATTTTCCTTTTGACTAAACTTCGTAAGCCACATGGTGATGGCCTTGGATTCAATGTGGAAACGCAACCAAGCGACCAAAATTATTCAATTGGTGTGCCATCTCAATTTACTGAAACATTATAGTCTCTGATGAATGCTAGCCAAAAACATGTATTTAAATTAGAACTCCATATTTGCCATAATTGCGTAGAGTTCATCTCAGGTTGCCATAATCGTTCAGTGTAAATCCAACAAGCACCAAATGATGACTTCTTGATTATAAGATGGCGTTGACAGACCAAGTTTGAGGCTCCATGGAGACTGGCAAGAAACCAGCTTGTTTCAGATTCTGAAGGTCAGTATCAGCGCTCATGTCATCATTAGTCCCTCAAACTGACGACAACGTGATGACTGCTTCTCTTCTCGGCAGTGCCTATGAGCTAGATTAAGAAAGAGCTGTTGCTGAAGGACTGTAAATGTTTAGCAAGTCACGGTTACCACGCCAGATTCATTTTAACCTCAGTAGCTTTAAGTTTACAGCCTTGAAATCCTACATGACTTTTTGTCACATAATCATCTTAACACATTACTGTTTTTTTAAATTATTTAAAATGCTGGATTAGTGCTTTCTATGACTTTCATAACACAACCTAATGCTATGATCCATTTGGTTAAGTCAAGAACCCATTTTTCCTCCAAAGTGATGCAAGTTTGTCACACTTTCCATTGATTGCCTATTAGAGGTTTTCTTCCTTGTGAGGCAATAAATACTGTTGATGTCATGAAACATCACAATTCATTACATTATTGATGTTGATATTAAGGTGGTTCCCCAATAAAACATATGTGGGGTGTTCTTATTGGCATTTCTCTTTGTAAAATCACAAACTCACATGGATCCAATGAAGCCGAATGACATCTTCCAGGACGTTCTGCTTTCTGTCTATCATCATTTAATCTATGATCCTTACCAAAAGAGACACTGATGCAGTCATGCATAGATAAACAAAAGACAGCAGCGATCAAGAAAAGAATAAATAAAGCCTTAGGGAAAGGGCAGAGAAGAGGTTGAGCGTTTGTGGATAGAAAGCTGATCTGATTGGAATAACTTGTGCTTGTCTTGGCCAGAAATTCATATGGGAGCAATACTATAGCTAGTCCTTCCATCCAGAATGGATTAAAATGTTTCCAAAATCATGTAAGGTCAGAACTTGAAAAAAAGAGGGCAAAGGTTTTACATTTGGCTCGATTTTGCAAAATGGAATATGAATGGTGTCAGATAATCCAATAATTGCCAATCATGGTCACACCCTGAAAAATGTCACAGTTGAAGACTCTAAAAACTGAAAAAGTGTGAGAGATATGTAGAACTTTGTTGTGGAGTGTTCAATTTTCACGCTCCAATTTCTAGTTTTATTTCTTGCGTGGCTAAAATGTGGCGAAAACACACTTTGGTTAAGGCATGAGTGGCCCCTCCCCTACAGAATATAAATTTTAGTGTCTTTGTTTGCAGCGGAAAAAAGGGAAGTAAATTACCGTCTGTCACATTTTGAGGCTCCGTTACTTGGAATTAAATGTCCAATTGTAATCCTGCGCAAAGAACCACATGCTGCTTCACCAGGCATCTTTACCTGATTACATCACATGATTTTCTGTAAATGTCCATTGTGTTTTTCACTGACCTTCCAGTAATGAGCATATGCAGCTTGATATCATAAACTCCCAAATGATTCCCAAATCCCACCGCACGCTATTTATAGATGTCAAAAAGTGGACATGTCCAGGCAAATCTGGACGTCGGTTCAACTAGCTGTGATATAAAGCAGAAGCATCGCTCCAACACATTGCAAAAATTGGACTCACAACTGTTTGGCACAACTGGTGATACATGTTACAGATTTGTTTACTGTCAGCACATTTCCTTGGTTTTGGAATTGTTGTTGTTTATGTGTTCCACTTAAAGGAGCAAGCATTTGTCTTCCAAGATTCTTCTGTTCTACTTACACACCTGTTTTTCCTCTCCGTCCCCGGTCAGTTTGTTGAATTCAATTTCGACATCCTGGGGGTGGCTCAATCTGACCCAGACCACACAGTCCTAACATCCCATGTTACAAACCAACACATTTTTTTTATGATGAAAGTAACCTCCTGTGAAAGAGACTTGGCCAATATCACAGTTATGCCAAACATGTGCTGCGCTTTTCGAATCTTGGATCGTTTTATGACCATAAACAGTCCAAGCGGGATGAAGCGATCCAAAAGATTGCTGCTTGGACGGGATCCTGCTATGGGGTTATTGTTTCGGGCAGCGGGAGAAAGTACAGACTGTTTTTTTGGGTTGGTGAGTGATAGGATGATTAATAGGATTGGGGTATTGCTGTCCGTATTGGCACAAGAACAAAGTCACCAGGGAGTATTAAAGGCCGTGATGCAAATGTGTGGTAATTTATTGCCGAGCGTATTGCTTTCTTTCCAAGATGTCATCAAATTTCATGCATCACTTTCACATAAATCATATTTTTGGGCTTCAAAAACTCCCAATCACCCCCCATTGTTGTAGCTTAATCCACCTGGAAGGAGACGTTTGAGTCTTAGTTGTAAAAGAGACGTTGCATTATTTCAGTGGATTGTGCAATGAATGTCAAGGGAGTTTGCATGTGCAAAATTTGGCAGATGTTTGTGTGTCAAGTAAAAGAGAGCAAGGTAATGATGCAGCCATCTTTTATTGTTAAATCAAGGGTAAGGAAATAAATCTTCCATTGTAGCTGGTCATCACGACTGTCGAAAAGGATTAGGATTTTGAAATGTGTCACTCAAGACTGGCTTTAAAAAATGACCTGTAAAGATCATTACAATGAAAATAACGGTGTGACTCATCAACGCTGCAACAAGTAGCGCACTGCTTGAGTCATCATGTTCCGTAATCTTGTGGGGATGTTGGATAGTTTCAACCTCATTCAACATGAAACTATTAGGTCCAAAATTAGACTATCAATGTATCATCATGTCTTGCAAAATTCAAGGACACAAAAGCGGGCCTATTCACGTCTGGTTACCCTAACAACATCTGATCATAATAAACAAAAGTCAAGAGTCTGAAAGAAGGAATCTTCACAAACCAAATCCAGGATTTCTCATATATTTGGTCAAAGGTCAGAGGTTAGTAAACGAGCATAGTTTTAGCAGCTTTGTCGTCTGCTTGACCTTAAGTTTTGCCGACACACCGATTTTTTTTTTTTTTCCCCACAGGGTACATCAATCACAAACCAGAAACACGTCTTTGCTCGTGACTAGTTGTTTGTCAGTGCATCCTGGCATCTGTATGAATGTTGTGATTTTTAATTTCAAGATGTGCACCAGCGGTGTCTGGGTGCTTTCCATGCAGCTGTAAATCTCCACACTGACATGTTGGTTCAGTGGGGAAACTGCAGGTTTGGGACACCCTGATGGCCTCCACAGATGGTTTCAAGACCCTTCCCATGGCACTCCCCCTACTCCACCTATTAATTTATTCATTTTCCACTGCAGACACACAGAGGCCAGTGTGATTGTTTCCAAAGCTTCTAGTCCCAGGAGGGCAGCTTGGGTGTTTTCTTGCCGTCCATTGCCCCATTACAATCCTCTTCTTCACTGAAGGATTGGGGTAAATGTGCTTGCTTCTGTTTGGCAAACCTCACTGACTGTCTCATTTGTTTTGGTAGACAATTCCAAACATGTGGAGTAGAGACAATAAATGAATAGATTCTTCATTGTTGATAAAAAGATAAAGACAAAATGGCATCAGTATGACCTTTTTAAGGATCTATCAATTATGAATAGACAATGTTAGTGGCTCACCAAGAGAGCCCAGAAGTACACCATTATTACAGGTGACCTAGACCGTGATCCCATCTTTCAACTTACCTGTGAGGAGTGATAGATGATGTTGAGAAGGAGCTGGAAGCAAATGGCACCTAGTAACAAAAGCTACAAAAAAAATAGAAAGGATTTTGTCCTCTTAGAAAGAAATCTTCAGTGAATTGAAGACTTACATAATGATCAGACTTCATTGTTTGTTTGAGTGCATATTTTTCGGAATAATTTGCTCCAAGGATTATAAAATATGCACTTCAAGCAACAAAACTCTTGAGTAAAGCTGCTTTGCTGTGTGCATACCACATGTGGAAGGTAGTGTTGACTTCAGCATTTGAGACTGATTCCTCGACTACTCGTGAATATTGGCACTTACCTAATATACAAACATGACAAAATGTGACATACAGTATTTTGTCCATACAAGGCCCTGTGCCTGCACGCTCTTATTCCTCGCCAGACTTCCTTTCTTTCCTGCAGACAAGGTGGTCCAGTGAATCCAAACGATGTTGGCATCCCGTTTAAATCAGTTTTAATGGTTCTCTGCTAAGTTTGAGGAACATCGAGAGTAATAGTAATTCTTTACTCTTTGAAATGCCTCTTTGACCTCACTCTTGGGTTTCATCCCCTCTAAAAAAAAAGCAGAATTACAAAAATGAGTAATATGCACATAAAGGTATAGAAGTATGATTTTAATATACATTACTGTATGTGTGGCAGTTAAGATTAATGTATGCTAGTTTGCGTAGATGACATGTGGCTAGACAGAGGGCCTTTATTCCACTGTACTTATCTGCACACTGCAATGAAAGCAATGTGCTCTTTCTTCTGTGTGCAACGTTTTTATATATACAATATATATAGGTTTGGGTGTGCTTTCTTTTATGTGAGTGCATACAGTATGTATTACAGTAGGTACGTATGTGTGTGTAGATGTCACTCACACGTAGATTCACGCACCACAAAGAGGCTCCAGGAGAGTTGAGTTACATCGGAAAATCTTAACAGTGTGTGTGTGTGTGGAGGGGGGGGGGTTGCTTTTCTGCAGTGTTTTTCTAACATTACACTTTGTTTATTTTATCAAATTAACATCTGTTTAAGTTAAAGTCTCATAGGAACGAGGATGAGCTGTGCGTGTGTGCGTGTGTGTTGTGCTCCCTCATCAGGCCCTGATTAACCACACTAAGTGAGCTCTTAGTGGGTGCTGATGGGAATGTGTGTGCGCTTATGCGTGTGTGGGACTCGGCAAACTGTCTGCCGCCTCATTTCGATCACCTTTTTTTTTTCTACCACCTGAGCTTCGAGTAATTTTCATTTTCTGCACAGCTGCTGTTTCACCGAACACTTTTACACAAAGCGGTTTTCATTTACTACTCATTGCATTGATCACTCTTTGTGTTATCACAAGGATTTTTTCCAGGCTATGAAAAATCCAGTAAAGGTAGTATTTTGAAAGGCACATGTGGTAGTTCTTTTTAGGTTGATGAATTGCATGAAATAAAGACGCAAAGAACAAAAGTAAAAGTAAAAAAAGAGTAGCTACAACTGGGACACGAAAGAATAAACAAACTATTTCCAATACATGTTCTTTAAAAAATTTCAAATATACTTTATTCATTTACATTTTGCATTTCAGTAACAGAACTACTTACAGGTTAACTGATTGTAAGAAATATTGTCATGGTTAAATTTAATCTTTTATTGTGACAAGAACAGTAACTATGTTTGTTTTGTATTATGTGTGTAAATGTGATTTTGCTATCATACCACAGAAAAGTGAAACACAGAAGTACAAAAAAGGAAACATTTAAGGAACAAAGAAAGAAAAAAAATACCCCCCCTTAAAAAAACAAAACATTAACCCAGAAAAGAAACAATGAGTACAGGTGACATCATTGGCTCTGTCCAGAGTCTCTTTACTTGGCTTCTTCTTAGGAACTTTCTTTTCTTTCTTCCATTTCAAAATGTAGGAAGTTTCCATCTTTCAAGCCACACAGTCAATGGCAGCATCCTCCAGTCAATTTGTCTCTCAGCGCTTCATCTTACTCCTTACCTCGTCTTCCCCCAAAGGGGTAAATGCTTTCCTAATCATCTATGCATGGGAATTACCTAATTTGTGCATAATTCAAATCATCTATGTGGGCTGTCTATATATCCCGCACAGTCCACATTTAGCAAATCACTCCTCTGCAATTTAAAAAAAAAACAATACTCCCTCACTCTCACAATAGACATTACATAATCAAACTTGATTTCAGCTGGAATTCGGAATATCCCGGCTCCTATTTTCATTTCTAGTGTCTAATTGCATATACTGCTGTCAGATATTGTACAAGTGATTTACTCAACTCGGCGTGTTCTCATGATGATTTAGTAGGAAGGAGCACAAAAAATACTTCCATCTACGTACAACCCCTGCAGATATGCACCACACACAAAAACAATTTATGGCATAATACCCCTCCACTACACTTTGGGTTAGGGTTCTAGAATTGGGTGTTTTGGGTCAGCGTTTGGGTTAGCATGGCTTGGTTTGGCTAACATTAGAGTTAAAGTTTTCAGGAGTTAGGGATAGCGTTAGGGTTGGAAATGATCGTGACCCATACTTATTTACGCAGTGTCTGCCCCGATTTAGACGAATTGGGTCCTGGCCTCTTCAAAAAAAAAAAAAAAAGCATGAATATAAAAATAAACCTATTTCAGGCAATATAAAATACATCCATATCCCACCAAATACAGTGCAGTACTTTTTGTGCAAAATCCTAATAAATTGTCATGTGAACAGCCTCCTGTATTACTTGACACACAAAAAATAATAACCCTATTCCCATTTAATATTAAAGCTGGAGAAATAAAAGCCTTACCCTATGGTCTTTGGACCACATTTTGTGAGATTGTGAATCAAAGGTGGATTTTGGAAAAATAAATCATGAGCATGTAGAGTTGCGATGGATTCTGCAGATGGGACGGCGAGTTGCATCACTGGAAGACGGTGTGGTAGGTTGGACACTGATGGGATTTCATGTACTTGACGGCAAACTTGAGCTCCTTGCTCTTCTTGTCCCATTTGTGGATGGACATAAGCAACAGTTGCTGGTCCACTTTGCGGCCCATGATGAGGAAGTTGGAGCCCAGGCTGTCCAGCTGTGAACACGGGCAGTTGGCCCCGTTCTTGATGTACAAAACCAGCTTCTTCATATCCTTTTTCCGCAACACGCCCTGCTTCAGCACTTTTTTCTTCTTCTGGGCTGCGATCAGCTTCTTGTCGCCTTTCTCCTTTTTCACCTCCTTTATTTTCATTTTAAGGACTGGTAAGAAAAACAAAGAGAAGATAGTTTGGTTATTGCAGTTGAGCAATTTCACATTGGCTTGTACTTCTAGAATGGAAGATACATATAAGAAGTATCCCTATGGGCTTAAATACAACCGGTGTTACCTTGTTGATTCATTCACTTCCATTGACGGCTATAGACGTCAAAGATCCATTTTAACTGGGCTGGCAGTGAATGAGTTAATAAACAACTGTGCCAAATCATGCCACATAATTGGGGTTAGGTTTTGGCTGCATATGTATGTATGTTACCTTTAATTTTGCAGAGTTCAAAGGAACGTTTTAGACGTAGTGTAGAATCCTCTGGTGGCACTTTGTTTAAATAACAGAATATAACGTCAAGTGCAGTTATGACAAATCCTTTGAGGGCAACCATAACGCTACTTTGGCCTGGGATGAAAACTAGTTCCATACCCCTCATTAGAGGATAAAGAAAATCATACTAGAGAAATGGGCTACCAGTTGGAAGGTTTTTTTTCAAAGCCTTTGTAAAGGAAGTGAGGTAGAGCCAATTTTCTATTGTGAGTCTTTCACTGTGACTGTAACGGCACTAAAATAAAATCTATGTTGCTTCTTTGCACGAGATGTATTTGTATTTAGCTGGAAGGTCACACAGGACTGGTGTAATAAGGTCTCTTTACCTACTTTTTCATTGTAGAACTCCCTATTTAGGCCTAATCTTTCCAAATCTCACCTAGATTTACTGCAGCTTTATGTTTTTATACTTCCAGCCCTGCCTTTTGACAGCAAAAATAAAACAGTGCTTGCGCTAAGAATGCAGAAGTCGGACCGAGAAGTCTTGGCTCAATCGAACTAATGAAGTACCGACTCCTACCACCCATCGAGGCTCATGTTTAGAAACGTGTAGCTCTACTTAAGAGAGACCAAAATGGAGCTGCCAACCACTCCAGACTGGAATCCTCCGTTCTGACAGCTGAAATTAATCACGGGCCTGGCAGAGGCGGAGGCACGGGGGTCGTTGAGAGGCATCGCCGCGGACCGCTTGGAAGACGGCCATTTCTCTCCTCGTCTGCCTGTCTACTGTTCCGTAAACATCTTCTGATATGCGCGCGCTCCATGTGAGGAGATAGCGTGTTATGCTGTGGAATGTGTGTGCTGTGCGGCCTCAAATGTGTAGTCTGACTCCCATCGTTTGCGTGCCTACAAGTATGAATGTCTCGCTATGTATGAATGAATACATTCAGGTATGTTTGAGAGCTCAATATGGCTGCCTATTATAATGTAATTCAATGGAGATCCTTGAGCTACCTGGCTTGCATCCTCGTGACAAGCAGGGCCCTCTTATAACTAAAAATCAATACAGTGATGTCCCAAATGCTCAATTGTACTTTTCTTAAAACAGAGACTACTACCGTATTTTCCGCACTATAAAGCGCACTGGATTATATGGCGCACCTTCAATGAATGGCCCATTTTAAAACTTTGTTCATATATAAAGCGCACCGGATTATAAGGCGCATAGAATAAATAACTCAACCTTGCTCAAGCGTTAATGCAATCAGAACATAGTAACACTCGAAATAGTGAAAACAATAACAATATATCAATAATGCAACGTTGCTCAAACGTTAATATCACACAACACACAAAATAAACACTTAAACCTTACTTTAATAACAGTTAGGGTTATCCATATTGGTCCATATATAAGGCGCACTGGATTATAAGGCGCACTGTCGGCTTTTGAGAAAATTTGAGGTTTTCAGGTGCGCCTTATAGTGCAGAAAATACGGTAGATACTGTACAAAAGACCAAGCTGTTCAAAAACTTGTTTTTTGTTTTTTAATATTCCAGCAAAGACTGGTGGGAAATATACCAGATGAAAAAAAATGGTAACATGAAACAGACTTGAAATGACTTCAAGGCTAACAAGAGCAATATTGATCATGTGTGAGATCAAACCACAATCAGCCATTACAATAGCATCAAGGAGTCATCTTCGCCTTCATCTCGCTCTGTCTACTAGTGGAATTCTCACCTCATTTGTCACCCTCAGGCATACATGAAACGCCAGAGGAATGTCTTGCTCATGTTTCATTTAAATGGCCAAGAAGAATCCCTGCGATGCTTTTTGATCTTCAGTCGGACAGTGATTTGTAACACCGCTATCAATCAGCCATACCAGTTTTATTAGGGCGGATAGAGTCGTGACGAAGACGTACTTTGCGATGCTTGTTTGGATGTGTACAAATATGATTTACAATGTGATGGTTGTTATTACTATTTTATAGGAGCTTGTGCCGTT
Source organism: Syngnathus typhle (assembly GCF_033458585.1). Lineage (NCBI taxonomy): Eukaryota > Metazoa > Chordata > Actinopteri > Syngnathiformes > Syngnathidae > Syngnathus > Syngnathus typhle. Next base: position 6,448,698 of record NC_083745.1, read on the forward strand.
GCCAGATGACATATTGGGGAATTTATTTAAAGAGCCTTGAGAAAATATGGTTCTCATCGCCGATCCGGTCACATTTTAATTACAGCTTGGTGTTAAAAAATCTTGGTCATTTATGAGCTTGCGTTTTGAGTTTAGTGCAAAGACGTTTGGACTCGTAGATGTGAAAGCTCAGATCAAGTATCAAATCTGCTGCTGTGCATCACCAACAGTAAATCTTAGTGAAGCGGAATAATGGTTTTATTACGGTGAATATGGTGATAAAAGTTTGGGAAATGGTGCTGAGTGGGCTTCAGGGACTCTTTCATTGACACATCACTTAATAAGAAAGTGAGTCAAAGCAAAGTTGCTCTAAATAGAAGTATAAGCTGCAACTTCAATTTCCTTAAATGTGTGCTGTGGTTAACAAATTGTGGAATAAAATATGAGAAAATACGTATATATTTAAAAGATTACATGTGTAGCCTTTAAGTTATTTTTTTCTTATCATAGCTCTCATCAGCCCGATAGATAACCAACTCTGAATTTTGCAATATTTTCTCTCTAATTTCTGTGGAAAGAATGCAAATTTCCTCATTGTGGGATCATTAAAGTTTATTATATCTTATCTTATCTTCCTTTTTATGGCACATGATGATTGGCATGTATGTTGAAATATTTTAATGTGCTACTTTAGTTCACAAACCATCAAAAAAAAAGAACTTACTATTATCCACATTTTCCCATCACCTCAAAATCATTATTTTTTTACTTTTGCTCAGTTTTACCTGACAAGTTCCAAGAAGTATAGACAGGAAATGTAGGGATTCAGAAAACAAAATATTTTTTTTTTATTTAAGAGTGCCACTATGGTTGAAGTGCTGCTATACTTACCAAAATCGCTGGCACAGTAGTGCTCCATGATGTTGTCTGCTTTCAACTCATTGTCACACGGGGGACACACCTTTGACACTGAACGGGAAGAATGAAAAATGATGCGTTAATGACGACCCTTGTGAGCACAATTACACATTTCATTAGACGTTCAGAAGGTCAAAACAGCTCAAATCTGAAGGCTGCGTCTGTAAGAAATCATTAGGCCCTTTGGAGCAACACCCCCTCCCTCACCCCCTCCCTCCCTCCCTGTCAGAAGCCATTTGCAGTGCAAGTCTTACACACTCCAGCAGACTGAAGGATGTTTGCTCTAAAATGACGCTGCAAAAAAAAGGGTTTAATTTGGGACTGTGCATATTTTGGTAGAGAGGGTGTGACCTTGAAAGTCAACAGGAGAAGCTCAGCATGCAGTTTTGAAACAAGTGGCCTAAAAACAAATTACTGACTTTTTACACGCAAATATTTTTACGTTTATTTTTAACTTGATTTACTGTAATAAGGTCCCCACGAAGGAGTAGAGACATTATTTTCCAAGTTTTATTACAATGACTACTAACAATAAATATTTTTAGTTTTATTTTGGACAACCCCCCCAACACACACAAACAAAACAGCTAATTGAGAGACCAGACGCGTACTAAAAAAGCAAAAGTGTGTGACTTCATCTATGTCTGTTTTTTTTGTTTGGTTTTTTTAGGTTATTGGCTCAGTGTCATATTATCCCACATATTTCCCCTTTCGCCACGTCCAAGTCTTCTTGTCACACGTTTACAGACGCACATGTAAACACACCCCAAGCTAACACAGTAGGGTTAAAAGTCACAGTTGAAAGGTTATCACCCCAACCCAAACCTCAGTGTCTGGCCAGATAATGAGAGAGGTCAAAGTGTAGAATGCCTCGCTGCTCGGGTCGCGGTGAGGTGAACCCCCTAAGCATTACATCGGAGGGAGTCTTGAGTCGACTAACTGCCACTTTCTCCCCCAACTCCCCCCCCCTGTGAGAGAGATTCACTAAGCCTTGTTGGGTCTTTGGGTGCAAGCCTCTAATTGTCCATATTAGGAACAAATTGTTATGGTGCAAACCAATTAGCATGCAAAACAGCACAACCCCCCGAAAGTGAGCCCCTAACAAAGTGGTACTGGAACTTATTTAGATGACACTTATTAACACTCTGAATCCCTTTAACACACTTCTGTCTTCAAAGTTACTAGTTTTACTATATTTTAGTGGTATTGGACATTGTTATACATCACAGACACTAATAAAAAATAAATTAAAAAAATTTCAGGAGCTGGATCCCCTTTTTGAGTTGAATCCAGATTTGAAATCCGAACCATGTAAATGTGAATCCATCTTTTAGATTGTAATCAATGATGGTGATGGAAACAAAAACAAAAAAATCTTGGAAATACAAACACACACGCATGAAGACAGTCTAGTTATGTCTGTTTGGAATGGAGTTACATCTTATTCTGTCTCTTCTGTAATTCATCTGAGTTCCCTTGTGGTTGGCGTGTTGGCAGCAGGTCTGCTTGTGTCAGTTAAAGAGTTTGGATAGAAAAGCAGAGTTTGGATCCCTGCAATGTGGCGTCTGTCTGAGGCATCATGTCAGTTGTGTTGTGCGTTGATGGGCCTGCCGGTGATTTGTGTGCCCGTTCCATCCGTTCCATGCAATTTGTCATGAGTTTTGGATGGCCTTGACTTGTCATGAGCATCACTGTTCCCATCCATAGCAATGAATTGTGTTTATTTTTGTTGTATGCTGGGAATCAGACCGCAGCTATGGTTAGATACTCACCATTCCCAAAGAGCAATTTTTAACAGACGCCTTATCACAGTTAGTTGTCTGGCCTGATGCCATTCACTTTAGACAAATAAATTCCTCATTCAAATATTTGCCTCACCAAGAAAAACACTATCCATTCAGGGATGGACATTAAAAAGTTAACCACTGAACCTATTTGATGTTGTTGCTAACCAAAACAAGAGCAGTCTCTCAAATGGATTTTCTTAAATGCTATAAATGATTTCCTTACACAGTACATTTGGTCTTTCCACGGCATAGTGTGTGACTTATCTGTATACAATCATAACAGAAATAGTAAATACTCTGCGCTTCTACTGACCTCACTAAAGCTCAAACAAAAGATGAGCAAATCTCCCAATGTTGTCATAGGATCCCTCGACATGTCTTTTACCTCATCCCCTTGAGGTAGGCCTCACATGATCTTTTCTGTTCCATTGAAAATTTGGATGGCTCACGACCTCATTGGGACTCTTCAACTTATGAGCAGCAACGCTGATGACATAGAAATGGAGCCGCACCGGGGATGTAACACAGCGTGTCATCTAAGTTGGAAACCCTAACATCTGTTTAAATGTAGCATGGAAATAGACAGAGTGGAATGAGGGGGAAGGGGAAGCGGTTGACTCCATTGTAGGCCTTCAGGCGGCCCCCCTGGGCGGCCCCTAAAACGCAGCACGCTTCTTGCATCTGCAGGAATTCTATACGGAGAGAGAAAATACATTTTCAAAAGGTGGTTTTCCGTGGCGAGTGCGTTGGATCACATTTTCCCTTTCAAAGAGTAGCGACCAGGGCCACATGAGTAGCGTCCATTGTGTTGCCAGGAGCTGGCAGTCTTACTCCAGCATGGTTGTAATTTACACTCGCCACATCACTCAGAGGACAGACAATATCTTTGACACCTTGCAGGTTGGATCAGACGCTGGATCATTACACTGCAGCATATGTATTCAAGCAAGACTTATATAGTACCCAGACCTGGACTGGCCATCTTGTATACAGGGCAAATGCCCAGTGGGCCTATTTTAACTATTTTAAATTAATTGATTAATGTATTTTTTTCTATTTTACCCCAACTAACCAGCCCATTTACAACACAGACCGCAAACTGAGCCAATCCAAACTCAAACTTGCAGTCAACATGTATATGTTGGATGCCTCCATATAGTAAATATAAAATTGAATATTCATTATGATTTAACCAAAATATAGTGCGGCAACAGTGATCATTACAACCTTTCAGTATTATGCATTGCAGCTGTTCATCACTGTAACCGAGTGCAACCACAATAATAAACACGTCGTTAAATGAATACCTCTCAGACAGCATCTGTTTTGTCTTCAATTCTTTCGCAGACGTGATGCAATACTGCTGAATTTGACTTGATGTGGTGCTTTATACCAGCAAACCACTAGCTCCAGTTTGAACCACAGAGATGTATTTAAGAAGTGAGAACAAGGGATCCCATTCAATTGTGAGTGTACCTAATGAAGTGTCTGCTGGAATGAGCCAAGTTAGTCAACTGTATGTCCGTGAATTTGTCATGGCTCTCTTTGACGTCCTGCTTGATTTTTCTTTCGGTGGACGATTTGGTGAGAAAAATTCTTGGATGAGCTCCTTTTACTCGATTAGACGTGTGTGTATGTGTGTGAGTCCGTGAGGTGGTCTCACATGCTCATCTAAGAATTTGTTTCTTGTCAAAACGTCAGGCTCTGAGCCTTCGGGCAGAAAGTGATATGGGTTCACTGTGTTCCAAACACACACACACACACACATGTCTAATAGTTAGGTTACAGTAATGTAATGTAGTTGTTTAACCCAACTAAGCCAATTTTAGGGTTGATATGATCTTTGCATGTGTTTGCACTTCTTCCTCCCAGTAATGGAGCTGCACCTTTGATTGTTATTCAAGTAGGAATCCTCGCTTGTTTTGTTTTCATCGAAGGTGGTAGAAGAAGGTTTCTTTGTGTTCCTTTGAATGGCTTACAAGAGCCGCAATGTCACATAGTTGAGCCCCGTCCTATAAAAATAGCGTGGTCATTTTCCCTAATGGAATAAGTCAGCTCTGCGTAATTTCACCACTGAATCTTTTCCCACTGTTATTATGTGGGATTGCTGTCACTTGGCTGTGAACACTTTTGATTAAAAGCCAAGATAAGTCACACACAGTTGACTGACAAGACTAAAAATGACGATTTTGGTGTTACTGGCTCTCATTTGCTCCATCCCAGAGCGTAGAGTAAAAGCTAATTTTACATCTTTGTGAGAATTGCATGTGCTTTAAACAGAGCCTTTTGTTCGTTGAAATAGAATAAACATAATGGAGGTGCACTCGTTTAGCATGAAGCAGATAAGAGATGCTAATAGGCACTTGAAGTCAATAAATGGAACGACAACAATGAAGTACTTATTCAAAACACTTTCCTCTTCCGTTTCCTCCTCCACCTTTCTTTCACTCTCAGGCTCTTCGCCGGGACAATCGCACTCATTCCCATTCCTCCCTTGCCCCGTCTTGTCGACTAATTACTGAGAGCGGGGTAATTGGCCGCCCTTGCTAATTGGCCTGCTGGCTGCCAGGCCCGACAAAGGCACAGTAGACTGAAACAGAAAATGGGGGTGGGGGGGTAGACTCCCCAAGCCCTCCCCTGTTGACAGACTCCCATCAGCTCCTTCACTCCCCCTCTCAGCACTCATCGCTATTGTCAACAAGCTGCCCAAGTAGCCCGGTACACAGACTTCATTGTATATTTAGTTCCTTTTGCTCTCAAAGGTTTTTCTCCGTTAGATTTATTACCTCTTTCAACAAGTCTTTATCAAGGAGTTCCATCCCAAAAGAAAACTGCCACCAATTCCCAAGGAAAATGTACACTTCAAAACGTATTAAAAGAATAAAATCAAAAGTAATAAATAATAAAATATATTAAGATATTGAGGAAAAAAAGCTTTACTCCTTTACGTCTGGATCCTGATATATAGAGTTGGATTCCGATTTACAAAAATTTCCAAGTACGTAGCTTAGCTTTTGACAAATTCAACTGCCTATCCAGAGCTTGCATTTGAATAAATTGGCTGAAAATTTTGAGAACGTGACACCAAATAGGTGGAGTGACCCTCTACTGGTCTTTCATCACCGCGTCTTTGTATCATTAGTTAATGCAAGCCAGCTAGACTTCTTTCACCATGGATTGACACATCGGTGCATCCTTTGAGTGACGTGACAATCTCTCCATCCCATCACCTGTTGGAATGATGGATTGCGTCTTAATGGACGACTACTGATAAAGCTGTGTCGCCTTTTCAGCGAAGCTGTTGAACACTGCAGTCCGTTCGTCTTGACTCACTGAACAATCCGGCAACTGGAGTCTCTCAGTCTCACAAGGTCCGTCTCAGACCTTGCTCGAGGCATGTAGCCATGGCAGGGAGCCCATCTTTAACGCTTTGACGTATGAACACTGTCCTTCTAACCTCTCCCTGCTGCCGTCTTCCTCACTGACCTCCTCTGGATTGTCTCTCACTTAAAATGTCATCTGTCATCAACAAAGGGCTGGAAGACAAAGCATTGCATTTCCAGAAAATGTTCTGCTTTAGAAACTGCAGGCTCATGTCAGTCAATCCGTTTGGGTAAGCGCTTTACGATTTTTGTGCAAAAGTCAATGATGAAAATTAGATGAAGTAGATGATTGACTTTCTGCTTGGCCAGACAATGTAATTTTAGGATCAGAATCAAATTGAAGATCTTGGTAATAATCCACCTCCTGTATAGGACTATTTTTTGTTATGGTTAATAATCCACATTTTCAACAAAATTGAACTTTTTCAGCAAAACCAAACCCAAAAATTTCCATTTAGACAGGTGGAAATGTGGGGAAGATGGAAAAATCTGAAATTATCCATGTCAATCATCTCGCGTGACGCTTGGGGGGTATTATTATTATTATTATATATTTCAGGGGGGTAGTGACCTCATCGCATCCCCTGCCAATGCATTAAAGTTCAGCAATTATTTTAGTTTATCTCAAGGAAAATGTGTTAATGAGTTATACAGTCAATTTGAACATCAAATGTTTTAACCCACCAGATGTAAACTTTGCAATTTTTTTCAACCTTGTAACATTAGTGAGCAAAAACATCAATTTGTGCATTTTGATGTTTGCGTACCTGGTGGCTGGGTGGCATGGTTGGCGGTGAACTGCATGGGGATGCACAGATCGTTGTCAATGGGGAACTTATCACACGTCAGCATCTCCGGCCAGGGGAAGCCGTAGGTCTCCATGACGGGGGCGCAGCTGTCCCTGACGGCCTCGCACAACGATCGGCACGGGTAGATGGGCCGGTCCAGGCACACAGGCGCGAACAGTGAGCACAGGAAGACCTGGGTGTCTGCGTGGCAGCGCTTAGCCAGGAGGGGCACCCAGCTACCAGCTTGCTGCTTTACCTCAGGCATGGTCTCGTGGTCCAGCAGGTTGGGCAGCCTCATCTTCTTGTAACCCACATTGTGGCACAGCCGCAGGTCGGCCGGGATGTCCACGCACTGGGGTTGCTTGGTATAGAAGCGGCCGTTGTGGAAGTTGTCCGACTGCCAGCTGTAGTAGTCGTACTCTTCTGCGGCTGACACGCTGAGGAGGAGGTGGAGGAGCGAGAGGAGCCAAAGGCCCATTGCCATGTGGAATGGGCACTGGGTAAATGCCCACCTGGAGCTCTTTTGTCCTTGTGCCATACCTTTCTTTTCAAGCTCGGAACAAAAACTCAGGAAGACTTCATCCAAGGTGTCCAAAAAGTAAATCAAGTGCACCCGTTGTAATCCCAAAAGTTTTAATTCCTTCTCCGCTTCTGGAGACTCAGCCTTAAAAACACACAGATGCACCTCTCTCTCTGTGTGTTGCTATGTGTGTGTGTGTATGCATACGACCTCAGGTAACAAGTCTAGAGAGGATGAGCATACGCAGTTTACTTTCCAAGTTCCCCTGTAAAAGTGGCACCCTGCTCTCTCAGTATCACTCTGTGCTTCTAATGAGAAGTCCCAAGGCTTTAAAGGTCCTCAGGCGGCCTGACCAAGCAGCCTTGCCTGCCGTACACCTTCTCACTGGCCTCCCCAGGATTCACTCACACCCAGCCGAGCCAATGGCAGCCCAGGGGGCGGGTCCCACTTGTATTCGGAGCAACCCTCTTGACCCTGATCCGCCAACTAACCCCTCCTCTGAAACAAGAGTGAGAACAAACCCTTTGCAAGTCGTCAAAGTTGTATTTCTGTTTAAAAACTCATTCCTCCAATAACTGCACTCATGACACACACTTTTACCCTCTTAGTTGGAGTAGGTCTATCATGCATCTGCACCATTCCTGCTGTCAGACTACGTTTTTGTCAGAGGCTTGCGCAATGTAGCACGTTGCTGCGCAAATCTGCTCACTTCATTAGCGTTCAAGAGTCTACCAAGGAAGGCCTCTCATATGCATTCAAACACGGGTACATACAAACATACTCGCTATGTAAAATAAACCGTTTTTATGGCCAGTGCTAAAGATGCTTCTAACTTGGCATTTGTCTTTTGCAAAGACTTCCACTCGGGTCGATTTAATTCACAGTTCCATTATCTTGCAAATGCGTCCTCATATTGGACATGATTAAACTGCTGCTTGGTGACATTTTCTTAACAAAGCACATCGCAAATTTGCCATCTGGGTCATACTGGTGGAAATGAAATTAAATGATTCTGGTGTATTGTGCCAGAATCAACAAAAAGACCCAGGGGGAGGCTATGTGAGCGAACAGTTGGAGATTGGATGAGATGAACAGATCTGAGCACATGATCGGGTGTTCATGTTGTTCTTTGCCTGTAGCTTAGGAGATAAAATGACTCCAAAGGAAAACAGACTGTCGAGTTTCACTTCCATCCATTCTGCCTGATTTTGCCAGTCTTTCTTAATGAATATCACTGTTAATACTCCAAACACGTGTACACAAGCCCTCCCTTGGCTGCAGTTCAGTAAATAAACCTTACACCTCTTTTTTTTGCGGAAGTACAGCATTCCCAAAGTGATCATGCGAATTGTTGAACAAGCTCACCCCGCCTGCCACGTCAGATCCCTTTTGTTGATTTATTGCTGTGTGCTCATACTTGGGAATTGAACGGATTTCATCGTGGCGGGACGATGAAGTCACCACCCCGAGCGTGTTCTCACTCTTAATGAAAGCATCGCTCTTTGCATATGACGGTTTGCTTTAGATAAGTTGAGCCTAATTACACACGGGCGCCCAGACCGTCAGACCCACTCTTCAAGTTCCCGCAAGTTGGTTTTCAGACTGCTCTGTTAACCTTTGAACCACAACTAATCAATACTACTCACGGCTAATAATCTGTGGACCTCGGTTTCCCGTGAGGTGGTGGGATTGTCTCGTCACACGCCTCACTATCTCAGCCGTTTTGGGCTTTTTTTTTTTTGACCTATTTTAAGACTGCTCGTGTTTCCTTTTTATCCATTCACAGTGCAGAACTAACAAAAGTTTCTTTCATGGTAATCAATCAACAATGGTTGTCTCGGCCAATCAATTCCACTCTTCACTTCTTTGCCGTCTGATTGGATGAGAGCTTTAAGATGAGGTCCAGTCTGTATTGTTGAGCCCAGAGGTTTAGCATGCTTTCAAAAGAGAGACTGCAATTGTTGGTGTGTGTGTGCGTGTGTGTGTGTGTGTGTGTGCGTGTGTGTGCGTGTGAGCGTGAGTGTGTCATTCAGTTGTTCCCTCCTCGAAAAAAAAGAATGCAAACCACACAAGAAGACAGAAGGATTAATGCCTTTTTATTTAAACACACTTTTATTTATAAGTGTGCTTAACTTTTTGTTGGCTTACACATCCAAAGATGTTTTCTTAGCTGTGCAGGCAAGTAAGATTTTAATGGCCATTCGAGTACACGTATAAAGAGAAGTTTAAACAAGTTTATATCAATATAATAAAATAACAATAAACGTCACCGAGTTCCATGTCTGCCATTAAATACATCTCCTTAAGTCCCATGAAAGTTGACATTTACATCTATTATTATTTATAGCGGTAGTAGTAGTAATTATGATTCTCATCATCATACGTTTTAATTTTGTATATTGTCATTTCTTACAATTGTTACTGTGCAGGACTTTGTATCGCCATAATATTAGATGTGGTTTATTTGCAGAGTCCTCCACTTGAAAGTTCAAAACCACAACATATTTTTCATTAAAATATTCATAATGGGCTTAGCAATCAGCTTTGTTTTTAAAGCAAAGATGAGTCATTGACTCCACCTGACCTCAATGAGATCCAAAATCCTCCTCACACTGTTCACACGCAAACACAATCCGACCGTGGTGTACTCAGAACGTTACGATTCTTGACTCTTGGCTCGGTTCATGACAGACACACGCATGCATGTGATGAAATGATGTCGAAGAACTTTAACACCACCCAGTCAGAAAGAGTTGAGGCCATTGATGCCTGTCACAGCGGGCCGCGGTGAGATGTGACAACTGTTGGCTTTCACTCGCTGAGGATTTGTCACCGTTTGCCCCTTTTTTCTCTCGGAGACATCAGGGGTCACGCTCATTTACAATTCCAACACACCATTTCTCCTCCTTCTCGGCTGCCATACACACGCACACCTCCCATCTCAACAAGCCGTCCAAATGGCTTCAGCTGGGCTTTTCTAAAGGCTCTTTGAACACATCACCGTCATGGAAGCCAATGCGTGGAGACAGAGAGGAGAAAAGAGTAAGCAAATTGGGAGTTGAGTGTGTGTAAGTGTGTTAGGCGTCCAGTAAAATCTTGTGAGCAATGGGAGACTTCCTCACTGTCACAGTGCCAGAGACGACGGCTGTGGTCAGCACGTTCGGCCAAAATGTGCTGCCACTCTGCTAGAATTCACACTGGTGCTACTTGTGTGTAAATATACAGATGGACTCGGATATCACTTCATCATTTTATGTGTCATTATTTATTTTTTATCTAAAGCTGCTTCAACTCTTCTAATCTTTTGCTATCTATCTGTGGGTATGACAGATGACCGAAAATATGGTCACATGATTATGGTTAACTATACCGGGTGTCAAATTATCTTTCCTATTTAACACTTATGGTATATTAAAGACACAAATATACAAAGCTGTGGGAATTATTACAGAATGACAATAATTTTTGAGGAGTAGTGGGTCTTGTATGTTGATATAAATCAATCAAATCTCATCAACTGATTTTATGATATTTATATGAATTGCAAAAAGACAAATAAATAAAATAAAAAATAACAGTATTTCATGCGGTTCATGTCTTTAATTACTACATGATGATACTTAATCCTTACTTTTCTATTGACAAAGGTTGGCTGTCAGTAAACATCCAAGTTAGTCAAGTGAAGCCAAGGGTGAATGAGTTGCGGGGGGTGAGGTTTCTGCGATTTATGATCCGTACACTTTAATATGATGTCGACTTATCTGTTTGACGGACGAGCGCGTTGAGCAAGCCGTCTCATCGTCTCTCTGGGGATGGTTCCAAATATGTCATTAAGAACCCTCAGTGACTTTTCATGTTATCTTTTCATCTTTATCCTGTGTGCACGTGTATTTGTGTGTGTGTCTTTCTATCAGTGTGTGTCCCCTTATGCCCTCACTGCTCATTTCTATAATGACCAGGGTCATCAGTTAAGTCACCTCTAGTGAGGAAACAAAAAAGAGAGAGATAGGAGTGTTTTTCCCGTAAAGATTATGAGATAACATTTTTTTGCCTCATGGAAGAAAAAGGTCCTGGCACTTAGATCTTCACAAGTCATTATTTCAAATCGTTCAGGAGGCGTTTCCTCATTCTCAGGCCCACGAGAGCCAAACACTACATAGTTGTGTGTCATAAAAAATATCATGCGGATTATCGGAATACCTTTAATCGCACAAGAATGCTAAAAAAAAAAAAAAAAGTGATGGGCTTTGCCACACTAAATTATTCAATGTGGTGTACAGTAGATATATACTACAAATTAAAAAAAAGAAAATCTTAAAACTAAAACCTAAATACTCATTGCATAGTGCAATTGCAATGAAAATCGATTGTATGTCGTGGGCCCATGTAGCTTGTGAGAGCACTCAGGTTTGTTGCTTCTCATGCAGGATGTGAATTAAAGGAAGTTGGGGGAAGAAAAAAAAAAAGGTTTCGTATGAAGGATTCCAGTGCTTTTTTTGCTTTTTGACTAGGATGTGTGGAGACATATAAGTCCAAGGCACACTATTGAAAATACTCTGGCATGGCTATAATAAACCTTCAAAATGCGGAGGGAAAATGTTGCTTTTTTGGCATGCAGCCTTCATCAGAGCTTGAAATAAGATTTTCTTGGAAGGGGAAAAAGTGAGGCAGGTTTCCAACAAATTCAGTCAGGGCATTTTTATCTCTTGATCAAAGTTTAAATGTTTTATTCCTCTCGGTAAAACTGTTTTTCACCCTAAGAATGCTTGGCTGCTTCAAACCAATTTTTTTAGATAAACAACTGTTTTGTCTCGTGTGATTTATGACCACTTGCACTTTAACCTGTCTTTTTATGATTTTTTTTTTTTTTTTTTAGAATTGTATCGATGCGTGACCTGAATTTGTACCGGTCCTCCTGTACAACAAATGTACAATTTATTTTTTTCGAAAGAGCCTTGGAATTCTCCCAAAATTTCCATTTTAAACCAAAACCAATGTGTCGCAATAATAATAAGAATAATCCATAATGATTCTTGAGGGCCCACGTCATAAAAAAAAAAAAAAAACGACATTTACAGTATTGTATCACTACAAACAAACTGGTTTTATAACTTTATCAGCATATTTAAATGACATAAATATATTCCATCTAAATTACAGGGCCTTGTATCATACTTCAAGATTTTTTTTATCGTTATCATACAGCTCGAAGAATTTATGTATTTCAATGAGTGCTTTCATACAGAGCTAAAATGAAACCCTTGACTGAAATGAAAATATTCCGCCTGCTGAACAAACCACTACATAAAGTACAAATTTGACAAAGTCAATGGTTAAGTACAATGGTGCTTTTCACCATTCCAGCGGCCAGACGCGCTACTGTACAAACTTGGCAAAAGAAGAAGCGGGCTCTAACATGGGCGGGCGGCGATTCTGCTGCATTCCAGACCACCTTTGCTACTATTGGACAAGGCCGACTCGGGAATGAGAAAGGCATAATAATTCTCTCGTCTTTCTCACTTTCTCCATGTCTCCCACACAGATGAAAATTGTCAGGCTCGAGAGCGCCTGGCTGGTGCACGCCTCGTCTCAGGAAAATCTTCCCAGTCTTCATCAATGAGGTACAGTGTGCTGAGGGTATATGTTGCCGCTCCCATATCACAGTCATTAGTCAAGTATGTGTTTGGCAGCCTTCGAACTTTCATTTACGCGTAATCCACACCGGCCCGAACAATCTTACAGGTGTAAATTGCGTAACAAGAAGCTGAAACATTATTGTGTTATTCAGATGATCCCTGGTTGGATTTAGGCGTGTGGAAAGGTATTTGGTGATGAGTACGCATTATGAACCTCATCAAAGACTCCCTTCACACATGCACGCATCCACTCCTGGCCGCCACTCTTATTTGACTGCACCTGGCAGAATTTTCTGGTATCTTCTTACCATGGAGCACTTTGCACATTATCATCATGGAGTGCTTCTCTAATGGGCGTTACCGTAGCACATTGGCCGGCTTCTTGACGGACCTCCAAAGCAGATTGGTGGCTCTGTCTAGCCTTTCTGTAGACCTCCCGAGCAGTCCCACCTACATGGTTGACCTCCACGTTGACTTGTCCATCTGTTCCGCCTCCTGTCGCCCTTTCTCAACAGATGATCAGTAACAGTACAAGCTCACTGGTTGTCCTCTTATTTCAGTCGAATCCCAAATCTGGACAAGGAAGTTGTTTCTTAATTTCGAACTGGAACACAAGCAAAATAGATTAAAAGGCAAGATGATGTAAACATCCAAATCCTGGTGTGCTGTGTGTGTGTGTGATCCGGATTTACTTGTTCAGCAAACCATCAACTATTTGCTTTGACATGCCGGTTGGATTGTTAGCATTTTTCAGACAAACGTTTCAGCATTCATGTCACTGTCGGTGTCGGGGTTCATTCGCGTGACTTCCATTCAGCCAGCGTGGTTTCAGTTCCCACTCAATGACTGTGTGAATGAGGGATTAGTCAATTTTGTCTGTATGTGTACTGTGATTGACAGGTGACCAGGGCAGGTTGTAGTCTGCCTTAATTTAACCCCAAAAATCCACAAGGAGAGAATCCAACTGCTGTTTTTCACTCTTTTTTTGCCATTACATCAATACATCTGCTTTCAAAGACCACGTCGTCCTCAACTGCCTTTACTGTATTTGCCAGGTGTAGGTTACAACTGTCCCAAAAATGCCTCTCCCATTCCTTCATTCCTGTACCAGCTGCTGACATCCCACACAAATGGGTAGAACTGCTTGTTCCGAACATGCAGCGGTGAATACGCAAAGCAGAGACACGACCTCAGGAGTCTTTAAAATGTTGGCATGTTTGGAACTAATTTACCAATCCACAGATTCCAGAGCAGCCTGCACCTGGAAATTTGGGTCATTGTTGGTGTTTGACACATGCTCAGGTTTTGACGAGTGTCTGGAACACTTCATCAATGACTTTGAATCATTACTGCTGGAAGCAGATCCGTAGAAGCTCAGGGATTTGAAGAGAATCTTGGCAGATTGTGGTGCATCGCTGCAGGAGCTCTTTCAATAAGCTTTTCATACTCCCCCTCAAATGTCTGTCTTCTTCCAAGAGGTAAACAGGTCTCATTCTTGGATCCAATCTCTTGACCCGGCCCACATTTTCAAATTATTGTCTTGGTTCTCGACAAATTTAAAGCAGCTTTTCTCCCAATGACGTGCTTCCACTTTTGGGCCTCAGATATTTTCTCTTGTGTGCTACTTTGTCTCCATCATTGCTGGAGAGGTGATGGGTTATTTGGTACATGGTGAAAGCTCATGTTGCTTCGAGTCAGAGAACAGGAGAAGGTGCAATTTCCTGAGTTCAAGACCCAGGTGGGCTCTAAAAATAAGCCTGTCTCAGGTTAGTCAGGCGAAGTTCTCTGATCTGGTCTGCTGTCACCCTGTGTAGCTCAGTAGGCAAACAAAGGTGCTGGCATGGATGACCAAAATAAGATAATCCTTTTTCTATAGTGACAGCAGACTTAGCAACAAATAAAACAAATGTTCTATTGCAATGAAGGAGAGTTTGTGTTTCCAAGCATTAACTATACAGAGAGTTTGTCGATTTAAATTATGATGAGATTTGCCCTGAAATTCACCTTTGTAGGGAGATCAGAATGTTCATTATGGTTTTATCATCAAACATGATAATGATAATATGATATTATCAGGAGTCATATTTACTTCCTGTGTTTATCTTCTTGGGAGGAGGTTGCCTAGTCTTCAAACTAACATGCGGCCAATTACACTTCTACATAAGTACACTCTGATTTACATCAGTATGATCATGTTTTGACTCTTAGATTTCTATATTGTGGTGAAAACAAAAAGATTATATTGTGTGATTTCAACAGATGGTTGTAATTGAATAATCAAAAACTAAACAGGCCGAGTTAGATATCTCAAATTCCTTCAGACATTTGCCAAGATCAGCAAAAACACAGAAAGAATTACAGAACTGATAATAACCCTGGGATTAGTTTTCTCTCCAAATAAAACAATATTAAGCAAACACCCAAACACCAGGGACTAAATACTAGTGATGCCATGATTAGTGATTATTCATCACTCATTTTATTTATTTATTAGTTATTAGTTATCGTTTGTGCCTTCATGTTTTTATTTTGTGTCGTCTACTTGTATGTTTAGCGTGTACTGTGTCTCGTCACCGTGGGATGGAGGAAACGGAATTTCGGTTTCTTTGTGTGTCTGACATATGAAGGGATTGACAATAAAGCTGACTTTGACTTTGACTTAGATAAAGTCAAATTGCATTCTCTGTTTGTGCATCCTATTTGTGGGTATCCACTAGAGAGCGCTGGAGACATCTTTGGCCTTGGGACCTGTACTGGTCGATCAATTCCTTCTACTGCCAAAATGACCTTGCTAGCTTGGACGGTATTTGACTCATCTCGTGACCATTAAAATAATAACATGTAGCCTTCACTGGTAAACGATGCGGGAAGGGAACAGTGGGTGTGAACGGAGGCTTGGATTACAGCATGCTACGGCGTGGCCCCACAGGACTTCACCATCTGCTGTGCCATCTGAAGGCAGGAAGCTGGCCTGCTTTATCTTACCTTCACTGTCGGATCCACCAATTCTGTTTTGTTGTTGTTTGGAATGAAAGGGACATTCAATCACCAATTAATTTTTTTAAAATATCAATTGTGGCCCTTTAAAGCTTTGTATCCGAGTGGTATTTGAACTTCAATGCACCCCTGAATCTTAAATCGTCATCTTACTGAGACTTTCTGGATAATTCTATGCTTGTTAGGGCTGTCACTATTGAATATGTTTAGAATCGATTATTCCATTAATTAATCGAATAATTACAATTTTGTTTGCGTCAAAGTGTATTAATAAACATGTTTTCCCTGATTGCTGTTTTTTAAGTAGTTATTTTTATTTGCTATTATGTAGGGATTAATAAACAACTAAGCAACAGTTAAGCAATGTCAAATGAGTAGGATTGATGATCATTGTTTTCCAAAGTAAAAGCAGATGCTTGCGAATGTTTTGCTGTGATTAAACACGAAAATACATAAATCACTCTGCTTTCATCAAGGGCTTGAGAAATCAAAGAATAGTTATGTTTGAAAGCCTGAAATGAGAAAATTTGGACAATCGTTAGTTAAAACATGGCTCCAAACGATTACTCGATTGTTAAAATATGAACTTTTTTTTTTCTTGTCAGACATTTGATTCAGTTTGACACCTCAGATTCTAGTGAATATGTGTTTATTGTATTCCAGTGCATAAAGTAAGGTCAGTGAAGACATGCTTGGATGGGTTAGGTGAGAAAGAAGCCCGCCAAATTTCTATGGGATGAACTAGCGTGAAGATGATGAGCCAGGCCATTTTTAGGCTACACTGTACAGCCAAAATGTACTTCCAACATTTGAGGGAGAGAGGATTTTCTTCCACTCTGTCTTATATTCTTGACAGGGTCATTTTTCCTGTCTTCCCGTTGGGAGAAGACTGCTGGTGGTATCCTAATGTCCACACAGGGATCAGTATAGCAGCTTGTGATGTTGTCAGGAGAGGACTTTGCAAAAGCTGTGAAGCTCATAAAAGTCCATTTTACATGAATGCCACACAGGACTTTAAATTCAAAAAGTGCTTGTGGGCCAAAAAAAACACTGATGTTTTACTGTTGTTGTCTCCCTGTTTGCAAAATGGACACAAGAGCCTCATGACTCCCATGCATTTTTTTTAACTTTGCTGGGAATGGAGTATAATGTGCATATGTGTGCGCCAGATACATATGTTTATCTTCTAAAACGTGCACCTCCCACATTGTGTGGAGTCACCTCCCTCAATGCAATGGAAAGTTAGGCCCCAAGTGGTGACATAAAACCTTTATTGATTGTACAGGCAATGTTAGAATGTCATACAAGGGTGGAAAAACATAGCAGAAAACAAAACACAAATTCTTCCCCCTTAAAAACTCACTGAACTGAAGTACAATTGCACGAAAAGGGTCAGCTAACATAACCCAAAAATCTGGATACTGATTTTTGTGAGTTGCAAATGTAGCTTTCTCCGATGGCCATTTTCACATACCTGGCTGTGGTTGAAAACAGCAACCAAATTTTTGAGTTGAAGCCAATCTTGATCTGGCTAGCCTTTGAATGAAAAAAATCAGAACAAACAAAAAGTACCGGCTGGTGCACTTTCACCGCTAAATGGATACTTTTGAGCAAGTTTTCCAAACGTTTCTGCTAAAACCAATCCAATGTAGGTCAATGTGATCATCAAAAAGATACATTTATATGTTGAGACAGACAGGCAAAGAAAAATAATTTTATAAAATATTATTATTTATATAAAATGATAAAGAAGGGTCCATTTTTGACCCACATTTGGGTTATTTTTAACCCAACTGTTTTCTTTTTTTTAGTCAGCTGCAGTCGTGATATCGTGGCTCATTTGTCTTCATTGTGGCAGTGTCGGGCGTAGAAAAGATGCTGCGGTGCAGTCATGCAGCCACACAGCATAAAATGGGCCAGTTTTTAAATGGCGATACTATCTTTACTCCTTTTCAATTTATTTACAAATTATTAGCATAATGTCATCCGCTCCTGTTGCCCACAAAGCGGTCATGAGTTGTATTTTTATATCGTCCTTGACACAAAATTAGCAATATTGTCTACTGAGAATTGCATGCAGGAAAATCACATCCTTGCTATGGTTAGGCATTTTCCCCATTCTGTCCTTTTGTTCCTCCCCCCCACTGGAACTAAATGCAGCTAATATCACATTGTTGATCTGAAGCGTACTGAAAGATGTTTTGCCTCCAATGTGTCATTCCAGCTGTCTTATTTAATGACATTGCTCTATTTTTAGCCTTGTTATGGATTCATGTATAATTCAGTGGGTTTGTTTGTGTGGGCCTATGGATCATGTATACATGTGTGTCTCTTTGCTGCATTGCTTGTGTACTACAACAAACAGGATTCATCTTGTTTCTTTTTTGGCTTGTCTGTGTCAGGCTTACTCGGGGGTAGCAAAAAAGCATGAATGAGGGATGCTTCCTGTTTCTTTTCTATAGTTGTGAGCTAGGAACAGATTGTGATTGAGGAACCAATGCTCTGCATCGGATTGGTGACTGAATATTTTTTTCTAGCTATGTGCCTGTTGTGTACAGATAGTGTGTCCTTACTCAGCCAATTAAGCAGCCTGACGGGCTTCTGGTGATAAATACATATAGTGAAGCCGCTTTGACTGCTTCTTCAAACAGAGCCAAAAATCCCATTTTCCCCGACATGGCTGATATCGGAAAACGAGAACATCTGCTAGTTCTGAAATCCCGAAAATGTTTTGAGTCACTTAAGATTTGCCAGCAGGAAGGACACATTAACAATTCCCACAGAAGTTCCAAAAATGGAGTCATCCACGTGTTGAAATATAGAAGCAGACTGCCAATCATGCAACTTGTACTTGTGCAGGATGGCGCGGACTTGTTTAAGTGTTCAAAGTGGAACTTCACCGGACTCTAGTTTATTTGGACTCGACTTGTCCAAGCATTTTAGTAGATGTTTATTAGCTTTGAACGGTTCCAACTTAATATGTTTTTTTGGTTTGTGAGTTCTCATTTCCTGTCACGCCGGGACGTCTTTGGATGTACTCCACTGTCAGAATGTGTGTATTTGTGCACAGGAGACAAATCCACAACTTGTGGTTAAGTCAATAGGAGAAGGCTGTTTGCTGTGGCACAAGGCCCAGAAGACTTGCAAACATGCAGTAAGTGGAGGCTCCAACAAACTGGGCTGTCTTGTGCATGGCCGCTCTTACAGTCCCGTATGCTCGGCTTGGACTGAATGTAGTAGACTGACAATCACTACACACAAACAAACCGGAGGACAATGAACACAACATGACTCAGACAAGCTTCAGTAGATATTAATGCAAAAAGTCATAAAAATGTTTTCATTAAAGGGCAAGTCAAGTCAAAAATGATCTTTACAAAAATAATTTCTATACAGTCCTACTAGTCTAAACACAATATTTTGATTATTAAAACAGAATTAAGCATATGAACGTCACATGACCAAACTCAGAACAGGTAAGCCTTGATGGTCGTCATCTGAGGCCCTCAGTCCACAGTAAATGTCAGTATGAGATCTTTCTGCTTTATCCATCTCGTCCAGTTCAGTCATTATATACTATAGCACTTGGTTTCTTATTCGTTTTCCACTAAACTCGCTTGTATTGGTGATGGTGTGAGTAATTTGACAGTTTAACATAATGCTTACCACAAAAACTTTAGGACTGTTGTTGCAAGTGTGAAAAAGAAGCTGAGCTTCTTCCCCCCCACCCCTTCATCAATTCACGGCGCACACGTCTAATAGAAAGTGTCGGTTTGGAGTGAGGAGGAAAGCAAGATTGTTTTACTGGAATATACTAAATCACGTGGAGAATGAAATGTGAACAACTATTGGCCTCTTGTGCACTGTTACAATACTCTAAGGCTGAATTAAGCAAAGCTCTTATTTTCTGCTGAAGTGCAATTTTATACACGCTGGCGGGGCTGCAATATGAAGGTACATTCTTTCCTTCCCAAAAAAAAAATTGACCTGCCAACATGTAACCAACTATAAATACATCAAAACTGTGAACATGCTTCTATTTCTGCCAAAAACATTAACATCGGGATATCAAGTTTATGTCAAGGGGAAAAAATGATTTCTAAGCAATTCTGAGGTACCTGGGAGTTAATAAAAAAAAAAAAAAAAAGGTTGTGGTGTCAGAAAATATATAATGAATTAAACAGTGGATTACAGGCAGAATATTTGACTATTTTACAATAGTTTGTCCTTTAATATAATAGTAAGAAATTACAATAGCTTTAACAATCTTCGTTTTCTTTTTTCTTTTTCTTACATAAGCATTTTGGGTTGATTTTAAAAGTATTAATTACGGCTCAGCAGGTTTGCTTATATTCACAAAATGTGCATATTTCCATACAAATATGTGATTAGGATCTTTCTTAGCAAGGAGGAGTAAGGAGAAGGATCCTGACAAATAATACATAACACTTCCATTGTTTTGTCTTCTCTTTTTATTCATTCGCAACTTGTGCTCTTTTGCGTGTGTGCTGTTTTGCGTGCGTGTGTTTGTGCGTGTGTGTGTGTGCGTGAGTGTGCGTGTGTGTGCATGTGTGCGCAAGAATGTGATTTAGCTTATCCTGGGAGGAAATGCAGAGCTAGATAGCGAGAGCATCTCATTTCACTCCCAGTCATGAGTCATGTTTAACAAGTGCAGGGAAATAGTTTTACCAAAAAATAGACTGAGCAATGTGAAATCACTTGCTATCTTTTAAGCGCATTTTATCTCATTAACAATAATTTACAGTCAAATAGTGGAGATGTATTAGTTTCCTCTCATAAATAAATAACAATCAGGGGCGGACCGTGTGGTTCATTAACTTAAAGGAAGTTGCTGCCTGTGAAAGCAAACCAAATGGTGCATCAAAGTGGGCCCAGATGAATGTTTAATGGGATGACTTCCTAACGGCACAGTAAATCGTTGATGTGAGATTGTGCAGCACTGCCGCATGACCACCGCGGCAGAAGCGGCTCCTCTTGGCTGCATGCTTAAAGCAAAGCATGAACTTTAAAACGTGCTGCCATTCAAGGCACTAAGAAGCGTGCCGTCAAAGTTGTAAAATGTACTAAGCTGTAAATATAAAATGTGCCGCACTGAATCTTGCCTTATTGTGCTAGTCATTGCACAATCTGGTGCCTTGAGAGTCTTTATGACTTTATTGTGTTCCGTGACCATATTCAAAATGCTGACCAATCAAATGTCAAATCAACTTTCCCAATTGAAATAAATGAAAATGCCAGTAATCCATTCCATTAAAATAAAATAACTGAGGACATGTTGGGGATAGACTGTTGTGAAGGACGGACGGACAGAAGGTTGGCCGGTTGGATATCCGACTTTTTAATTTTGAATGTGGAAATTTTTCATTTTGCCCTTTTATTTATTAAATCAATCACGAAACAAAAATACAGTAAAAGTAAAATGAATTAAAGGTGAATATACATTTCAATCAATGCCAATTTTACTGATTTCCCCACTAAAACTGTGAAATAGATACACATGCACACACACACACCTCCCCACACGTGCATCATCCCCACGCACGCACACACTCTCGCGCCTGCTGTACTTGCGGCAGGCTGCACGAGCCGCGCCGCCGTAGCACGCGACAACAGCGCAGACGCGTGTCGTCGTCCTCCAAGCCGGACACGTCCATCCACATCCATGCTTACAGCTCATCGCTGCAACATGGCGACAGAGGTGAGACATGCTGCTTCTTCATCTTCTTCTCGTCCTGCACGTGGTGTCTTGAGCTGGGAAAAGTCACTCATGTTGAATTCATCATGACTGAATGTGTCTTTATTTGCCTCATTTGAGTGTCTTTTCAGCTCAACTATTTATTTAAGATCTAATTAACAGTCCTGATGAGGCATGGGATCATCAGCACCATGGACAGGGGCGGACTTATTTCCCCCCCTATTAAACATGAATGGAGCATCTTGAAAGACTTTGCTGTCATGGCTTCTTCATTTACAGAACGTAAATGAATTCCCATGCATCGATTTCTAAAAATAGAACATTGTGCAGATGTACCTAATATATTGTCCACTGAGCCGACAACGCATCATCATTACTTTGAGCCAATGAACAGCCAGTTTCTGCGTGTGCCCTTGTTGATGTCACGTTGTAACTAAAGGCATAGCCGCCTCAGGTATCCTAATGATTTAAATGGAGGAGTCATGCGGTTAGCCGCTGCATAATTTCTTCCGGAAGCTCCCTTGTAAAGTATGATGAAATACAGATAACGACAAGTTGCACAGTGAGTATGCTTAATGAGCAATGTGCTGTATTTATGATTAAAAGGAATGAGAAATATGCTGGCCAGTATGGCTTCCATGCCCAACACTTTAATAATACAAAGGCACATCAACGTGGAAGCAGGTCTGAATGGAAAAGACTTCAACGTATCAATTATCCATGGCAGGCTGCAGCCATTCGTTGTCCATCAGTGATTGGAAGTCCTGTCAACCACTTTACTTCCTGTCCGTCATTGTCTCCTCCACTTTTTCCTCTCCTGAATCATAAATATTACATATCTACTTTTGCCTCAGCCTGTAGTCTACAGTCCGCCATTCAAATAATGACCCCAAAACCCCAACAATTGTATAAATTTGCCAACATGTTCAAAAATCTGCGGAATGAGCTTGGCTCTGCTTTCGTCCTGCGATAAATGATAGTTGTTTTCCACTGCGTTGGTAATCGTGTCTATTAATAGCCCAACTTGGTCATTATGACAAGCAGAAGGCTGGGGAGTATAGAAAAAACGGATATTTAAAGCTCAGGCAGAGAGAGCAATTTTGTGTGACTGGAGTTTTTTAGCGCTGAAGACCAAAATAGCGGTGTGGAGGTTATTCCTGGTTGTCAGTGAAGCAGCATCTTCTTGGCTTTCTTATATACATGATAGACTCCACACTGCGAGATAATAATGCCTAACATTCTATAACACTAGATGCCATTCCATTGATAAAAATATCCACGTAATCGTATTACAATCCATCCATCCATTTTCTATACCACTCATCACATCAACATCCTAAAATTAAGCCTTACTTTGTACAGTACAATTTTAAATTAATTATGCAACAATTGAAAATACTGTTTGACTACAAACAGAATTTTTGGGAACATCCAGAACAATTAAAACATATTCAATGTCGTGTAATTCCCACTAAATTGCATTAAATCAAAATCCCAGTTTATTCTTACTAACAGCCAAGTGTCCAAATACTTTTACTCATTTATGAACCATTCCTTTTATATATATATATATATATATATATACACACACACATCCCTCTCCACTCCCTATCCTTCCGAGTGAAGTAATTGAGATCAACGGAGAGAAGCTTTACAGTGTCGCACTTACTCACCGTTGCTGTTCTTCACCGAGAAAACTGCTGTTTGGATGTAAAGCACTCAACGTGCTTTTAAAAGAAAGTAGCGGCTGTTAAGTGCAATCAGGCCAAGTGCTTGTAAAGGATGCGCTGAGAGGGCTGACGATGTAGTAAAGTGACAGGCAACACGGTGTAACTCTTGTGTGTGTTTGTCTTGTCGTGTGCAGTTTCACAGCCTCCAGGAGATGAGGCGCACTGCTTCTCTAGTGATGAAGGTCTTCATACAGAGGGACTACAGCGAGGGGACCGTCTGCCGCTTCCAGACTAAGTTTCCCCCCGAACTGAACAGCAGGGTGAGTGTCGTGATTCTGCCGCTGTTGACATTCACTTCTGTACATATATTATATTCCTCAGTTTCATTACCCAGTGTTAGAAAATCATAGATTTTTTTTAAATAGTTCAATGCAGAAAGTGAAACTCACTGTAATATAGATATTTTGATAATTAGGGGCCTACAGACAACAAAAACCCCAAATGATCTAAAAAACAAAATAATTTGTAACTAAAAAAAAAGTATTTCAAGAATCTGTACATGAAGTTTGCATCTTTATTTCAACTACTAAGATAAATCCCCTAAAATAAATATTAAAGACCTTTGTTTGCTGTCGTTACTTTTTTGCGCTGCTCCTGTTATAGCGAAACTAGATGCAATAAAACGTTTTTTTATTATTGTACTTAATAAATTGTGCAATGAGTGCATGTCCTAATTTCTATGAGGACATATTCAAAATGTAACTTTTGCTCATATTAGCAACAACAGCAGCTTTTTTATTATCTTCCGATTCATGGCCATCTGTTATGATTATACAGACTAGTATAGCCTTGCCAAGTACAGTAATTAGCAAGGAGAGGACATTCCCACCTTCACACTATCGTAAATGTAAAGTAAATCTGCACTTTAAATTTGCTCAGGCAGATGCTTACAGGATTTGCATTTTCATACCGCAAAGTTGTTTCATATTGCACACAAAGCAGAGCTTTGACTTTGTTGCCGTTGAGGCCGAGCAATACTTTTTGACTCTGATGACACGTCTGCGTTTTGTGTTTTGCAAGTAGATTGAGCGAAACTTGCTGGAGGAAACGGTGAAGACGCTCAACTCGTTCTACATGGAAGCTGAAAAAATCGGAGGCCAGTCGTACCTGGAGGGATGTCTGGCCTGTGCGACGGCGTACATCGTCTTTTTCTGCATGGAGACGCGCTACGAAAAGGTAAACGTGATCGCAGCATCTTCCATCTTTACAAATGATCACACTGGCCACCTGCAGAAAATGAATGCAATAGTTCCCATTCTCAGCAAATTGCGTGCTTGAATGCACTCCCGCATATCGAGGTCACAGTTGTTTGCACCAGCATGAACCAAAGACGTGGCAGATACCATCTGCTCGTGCGATAGCTTAATAGACCTCGCTGTGAGGCGCGCGCACACACCTGCGTGCAGATGGGCCAAGCACGGCACGCCACTCGTACATCCGTCCCGACAAAGGCCAGGTGATAGCATAGAGTTCCATGCGCAGTCTTTGATCACCTGCTACTTCTATTCGCTCAATCTGGAGCTGCGCTAAAGTCCCAGCATGCCTCGATAGCTTGATCTCTTCCACCCGCATCAATCATCTCCCTGGTTTTGTGGCTTTTTCTAAACAATTTCTTATCAACAGAAAGCACTGGGCGCTATGCAAAGTTGTTTGTAGCTGTAATGAAGCCATGCAGAAAAAAAAATCTCCTCCAAGTTCCTTTCATGTCTTTTGTCTGCCGGTGGAGGAGATAATATCGGCTTCACCCGAGAGTGACTTTATTGAGTCGTTTGACAAAATGATGTCGGTTGAATGATGATGACAAGTGTAGCCATCCAAGTAGATCTTCGATAAGAGGCCACACGCACCAAGGAGAGCGTGTAGAGAATCAGCGGAGCACCCAAAAGCCCGGATGCTTGCGGTGCACGATCTCAATGGACGCTGATTGCTCTGAGCATGTTGAGATGTGCACCCCATGGAGCGCATGGTTGGCTTATGCAACATTGATAACAATTATGCGTCTATAATGTTTGGAGTCACATTTGAATGTCATAAAAGTATGAGAAGTTGACCCAAGGGTGCAGGGGGAAAAGTGCTCTAAGGGCCACATTTGAGTTTTAAAACAGACAGATAGCAGATCAAATAAAAGTTAGATAAAAAGGGTAAAAAAAAGTCGATTCCCTAAATTACATTTCATTCTTTTTTTATTTGTGCATTCAAATTAGTCAATCGATCATTTATTTTTTTATTTTTTTTAATGAATGAAATTTCACGTAAAATGATTTATTTTACTAATTTTTTTTAGTCGACCCACTCTTTGAGGATTACTGGATTAAGCACTAATTGATGAGCTAAATAAATTCAAAATATTATAAATGAATAAATATATATATTAAAATAGGAAAAGCTATCAACACAATACTCTTAATAATTTAAAATGCTTGGAGCGTCAGCATCTCACTGACACGGAAATTCCATCTATTCCCTGGATTTCTGTGAAGTGTTGCAAGTTAACACACGGGAGATGGGGGGGGGAAGCACATTTTATGACCTAGGAATTTGATTTGTCCATTTCAGGTCTTTTCCCTTCGCCAAATACACAGAGATGCAATTACGACTGGGGTTTCGTCTTTGCGGTCAGGTTTGCGGGGTCAGTACGTCAACAGCTGTGCCTGCAGCTGTGGAAGGCCTTTCCTATCTCAGAGGAGCTTTTGTCAGTTTTGTAGCAAAGCCTCTGCGGTTCGAATCTCTCTTGAAGGAATAGCGGAATAACCTTTAGTTAACTCATAGATGTTTGGATGCAAATTGTTGGGTCACTCATTGGAGTACTTGTCCACCATTTAAAGTACCTCTGATTAATCCCAATAAAGTTCAGCCATTCTAGCCATCTTGTCATGACCTTGTATTTGAAACAAGGGTGTGTGGACTTTTTCTATCCACTGCACTTGATTGCTCACAGTCAACGATGTGGTGGAGGATATTTGTGTTTGAGGTATTGTTTGAACTGCTGATTTGATTTGTCCACACTGTGGGCTCTGTTCGCACAAGTCAATGTGCAGAGGTGAAGTTACTGAGAAAAACAAAACAAAACAGATGTACGTATTTGTTTTCCCTCAGTGCACAGAAGTGCAAAATGATGGCGCTCGCCTTTTCAACAGCGCTGACAGCTTTTTTTGTGGCGGCAATGCCCAGTGGAGTGTGGTTGGGCTGTCAGACACGCTTAGTCTGCTTCCAGTGGATGCGTGGCATATCAGCATTGATGTTGTCCACAGAGGCATATAGCCCATGCTCAATAATCTGCCCTAATTATGCCATTTAACTCTAATAGCTGTCCTTTCAGCATGACTGGCCATCAGTCAGCACAAATCCTGTGGACATGCGGCAAGACGCTCTGTTCTCCGAGGCAAACCAGTTATGCTCTGTGTGATGCAAGAAGGGTTGATGAACATAGATTTCTCTCTCAGTAAGATAAATGTTTCCATTTTACTAGTTCAAACTATCAAAGAAACACAAAGCGACCTTTGTTTATTTAAAAAGCACCAAATACAAAGGTGAAAAAAAAGAACTTTTGCTACTTAATATATTAATTGACAATTTTGCATCAAATCATATTCCCTATTATTAACTTTCTATGTTGCATTTCAGATTTTGAGAAAGATTACGAGCTACATCCAGGATCAGAATAAGAAAATTTATGCTCCGCGAGGGCTGCTGATCACCGACCCCATCGAAAGGGGAATGCGAGTTGTATCCTTCAGAGAGAAACCTGCCACCTTCTTTTCCTCCTGCCACTCAAACAGCACAATAGCACACACTTCAATAGAGCGGTGATAACGGATAAGAGGTGGCAGCGGTTTAGAGGTCACGGGAGTCACTGTGGTTTGAGTCCTTAAAAATTCCACACATGCATGTGGGTTGGGTGGCCAAATGAAAAACACCTTCTCCTCCTTCTTGTTATTGGCCATGAGGATGCCCTTGGAATGGCACTTAGATTAAACTCCATCAGGGAGGATGTTCAATAGCCCACTCATTACTTGGAGTGAATATGAAACAAGGCTTTGGAGAGAAAAACATTTAGTCAGCAGTTCTGCCTGTGTGTATGTGAGATATTTTACTCTTTTTTTTCTTTAGAAATTAAAAACGGAGATGGAAAAGCAGGATTGTAAACTAGCTGGTAAGTAAGTATCAAACAGTACCCAGTGCTCCTGACAAAATTGTGTCAGATGGTTTTAGTGTGTTTTGCAGAATTGCCTCCTTGACTTCCCTCTCATAGTTAGAGATCAGCATATTCGAGGACCGAGGCTCGAGCAGCTCCAGCCCCAGCAGCAGTGCCTCATCGACGGCGGGCAGCGCTCGGTGACTGGAGGGCCAGCGCCAGGCTTACGGGTACCACCACGGGGCAAGCGGGACGCACACAAACATCCGCATGCTGAAACACGAGAGCACCCGCTTTTGAGGGGAGATCCACGCCGAGACCTGCAACTCGGTAACAGGAGGAAGCCACACTACGACAGATATCAAATAATATTTGCAGTCCGACTCTAAAGCAAGATATTTGTTTCCCCCACTCACCATTTGTCTCAGTCCAACTATTCACTTTATTTCCCATGAGTCCATCTTTCACTTATAGCTGAGTCAGCAAGCTCACACTTGATTAGTGTCAACATGTAATTGGCTGAGAAAGGCAGGCAGTGTTTATATGGTGATGCACTGTCAAGGCTATTGCAGCAATTCCCTTAATCAGGGTTGGAAAACTACCACTCACTCTTCTCCAGTTTATTGGAAAGCCATTTAGATAGCGCTGCTATGCTAAATATATTCAGCCTCATCAACTAGCAGCGCTTTTAGTATTAGCATTATGCTTCTCATTTACACTAGTGAATAGTGTCAAGATTGAGAAAAAATATGCGAAAATAAATGTGTCGAAATGTCAGCTGAATACTCTAATACTCGGCTGAATCATTTTTGCATATTGAATTTTATTTCTTGGCTAATGGCATGAAATTAGAACTTAAGTTATTCCGCATTTCCACACCCACACTGCAGGTGGGACCCCCCACGCAAATCAAAAATATCTCAGATATTCTCAGAAATTCAAGCTGGGAAGTCGTGTACGGTCATGCGTGGATTCAGCTGCAGATATTTTTACCGGCCTGGGCCACAGTTGCTATTCTCTGAGGTTTAATACAAGCTCTATAAAAATGCTTGTTCTTTTAGTTGTATAGACCTGCGTCCCAGTGCGACCTCAAGCAATCAAGTAAAATAAACACATTGGTATAAAAGTAGAAGTGTCTGATACATATTGACATAGCTAATCTAAATTGTCAAATTTAAACCATATTTTGCACGTGGGCAATGACTTGCTTGTTGGTGGATTTGAGGGTAGCATTTCCATGTCATCCAGGAAAACACAGTTCTAGCTCCCTCTAGGGTAAGACTACTGCCACGGTTAACTCCATTGTTATGTTTCTGTCTTTGAGCCTTCCCATGTATTGTTTGAACTCATCTTCTTATGCCTCAGTAACTTACCAAACTAGAAATATAACAATAATACCTGCATGGTCAAGTTGCACAAGTGTGCATCCTCCTGAGCTTTTGATGCCTTCATGTTTCATCCCAGTGGTGCCCAACCTGGTGCTGACGGACTGAGCCATTTCAAATGACTTTTGCTGCCAGTGAGCCACAAACTCACTTTATAGACAGTGTATATTAAAAAAAAAAAGGCAGCATATGTGAGAAAACTCCGCTGCACGTGCTTGTTAATACTGATTTACAAAGAAGACTGTACAAAAAGTATATGCTTGAAAATTATATAATTTATACTGATGAATAGTAATTGGTAGATTTTATATAATATATAATAATTTGTATTTTTTGTACATGTATGTTGATTCACTTTATCAACTGTCTAATAACAATCTTGTCACCATCGTATATTAACAATAATACTGTATGTGAGCATGTGAAGCTTAATAGTTTTTTTTTTGCATCGCACCTCTAAAATTTTCTACAATGATGCATTCTAAAATTCAGTATTTTCTCATATAGTAGTTCTAAATTTTATTTTATTACAAACTTCCTATAGTTTCATTGCATTTGTTTATTGTGCTATATATTGCTGTATATTTCAAAAAATTATATTTCTATAGTACTACAAGTACTATTCATAATACAGTATCAAGTAAAGTAACACAATAAAATTGCCACAAATAAGCTGCTTGGTAAAAATAATGTATAATAATCAATTAAATAATATGTAAGTGTTATTTTAAGGCGTCTAACCATTCTTTTGTTCGAAATTGTCTTATGTTCAAAATCCAAACGCATATGCTGTAACTACTCGGTGAGTGTTTGTATAGAGGTATGTGTAGGTAACACAAACACATCATCAGCTGTTCATACATCACTTCTTTTTTTTTTTTTTAACCAAGGGGGACAGTTGCACATCCCTCATTTGAAGAAGAAAAAAATAACCGGTATATGTGAGGGGGAAAAAGAGTGTCAGTTTTCTTTGAACACCGGCATGCTGATATGTGGCCAGTAGATTTTAGCGCAGTGGCTTCTGATAAATGAAGACAAGCAAAGCCAGTGGAGATTCATTGGGACGTGAATGTCTTCTAATGCAGCAGAGAACCTCGCTCGATCACACTCTCCATTAACCTCTGTGCCAAAACACGCATAATGCCTGTGTGCCAAGTAATGATATATAGTCCATTTACATGTACATTCCCAAATTTGTTTATCTTGATACTGTATTGGAGCGTCACTATTTGGCCATCACGTTCACTATTATATATGAATAATGCATATTGTGCTATTTCTATTGAGGTCCTTTTTGTACAATGTCTTCCTGAAGTTATAAATGATGAGGCGTTGAAAGTCAGTTGGAAGATTTTGACTCAGGCAGACAAAGGGTGAATTGATGAGTCGTGCTGCATGGTTTAACAAAAGATGAAAAACGAAGGGGGGGGGGGGGGGGGGCGGTACAGCATTTGCTCTTACTGAATTTCCTGGTGTGTAATTAAAAATGATTTGCATATCAAAACTTGTGGGTTTTCAAATTGCAGCTTTGAGTTAGACATGGAGCTGCCGCTCTGTAGCGATAGTTCCAAAATGAATCCACTCGGAGGTCATTTGAGTTCCAGGTTGGACATGTACACAGGCGTGCTCACGCACTTGCACATCAGTGGCTACAAAATCGGTTTATTTGCGGTTTGGGTCGCTCCAATCATTTACTGTCAGTGAGTGGGAAGAAAATCCGCTTGCCGACCAACTAATTTTGTCATCTCGCTCCAAATCCTGATTCAAACATCTGGCTCTTGAATTGTTAAGTATTCCAATCTGTTTCAAGTTAGTGCATGTGAAAATGTGTTTGTGTCTGAAATATCAGTTTTTAAATGTTTGCATAATACTGGGGCAATATTTATATCTAGTGATCACTTTAGTTGGTTAAACTTAATTACACTCAGTAATAAATGGTTGAACTGATACAATGTTAAATTTGACTGAAAAATGAAAAAAAAAAAAAGAAAAACTAGAATGTCAGACAATCAATCCATTTAGTGTTTTATTTGTACGTTTCTATATTCCATCTTTTTTTAGTGGTATCTATTTGAATAATGCTGACACAAGGCACTTTGTGAATAAATGGATAAAATTACAATGATCAAGTGTATGCGTGTGCATGTGTGTGTGTCTGCGTGTGTGTGTGTGTGTGTGTGTAGAATATCCATCATGGCTCACTCATAAAGCCAATAATGAAGCTGTTCTGGCAAATGATGTGGCATCTTCACACCTGCATAAGTGTCCAAAGGTCAATTTAACACCATCGAGTAGCTCTCAGCCTGCTCAGGCCTCATTTTTCCCCCCTTACCGCATTGTTTATTTTTTGTTTTTCTTCCAGTTGATTAGTGTCCAACATTTCAAATTCTTTGGCTGCACATCGCTCCTTCTTTTCCTCTCCGGCGCCTGTGCTCCAAGCAAGAAATACAGGCCGACTTTTTAACCATCTGTCTAGATGGAGAAAATAAAGTGGTATTGATTGGTTGAAATGTTTCTTCTGGTAAAGTCTGCAAACTACGTTTCTGCACTGTTGTAAGATGATTGAGACTGGCAGCGGTGCTTGGCACGGGTAGTGCCGCGCTTATAATGAAGTACGCCATTGTGTGCTTGCATTGAAGGCGTTATACATCGAGTCGCTACATCGGACAAAAGCCAAGACTGCACTTTTCAAACTTGTCTGTATTATTTCACGGCCGTCTTACATACTGTAAGCGCATCCTTCTCGCAACTTCTGAATTCAATCCGAGAAATGTAAATCTGACAATGCTCCTGGTTTGAAATCAAACTTGCTTTTTCAGATGTTGCTGTTATTTGGAATATTTCACCAAAACATATTCACTTTGTCTTCCAAGTATCTGCTAGCTTAATACTAACACACATTGCAAAATGTTGCCTGCTGTATACTCGAATTTCCCCATGTAAAACTAACTCAAAAATATTTTCTCTTATTTTAGATCAACGGCAAGATTTGACTGCATGTATTCACCATTATGTGAAACCACACCCCACTGAAACCAGAAGTTCTAGTCTGGCCACTTTTATTTATTGTACTTGATTTCAGTTTTGGCACAATCTCCTATGCCCTGCCTGTTAACGTTGGCATACATTTAACAAAAAACTGAATTCACTTAACCACAACCTGATTGACCTCCCCGAACATTTTGGGGCAAAATAAAAAGCAGTTCAAAAGTGTCACGACCAATAACTTCGCCTCCAACTGACACCGAGGTTTTCGTGCTTAGATCTGTTTCGGGAAAAATAAATGACATGTCTCGTTTTGATAGTACCGCAAATAAATGTAGCTTGTTTTATCTCTACTAATACTCTCCTAATCCGATAAAAATGGTCTGTAATTACTGCTGTTAACTCAGCAGTCAGTGACAATTTTGCAGCTCCTTCATCACTTATCGGAATTGCTTTAATCACGCTCATTAGATCAGCCGGCTTTGAATATAATCAAATGACATGAAACGAGCCTCTCCCTTGATGATTAGCCATCAATTTATTTTCTTTGTGACTTTAATCAGAGTCCAATGGCGCTGAATACTGAATCACACAAATGACATATAAAGACTGAAGATCATTCGTAAATGCTTTCAGAACGATGGGCTTTTTCTTTTTTGTCATCATAAAGACATTTTCTCTGGATTTACTTTTGAGATTTACTGAGTTATTATTGCAAACCTTTTGAAGTTGTCAATTAGTTTGGCACCACAATGTAAATGGTAATAATGTACTAAATATTGGGAATGAAAAGTAGACTGGAAAAATCATGAAATACAATTAAATATTTGTTCCTATCATAGAGGATTTATTTAAATATCACGGATCTCTTGTGAAATATGCTGGGCAGGGTATTATATGCTCAAAACACTTGACAGGAAAAAAAAAGTTAAAAACTAAGAAAATACATACCTCAAAAAATATTGTAGACACCAAATTACACACAATCAAATCAACTCATGCAGATACAAAAAATGAAATGACTTGAAAGTGAAACAATGGATTCTACTTCCAGTAGAGAGAAATGAGCACACTATAATACTTGAGCCTAAGCTCATCTTTAAATCAAATAAACTCTGCAGCTACAAATACAATGTAAACATCTAAAAAATTGAGGTTTGTTTTTCCATTTATTCTTTAACAAATCCACTTGTGCTCATTTCCTTTCTGGAAATATATTATCATATTGTACAATATCTCCACCCTGCATAGCTGCTCTCTCTTGTGGTTTTACTTCAACACTGAAGTTGAATGTTGGCATTGTGTGCTTGTAGGAAATTAGATGACTTGTGATTAAAAGCATGCAGGGTTTTTTCGCACACACGTGCACATTGTGTTCGAGTGTTGCTTCGGTTTGCACATGGAATATAAGCAGTGCTGGGGTACATAAAAGACAGCACACACATACTTAGGGTCTACTGGACATCATTCAATAACACCATTTTACAGGGTGATTTTCCCCTCAACCTAAAATTCATCACAGTATTTTGTTATTGCATACGCCAATGTTGCTCTGTCATCGTGTTTATTTCCACTCTTCCCGAAAACGATTTAATCCTTCTTCCAGATAAGTTTAAAGTGGTCGAGTAGGGACGTGTCACTGTCATTCTTTCCCTTTTTATTCTCTTGAGAATTAGCTCATACTTTGAACAATCCTCTGATGGCTTTTCACAATCAGCGTCCTTTGCCATGTTTCCTAATGGGATGTTTGAACTGGAGGAAATGTGCGTTAAGATGAATATTGCATAAAGTTGAACAAATACTTTTGACCTTATCCTGTTCACAAACTGGCTGCCCATTTTAACTCATGGGTCATGAGATTTAAAAAAAAAAACAAAAAAAAAACATTACATTATTTTTATACGAACAACCCAACAGTGATTTTCAAGTCACTTCCTTTTTTCGCTTCACATTTTCAGAAATAATTGGTGAGGTTAAATAAAACACACCCCATACACAGGATAATTGCTCAGGATAAACTTTCAGAAACATCTGATTGTATGGATCTGTGTATGGCGGTCGTGCTTTTATTCTAACCTCACCAAATTTATTTCTTGATACACTGGTAGAAAAAAGTTAAATTTCTTTAAAAAAAAAAAAAGGGGGTTGGGTTAGTATACAGGCAAGAAACTCAAATGACAAATGAAATATATATATATTTTATATATATATATATGTTCTTGGTTAAACCTCCTGCAATGAGCAAAAGATACTGTATAAAATACTGATTGAAGCTAATCTTCAGGGCCCAGCTGCTAACACTCTCTGTCACAGTTCCTTGGCTTGCAAAGACAGATGACACCATTGCAGCTCCATCCAGCATCCTCTGTGTGAGACTTTGTTTCCATTGCCATTTTGTTGTCATCGAAAACAGCTGGATTTTTTTACTTTCATTTATTTACCGTTGTTGTTTGTAGTCTGGATCAAGCTTGTTAACAGATAAAGGGATTATTGTCATGACCAACGTTGTTAGTTCAGATGATATGTGTGATGCTTTAGACAACAAAAATTTAAGACAACCATGAATCACACAATCTTGCACACAAACCTGAAGGTCTTTCATGGAATCTCTGCCAAAATCACACGATGACGCTTTGTCATGATGGTAAAGGCAGTTAAAACTGGATGAAAGTGAGGTTGAGGATTGTGAATATTCCAAGGAGAATTCATCCCTGGAGAATCATTTGGAAGTTTTAGTGAACACGCTGTCAGCTGCTTAATGCTTTTGGTCATCATTCGAGCCAAAATAGTTCTTGAAACTGTTTTAAGAATTATGCTGCTATGAAGCAGATTTTGTCTCCCTGCATGATGAATTCTGCACTTGTACTGTTATGAGCAGGGGTGGCCAAATTTTTATGCTCAAACTCAAAGGCCAGACTTGAGTTAAAATATGAATGGAAATTTTGGATTATGGTGTAATTTTTTAATCCTTATTTGTATTGTTTTGAAAGAATTGAGTTCTTATTAATACAAACTCACCCAGTTGCTTCTTTTGATAAACACAACCTTTAAAAAAGATAAATCAGAAAAAGATAGTCAACAGATGATTTGAATGTTTGAGGGTGAATAATTTCTAAATTGAGTGTCAGTTATCACAGCATTTTGTGAGAATATACATCAAAAGCTGTTTTATATCACGCATATATTATTTTTAAAGGTGTTAATTTGATGAAGGATGATTCTGAACTACTGCAGAGAGCTTTCGGGTTTGAACTAGTTTTTAAAGTACAGATTTAACCGCTGTATTTTATGCTGTCGTGACCTTTGTGAAATGGGCAAGAAAATCTCCCCCAGGCAACGTTAAATGGTCACTTTGATATCCAAGGAGATTTTATTTCAGGAATATCATGCTGCTCAATAAAAGCAAAAGGAGAAAAAAGTATTTTTTTTCTTGAGCGTAATGTCTTTAGGACGAACATGGTGAAGTGGGTAAAATGAATTATTCTTCAAAGCAAAAATATTTAATGTTAGACTTTGCTAAATAAAGCCAAATGTACTGTCATTTGTAATCCATTTTAATGGGCATGTTCAACGTACTCATTGTTGGGCTTGAGTAAGCCCAGACACGAACTTCCAAATGCTAACCACGCTCAAATTATAGCAAAACAATGTAGTATGTATTTAATGGACAAATATAATGTTTTAAATTAAATTACACGCCTGCCATGTTTTTATTTGATTTTGTATTTATTCTGAGGGCATGCAGGCGCACCCACAAACACAGTGAAGTTCATGTTGATGAACTCAATTATAATGTAGTGCAGCTTAGTTGTTTTCTAGTGAGGTCATGTCGATTCCTGTAAATAAAATGAAACCTCATGCCATCGCACGAAAAGAAAGTCTTCATCTTTGCTGTGCTGCAGAATTATTAATACTTAACGAAATGTAACCCACCACCGCTGACAGATGGTCTGGCATATGTCCTCTCGCGCACACACACAAACACACACACACACACGCACAGACAAACTTGTAGCTTGGAGACCTGGTGTTCCTCAGCATCCCAGTAGGCCCAAATGGAGAAAGAGAGCGGCATTGTGCACATACAGACGGCGGCCTCAGCGTGTCCCTTAAGATTGCAGCCGGTGGTGCCAGTGGCTTCGGTGCAGTGGTTTGGACTCGCTGTAGCCACCACTTATTGACTTGGACTCAGCTCAAATCCCACTTAGATAAATGCCAGGTGATGACAAGAGGGCTGTGCGGCTCTAAGGCAGTTAGTTCTAGCATGCTCCCTGTAAGGTCCAGTCCAGCCCCAAAAATAATGCATGGTGGAAAACACGACTGATATCACAAATCCATAGAGCTTGTTGTACGATAAAGAAGAGGAGGATTTCAACAGTTTCTGTACATCCTTGTTAAAGCGGAGAAAGGGGGCGCCTACAGTAGTCCACTCTGGAGATGGTTCAAGATGAGACAAAGCACACCGATAGATGATAGCCAGAGAGAAATGGCCGACCGGGTACGTTGTGCAGAGGACCGCGTCTTCCCAAAGTAAGCCACCTGGGCTGCAGAGAGAGAAGAAATTGAATTGTGAACCAATTAAAGTATTGACACTTCATTTATTTATTGTTTTATGCAATTAGAAACTAAATTTGTCACATAAAACATACAGGGGACACCCAGAAAGAATTAAATTCTTTTGTGCGTTTTGACAACAGAGACTCTCCACGCTTTGCTTTTTTTGTACAGTATGTTGGGACAGCTTGTGAGTTTTAAATTTCGACACGTAACAAAAACTTGGAAACGTGGCTTAAGTCGAATATGCCTGGGTCACTCACCCACACATGCAGACCCATCATCGTTGGGCTCAAAGCCCTGGGTGCATCTTCTTTTGGCACGGCATTTAAAGCTGCCATAGGTGTTGGTGCACACGGGGCGGTCAGAGGGGCACACAGAGGGGAACTGGGTACATTCATCTTTATCTGAGGAAGAGGAGCAGGTGGCAAAGGAGAAGGGAAAGACGCTGCTTTTGAAGATTCGGACGCATGACTAACACAACCAGATGAAAATTTTGAACTTACCAATGCACCGTCCATTTTCGTTCAAAGCAAAGCCAGGACCGCACTGCAAGAGAAACTCAAATGTTACCCCAGGGCTTCGAAAAAAAAGCACTGGAATGTGTTTTTATGCTGCAACGGTGCGGGGGTTGATGTGACCACGGAGGACCACTGTACCTCTATTTCCACAGTGGGGGTGACCTCATCGTCATCTTTCGGATAGTGGATCTCGAGCACGGAGTTGATCTCTGACGGTTCCAAGGGTCGAGCAACTGAGACTCCATCTGGCCAGTACACTTCCACATTTGTGGCCATGTCCTTACCTTTTATGGACAAGCACAGAGCATATGTTAATCTTATTGTCCTTAAGTGGAACGAGATGCTATATAGATCACATTTGATAATGGGTATGATTTTAAATTAAATTAAGATTTTTGTTTGAATTACTGACTGGAACTGAATTAATTATTTAGCAATCTAGCCAGCATGCGTGCCTAAAAACATTTCATCTTTACTTCTTCCCTGACTGATGCCTTTAGCAAGTGTGCAGTCAAGTCTTGTGAGGTCAGCACTGTGCCAATTAATTTGACTTTTGTGCTCTGTGTGTGTATTTTAGGCCTTACAGCGGAGGCCTTGGAGAAACGGATCTGGCCTTGGATGGGCCGAACTGGCCGCCAGTTTTTCACAAAACAGGCTAGCTTCCAGCGCCAGCACCTGCCCAAAAAACGTCGACGAGATACCTCCCCCTCCCCCGGGTCTCCAATCACGCGGGAGGTAACAGCCTGATGCTTTACACATTATATGTTGTACTTTCCGACTCTGCTTATTCTATTTCTCGCCATCTGCGTGCCATCAGTAGCTATGTCATCCGTTTTAATAATCAACTGATTGTTTCCTGTAAAGTACTGTGTTTACATTTCTCTTCCCTGTTAATCAGACAGCGGGGAGCTTTATAGCCTATTAATTATTCTCAGTTGCCGCAAGAGTAGAAACAAAGTCAGAAGTGATTGGACACCAATATGGTGAAAAGTTCAGCTTCTGTCTAGACAAACATTTGTCAGGTGACTGTGGTTGGGCCGGCACCAATTTTTGCTCTTCCGAGCAAATATTTGATATCCTCATCACCACTAAGATTATTTTGGTTTGTTTTCTTACCAAGGCCGAAGTGTGCAACAGGCTCCATCTCGCAGAGGTACCCTGACCCGCCATCGATGATCCGTGTATGTGGTCCACTCCTTCTGGTGTACACCACCACTTTAGCTCCTCTGGCAAAAGCACCAAACTTGGTCCGGGGAATCACACGCAGCCATGAGTTTGTGGGTCCCTTTAGGATGCACACCCATAAGGTGAATTAGGTGAGGCTTTATGTGGGCATGTGTGTATTTGTCTTCTTCAAGCTTTTCTCAATGAAGTTGAATATATATTCCAGGAGGAGGTATTTTTTAACGGCTGACTTGACAATAGATGGCAAGGTTTAACACTCACCAGGTTGACTTTGTAGATAGAAAGTGGTTGAGCTGCACTTTCACCATGAGACACCAGCAGCTCCAGGCGACCGTCTCCATCCAAATCAGTGGCTACAGCTCCTGGAGAAACATCAGCATAACAACAGAGAATGAATGGAAAAATTCACAGCGCTGGCTACCATGAGGAAATGACTAGTGGACTTTTAGTGTCCTCTGGTGGCAGATGAAAGAACAGCCGCTGCTGCTTCATTGTAACTCCATCATCTTGGGTTGCAGGACATTTGTTCCAAACTCACCAGTTCCTCGTCCCTCTGGCTCGGAAGCTTCGCCTACATTCAGCTCCTCTATCTGGGGGTCTCCATGCTCTCTCCTGCTCACCCTGCCCATGAGATAAGTAAGCATTTTGTTACTCAGAACACTGTCAGACTGCTATCACATAACCACTGACCACAAATATTGAGGCACCTGCAGTTAAGGACACACCAATATTATTTTTTTCAGATCGAGAACTTAGATGCTGATGAATAAATAAATACATGATGTCAGTGCATGTTACAATTGTGATGAAAATGTTTTATTTAAATGAAATAATGTTCTAAACATGAAACTAAATTTACCATTTTCATCATTCGTTTTGAAAAGCATATTTTTGTCACTTAAAATTGTTGTCATCCGGGTGGCATGGCGCCTACCCGGAACGTCATGTCAAGCTAATGAAATGGTATCAATTCCATAGTATCGGAGCATTTTTGCAAGACGAGTACAGTCGTGTAATATCGGCCTATCTTTAGTTGCTGTGGCGTCATGCTGCATTGCATCAACTCGATAAGCAGTTCTAAAAATAACATCTCTGAATGAACAACTTGACAACACACAGGTACAGTAACAGTACCAAAGTAACAAACTTGTTTTTTGTTTTGACGTTTAATTTGCACTACACAGCATTTCCATATGGAATGCATCACTTAATATGCAATAATGCTGAGCTAGATATTGACGGTCCTATCATAGATTAATTAGCACAATAGTGAGCTTGTTTTTTCATGGCCAGAGAGCAGAGTTAAATGAGTTGCTTCATCTTCATAACAAACGACGACAGAGCCAAGTGCTGTAGAGCGCTGACCCCGTGGAAACCATCACGGCATCCAAAAAGACAAATTCTCCCTCAGTGACCTGGCAAGCAGGCGTGTTTTGATCCAGAAAACCGCTGGGCCTGAAACTGATTATTGATATTCCACATATTTGGATTCATCCGCTAATAGCAACATTCATCAGATGTTTCATTCAAGCCCGCTTGGGCTTCTGCTAGAATGTAAGCTCTTAACCACTTGATATGCATCTTAAGATTGTGTGTAGAGGGCTGAGTTCATTAATATTATCTAGCGAGGAAGCCCAACCTAAAAGTGTCTTTAATGAAAGAGTCGCCCATGTGTGCAGGAGGTAGGATGACAGATAAGAATCCTTGGCTGCAAATTTGTACCTGCTTCAAATTGAACATATTAAATATAGTCCACAATATTAGGTATACCTGCAGAATTGACAGGGGAGAAAACAATTCTGCTTTACAAAAATAATGTTCAATTGAAAAATAGTAGATTGTTTGCAGTCTTGAATTGCATTCAATCATTATAATTCATTTAATTGTCTTTAGATTTCGTGAAGCAGCGAGCGGATCTTTACCTTTAGGGTTACTTTGAACTTCTGTACATCATGTAAGTGAGAGTTTTCACTTTAAAGTCAGAATTCTGACTTTATTCTCAGAATATGCATCATGTAAGCACATGCTGTGATGTTTGCTGAGCGGACAAGAGTTTACCTAAAGAGTCTGTTGGCTGAAGGCCCCCTGTAAGCGATGTTGTTGAAGAAAACCTCCAGCTCATTGTCGTTGTCAAAGTCGGCAGCAATAACGGTGCGCACCGGGGAGGGCATAGAGAATTTCTGCGAGGCGATGTCCTGGGAAGAAAGTACCATCGAACAGGACAGGAAATTAAAAGAACAATTTTACAACAGTGGCGTTTTTTTCTTTATAGCAAATTTGCAGCTTTTAAAGAGTTTGCTGCCATATCAGCTTTATGGCTTTGATCCTACAATGTCAATTATTTGAAATGGAAGTGTGCACTCAGCTTATTTCATAACCTTGAGCCCGCAAGGTTATTTTGCTCAGCAGACATTAATAATCTAGGTCTAGGCCTTGACTCAAACAATAATCTGTCAAGTGATCACTCCCTCACTGTAAAGATTATTTTTAGGTGGACGGGTTGTCGTCAGAGAAGTAAACTGTGTCTCTCCCTCCCCAAAAAATAAATAAACCACAAAAAACTCATCAGTGTTTTTGGACGTGAAAGTAACAGATGTCTTCCTGCTTCACTGATGCAGTGATAAGTCGGGAAAGAATTATAGAGCAGCCCTTCACTACCTTCAGTATTTACACCGTGTTTTAATTATAAGGCTCATAAAGCTGCCCGGGGGGGGGTTGACCTTGCTTTTTAAGGTGAAGGAGAGGCAATGGCCGACGGAGGCCATGAAGTGGGGGGGATTTGGGCATTCAGGTAGATGGATGATGGATGACCAAGAGCTACTTTATTATCTCAAATGCTCAGCAAGAAAGATTTGCAAGGAAGCCGTGTGGATGATATGGCAAAGGAATGTATGCATAGATTTTCAACTTGTTTCTGTCTAAGTGGAGATAAAATATGTATTTTTGGGGGGATTTTGAAAACTATTTATTATATTATTATTTATATTATTGATATTATTATTTATATTAATGATTTATATTATCATTTTGGAAACTAAGTAAACATGAACTTAGCGTTGCCCAGAAAATTTGATCAGCCAATGTTTAACAAGTGTGGATATTTTGTACATTTTCACACAAGTCTAGGTAGCTTAAAACTGTTTTTGCTTTTTAGATTTAAAAGAAAATCATGATTTAAAACTGCATTTTCCTCTTTTCTTGATATTTGCATGTGTTTTATTATCACAAACATAAGGGTGGACGTACAGATGTGTGTGTGTGTTGTTTACAAAGAAAAGCGCAGTAATAGATTTTAATTAAAGCCCAAACAGGGCTAATCTGCACTTTCCACTGCGGTGGCAAGCTGCTGTTTCAGCCCAATTTAATTAGCGGTTTACTGGAGTGATACAACAGCTTCATTATGCAAGTCAAAGGTCAGCACATCATGCAGGAATGTCAGAGCGGGTGGGAGCGAGCCGTCTTAAATTTGTTGTGGGCTATGATTTAACAAGCTTTGTCCGAGGAAGGAAAAAAAATTAAAATCAAAAGGCAGCTCACCCAATTTGTCTTGAGTGTGTGTGTTTATGACAACATGTAGAAATGTGTGTGTTTGTGTCTTGTTGATGGGACTATCTTCAGGTTATGGGTCACACGTTAACCCCTTCTTTGACCCCCATAAAGATGTCTCCATTGACATTCATCTCCTGTCGGCTGCCTCCGCCAATTGAAACAAACTGAAGCTCATCTCATTCCGCATCATCTCATGCATAGCATGCACGCATAGCCGATCATCTCTGGAATGGTCAACTAGTCACACCCTCTGTCCGCATTGATTGCCGCAGAAGAACAAAAGCTTACATCAGCACCCGGATCGATTATTTGCTACGGTGACTGCATTTGATCACCACAAAACAATTACTCAGCCTCCTTGAGTAATTGTGAAAATATCAACACGCGCTTAAAAGTTGAATAACTTTGATATTTATACTAAATTATTTTGGAGGTTTTGTTTTATGTGTGTGGATTACACTAAAAATTGTTACCTAATATTTGGTATTTGACATCTCTAAACTGCTTGTATTCTATTGTTAAAACTGCTGGGAAAAAAATACAAACACAATCATTAAAATAATGAAATCTCCATATTCTTAGCTCATTCATCGCCAATATTAGCGGTTGTTGAAACCTTGACCTTTTAAAACCACGATAAATCGTCAAACGGATTATCGGCCCGTGCTTAAATGGAATACAGACGCATACGCAGAAAGTGAGCTCTCACCTTGAACCGCTGCTTACGGTTGTTAAGTTGCATGTAAAGACGATGAGGTCCATTCCAGTTGCCGTAAACGATGTCCGTCTTTCCGTCACGGTTGAAGTCTGCGAGGGCTACGCCCCTGCCGTGCTGCATGGGGTCCTCCACCCCTAAGAAAAAACTTACACATTAATACAGTGCTATGGAAATGTCTTAAAACAGGATTACAAGAACTTCTATGTTCAAATACTACTTTTCAAGGCAACATCAGTTCACTCTACATCATTTGCATATTAATAGCATTTTGGATTTTCCAAAGAATGAGATCTAAGAGGGATTTTGACACCTTCATTTATTTATTTGCTGAAAAAAAAATCCCAACAGACAAGTTATTATTCCAAGTCAGTCAGAATCTTTAAACCGTTACTTTCTCCTTACCAGCCTGCTGCGCCACGTCAGTAAAAGTTCCATCTCCGTTGTTTCGGAAAAGGAAGTTGGGTCCGTACTCGTTGTCACAAAACACATCAGAGTAGCTTTGGCTCACGATGGGCCCGACGACCACCCCGCGGCCTCCTGCGCCGATAATTATAAGAGATGAAGAGAAAATAAACAGCAGCTCTTAAACGCTGATGAGTCCAAACATGCTGACTGTCGTTTGCCGCTTCAAGACGTATGCAAGAGCAGGGCGATATTTCCCCGTGACATTAGTGAGGTGACTGCCCTGCCATTTTGATACACAACTTTCCCAACTGCCCCCTCCCGAAAACAGTGTGATGAAAAACCCATCGTGTGTACTGTATATCATTCACAACTGTTTTGGCACGGCCCCTGGAGCCGGCCTTTG
Organism: Syngnathus typhle; assembly: GCF_033458585.1. Taxonomy (NCBI): domain Eukaryota; kingdom Metazoa; phylum Chordata; class Actinopteri; order Syngnathiformes; family Syngnathidae; genus Syngnathus; species Syngnathus typhle. Next base: position 6,491,992 of record NC_083745.1, read on the forward strand.
ATGACATCTAGCTTGTAAAAATGTATACGAGATGAAGATTGATTTGTCAACACACCAGCGCTGAAAACTTACTTGGATGAATTTTCAGGACTTTTCAATGACGGCCTAAAACGAAGCGCCGTTTAACTCCCGAGGGTGTCGCTTATCAAAGATAGAAATCACGGGCAAAATGGTCCACGTTGTCATTTATTGTGCTGTACTTTGCAACAATGCAAGTATCCATCACTTTTTTTTTTGTATGGTCCTGGCAGATGTGTTGTTTGTTTAAGTGAGAGGTGAGTTAGAGGTTCAGATATAAATAAATCATTTCAAGGGTAAGCGCTTCCTTTTATAAGGTGTGTATCGCAGCAGCATGCAGTTTTTTTGGGCCAAATTGAAAAACTAAGATACATAAAAAAACACCTTTCTTTTTTCTACATGGAAAAAAGCTTGTCAAATTTGCAAGCACATCACTTAAGAGCCACAATATTGATCACCGACAGACTTTAAAGAAGCTGAGGACATTGAAGCTTCAACGAAACAGCTAAATCAACCAATGCACATAAAGTGTCTCAAGTTAAACTGTTTTACTGCATGTTGAGTTCTATGTTCCAGTTAATCTTGAAATTCGTGGACTTTTTAAACGTCTTAATCATGAATTAGCTTTCTAGTAGACATATAGTGCGATTGCTGTGCAGTGATGTTTACATTTCTCGTTACAATACAATTTATTTCTTGATTCTCATCCGCCTCAGTTGCTGCTGTTTCACTTTCTTTTTTACTATTTTTATAGTCCGGCAATATTGTTTTATATTACCAAGAAATGCATTTGTAGCACAAACAAAAGCCTCCTTCTATAGACGCCCCCCTATCCTCCTTTGCTGTCTTTTGCAGAAAAATTCTAGATACGAATATATTCTGCTTCCTGTTGTCCCATCTGACATGTTTTATATGACTGACTGTTTGTAATTGGACCGGCTAAAGGAGTCCGACATAAAATACATCGTAGAGCTAAGATGCCAGCTGTGGTGATAGATGTTGTCTCAGCTCGTACGTGTCGCCCTTCCCCTCCCGTGACTTTGACTGGAGTAAACAGCTGACGTAGAGCCCACTGACATTCTCCTCCTCTTTCTTCTCCATGACAATTAATCACAACATCATAGTTCTTTTTTTTCTTCCCACCTGGCACCACTTCAACTCTTCCTTTCTTGATCCAATATTTTAGACAAGCACTCTGTACATATCTGTGTAAATCACACAACGGGCGCTATAGTGCTGCATGATCCCAAAAGTTATTACACACACACAAACTTACATGCTAACACACACTCAAAACACACATTCACCCACCAGTGAACTTGTTGACTCCCGCCTGCTCGGCCACATTCGAAAGAGCGATGACGCCTTGCGAAAGGTCACTCGCTGCCTCGTCCATTTCTATAAGCGCATGCGGGCCCACAGTGCCGCTGGCATAGTTTGCTATGTAGATGGCGTAACGGCCCGTGCCCTGCAGGGAAAAAAAATATGTTTAAAGCAAGTGATATCAAAAATGATATGTGCATCAGTACATAGATTGCTAGAACTAGCTTACAGAATTTTACTCAACAATCAATAACCCCATAAAAATATGACCTAGGACCCATTTTTGGGTCCAAACCATTTGTCTGGGAAAGGTTACTCTTGAGGATTTATTGTCTGTCAGTAAATGTTCCATGCCAGCCCCCTATATACCAGCGACAAGGACAAAGTATTTTTGTAATACCATAGTGCTAAAAAAAACCTTCTATTTCTTCAACATTTCACACCAAAAACAATTTCCTGTTTGTGCTCAACCTTAACAATTTTCATTTTATTTCCCGCAGCGGAAAATAGCCCAAACAAAAAGTTCATTGAAAGGCAAATATGTGTTACTTTTAACCCTCTATTATCTATTGAGCATGCAAATGTGAGCTCAATAAAACCTTTAAAATCCACTTAAGTCACTTAACTCAATTTGATGCAGCAAATTAAGACTCTTACATGCTAAATGAAATAGAGTGAAACAATCCACCTATGTGATTTGCCTAAACAGACGATCAATACTTTAAAGTCTAACCTTTAATGTTTGATCCTATTTCTGTTGTTACCATATCCACGGTTACACCAAGAGCTACAATTGCGAATCACACTAGACTTACAACTTTTATTCCATCCTTGTCTAACCTTAAATCAAAAGAAGAAAAAAAACTAACATTTTTAATCAAACCCCTTTACCAGCTTGCTTGCATTCACCCCCTTCCCCCGCCACCCTTTGGAGATTAATTTCACACTCCATTATCACTCAGAGCCCCTGCAGACACAAACGAAACCACACTAATAGACCACACACTTGATTCCAATGAGTTTTCCCACCAGGCCGAAACGTATTTCAGTCAATGAGAACGCATGCGTATGAGAAAACACACTCACAGTTTTACCATTTGTGTCGAACCCATATGGTATTTGTGCAGGACATGAAAAGCAAATGACTCTGCTTGATGTAGTGATTTATTTATTTATTTTTTAATGTCATCAACTGTCACATTGCCGTCTGGTGAGGTGGGAGGCGCCCGCTACACTCTATCATGCACAAAGACACACACATACACAGCGTGAAAAATGAGACTGAACTGCAATAAAAGACCTGAAGGCTCCCGGCAGTTACTTAACAAACCTAAAAGTCAATGATTTTTCAATAAGTCTTTGCCCAAGGCTAATTTCTGTCAGTGCAATTGCCAACGTGATGAGTGTGACATGCAGCGTTGGAAAGTGCATGTTGGGTGCTGGCATACGTATGGCTACTTTATCAGACTCGCAAGGCAATAGCACTACAGTATATTGACTTAACCAGTTTTTAATTGTGTAATCGGTCTATCTATGTTTTATATATCAGAGGGTTTTATTCTCGATAAAAGGTTTGAGCTAGTGAAATGATTAGTAATACTTCATTTTTAGGTTGACAATATATCAACAAATTGTGAATTCCCTTTAACAGCAGTTAAGGTTGGCTTAGTATTTGGTAAGTTCAAGTTATTGTGGGATGCTAACACTTGTTATGCTGACATTTTGCATGATAGCAACTTGACTACAAAAAATGCTGAGGCAGTTAAATAGCTGGGCTATCTTATGATTTACACCAATTTGGAAAGCGATATAAAGCCACGCTGTTTACTATACATCCTAAAATGTAAAGTGGTACCCAATAATTTCTTTATGAGCAAACAAGAACACATGCATGCATCAGTCACCCACTACTCAACAATGCGACCTCTTTTGTTGTCTTGTTTGAATATAATTTAATGAATGCATGTTGCCCATCAGCCTCCTGGAACCGCCACAGAAGAACACACACCACGTCTCTTTGGCTGGCTCTTAAAGCATTACGCCTTTATCCGTAGATATCTTTCCAATCGCCATGGCAGACGCACAACCCATCAGTGCTCAGTGAGATGGGACAGCGGGTTGGAAGAAAAAAAACAAAACTATTGCAAACCCAACTGTCCTTTCTTGGCTATTAGCTTCTTATCCCTAGATTGCAAGTCAACCCGCGATAAGAGACAAAGAAGAAGTCCGTCAGAGAAAGTAAAAGAGGCGGAAAAGAAATGAGAAAGGGTCGAAATGGAAAAATGGAGAAAATGATAGTGGGCAAAGAGCAGTCATCACTCATCCCCTCGTATGATGTTCTATAAAACAAACGAGCCCCGGCCTCTGTAATTACACTGCTTGGCAATGGACAGGGGAAAGAAAATGGCCCAACATTCTCCCCAAATGAAGTGTCATAGCACAAGCTGAGGAGGGCGGCACAGGCAGGGCATGAATTATCGCTGGTAAACAACCAACCGCAACCATGCATGTACACAGAAGGCGTCAATGTAATTTGCTGTTGTTTACCTTTCTGTCCACACAGGCCACTGAGCGTCCAGCCATACGATTAGCCACGTCCCTGTGTTCATTAATGTCATCGTTCAGCAGATCCTCAAATCGGCCATTTCGGAACTTGAACAGTTTGTCGGTATATGTGGCACGTCCTGAACGCAAATGCAAAGATTGTCAAAATAGAAAGTAGGTAGCCGGCCATGATTTTCAATCTGTACTGCTTAACCGCACTAGCAACGTCACTGCGACACAAAACATCTGTCCAATTTCAATTCAAACCTTGAATCTTGATGCTGTGGAGCAGACTTGCTACCCACTACTCCACATTTCAATCTTTTCCAAGTAGGTTTGGGCACAGTCCAATGTTTTTTTTATTTTTCATCGACATTAGTTTTCACATTTGTGATTCTCTTTGCTTCTCTTTTGTTGCAGTGAGTGGTTAAAATTACCTTTCAAAATACAATTGATCTGCGTAAGTAAACTGCAGAAGTTCAGTAGTATTGACTTTTTGCATAGTGTGATTTGTTTTCCGATATAGGTCTTTAAAAGTTAGAAAATGCTTACTGTTTTTTTTAGTATACAATAGAAACATGCAACAATAAAGGCATTGTTAAAAAGCTGAAGCAAGCATGCTGTAGGTCTTTAACAGATAGTTCAGCAAAACCTTTTCTGACACATGTTTGGAACTACTTCTGGAAGGCTATTTTTTCTTATTCGGCTGTTTAAAAAGTACTTTTACCAGAAAAGGCGTTATTGGTGTTGAGTACGTAAATCTCCTCGCGGCCATCACCGTCAATGTCACAGGCTGTTACCCCGATAGCGTTGCCTTGACGGTCTCTCAGGGCGTAGAACGGGGAGCTACGATTGTCCACGGCGATGTTGATGAGTCTCCTTTTCTGCTTGTCGTACTTCAGCACCAGGTTAGGGCCGTTGTAACTGCCAACATGGACGCAGTGAAATATATTACATTATACAGAAGTTTTGTTTTTCTTCTTTCAAAAGTCTATGAAAGCGTAAAGTATCAAACATTTGAGTAAAATTCAACTTTGCCACTGAAGGTCATTATGTCAATAGTGTCATATACTAAATGAAGGCTGTGATGATGTTCTTCTAATGTGATGCCCTCTCTCAGAATAGCTGCTGAATGGGACATCTTTTGCAGAAAAGACATTTATGAGGTGCGGCCATTTGCATCCATCTATCTGCAGCCTGTGAGGGATTCATCGCCGGTTCATTGGTTAGAAGCAAGCTTGCCAAAGCATCTCCATCAGAGGCGCTCTGTCCAATCTCATCCATTATCATCACATGAGTGAGCGCCAAGTCTTTTTAAGTCTTTTGCCTTTGTCTTCAACCTTTAGCTCAGAAAATGAACTGCACCTCCAATCCACACTTGGATAGCTATCACTCACAAGTTCAATCATCTGTTGAAATTTGTGTAATGGACGAAATTAAACAATATTGGCGCCACTGTGAGAGAAGCATTAAGGCTGGAATCGTTTCACAAAGCACCTCACTAATTTTCACCGACTCACTTACCCTGCAACAAACACCTCCAGGTCTCCGTCCCCGTCCACATCGGTAACAGCCACGCCGTAGTTGAGCTGGGTGGGGTTGTTGTCGTAGTCGGGAGGAAGTATGGCCTTGGTTATGGCTGAGAACATTGGCTCTGAACGCTGGGTCGAGCAAAGTGCAGGCAGGAATGCGACTAACCACAACATCGTGATCTGACGAGGGACAGAGAATTAACAGGATAACTCTATGTACATAGATTGTCGATTGACATTTTGTGGAATGTTCATCCTGAGAAAAAGCCATCGTGTATCATGACAAAAAGGTAATATCTAGTATCAGTCCTCACAAGGAAATCTCTAAAAGGCTTGGTCTGAACGTTCACTTCAACAAGGTTTAAGATTTATGTCAATGCGCCCAACCATACCAAAAATCCTACTGGCATTGCCCGTTTGCATGCTATCTTAGAAGAGCTGTTCAAATAAACAACTGTAGCTTGTGTTAGAGGTGTCTGCACATTGACTTATATTGTCGTAGGATTGTGACATCAAGTCTGATGGTAGCCTAAGACGTTTGCACAGTGCTGTGTGAAATGTGATAGTAAAAAAAAAAAAAAAATAAGACTGTAGAAGGCACACTCATAACTCAGTGTCAATTTGCTAACTGCTTATGTCAGTGTAGTGCGCAACATCTCACAGCTATTGAGCCGTAATGTTCACTTCTCCCACTCTGTGCTCGTTTACGTCAACTTGTATTGGAGCTACAAACTTCCTTCCTCTAAAATGACTTACGCCAATGCTATCTCTATGTGCTCATTATGAACGACAACATATTTCTCGGAGCGCTTCAAGCAAATGAGAATCGCACAATAACAGTAAATCGTGTGTTTCCAAACGACAACACGCGGGCTGTGTTGCTAATTCTCCAAATCTATTATTGTGAGTCAAGCGGCGGCACATTTTTGACCAGGCTTTTTGCTGCGCTCAGACATAAAGATGAAGATATAGGGCTGCACTCAGCCGCATTCTGCAGACTTAGAAAGTGAACAACCCATCACGTGAAGACAGCCTGAGGAATTGCAGGACAGAAAATCCATACAGGGAGCAGCGTTTCAGCCCGAGGCCAAGTGGGAACACAGAAAACTGATGTGACCCGACACAACAGACCTTAGGTGTTGTTTCCCAAGGGAGTCTGTCCACTTCTAAATTGGGAAGTCCTTGTGGGATAATAGGACAACAGCAAGGAGTATTATTAGTGGTCACTAGATAAAAGGTGACCAAGGAGGACTTGATCCAATTGGCTTGTAAAGTTCAGGCAGGTAAAAAGAAAATGTAAAAAGTGACAAACATCCCCGAGGGGAAGACTGGAAACCAGAAGGTCACCTTCTTAAAGTTAAAATAAAATACACATCAGCAGTGCGGCAAACACACACACACACTAAGTGGCGTTTACAAGCTGACAACTTGATTTGCCCGGCCTACGGATTTATGCAGGCAGCCTTCGTCATCGCTCCATGGCCGCTTTACTGCTCCAGCTTCTTCCCTCGATGCTAGCATGCAGCATCCCCATGATTGATGCCGCTCTTTAAAATCTCACTCAACAATTCAATTTAAAATAAAAACCAAATTGCGCTTTGAGTAATACTTTCAAAAGCCCATCGGCCGTGAAAGGAAGCACCTCCGTTGACAACCGCAGAAATATCGCAGGGGCCGACATTGCCCCGTCGTACTTATGCCTTGCTAATGGCTGTGTAGTCTGTAGCTGTTAGCAAGCTTATTAACAACAATGGAGGTTTCATACAAGGCAAATTTACCTCTAATAGACCAAAAAGTGATGACAAATGAGGGGAGGTAGTTACCAACAGGTTAGACACAAGCTAATGCACTGCAGGAGCTAACTTTCTGATTGACCCATTAAGAGTCTACGTTGAAAGTTTCAACTCTGCTCGGCATAGCTCATTTTTACTCTCTGAAGTTTTCCTCTTCAAAATAGTACTCCAGGAAACTGAAAACTATGCCACGTTGAACACGTCAGACAGAACGAAGCGTGCTAGCAAAAAACAAAAATGGAGGACAATCATGGTCTCCTGTCATTGTGTTTAGTTTTTGGCACAACAAAGAATTTTATTTGAAAAGAGATTGAGGGCGGTGGGAAGAACATGGATATGCTGCAGCAAAGTGGACTAACAGCATACGCTAATGTTAGCACGTGTGTTTGAGAGATCCCATTTCCGTCGATTTTAAATTTTCTAACTTGTCTTTCCTTTTCCCTTTCTGGCAGTGTACCACAATGTGTGGTAGTTGTATATTACTTTAGATGCAAGAAAGGTTTTCACTTTGACCAAAGTCCAGCCTTAAAAAGTGGCCCCCATAATTTAGTCAATGTCCCAAACAAGGGAAAGTAAGTCCAAAGACAGATGAGGGTGTGAAACCACAGGGGACTGCATTGGTAAAATGGCAGTGTGATGCCTTTGCCCATCAAGGACGCTCAGCCTGCTTGCACAACACTAAATCTCAGTTTTTGAGGTGAAGTTACTGCAAGTGCAAGAAGCCCTGGACAGTTATGTGCACTCAGTTGTTTTTCGGGGATGTAATACGTGCTTAGCTCTTATCTTTCTCCCATTGTGTGCGAACAAGAAGCATTGTTTTTTTGTGTGTGTAAAACAGTCAAATAGCATGAAATAGCCTGGGGAAAATGTGTCGTCTCAGGCTCGAGAAATGTTTTCACTTTGGGTTATTTATACTGGCATTAAGAGGCCATTACGGCAGCGTGCAGCATCAGCATGTGCCTCGTGGAGCGTTCATGCTCAGCTCTCATCCTGATAACACTGCGACAAAGAGCCAGTGAAGATGTTCACTTTCAAAACACGCTCACAGAAATCTTGTCGCTGTGAAGGACACCCCCGCTGCAGAGCACGCACGCACGCACACACACAAGGCTGGACTAGTCCCAGCAAATTACACTTAACTTTCATTCACAGTAATCAACAGTCACCTTTAAACTTAAGCTGTTATTTATCTATCAGGGACCGAAGTGGCCCTCCAGCACTTCCAAACCAGCAGTTACACAACACTGACCGAGCAATTTCTTATTCCTTTTTCAAACATAATATATTGCCTGAGGGCAAATTTCATATTTATGATGTTTACATGTTATTTGAGACAACTTGCTGGATTGTCAGTAGCAAATTACAGTTTACATCCATTGCACTTCTGATCATAGTATTAAATTAATTCTTACAATTATTTTAGAATATACTGGGAAAAAACAAAAAGTAAACTTTACACGCAAAAAAAAGTTTAGTAAACTACAAACACAATGAGCTACAAATGAAAATGTGTTACTGCGCATTTGCTCGGACTCTTTGAGGATGAATACATCCTGGTAACTTTTACATACGCCCTGCGTGCCTTTCTAAATAACTGCATATGTCATATCATAATAATTAAAAAGTGTCATGACATTTAAGTAGTTTGTAAAATATTACTTAGACAAATAATATATCGAGAATGAAATTGCAGAATCTATATTGTACAGCATATGTATGTATTGTATGTATTATATTGCATTTCTGCCAGAAAGATCGCTCCATATAAAAAGGTGCAGATTCTTTAAGTGATGCACACGCATTTAAATAGGTAAACTTGTTGAATCTAGTTTAACTTTGCATGTACATCGGCACGCGCATCCTGCATTAAGTGAAAGGCAGCAGCAAGTGCATGAGGTACTCACGGATGGAGAGAGGGGGGAGGAAACTCCAATAAAAGCGCAGCAAGAGTCGCTATCCTCGGTTTATTCTCCTCTGGATTGCACTGTTATCACACGGGAGTCTTTTTTTTTCCCACCACTTATTCCCCTTACTCAACTTCTGAAGGTTTTGCTTTATGAAATTTCTCCAGCGGCGATCGGAGCCAATTAGCGCCAAGCACGGTGAATATTTAAGTAGACAGCCAATGAGGAGACGGATGTGGTCTGGTGGGCGTGTCCTCATGTATGCACTGTGACGTGCGGGGATCAGCTGGGAGGAGGACAATATATATGATGTTTGACATCTACACTTCACTTACACTCGATTTAGTTCATGTCAACATAAGAGTACACGTATCAATCACGTAAACCCGCATACAGCACAAACTATTTTTTTTCACATACTATATATTTCTTTTTTACTGTTCTTGCAGTTATTGTCAATGCATACTAAACTATTGTCATTCATCAGTTTAGAGAAGCAATAACAACTGCATTCATGGCAAACAATTGGATTATTTTTTCCCATTTTGTACTCTTATTAAGCAATATGAGGGTCAAACTGTAAGAAACAGCACTCAGACACAATGGTTTGCAAAAGATGGAAAACAACAGAAAATGCATTGTCATGAATTAGTTTGCCAATAGCATCCTAGTTCGACCTGGAATGCACTTATTATAAATATTTCACTGGACATAACCCAAAATCCATAAATATGTAGAGTCACAATTCCATTATAATATATGAATGAAAAATTGAATATTAAGAATGCAATGAAAAGGTACTAGTATGGGGCTAGCTGAACATGTCTTGTGCCATTGCTTAAACTGATTATTCATTGTGTGCCATTTGTAATCTCGAAATTTGTATGTCACCACCGTTGTAAAGCCAGTATCCTGGTAAGTTTTTACTAGCTGTACATGTCCCCCTTATTATAGATCCATGACAAACATTTGGGTCTTTTTCCATCAGTTCTGAATCACTATATGTATAAAATGCAATCAACATGTTCTTCAAGGAATTCCCATAAACATTGTCATCATTATAAAAGCAAATTTGTGTATCAAGTCTTATTAGCTGGTGGTGTACCTAGATAAACTAGACTTTGGATTGTTTCTTTAGACTAGAGAGTGATAAATTACCCTGTGTTGTTTTTGGGCGATGCAGCGGTTTGAATCAAAAGGGGCAATAATCAAAAAATGAAAGATTCTACGGTGAGAGCATTTGGATTTACAGTTTCCAGTCGCCTTATTCTTATGTCACACTCCAGCGAGTCCAACCTGCAGTGAGCGCGTTTGTGTGTGCGTGTGTGTCACACCAAGCTCCCTGGAAATGAGATGTTCACATCCCAAGGACGTTTCCCACCATAATTTAAAAGTGGCTGCCGCTGGAAGGCTTCAAACTGAAAGTGCTGAGGTCATAAAGCAGCGCTCCTCTGTCTCCACTGTTATTGTGTGAGATCTATTGGTCTAAATCCACAGGCAGGTGGCTGTGACTCATACAATGCAAACACCAAAATGTCAGTTTGATGTCACCGTGCCGCGATTGCAGCGCGCTGCCTACAGGCTATAAAAGCAAGTTAAACACCAAAACTTGACAGAGCTTGTACTTGTTTTTTTTCTCATCGTTATTTGTGGGTGTCAGGTCGTACAGTATACGGAATGTTTAGAAAGATGCATTAAACTCTGACACAATGCCGTGTATGATACCATCAGTTTAACTGGAACTGTCAAAGTTGTTGCGTATTTTCAGAAGAACCCAAACTCCCTCAACAGTGCAGTATGGTGGATTAGCAGTTACTGCATACACTGCCACCTACTGTAATGGATGTGCAATTACACTTCATTCTTAAATGACAAAAAAAAAAACATGTTCCCCAGTTAAAGCTGGCCAGCATCACACAGGTCTGGACATGCCCTGTGATTGACTGGCGACTAATCCAAGTTGCTGTGTGCCTTTCCATCATTTGGGAGCGACTTTGCCATGACCCTGAACAAGATGAGCAGTAGAAAACAGATGGATGGATCTTTCGTGTCTTTATGAGACTATAATGGACATCCCTCAGCAGTGGACACAATCCACTGACAGCACTAAGTGTGACTATCAGGCATGGAGTAGGTTATATTCCTTCCCTTAGGGAGGGACCATGCGACAAGGCGAGATGTTGTGGTTTGTGACTGTCTGACTTATTCACTTTCTCCTTCCATCTCGCATTCAGTTGTGGCCCCTTCTCTGATTCTAAAATAGAGCTTCTTGGATTGAAGATGAGGGATGAGTAAGGGTCAATAGAAAGTAGATAATGGGGAGAGGTGGGCCTCCTACACCCCTCTCCTGCTTTAAGAGCCATCGAAAATATGTGTCGCACGGCAGCTTGATGAATACCCTCTGCGCTGCAACGGAAGAGCTCTCCTCATGTCGTTAAGCTTCAGTAATGGTCCCCATGCCACACGTTCTCGTGGAAGGGTTGCCTGGTCTTCACTCTCCTGACTAACAGGCATGCTGGTCCGCCTCAGTGCAGATCGACTGTGACGTTACTATGGCTGTTGGTTTACTTCCTCGTTAGCGGAGGCGGGAGGTTGCTTTTAGGCAGCAGGCATTACATTATGAGTGAACTTGAACATGAGTGATTCTAAAGAACAGTTCACTTAAAAGAACTGGAATGCACATCACTAGTGAATAGCACTATTGATTTAAATAAAGGGCTTTTAAGAAATGGCAAGACTGTGATTAATTTTAGTTTTCATTTCATTATGATTTCAATGTTTTTCTTAGTTATCTATTGTAATTATAAATCTACTGTTCTATCATCCAAGTCAGAGGCCTGAACACAAATTCTACTCCTGTTAGGTTCTAAACAGCTTCTAAAGTGATGGGAGCAGCATCTCGTGTACTTATCCATCTCCACTTGAGTGTCTCCAAAAATACCTCATGAACATGTTCCGTGCAAGTTACGCCGTCTGATGCAGATGAGCACTTGTTTACCCCATAATTTCTTTCCATAATTCTCTGTTGGATCTCCTGCTCTGTATATACAAATAAAAAAAAAAAGAACATTTGATTTTCCGAGCGGCTGAGCTCCAGTTCGCATCTTTGAACCTGTGCAACGAGGGCCGCCTGTACTTGAGCCTCCAGGGGCGTGAGCGCATGTGTCGCAGCGTGCGTTTGTGTGACTGCTGCGCTTGAATCCTCAGCGCACATACACATGCTTAAATATAGATTCAGCCAACAGGGTCCTCAATAGATCAGACTTCCCCTGACAGTTCTCTTAAACGTCCTTGGCAGCGCCCCTTCCCCTATTCACGCAGAGCTTTTCCACTCTGCCCAATGCGACGCTGCAATATTTCTCTTTCCAAAGGCTCCCATCACCACCGTGCCCGGTAATGCATGACACAATCTTGGTATTTCCCATAAGGTGTCACTTAGCCAAAGAGCCTACTCCTGCACACTCCACACCTAACGATGAACACATCAATTGTTTGCCTTCTCCGGTAGTCTGCTTGAAAACTTCATTATTTGCATCCTAGTGTTACTCGAGTGTCAATTTTCTCCATTGCGACAGCTCATCCTCCGGTTCGACGTCTTCACGCGACTTTGAAGCATTGCACCAATAAAACATGTTTTGGCAGTCTCTGACAAATATAACACGCTCCCCACATTACTATCAATCAAATTTTTTAATTTAATGTATGAATATGTGATTTATCTGGCCCGTGCCGACATTGTAAATCTATTTTTGCGTGGAGAGGCGAGCTCAGAGCGCTGATGTTTCCTTATTGATTGGCTGGCTTAATGGTGTTTGTTCTTTATAGCTGATCTCAGGAAATAAAGCAAATAAATAGCGGCGAATGAGTGCAGTTGTTGTGATACGGTGAAAGGGGGCGATGACAATGAAAAAAGAATGCTTTGGGGGAAAGAGTAGGAAATACAGAAATGCGTTTGATTGATGGAGGAACACAGTACATCTCGAGAATCAATTCCCTTTCATTTTCTTCTGCAGATTTGACTGTGAAATCGGGATGTGGCGTCACCTTATGTTTGCATCACTGGCTGTGCTATGGCAAGTGAAGCACAAGCCGCCTCCAGGTATCACTGTCGTGGTCTCCGCGTTAACCTTTACTGACAACTTGCCACTAGTGTTGGCTCGTGAGTGAACGATGGGTTCAAAAGAACGAATCTTTTCAGTGAACGAATCACTTCCTAAAGTTCTTTTTTCAGTTCATATGACTTCAACCAGTAGGTGTCGGTAATGCCCACTGAAGCTGGTGCCACCTCGCCGTAAAAAAAACGAAGAAGAAAATGACGTAACTTCCCGTTCACGAACGAGTCGTGAATTGCATTTCCCGCTCCCCAACTGAACGGATCTGTGAGCGAACGAGTCAGTGACTGATTCTAAAGATTCAGTTCACTTAAAAGAACTGGAATGCACATCACTACTTGCCACAAGCGCAAGTGCACGCCCAAGGTTTGTCAGCTAATGCTGAGTGACGGGCCTTCATTTGCTTTCAAACTATTTTGATAATTCACAGAGGATTTGTCGAATGGATTTGATAACATGACCTTTGGAGAATGGTTGGATGGATGAAATGTGTCAAGTTAAAGGAAATGAAGCACTTTAGGTGCAGTGCTTTGCAATTCAACAAATGAACCCATTTTTTATTTATTTTTTAACCTGGACTGCATTTCTTAAATGTTCAGTGATTTACTTTGTCTTTATTTTGTTATGTGTTCTCAAAGTGGTGGAAAAACAATAGAAGAGGAATCTAAATTCATTCTGTCCTCGCTGCTATAATAGGGCTGACTCATCAAAATAAAACAATAAACCTGAATCTTTAGTTTTGATAATGAGAGACACTTCCCAGGCACAAAAGACATGTTAGTTAGATAAAAATGTTAAGCATTACTTTAAAATTTCTGTCAAGTTAATGAAAGTTGGTCGCAACATGTAGACTGTGGAACAGATTATTTCTATTTGTATGTGGAAACAATACGTTTATCGATTGTTTATCTTGTCTTGCAGTTGAGAACTTCGCATCAGGTCAGCCTGTTTTATTTTATCATTTTTTTTATGAGTCCTCTCTTAGAGGAGGAGAGTAGGGTATCAATCCAGCGCATTAGAACTCGAGTCTTTTTAGTGACAGTCGCCGCCTCCCGGCTGATGTAAAGCAAACTTGTACTTTTGGGAGATGAAGAAGCCTGTCAAGCCACCTCAGGCCCGTCACCCTCCCTTTGTGACTCTCCACCTCTAATAGCAAAATCGATTCAAAAATGAGGGACGGGGGAGGCAAGGCAGGAAATAAAGCGTTTGTCCATCTCCGGTGAAAGGATACTGAAAGGGCAGACTTGTTTGGAAAACAACATTTGAAAACATCACTCCTCTTTTTTTTCTTTTTTTTATTCTTAATTTAATCCTCGGAAACTTTATTAGGGAAACCTGTATGCTGGAACCACATTCTCTCATGAAACTAAATAAAGCAACTAATTTATTAGCCTTTTATTATAATGCACTTCATCATCTGCTAAATTGGTCTGAGTCGATGGGTGTTATGTTTTGCTGCGAAGTCGCAATATGTTAGATAATAGGTCCAAATCTTCTCCATTAACTCCACAAGGCTTTTGTCGAGTTAAAAGTGAACCGCAGCTTGTTTGAAATGTCATCTCACAGCCGGCTAGTCAACCCCTAAATAGTGCAGCCTCCATCCTTCCTCGTTGCATTCTTGTTGTTCTCTGCTCAGGTAATCAGCCGTTCCCCCAGCAAGGTAATTTCTGCTCAGGCGCGCATGTGGCCGACACTGCGGAAATTCATTTTTTGCTTTAATTTCAGGCCCATTGATCGAGGAGCGCTGTACGGGCGCATGACATCCATAATCACAACATTGGTGTGACAGCGCGTATAAATAATGTGGAAGGATGTAAGAATAATAAAAAAAAAAGGAGAGGGGGAGGTGGGGAGTTAGGAAGAGCTCGGCTCCATCTCTTACTGCATTCTATATTAATTACTCCCAACCCCTCCTCTTGGAGGCTGTATGATATTTTTCTTCTCAAACTTATCTGAAATCTGTTTGTTTAAGCATCCATTAAAGCATTCATTGTGTCTACACTAATTACCCAGGCTAGTGTATATCGCTAATGTTGATGATTAGTGGAGTGGAGCTAAGTTATAGTACAGGCCATAGTGGGCCACTGCTTGAATGTAAACTTTTGCTTATAGTAACGCAACAGTGGATGGATAATGAAAAGCAAATGTCATCAATTGTCCTGAACGCACAGTTGGCATTTTTGTTCTTTTGTTCATTTACTTACTCTGTAGTTAGAAACAGGCGCTTGCACCGTTGTGGGCGTGAACAAAGCTGACTTGCTCCCCAGCTAATAGAAGCGGCTCCTCTTGTTCCCTTTAAATTCAGCGCGGGAGAAATGTGCTGTCATGGCGAGAAAATAAACGTACTTGCTTGTGTTTGTGTAGGAGAGCGACGTTTAGCAAAGACGATCTCCGCTGAATATGGTGACCCAGATTCAACTCTCTGTATCACTAAAGGTATGTGCTTACTGTGACGCCTTAAATCCAGAGGTCAATTTCTATTTACTCACGCTCATGTTAGCACAAGCTTCGTTTCATCTCAAGTCCTTTGCTTTAACACAGTGCTTCTCAATTATTTTCTGTTACGCCCCCCCCTAGCAAGAAGAAAACTATTCGCGCCCCCCCTTCCCCACCGTGACTATCCTAATTTGTCTTGTAAGTCGTAAAATGTTGCACTGTCGCAAACGTCACAGAAGTAACAATGAGAGCGCCACTGCCCCCTGCTGTGAAGATTCGCAATTACACTTTATTCTAGTACTGCCAAAAAAAAAGCCTGTTCCCCAGGGTCACACGCGCCCCCCCAGGAATAGCACCGCGCCCCCCAAGGGGGGCGCGCCCCACTATTTGAGAAGCACTGCTTTAACAACACTACTGGAGCTTCACTACAAAGTAGATGTGACAAAGTGCAGTGCAACATGTGACCTTTTTTGCTGCGTGTTAAATAATAAAGGAGGTGCACTAGTGCATAAAGCACGAGAACTTGTTTGGAATGTGGTAGCCTACCAAAGAGGAGTAAAGGATTCTCAAAATGCATCTTGACCATATTAAGATAACGGGTGAAGCAACGTTGGCTGTTATTTGTATGCGGGTCAACAACTATTCTGCTGCGTCGTTACAGAAAGCTCGTGACCCTCTCGTGGACATGTTGAGCCAAGCAGCCTCTGCTTATCTGCATGTCCTTGGAGTACAAGCCCATTGATATGCTATCTTCTTGCCAAGATGCTTCCAATTATGTGAACCGCTGGAGTGAGGTGGAGCGTGCTTTTTTTCCCGTACAATAGAGAATGCTCTATCGGTTCATGTGATCTCTCTCTCTTTCGCTCTCTCTTTTTTTATTGTTTTATTACCCCTTTCAGCAGGAATGGCCGGTAGATCCAGAGCGGACTTCCCACTTTTCCCCGCAGTGTCGTGACAGATCAATTTAGCACAAGGCTCATCACCGGGATCTGAGTTCTGCTGCCGATTAAAGCCAGCACCTCAATACATCACATGAGGGGAAATCTGCTGTGACATGACTTCCTGTGTTATAAATCCTTCCGTAGATGTGTGCTGTCTCTTCTTGGGGTGAGCACTCAGAGAGGACTCTGACTGACAGCAAGGGGAAAGTGTCAAGATTGACTTAGAAGCAGAAGAATTGAAGAAGCTGTGGATGTGCTTCCATTTTTTGACCACCAATGTGGAGCCAGACTATGCAATTAATTAAATCAATGTATCCCCATTTAAAGGCAACACCTTAATGCAGCTCCACCCTGAGCATGTCCACATGCTGCCATATAAATGCCGTCCCACTTATCTAGTTCTCCTCTTGTCCAGAAGAGGGCAGCACGTCTTAATGCAAGCAACCCAAAGTCTTCAGTCATCTGAAAGTCTCCTGTCTTGAGTTCTTGAAAATCGCAGACAGGCCATTATCGTGGAGATTTTCTCAACAACAAAAAAATCACCCATGCATGCTCTCAGCCCTCTAACTGAATCATGCCCCTCTTCACTTTTTCTAAAAAGAAAATTATTTGGGTTGAAATGACACCCTGCAAACACATTGTGATGAATGAAAGATGATACAATTTACTGCACACTTGTCTCCCATCCTCCCATCATCCTTATCGTCCATCACTTCTCAGTATTCAATTTCTTAGTTCCATTTCCTTCTCTGCTCACTTTTTTTTGTCCCCCTCTTTCCCCACCACTTTGCTTCTGCTCCACCCTGTAATCACGCCGGTTCATGGCTCCCATTCAGCCCGGTATATATAGCAGTAATTGTCGGGGTGCACTATGGAGCCTGGGCAGTGCATGTGGACGCTCTCACAAACCTGTTTGTAGCAAAACCTGTGGATGGGATTTGGGGGTACCACGGGCACACTCACAAAGGTACTTTCTCTTGGAGCCGAAAAATGCTCATGACTGTAAATTAACAACATGCCTCCCTTTGTATTCTTCACTCAGCCTGATGTGACATGGAGAATAAATGAGACTCCTAATGAGGTTTTGTGGTAAGAGCTTTATGCAAATACAAGACTCACTACATATTAACGGTTGCAGAGGGGATTGAGCCTCATTCCTCTTCAGCCGGCTGGCTTCTGATCCGTGAAGCAGACCCGCGTAGCGTGCAAATAGAAAACAAGCAAAAAAACCAGGCGAACGGGCCGCATTCCCATCAGCGCTTCATCAGCCTGAACAGGATTGAAGTGAACGTGAGCAGCTGAAATGATGGTTGCCAGTTGGCTTTCAAGTGAAAACAGCAATCTGTTTAATCGCAAACATAGGCCTCCCTGCCCCCCACCCCCCACCTCGAAATGCTTGTGTGGCGTACCAAGCATGGAACACTGCCTCCAAAAGAGATGACGGCAAAAACGTGCTACGCAGCCCAGTTGTTTGTATGACAGGGTGGGGGTTCCTGGGAGCTTGTATGGACAGGTCTGTCATTCACAACGTGTACACAGTCCCTCCATTGTGAAGCTGAGTGTGGTCCCCAACGGGCAAGTCGGGGTGGGGTTGGCCGAGAGGGCCTCCCGAATAAAAACATTTGCTGCAAACAGGAACTAGGATTAAAAGGGTTCATCGAAGTTGTTTATGGGTGCCAGTTTCCAATTTCTAGACAATTTTTATGGACTTTTAAATGAACAATGAACTTAAATGTTTTGGGATGGTAGTAACTCAGAATTAGTGTGATATATTACAATTTAGTAATTATAATGTCATCTAATTACTTTGAGACAAACAACCAGTAACACCCACAAGCAGACCACCACAATAAATCCCACGACGCCAGCACATAACACAGTGTACCCCATCACCGACTTACTAGAACACATTGTTTATTAAATATAAATTATATTAGATGAGAAATAAGTGGGATTGGAAATCTGTTTAGGAAGTATTCCAACCAGCGTCTCCCATATCCACGTCATCTGCATTTATCATTGTGTCACAGATGCCTTACGTAAAAAGGCGTTACCATCATGAATGCAGGATAAATCATTAAAATAATTTATTTGAGTTGAAATTACTTAAATCTATATATATTATTAATTTATATTTATATTATATTTATAGTAAGGCTTTTTTAGTTAAAATAAATTATTATAAACCATTTATAGTTGGGTTTTTTTGTAAAAAAGAAAGTTTGAGAAAAATGACCAGGTAGAGTAAGGCTTTTTTGACTTAAGACAAAATGCCATTGTTTGGTTGATCACTCTGTGCATTTGAGTTTGAAGTCCATGACTTATAGAACTTTATTGCCAAGTTCCAGTTGTGTTTGGAGATAAGTTTAGCTCGTTCTAAGGTGAGCAAATGTAGCGAAGCAGCTGCTTCGCTTTCATCCTGTTTACCAAACAGCTGTTTCATCCCGGTTTGGTGAGGGACCACTTCACAGACGTTCTGTTTTATTTCTGGGTGGACTTGTCAACCGAGAGCAAGTCAAACATTTTGTTATGACATTTCCTTCCCAGGCGAACACTTTCGACTCGGTTTGATATGCTGCACTCTGAGTGTTTGTATTACTCAAATAGTTTGGCGAGTTGTCGGCTTGTCTCGGAAGGGAAAGGGAAGGCGCTGTTTGCAGAGGATGAAGTCAAAAGCAAGTCCAACAGCTTGAAAGGCTTTTTTAGCTATGTGCTTGCAACTTAGTTCAAGTCATCTTTTTGTGGGCTGCAGGTGGAATGCAAATGTTACCCAACACAGCATCGTTTGTCTCCTTCAATGAGGAGAAAATTCAACAGACAAATAGTCCGCACGAATCAACAGGAAGCAGATGGCCACTTAGTGTGTGACAATGAAGTTTTATTAATTCACAGTCATGATGGATGGTGATTTGAAATGACTCAGCCAGTGTTTATCCGCACTTATCCCCCCTGTTTCTTCCAGCACAAATACAACAATCATACATTTGCACCAGAGAATAAAAAGATGGGGTACAAATGATTACAATTGTGTGTACGTGTGCATCACAGCAAAAAAGCAACCGATCACATGCAGGACACGTGTTCAATGAGGTCTAAGTCCCTGAGAGCTCAGCTTTCTATGAAGGAGATTTTAAAGAAGCACCATTTGGCTCACACTCTCACTGGCCATCGGGTTGCTACACTTATTGTACATATGATGAACATGAAGCCAACTGCATACAATTTTAAATAACAATAGACTATAAACAGCAATTGTACATACGCACAAATAAACAGCCCATTTTTATGCTAGGTGGAATGTTGTTGATTTTGAAAGGCTAGAAAATACAAAGGTCATCTTTAGGAAAGTAAGTCGTTTGATAAATATGTTTTATACTTTATATATTTTCTATGGAAAACGTTGGGAGAATGTTACAAGTTACACAGTTAATTGTACACAGCGAATATTGTAATTAGGATTTTGCAAAATGTAGTTGAATAACAAAGTAAGAACAAGTGTTGAAAGGAACAAATATTATTCATTTAAAAATCATCTCTGGTAGTAAAAAAAAAATTAAATAATCTTTTTCCACTTCTAAATCATATCAGTCAGCCTCTGTCTCGCTTTTATGAAAAAAGATTTTCCCCAGTGTGCATAAAAGCACCCGCTATAGTCTTAACCCTAACCTTAAAACTAACCCAAACAGACATAATTAAAAGGCTTTTTTATATATAATTTCTACATATATTTATGCTTTCAAAGCCTGTTGGCATGCCCGCCACAAACATGTGGTCGTGTGACACTGTTGTTCCCTCCCATCCAAAAAGCTGGCAGAGAAAATCCAGACAGTTGCGTTTTAATAACCACATTGAAAATAGAATAATTCATCTGTATCTTACTGTAAAGGTTCCATTGCTATGGATGATGGAAAGGAAAAAAGAAAACTAACCTCTTTCTGAATATGTTGTGTGAACCCTATGAATAAATTAAATATCAGTATAAAAACTACATGTGAATATGAAAACACCAACTTTATATTTCACTGTACTAAAAAAAATATATATTAAGCATTCTGGTAAAGGTTGATATGGTAGCTAATTGAAGAGATTACAAGAATACTGATGTAAAAAAGATAAAGTGCTTTGTTACATAAAATTATTACTAAATGTTGTAAGCTTGTTGAGATGATAACAATTGTATTTGTTCTAAATTAGAAATGACTGACTTTAATAAAAAAAGAAGCTTTGTCTGATGTAATGATGTAAAATTCCAAAGCACGGTTTCATGTCCATAGCTGATGCAATAAGTATTTCTAAAATGCCTCCAAGATCTATTTGCAGCAAAAAAAACAAACTATATATGATCTATATATCTCATATTGGTTATAAGCTTTGCCAAGTACTCCCACACGAAATATTCAATAGTATTCCATATGTGTAATGTTTGGAAAATCAAAGTAGTCCACATTCAGTATTGAAAAAAAAAAAAGTGATATTAACATACCTTATTAAAATAATAACAGCAAGTGCTGCATGAGTCGCTCTTTTGTTTGGCCCGTCTGCTTGAGTCTCATTGATGTGACGTTTGATCCGCTGCCAAGCCAGGCATTTTTTTCCGTGTTCTTTGTTAATGTGGCTGCGATTGTAAGCTTCCCAGAGGCCATGAGGTCATCACCCTATGCCCACCCGAGAGCAGCGTCAGGAAGACTTTTAAACTCTCTACACAAAGTTGTTGGTTATTTCCCTTTGGTGCTCAAACAGGTCTTCAATCTCCGCGCTGTATGCGTCCCCTTGAAGGAGGATAAAAAGGGTCAAAAAGTGGCAGAGCGATCCTCCGTGAAATAGAAAAGTGGAGGAACTTTGGTGCTTACCTGCGTGACAGCCGTACATAAAAGCTCTATGGCCGTCGTACTTGCAGCGACAGCGCATCACGTTGTTCATGAAGTCCGACTCAGCCATGTCCATAGAGGGGTTGATTTCCACCTGTCGGACAAAGGCGATCATTATCAGGTCCAGACAAAGATCGGCCTGAGGACGGGAGCTTTACACAGCATGCCATTTGCTGATGAAGCGTTTTTTTAATCTTACACCTTATATGTACTGTAAAAAAATTTATTTGAAGTCAAAACTCTGCAAATTATTCCAACTACAACTTCTTTTTGCATCTTATTGCGATAGTAAACCTTCCGTTATTTGCAGCGCTGTAATCGCTGTTCTGTAAAATTGCTCAACCCACTTAAAACACGCAGTTACAAGCACAAAGGCAGAAAACGACAAGAGGTAAACCGAGACCTGGTAATAAAACTGGAAAGAATTTCATTTTGGTTTTCATTTTTCATACAGTTGACAGCGTTGAGACCAGTTCACTTTGACTTCACCATATTCGGAATGTGCATGTCAGGCAAATAGTTTTGCAACGAAACACGTACAGTATGTGAGTAATGTGCCACATTTAGATTTAAATTGATATTTTACTGGAGGAACGTTATGGTGGTTTGCCATCGTTGTTTTTGATTGTAAGGCTCTTGCCAGCACTTAACATTCCTGTATAATATTATTTGACCATATTTTTTAGACTATGGGGCGCACCAGATTATAAGGTGCAGTCTCTATTTTTGGAAATGTCCATATATGGGGTGCACTGGGTTATTATTTTAATTGCACTTTCTAGTCTGAAAAAGTCATTCATGATATCAAATGCTTTAGAGATGACTTCACTATGAACCTTTTGACAGCTAATGATGCATGTTTTAAAATGACGCCTTACTCAGCAACTGCCTCTTAACTTTCCTTGTAAATTAGCGATTGAATCTTTGCGTGAGAGGATTTAGTTTGGTGTTGTGTTGGATCACTGAAAAGAGTGTGTTGCTTTGTTAGAAAGTGGCTATAAAAGTGGAAAAAATAGGGCAGGAGGAATTCCTTGGTGGCAAATTAGCCTTGTCGAATGGGAGGGGAGGCACAGGGGGAGCTTCAACGACAAGTGATGTAATCGTTAACTTGGATAATTGGTGTGTTTCATTGGCACAGGGTGACTCTGCTGAAGCTGTACTCAAAAGTCAGAAATGTTAACTTGGGAACGTTAAATAAAAAAACGCCTTGGCACTTCAGCCTAATTTGCTTAGTCATGTTATGAATCCTCCTTTGCACTGAATTATTTCTTACTTTTAATTCCTATCCTCTATATGCAACTATATAATTGTAACCAGCGTGCTCCAAAGACACTCAGCCACTGCTCAAGAATTGCGGATTAAACGTAAATAAAGTAAATGTTGCTCCAACCGACAAGTGTAATTACAATGAGTGAATGTCTCAGACAAACATCACTAATTATAATTATCAGCCGAGAGTTCCCACACGTGGGAGCCCATCGACGAGATGCAGACGGAGCAGTAAAAACGTGCGGGATGGGTAAGTCTGCGAGAGTGAAATGGAGGATAATGACGAGCTTGATGTCAGTCCTTGATGTGTTTGACTCTGCGGACCGCAGACCTGATGGACTGGCTGAGGCTCAAGTAATGACAGAGCCAGAGAGAGAGGATGGTTGAGCTCGATTGGGAGGTTGGGATGTTAACAACGAAAATAGACGTACGGTATACAACCCGTAACCGACCAAGAGAATGTTGCGAAGCTGTGTGAATGAATCATTGGCCGTAAAATGACACATTGTAAAACTGAAAAGACATTTGAATTACATTCATTTGACCATTGGTTGTCTTTGCTGCCAAATAAGAAGAATACAGAATGGAGTTGTAGAAAATATCATCAGCCAGAAATTATTATGTAAAATGTAGCTTTCTCTTATGCTGCTTTGGAGACTGCTGGAAAATCTGAATTTTTTTACTTTACTTTTTAATTTACTAAGTGTCTAACTTCAAACTCAAGAAAGCATGATCGAGGACAATTGTTAGCTAGTTTTCACTTTGTTTGTGATCAATTGACTTTTTGAAACAAACCAGAAAAAATCATGAACTTCTTGCAAAATAAGTAGACAAAAGAGGATTAAACAGTTCAGCGAAAAACTTTATGTTGCGTGATGTATCCAAATAACAATTATGTGACTTTGCTGTGCATCCCAAGTTTGCTTCAAGGATTTCTTCCTTGTCAAAGATCCCAAATTTCAGACTTCAATGCAGAGTGGTTGAACTTGCTTTATAAATCATGCCGAACCTAGACTATGGTCAGGGCTAAGAGAGCATCTACTGACCTGGAAGATGTAATCTCCAGGCCGCACATCCGTCACGTCAACCCACTGACAGTCAATATCATGGCGGTAGGTATCCCAGCAGCCTACAGAGATACCCTGGTCGCCCATGTTGTAACAGGAAAAGCGCTTCTGGCTACCTAAAACATCATAAACAAAAATTAAAGTTAAAATCCTCCTCATCATCAAAGTTAACTTAATGCCTGTCACTTTAGAAATAACATTTTGTCATGAATGCCGTTTTTTCACACAAGCTATTTCATCCATGATGTAACAAGCAAATGGAGAGTGAACAAACAAGCACAGCAGCGATCTAATACATTAACCACAAAGTAAAAGTACACACTGCTGCAGCTAAAATATTGATATTAATTTCCTGCTACTAATGGAAAAGTGAAGGTTTGGGGGGGGGGGGATGCTGGCGAATATTACCGTCCGGACAAAACGTATCCTCCAGACAGAAACTGGCCTTGTGTCCCTCTGCAACCCTGGTGCCGTTGAGAGTCAGCAGGTCATAATGCGTGAAAACCTCAATGCTGTGATAATGCCTGAGATAAGAGAGAAAGATCAATGTATGGGCTTAGGGTTAGGTTTCGGTCTCCAGAAAAATAAATGCTGAATTACAGGAACCTGAAAAATCGACTTAAAATAAGTGCAAGGACCAAATATTTATACCTGATTACATCCCATGACTGAGCATGGATTTTTGCTTGCGCCGATTGCCGTTGAATGAACACTGCTCCCCTATGGCGTGCAGTCTCATGACTTCACCGCTTGAACACGAGCATTTGGGTGTCACCATAACACCTCTCACAGGAGCTTGTTTTAGCACCAGTGTCGTGCGGCCTGTTTACTCGCGATTGCTGAATGGAGGCCTTTCAACGCCAAGTCCGTAGTGCTAATATGTTGTCGAGACAACCGTGGCCGATTTCGCTGTCCATTGTACCAACTCGCGACTTCACAAAATGGATCGCTTCACATGTGCTTCTACATGACAGGGGCTTCATGTTCGAGATATTAGGGTTCGAAGGGAACGGAGCTTGCCGATCACTCAAGTGGAATGACGTCCACCACTTTTCATCTATTCACAGCTTCTTGTGTTAGACTGGTGGTCGTGCATGCTACCAGCTGATTCCTCGTCATAATCTACATGTTTTTTTCCGACTGGTTATTAAATTAAATATAACTCCAAATGATTCCACACCGAGGCCATTAAAGCGTGTTACCCAAAAACCGCAACTCATCTGTGTCCAGGAACCTCTAAAATAAATGACCGCACGCTTAACCACAACATCCCACTTATAGTAAAATTTTCTTTCCACTGTAATAACTCTTGGCGACACATGTAGAAAATGAGCAAGTGCTGAGATGTGGTACCTGTGACACTGGTGCCAAGTCCAGCTCTCCCTCGTCCCTTTGGGTCGGAAATCGGAGCGTCCCAGGTTCATGATGCGCGAAGAGAAGCGGAGCAGGCGTCTGTGGCCGTAGGGCCAGTTCATGCGGGCGGCCGAGGAGGACAGACAGTTTTCCTCATTGGCGCAGCTCAGCAGGTGCAGCGGGCGGTCTTCCAGGTAGGCCGTCTCCTGGACCAGTTGGGCATCCAGAACGAGGTCAGGAGCCGCTGATGCAGGAGAGACAAATAATAGTATTTTAATTTTTTGTTTTGTTAACTTTTTTTTGTGGTTAAATAAATTTAGACTGTTTACATTTTATATTGGAATGTTTATGTATTATTTTAGAAGTTTTTGTTTTATTTACTTTAAATTATTTAATATGTATTTAATCATTTATATTTCATTTGAGATTTTAAGTAATTCATTATTCTAAATTTTAGAAACTATTTTGTAAAAAACAGTTTGTAATTATTACATTAAAAAACATCAAAGTTATTTCTCTTTTTTCATGCTTGATGTCACTCAAGATCTCATCTTATGTATTAACTCCACAAGGGGGTTGCTTTTTCTTTGGCAACACCTACAAATGAAGGAGCAGTCCCCAGATGAAGAGACTATAACCCACCCATGAACCAATTTAAAGTTGACAAAGCAAAAAGTTTGTCTTACTCTCTGAGCAGGTGACCCCAGCCGCCTTCGGTCCACCGCCTCGCGGACAGTGCATGTGATTGTTACGGCGACACTGCTGAACCGAGAACTCGGTGCCGACGCAGTGAGTTCCGCTTAGGATCAGCTCGGCTGCATTTGGGTCGCTGGACCAGTACCAGGTATCCTGTCGGAGGCAAATGATTGCTTGTAATTTATTAGCCATCAGAGTGAATTAAAGGATGTGGCTATAGAGTGACCTCCAGCTCTCCATTTGTTTTGTTGTCTTTCATTAACACCTCCGACAGAATGAAGAAGCGCTACAATTCATCAAAGAGATGGACCTGCATGCCGTCTCATTTTGAAAAAAAAACAACAAAACAGACTAATGTGGTGTCACGTTGAGGTTACCTGATGTGCACTCGCAGCAAATCCAAAACCAAGTTGTCTGCACACCACCATTGCCTCATTGATGCCCCAGTTCTCACTGCAGACTGAACCCCAACGCTTACGACCGCCCACGTCCATTAGCACCTCCACTCGGCCTTCTGAAGGAACCCTGCCACCAGCCAGACGCACCTGCAAACAGGTGTAAGATTATTCCGCTTTGAATGCTGACACACGTGGTGTACAAAATTTGCATTGTTCATACCGTGTACTCTGTGCCAGTTTTAGGGACGTTACAGCGCACTGAAGCATCCTGGCTGTGTTTGAACGTCCACGGTTGAACCTCCTGGAAGAAGCAGTCAAGGATGGAGCCCTCGGTCCCCGTGCATTGCACGCTGTTCATGTGGATGGGTCCGGTACCTGCACAGGTCAGAGATTTTGCTTTTACTTATTGGGTACCAATAAATCCTGGTAAATGTGTATTATTCATACAAATGAAGCCCCCCGCCCGAAAAAAAAAAGAGCCAAACCACATTGAATGGTGCCAAGGAGCAAAACGAAACAGTGAAATTAAAATGGATGAAAGCATCCTTGACAGAGATGGAAGATTTCACGACATTCATGCCTTCAAGGCCACCCAGTGTACGCGTACATTTATTTACGTCATGCGCTTATCGGCTGACATCTGGGGGGGGTGGGGGGGGGGTGGGTGGTTTCTTCAGAATGCTTTGAATGCAATGAAACAATCATATCCATGGTGATAAAGCGTTCTTGCAAGGCAAGCAGCAGAACCTGCGGCATCGACTTTGGGGATCTGACACACCTCATTTCCAAGTTACCCTCTGGTGCTTTACAGCCACAAAGCATATGCTAAATCCATCAAACAGGCGCAAATGTGTGTCAAGATTTGTTCTTTCTTCATTTGGTATTTAATGAAAACCAGAACCTCCAAAACGACATGAATCAAGGTTTTATGAATGCAAACAGTCGGTTCCATAATGATGGCGTTTTAAGAAACCGCCCGACCAGATACGGCTTTAGTGTTTTCTTCATGCGTAAGACATAAACTATAAACCTGGAACTCAACAAGCATTTTAGCGAGTGCCAGGGCCACCATATCCGCAAAAACCAAATGGAAGGAGAGTAAAAGCCAGATAGACAGAGGAAATGAAAAATATCAGAGGCGACGGGGACTGAGAATGCAGGCTGGCTGGCTCTGTCGCTGTAAGATTGCAGCCCTGCTTCCACGTCGGTTACGCATGTGGCTAGAAATGTCGGAAAAACACATATCTGGCTTATTTCCGCTCCTATCGCAATAGTGACTCCCAAAAGCTGAATTTATCGCGACAAGGGTGTGACAAGGGCCCACATGAGGGGAAAAAGAAACAACACAGCAGTCACAAGCTCTACTTAAAAATTATTTTGGAAAAACTGTCACATGAATTCTCACAGGAGCGGCGGCACACTTCTGATGAACATTTATGATGTTTTGCTCCCTCGTGTTTGTGGAGTAAACTCAATACAAACACACATGGTGCAGGGAAATTGTTAGATAAATACAATAAAATAAAACTGTTGGTGGAGAAACAGAAATATCCTATAATTTAGCTCTGTAATTTTGAGGTGGGTTGGATCACATTCACTGTCAATGGTCACAAGACAAATTTCCATATCGTGCTATGAAATTAGCTTGGTGATTGGCTGGCAATAATTCCAGTGAATGTCTCCATGATGCTCGTGAGGACAGACTATAGAAAACGAAAAGAAATTCTACAGTTGTGTAACGTTGGTCATTGTCAGCAATTTTTTTAAGCAATGACTACTACCACATGCTGGCATAGCATTAAAAAGTTACACTTTTTGTAATATTTTTTCTTACTTTTCCAGTCTAATGTTTTTCATGTTATTTTAGATTACGCTCGTTTACAGCGTCCTATTTTTAGGTCAATTAACTTGCTAAGTTTGGTCCGGTGTGAGTTTTCTGACAGAGTGATTAGAAGTGGCAGATGCCATCATAGGTTTATTTTATTAGAAATTAAACTCCATTTCAGGCACTGAAATAAACGTGCTGTCCTAGTTTTCCTCTTTCCACGAAACATGTCTGAGTCCATTTTTCTTAGCCAAGATTATGTTAGTTGGGTAGTAATCTGCGCTGTCTGCGGCTGGTTAGATCCTACGAAACATGCCAGAATCATGTTGCTCCACGAGCGGGATTCCAAACATAATTTAGAAGTCTTAAGCCGATACGCCACTTTATACACAACTTTGTGTGTCTGTGTGTGTGTACACCACACACGCAGGGAATGTCGGATTGAGACAGACTGAACACAATACAATCTGTCAGCACATTCTTACATATGCTCATCATAAATAAATCAGCCCAAGCGGTCTGGTAGCTGCGAGACTCTCGACTGAAAGTTTGGATGGAAATAGTCTAAGCGCTTGCGTGAAAAGAAGTTACCAGCAACAAAAAGAAACGCATGCTAACTGAACTGAAAAAAAAGCAAAAGACATTGAACTGAAGTCTCCACATGATATTCAAACTCATGTGATGTCTAAATTTAAAGGAATTTTTCCACTATTTTATTTTTTTTTTTCGACTCGCCAGGCCAGACATCTTGATGTTGCATTTCCAGTTCTAGGGTTATCATCATATGTCTCCTCTTTACCACAAAAACCGTGTACGACATTGGAGGTGTATTTTTGGTCAAATTCCGAATTGTACCGCGTCACGGACGTCAGAGGTCCCACTGTGTATTATTTCACGCAGAAATTAAACATCTACTAATTAAATCTTTATATAACTTTACCCGAAAATCCTTCTCTCTGTACAAAGTGGGAGTTTGTTCTCTCGAAAGAGTCTAATTTAGGGCAGTTCAAGCAACGTAAAGGCCTATGGTTATGTGGCCTTCACGGCACATGTGAAATTACAGCTTGCAGCCAAACGTCATATAGTGAACGTTATAGAGGAGGGAGTCATGCCGCGCACTTTGAAGTGCCCTCAACCTGAATGAAGTTCCACGGTACACTAAGACCTGAGAGGGAGACGGTGTGTGTGTGCAGGGAGCGTTTTTGTGTGTGAAGGTGTTATGTAAAGGGTCAAACGTGGCATTTGTCAGGCTTAAAACTACGGCCGCAGATCCACGGTGTACAAGTTAACCACCTCCATGAACGGATGTGCTAACGGAAGCAGACGATCAAAATGACATCATCATCAGCAGGGGTTAGAAGGTGACAAGGAGGGCTGATGTAACAGACTTCGTTTAAGCCATACAAGCAAACGGTCATGCCGCGTTTCGCCTTGATCAACGGGAGGGGAGAGCACACCCTGGCTTTAAGGCTTTTGGGTGGCCGTTCCCACGTCTACTTTGGGCGGGGATGCCAAGCACACAGCTGGGTTGCGTGAACATTGTGGGACCTCTCAAAAGAGCACGTACGGTTCGGAACTGGAACAAAAATTCATAGAAAAAGTCCACTGAGGACCACGCAGACAGAGAAACTCTGCATCATTACTTGAAGGTCCTGTTTTGTTTCTATTTATTTATTCAGGTTCCAAGTTAACCATGGTTAAGTAAGTGACAATTCTGTCTGAAAATATATCGTCATATCTTGAACGAGATTCAAAATGAAATCTTTCACCATGTAATTAGCATATAAATATGAGTGAAGAGATTAATTAAAAAAAATATAGCACTTTATTTTATAGACTTGCAAAAAGGTCAGCAATCATAAATAGCCATGAATATATCTAATGCAAATTTTAAAATGACTAAAAATGATCGTTATTATAGAAAATCTTAAATCCGAGTAAATCTCAGCTGACTCAATTCCCTGGCACAAATTTCAAACTGAGAGGCTTCACTACATGTGAGTCAGAGTCCTTGATAGGCAATTTTTTTGCTATTTGAGCGCCCAAAGTTTAAACAAACCAATGCGGCTTATAGTATTAGACATCATGTGAAAGTTGTGCAGATGTGAGCGCCTGACCGTCCTGCTTCAGAGTTACAGACAGACGTGATCTTATCTGATCAGTCAAGGCAGACTTGAGATAAAACACATTCTGCAAAGGTTGCCGTATCTAGTCTGGAATCCCAACACGCTTGATAAACACTTTAAAAACCGCCCAGTCAAAACAAGCGCATTGTTCCTTCTCACCTTGACCCATAAAGGCGCCTTGCAGTGCATCCTGGGCGGAACCGAAGCCCAGCTCTCTGCACACCACACTAGCCGCCGTCCGGTCCCACAAGTGGTCCACAATGGTGCCCCATTTTCCGTCTCGGAGCACCTCCACACGACCCTCGCCGAGCCTGGGCCCGGCCTTCAGACGCACAGGCTGTGCCGAGGAACAGGAAGGGAAGTCAAAGTCGACACCACATGAATTCACTCGTGGTTTTGGATTCATAGAGCAGTCTTACCACAACTGGGTACGGGGCTTGAGGTCTCCCTGAGGAAATCCTGGAAAACTGAGGGCCCGGAACACATTTGACCACAGCGTGCCGTCCGTTCTTGCAGGGGGTAGGGCTACGAGGGATTGAGAGCTGACCAAGGCACTCGGACAAGGTGTTCTCAGTGCCCAGGCAGTTGACCTTCTCTACCCAGAAGCCCTTCTTCTTGGATATGAGGCTCAACCTAAAAAGACATAAAAGTGAGGTTCCAAACTTCAATTGCATGCAGCTTGTTGTGGTTGCGACAAATTGAAGTTTCCTGACTTAAGATGTCGTTTCAGAGGCAGACTGCTGGGTTAAGTCCGTTGAAATCGACGCCCCATTTCACACTGTCTATTTTTTGTGTAAACAGCAGACATGTTTTGACCCTTGCATTTCCCGATTCTAACAGAGGCGGAATTGTGATACCCCTTTCACGTTGGCATTTATTTTGCTTTGTCTTCCACATTTGTCCCGGCTCACTGTCAGGTCCAACCGGTACTGAAATTGAAATCCGTTTCCGAGTCTACCCACAAATTTCCCAACTTCAACGGAAGTATGTGAGGCATAACAGACAGCTTTCTCGGTGAAGTAACCCAAGTAAGTATCACTGACCTTGTTGAAGGATCTGCCACCTTGGTGTCCCATATTTTCCTGTAAATAAACAAAGAGGAAATGGTCCTATCAGGTGCGTGTATCCACTGTGGTTGCGCGCACACATCATCTTGTGAGGTGATCTCAGTGACCTCACGCTGGTTCGACGTAACAGTGACTTTAAGATATACTCTGGTCTCTGTTGTTTGTTTTCTATGTAACCTGGCCACACAAGACACATACACATGCACATTGCATGTTCTTCCTCGGTGACCAAAAATATTCACCACTCTGGCAATAACTTTCTACCGCTCCAAATATAACTTTTGTATATAAAACACTGGTTTTCAAGCAAGATTTGGGATACAAATGGTGCAGGCTGGAATAAGCAGTAATCCTCTGGATATCTTTTCTGTATTGATTTTATTGTAGTCCCTTCGGAATGTGAGCTAACTGTTTTTTTATGTTTAACGAGAGAGTGATAGCAATGAATTAGACATTTCTAGGATGTTAAGTAACAGCACTTTCTGAAATACCGCCAAATGACATTAAGAATGATTATAGCTTTCTCAAGAATAAAAAAGAATAAAAAGAATTGTGTTGAACTGTGTTTCACTCTTTTAGTCAGTAAGGCCTCAATGTAATTCCAGCCCCAAATTGTTCAAGAGCAGAATTTCTGGGAAAAACCAAGGCATTTTCTGCCAATTGTAGAATTATGCAGTACATCGCGGGTGCTGAGGGAAGCCTTCCGTTCCCTAGACTAGCACACCAACATGCCACAAACGGAGTGTGCCGGGAAGGCTTCCAAACCTTGTGCTGTGCAAATACTATTACGGATGTTCACATTGATTATGCTATGTAGTCAACGTGGTAAAAAAAAATCCATCAAATTTGGACATATGCAAGGTCTTACATACTTATTTAAACTTTTTTTTACCTCATGCATGAACGCCCATCCGTCCATTTCCAAAATCAAATGTGGCCCTAACAAAACGGTACTGTAATTTGCCCCCTCATAAATAAGCCAACCAAAATGAGCCTAACCGATGCACATTTGCTTGTTGACAGAAACAGGTAAATATTTTCACATGCGTATTTTGGGCATGAATAATTTATACATTGGACGTTTTAGTGAGAATGCAAGCTTCCCAACTTCATTAAGTCGGTGTGCTAAAATCAAGAGTGGCATTGCTACAGCAATGACGTTAGTGTCGCTGGGAGCTGACACTTTCCTCAATCGCTCGTCATGCTGTACTTTGCGCAAATATGTTTTTCAAGAATAAAACTTGTTTTGGGGAGAGAAAATACTCATTACATTCATCACTGTTAATTAGTTCGTAGCGAGAGCCCTTTTGCACTTTGCTACTTCTAAATCAAAACACGAAACAAACGTGTGTGCAAGATGTGATGCCAAATGCCCAAACAGTTGACGTCATATGAAATGCACAAGTGAAACGATGCTATTCGCCGGGTGCAGAACAATCACATAAACGTCACAGCGGCCCCAGACATGTTATTTGAC
The DNA here is from genome assembly GCF_033458585.1 of Syngnathus typhle. NCBI lineage: Eukaryota > Metazoa > Chordata > Actinopteri > Syngnathiformes > Syngnathidae > Syngnathus > Syngnathus typhle. The sequence goes on from NC_083745.1 coordinate 6,524,741, forward strand.
ACAGCATGTCCTCAGTTGCTCTTGTAAAATGTGTTTAGTGTCTATTATGTGGCTCAGCATGCCGACAGCTCCCAGAAACCCACACAAACAATTGTATGACCTCACCACACTCCACATCATCTAACTTCAGACAACAACAAAAGACATGCAGATCCAAGAAAATATTGCTTGTTTCTGTTTGAAATCTTTTGATATAAATATTGCATGAGCATTGCTCCAGTGTGTAAGGGCTCCAGACACCTGCGTTATTAATTCCCACTACAGCATCAATCAAAAGGACTTTGGGCAAGGGTGATTGTTGAGCTAACAAAGCTAATGACCCTAGTGATGGGAGCCTCATCTGCCTGTTAGTAGAGACTATAATTACATCATTGTGAAAAGTTCATCACACTTCTTTATGTCTTCCATTTCTTTTACTGAATTAAATAAAAACCACTCGAAATGCATTTGAGTCAAGAAATTTGACATTCATCCATTACTGCCCACATGATTTGAAAAGAAAAAAGAAAAATGTATGGCATTAAATGTTCTGGTGACAGGTTTAAGTCCCTAAATCAAAAGCCAGATGAAAAAAGGCGGTCAGCTGCTTATTCAACAGCAGGCACAGCAACCATAATTAAAGATATTTCACACAAGCAAGTGAAAATTACATTCGACTGGTGCGGCTTGTTTTTTTTTCCCCTCTATCTCTGGCGAGGTGGTCTTCCTCTCTCACACGCAACTATAATGGAGGGTATGTTTTTTTTCACTCGCAGCACAAACCCCAGCAAGCCTTGCGTCTGACCAACCTGCAATTACAGCATCTTAAGAATCATATCCAAGACACACAGGCGGCCCTAGAGACGCGGCCTGGAGAAGGATTTCTAAGAATGGCTTTCGCAAGGTGGAGGAACATGGAGGAGTATCCCTGACAGTCATGCAAGCATGCAACACGATCCCATAAGTGTTTCCATCTCGGGTGCAGATGTTACGAAGAATGTCAACATCAACATCATATTGTCTGAAAGGGAATTGTTTTGGTTGCTCACATGGAGTAATTATAGTATCTATTTCAATTTGTGAGCAAAACAAATCATGCACAGAGAGAGGACGGTCGTCATGCTCTTGGAGATAAACATGTGCTGTACCAACACACATAGAAGTTACGACTTGGAGTAATTCAAGCAGGCCGATGGATTGTAGTGTGGGACTGACTGCACTCCCATACAATTCTGTCTTTAGAGAATCTAACTTGCATGTTTCGGTCAATGGCAAAAGGCCATTTGTTTGACTGATCCTTACGAATTTTGTCGATCGCGTTTTGAAGTACCGTATTTTCCGCACTATAAGGCGCACCTAAAACCCTCCAATTTTCTCAAAAGCCGACAGTGCGCCTTATAATCAGGTGCGCCTTATATATGAACCAATATTGAGCCACTACAGTAGGCGTGTCCAAAGTCCGGCCCGCGGGCCAAATGTATATATCTTATATATGGACAAAGTTTTCAAATGAGCCGTTTGTTGAAGGTGCGCCTTATAATCCGGTGCGCCTTCTAGTGCGGAAAATACGGTAATTGAGACTAAATAGAGTGCACTACACATAATGGCCTGCGGCGAAGTAAGTTTTGACTTGTCTGTGGACCAAAGACGAATAGCTAAAGTTGCCTATTTAGGCAATGGCTCAACTCGACTGGAGATTGACTGAGATATGAATTTACTGATGAGTAACAGTCTCCACAGTCAATCATGGAAATTTTGTGACATGGTGAGTCCTGTTATTGAGTTGACAGTACTTAACCACTGCCGCAATGCTATTATGGAAACTAACCGTTGCCCAATACCTAGAGTAGTTGCTGAGCATTTGAAATGCTGATGCATGCTGGACTCAAAAACACTTTGTGAAAGAGTAAACACTCCAATCCTTTGTGGAGACGGAAAGAAAATAAAGCACTTTTAGACACATCATTATGGTTTGAAAGCTATTATGACACCAATTTCCAAAGCGTTTTAGGACACCTTGGGACAATCTATTTAAAGGAGATCGTCAAGGCAGAATCTGACTGAAACAATTCAATTCGAACAGATTTCCCAAACTGTTCCTACCACAGACCCCAGAGATGGGAGATGCAAGTCACATGACTCGCCAGTTACTAAGTCGCTAAATCCACGATATGTTTGTTGCTACGTTTGGATTTGTGAATGTTCCCTATACAGGTGCCAGGGAATCTCTCCATCTCTCCATTAGTCTGTGCAGATGCAGATAATGTAGACAATGGAAGCGCATGCCATCGATGATCTATCAAAAAATAATAAGCCCTGGCACAGCCGTAATGGTAACCACTGTCGGAAGACGATCGCTGACTCCAGCCTCCAGATGCTCTACCGCCAATAAAACGGGCTACTTCACACAAAAAAATGTTCATCTGGCCTCACACCACCGTATCGACGGAACAGTTAAAGCACAATCACAAGGTGATATTACACCTCGGGACAGAAATCCAAAATTAAAAGCATTGTTGTTTGTTTCGAGAGCGAAGATAGCATCAAATAGAGGCAAGGAGGTGCACCGGGGGGTGATTTGCCTGGAAAGAGGTGTGAAGAAAAGCTTCTTGTTAGGGATGGAGATGCCCCTTATCATTACCCCGAGGCTGAGGAGAGGAGGGGACCTTTTGCTGTGGTGTGGATGAGGGGGGGAAGATAAGCGTGACAGAAGGTTTTACTTATTCCGCCGCTTAACTGGACGCTCTTTGCTTTTTATTCTTTGCTGACTTTTTAATCATTTAACAGCGATGCAGATACCTGTAGACAATCTTGACAGAGGGCGCAACACAAGGCTTTTTGCTGTAATTCAGCGCATACTAGTAATATTTTAGTGACATCACAGATTTCAAGCATTTTAACCCTGTGATGAGATTACGTAATGTTTTCTCATGACACCTTTTACGACCTCTTAAAAAAATCTGGCTTTTAAAATCACACAAAATTCCATTAAGTCAGTCAGTAAACACATTACTCCTCATTCTATTGACTCAGGGTTTTGTGTAAGCTTTCCTACTTCTTGCTTCTGACTGGTCGGCTTTAACATCCCTGTTGATGTGTCGTTGCCACAACCCAGATCACAGGTGTCAAACTCAAGGCCCGGGGGACAGATACAGCCCGGTACATGGTTTTATGTGGCCCGCGAAGACAAATTGTGCATCAAATTCGTGTGTCATTACTAGAATTGCAAATTGTCTTCCCTTTTAATAATATATATATATTTTTTTAATATTTGACCAGTTTTTACTCGTCTGATTTGAAAACGAGTTATTTGTCAGTTTGTTTTGTAGCTTTCACTGTATATAATATGAGGTGCTCATACATTTATTTGGGTTGACAGTCATAATGGCCCTCCGAAAGAAGCTATGACCACAATGCGGCCCGTGAAAAAATTAGTTTGACACCCCTGACCTAGATGGTAACCATTATAACATTACACTGTGTGATTTTAGCTGGTTAGTTTTAGGGGCCTATTATGTTCTCTTTGTGTATCTGTTGTTTTTACAAATATTTTGTGTAATTCTCCAACTCACCCAGCACTGACTGTCAATGACTGAGATGTGTTCTACAAAGCACCTTTGCAGGAAAGGATGCGTACTCACTTGTACGTTTTGAGGTTGGGCTGAGCGGCGTCGGGAAAGCCGAGCATCCCGCACACCACTCTGCTGCTGTTCAGACTCCAGCCCATGTCACACACCTGCCTCCATCTCCCCGCGTGCTTCACTTGCACCACACCTTCAGTCACCAAGGTCTTCTTCTTAGTCGACATGAGGATGGGCCTCAGGCGGACCTCCTCGATTCGGACCTTGCTGTGACCCTGATGGAAGGAAGTTGTCGTGTTAGGAACTTCAACAGCTGTGAGGCGTTGACGGGCGCCGTGGCGACCATACCTGGTGAAGTCGCTGCCTGTGGATTCTGGGAACCTCGTATGGATGTCCGTTCCCATTATAGCCATATCCGGAGTGCCTGCGGGTAGCCATGAGGCCTGGCGAGGGAATCCCATTGGAGCTGATGGCATTGCTGTGGTCTCCGGTGCCGTTTGTCTGCTCCCGCCTGCGCTCCGTGGTGCACACCACCCCCATGTCTTCCGCGTGCTTGCAGTCGTTCACCCCCCAGCCGTTGTGCTTGCAGTCCTTTATGGACTTCTCGGAACCGTTACATCGAACGTTGTCCATCCATATAGGACCTTGATGGGGGAAAGCAAGCTTGTTATTAAGCATGTTATCCAGTCCTGCTTGTTCTGGAAACAGACCACACAAGATCTGAAAAGTGATCTTCATATATATGACTTAAACTGGCAGCCTGATTAGGGGTTGCACCTTTGCGGTGTGTTCAGAAGTTGAGTGTTTTACGATCGTGCCTCTCATATTCATTCCTCGTTGTCTTTAATTTGGATTTAAAAGCAGCAGTAAAGAATGTCCATGAACCGCAGCAAGTGTTGCAAAACTGTGGTAAAGTCCATGCTGTCATTACTCTAAAACAAATGCCCCAATGTTTTTTTTTTTTTTATGCACGAGTTCCTCTAGCCTGCCAGGCGACCTTAACGAGATGTCATCTTTGTGCCTTTATGATGTCAGTTATTTCGGTTGTCTTAATTACTGCCGTTGGCAGACGGTAAGCATGTTTTAAAGTATTTAGCAACCGGTACGATATAATTGGCCGGCATTTGGAGCGACATAAAACGTTAAAGATGAATGATTTTTGCCATCTGCACGTCAAGAGCTGTATGACAGTGATCACTTGAGCCACATTTCCACCAGACAGTGCAGCCTGTCAGTTCCATCTGGTTTGCTTTTCCATCACCGCAGCAAGCTTAACAGTGAGAAGAAACATGACAGTCAAGACAATGATGGATGTTGTGTTCTTGTTTTGCGTGATGCAACTGAAGGCACGTTTTCTTTAGGCAAAGTGATGTTTAGTGTTCTTTCATTCATCTTCTTCTCAGTGAGAAAGTGTTCCCAGGAGCATCAGCCATGTGAATAAGTACATGCTCTGTGATTTGTGGTCTTCCCATTGCCACAGGGAAAAGGTAATCAGCATTTTTAATGGACATTCAATGGTGAACGTTCTTCTCAACCTGAAGTTGTTGGTCTTCAAATTTAGACAGAAGCTGAATGAAATTGGGGCCTGACCACAAGTTGAAAGTCTCTCTATTGATAAACTGAGTCTGAGCCTTCAGGTAGATGCGACTGTGCTGAGATGACCCAAAATGTGCCAAAACAAATGGTCAGTCTTACCCTCTCCTTCCCCATACTTGGCGCTGTGTGCCCACGTGACACCGCCCTGGAACCCCAGCTCTCGACACACAACATTAGCCAGGTGGATGTCCACCTCGTCGTCGCACACGGTGCCCCACGTGTTGTTGTGCAGCACCTCCACACGACCCTCGTTAGGCTCCCGCGCAGAATTTCCCGCCAGACGCACCTTGGCGGCAGGTGCACGGGCCGCCCTGCGCTGACCGGAAGCGGTGCGGCGCGGCTCAGCAGCGGAGAGCGACACAAGGAAGAGGAAGAGAAAGCAGCTGAAGCAGATAGCGTGGGACATTGTGACAGGAGGGATCTGTGGAGATAAAACAATTATTGGTCACTTTCAGCTATAAAAAAGAAATTTGACACTCTTCAACCCAAAAGGCTCAGTATAACTGACCCAGCACGTGCTGGGTACTTTGTGGACCCAGCCTTGGGTTTGCCACCTCACCCAAATTGGTTTGCTTTTAACCCAGCAGTTTTAGGAGTGTGCCCTTGATTTGCACTTTGAATACCACCAGCTTAGAGCCTGTTATTTTAAGGTCAAATGACTGCCTTAAAGAATTTTGTGACTCACTGTGAATTTTCTTACGGCAAGATTAGTAGTGGCAGAACGTATTACACTATTAAACAGGTGGATTAAAAAGGACTGATCTTTAAATGAACAACCTAGAAAATTTAGTCTGAATAAATAAGGCCCAAAAAACAATTGGTCAAATTGTCCCAGTCGTTTTGAAAGTAGAGAAAGATGGCTTTTCACATCTGTTAACAACTTGTACCCAAGATGCCCGTTTGGCTAGAGGAAGCTAGCCTGCCCGTAAAAAACCCACACAAGCATTGGAGTGAACCATCCAAACCCCACACATAAAAACCACTACAGAGAGTCGAACCCCAAACCTGAGAACTGTGAGTCAGACATAGAAACCGCTAGTTCACCGTGCCCCCACCCCGTTAAATATCACTGCATATAATTAAGCAGCGGTTGACTTCATTTTACCTTTGCATGACAGTTAAAGATGTCATGACGCATCAAGACGCAAAATAAAGTCATAATTTTGTCAAAAAAGATGTGTGATTTAAATTCAGATTTTGTTGAATGCTTGACTTATTTATGTGAAGATGAATACTGAATGATTAGAGGTGAGAAGAGGCCTAATTTTTCAAAGAGCAACAATGACATCTTCTGGACAATCCAGTTGGGTGCCTGCTCGGTTGCCTGCAGAATAAAACCGCGTTATTACTACTTTAAATGTGAATTAAAAATGATGAAAATGTATTTTAGTCCAATGTATTCAACTGTAATTTCACGCCGCTCATTCAAAGGAAATAAATTCAGCACCTGTTAGTATTGCAAGCTGCATGAAAACTCCATAAAGCATCAAGAAAGGTTTTAATTGGAGGTGAACAAGCACAATGTAGTTCCGGACTCCAAAAGTAAAATCACAGCACTACTGCTTTCAAAAGATTTTATTTTATTTTTTAAATCTTCCAAAACAACTAATAATACATGTAAATACATATAAGACAAAAACAATAGGCTAAATGTGAAATATTAAGTATAGAAGAAAAAGGCAAGGTTCACTGACCTGACAAACAGCAAAGTGTGTGTGCAGTCGTGGATGTCTTGAGTGAAGGAGTGAGTCTACAAAAAAAAAATCTCCTCACTTCAATCCCTCCTTCTCCATATATCTCCTCCCTGACTCCATGTGTCCCTCCCTCCTTCTCCTTCACATCGCTCTCGTGCAAAGAACATAAAGCTTCAGATTGTGCTTTTTATTGACGTGATAAGAGGCCCGACGCTGTGCACTCGCTATTAATAATGCTGAAGAGGCGCGAGTTATTTTTGCGGACAAGTGTAATTGTAGTGCGGGGTGTGAGAAGTGAACGGAAACGGGAGCGAGATGGCGAAAACAATTCTTTCCATTCACAGAGGAACAACGTGTTTGCCAATTGTTTTCACAACAGCACAATGACTTTGTGCTGACCAAACCTTAGCGAGAAAAGTCGTAATGTCACAATGATGAGGTTTCACTTAAGGGTTCAGCCGCTAAAGAGGCTCTGCGGATATAAAAAATCTACACAGCCCTCAAATGACAAGTTCTTGTGATTTAAAAGGAAATTATTTCTGCTTGAGCAATGTCGAACCCTGCGTGCGCTTTGATCGTCCTGATTCTAATGCAATTGAGATGACGCTACAATTGGCCACCCAGTCCACCCCACAACGGCGCAAACGCCCTGTTTTTGCCCAATTCTACCTAAGCAATGACTACTCTGTCATTGCTTTCACGGTCATTATTATCTTCTGTAGACGTCATTTATTATTTACACTAATGTGAGACAAGTTAAAAATTGCTTTTAATTGTTGTCATTAGTTTTTCGTTGTAATGGTTTTAATTATTACAAGTTATTTGTAAGGGAAATCTTTGCATTATGTAACATTTTAAGGATTTAGTGTTAACTGTGTCTTACTTCTTTTCACACTTGTATAATGTATGTTCTTTTTATTTACACTTCTTTCTACACTGAATTTATCATTAGTCTACAAAGATGGGGGTTATGATAAATAGCGACTAACGTAAGATATTACATTGCTGATGGTTAATCGGCTATCCTTCGTTTTCCCAAAATGAAAATCTATGCTCAACAATTCAGAAATCGACTTCAAATGTTTCATCTCAGAGGGAATTGCATTTTCAACAAGATTATGCAAATTTGACCTCTCGCATTTCTCATTCGCTGTCTGAATGGCTGCCGACACATTTTACACAAACTAACACAAAAGCATGTTACACAAGCGCAGGGGGAGGGCGAACATGCTTGTGACCAACAGGAAGGCCTCGCTTCAGGAATAGATTCAAACATTCAGAGTTGCAAGTCTCTTAAAGAAGCTTCCCGCACCGCAGCGTAGATATTTCCTTGTCGAGAGCACCGCAAACCACCGGCGTTCAAAATAGCCGCGGCCTCAAATGTAGCCACGGTGAACGGGACTGATGAGAAAACGACATACCACCCCGAGCCAAGAGTGCGTTACTATTGTCAAACGTATTATCACGCTCTAGGAAGCAGAAAGATTCATCAGCGGAGACATCAAACGTGACAAAAACGTGTTGCTCTTTTTTTTTTTCCCAACCAAGGGTCACTTGGGATCCACCAAACATCTTTAAATGTGTTTATTTAATTATTTTCTTTAATCACCTGTTACCAAATTAGCTACATGGTCAAGTTTGGCCATGGGGCGTTGTGTTGATGAACTATTTCAGGTTTCAAGTAAACCTCGGCGGCATCCTTTTTTAAGTCTGTCTGGTTTATTCTTAGACGCACTGCACATCCATGAAGTTTTAGGTTGCTGCATTGCATGTGTGACTTTTTGTGCACATGTGTAAAAAGGCTGTAATTGGGATGTTTATGTGTGTGTATGCAAGTGCACGTGATGGTGGGGGGACTGGGTGGCGGGCCGGTGGTCCCGCCCTGACTGGTAAATCCGTACAGGAAAAGCAGACCCCCTATTAGCGAGACCAAATCAGAGGAGGAGGAAAGTGAGTGAGCCATGGAAATAAAAAGAGAAAGGAGGTGTGGGGCTTAAAATAGCTGTGCTATGTTTGTGTGTGTCTTGAGTGGATGCTGCATCTCCACGCAATGAGGCCAGAGTCCAAACATGAGACTGTGAGGCACACATGCTGACCACTAGTCCACTATGCTGTCGCTCTTCTTTTTTGACCTCTAATTACAACAACCAAACTTGCACTGTGCCGTAATCTGCGGAGGCATCAAATGCAGACGTACTCTACAACAATAAACAAGCTGCCTTTTCCACGTGACCGCAGCCAGCCGCCTTCTGAGAAGTTGGTTACACTTTAAAATCAAAGAGCGGAGAGGGGGAGGAATGCATTTGTGGAGGGTTGTGTACAGTGAAACCTCAAAGATCAAGTACTCATGGAATTGGGAGAGGATTTCTTGCTAAAACACACCTCTAAAGCTATACACATCTTACAAGGTATACAGTGGTGCCTTAAGATACGAGTGACCCAACAGATGAATTTTTTTGAGCTGTAATGTGGGAGATTTTTGGGCTTCAAATTGCAAGAGCAAACTTGGAATAACCAGTGATGTATCATGGCCGTGAATCCCTGAGTCATTCATGCAATTTGAACACAAAACGGTGAAGCAACACATGTAGACAGACAATAATACTCAGTACAGCTTTTTTTCTAACACACAATCCTATGATTATACACAAACTTTAACTGGTTGACTGTACATTCCAGGTTGTTTGACACCACTAAGTAACCTTCATTCAGGATACTGGCACCTTAAAAGTTGACCTATATTTGACCTTACATTGTTTTGTGCAAACAGTTCAAGGTCCATAAACACATGGATGACAGTGTGGTGTCAATGAACTTGACTGCCCTGCAGAGTCCTGACCTCAACATCACCTTTGGGATGAATTAACGCGGAGACTTTCTTGTGCAACAATAGTGTGACCTTACAATTTTCCCTCATAGATTACATTTTTAATATAAGTTTTGAAATGTTGCCTTTACCAAAATCAGTTATGTGCAACTAGTCATGAATTAGTGTGCTCTTTTCCTCTAAGTGAATCCGAACCTTTTAAAAGGACTATAAAAAATATTAACAAGCTCTTGTTAATGAGTGTTCATTTCATTGCTTTCCAGTACCATTAATTTTCATTTGCGACGCACTTGACATATTTACCCTTACCTTTCCTCAGTTATTTTTTTTTACACACAAAAAAAACCTTGGAATACAGGTTGCTTTCATGGTGAGATTTTAGTCTTAAGAACGAATCGAATGCATACTAATTTTGCCTTTGGTTCAGTCCTTTTGACTGGGTGAGATTAAAAATGTTAAAATTTAACATGCTCAATAGTCCCACCTTGTGGAAGCAACAAAATAACAAAGAAATTCTTGCCAAGATAACATAGGGATGTGAAAAATCTTTATTAAATACAAAACACTCTTTTATAACAGTGCAGCGACGATAATACAAAATATTCAACAACAATGCGTTGCATTGAAACTGAAAATACCGTTTCTTGAAAAAACTTTTTGGAAAAAGGGTGAAATGCGCCAATAAAGCAACAACAAAGCCAAGAAATGTCAAACTTAAAACCATGTGCACTTGACAATTGAACATGCAGCAAGTATAAAGTCGGGCGCCCAATCCCTCTTTATACATTTTTTAAGAAAATAACAAATACGGAACACAAGTGCCACAAACAGTGTTAGAATAAAGTGTGCTTAATAAAAACGCTCACCAAACAATAAAACAATTTGTACTAAAGACATTTTTTCAACCTATTCTTAACAATGTGACAGGAACTTCATCAAAAAGAGCGATAAATAGTAAATAAATACTGTCACGTGTACTTGTGTAGTGTGGATTTAAACTAGAAACTGCAGTTAGGTTGGACAATGCCAATTCTACTGCACTAATGATGACGTGCAAGCCTATTTCTTTTACCGTTCTTTGGTTCAACGAAATACTGACCGATCAGAAACATAGCTTTTCATTAACTGCATCGTCTAAACAAGGACACTGCTTTATCGAAAAAAAAAAAAAAAAAAAAGTCTAAGATACATATAAGGATTAGTATCTAGTCTTAAGTTTTTGTTTTTTTTTCTACTGGTTGTATGAATCAAGGCAGCTTTGCAATTAAGGCACTAAATAGTTTTGGCTTGTTTTGCCATTTGGAGTTCTTACAAAAGACTTGGATTGGCCGGTGATGGCAAAAAGATTGAATCCAGTTTTAAGGAACTGCTGATGAGAAGTAAAACTAAATGTCATTCTGTTTTCCCCCCACAAAATATGAAGGCCACATTGAAAAGAAATGAGAGACAGTGCAAGTCGAGGAGAAATAAAACTATAACCGTACAAGAATAAAGTCATCACTTCACATCTGAGAATAAAGGTGTAATACATCTAATGTCACTTCAAGAGCATAAAATTGTAAAGAAAAAATATGTCTCTATGAGAATAAAGTCATAATTATAAGAGCCTAATTGTTGTAAAGAAGGGGGCTGTTTCACAAAATAGTCGCATTCATTTGACAAAATAAAAGTTGCAATATTATAAGGGGGAAAAGTCAATTTTATAAGAATACAATTGTTAACATTACAAAAACCTTTCGTTTTATGAGACTAAAATCAGCATCTATAAATGAGACTACAAACTAAACACGGCACTTGTTAATGTTTGGACACCATCACAAAAACGTGGGGTTTTTTTTCCCTTTTAAATGTTTTACTCCATTCCAAACTTTAATCCTGTAACTTGTCATTTTCCCATGTCATTTCTTTTCAAAGTGGCCTCATAGTCATTTGTCGCGTAATACAATCATTTGTTCTTTGCTGTGCAACCAATGGAAAACATGGGACCATGTGTGTGTGAGAGGTTTGCTTGTATCCCTTAAGGCACCAAGAAGTCAGCATGTGTCATCAAGTCACTGTTAGGCGATGTTGTTGCTCCCTTGTTTTGTGGTCAAAGTGCATCATGGCACATGCTTGACTGCTCATGTGTTTAAACCTGAGTGCTGGCACTGACCTTGACTGTGCTCAGTTTTTACCAGGGTATGTTGCATACTAGCCGAGAGATTCTGCTCTGCACAGTAACGTACAGTCCAGTTCCTCTGACGCTGTGTCCCGGTTTTCTGTATACTAGGAAGCGCGATTAAGGCAGCCACGGCTTCTTGTCATTTCCTTTGTGATCGGGAATGTGTTTGTAGCGACACCTGTCTCCAAAATAGCAACCTGTGGTTCTCCAGAAGTAACACTCATCTCCGTTCACGGGGCCTCGTCGCCGTGGTCTGTGATGAGAGGAAGTATAGGCATGATGAGGGGAAAAAAATTCTGCGCTACCTTGATTGTGACCTAATTTAAGATTGACGCTCAGACGAATATTTGTCTGAGGTTGAAAGAAAATTCTTAATTTCAAAAAAAAGCAGCATATAGTGAAAAATTCTTTAAAAAAAAGCCTAATGCATGCTTCAAGCTGTTTGCTACCACTCAGTTGATGTTGGTTTAAAAACTAAACATGAAATTAAGACAATTACACCTGCATCGGATAAAATAACTAGCTAACTAACACAACAGAAATTCCATAACCAGCCAATTGAAACCAGCATTTTTATACTCAGACCAAAAATAAAAAACCCGACTGACATAACTGTAGCAGACCTTCTGTTTCATCATTAACTCTTCAGGTAGCATGTCTGTCTAGCTGATACTGCCCTCTGCTGGTCAAGGTTTGCACACAAGGAGGAGCAACAAATTAAAGACTGAAATCCTGATGCACAAATTGTTTCATTATTTTATCCATTCTTTTCTCCATCAATCTCAAATGTCAGGGGACCAGTGTACAATGGCGTGCTTCTTACCCAGCACCAGCGGTCGCTTGCCGCCTGACACCGAGAGGAATAGGAGGAACTCGCTGCTGGCGACGGTCCGGATAGCGCACCACTACACGTGTGTTCTCAATAAAATGTCCCTAAGGGAGGGCAAATGTAAAAAGGACTTTGTTTTGCAACAGCAATGACGAAGTGAGTGTAAGCCGTTAGTACTCACGTTGAGTTTGTCCTTCGCACGGGCGGCGTCACTGGCATTCTTGAAATTAACAAAGGCGCAAAAGCTCTCGTGCAGCAAACGGATGCTTTCGATCTCGCCATACCTGCCATGTAAAGAACACAAGCGACTGGTCAAATACAGGATTTACCAACAAAATGCTCTAGTCAAAGTGGCTGTAAAAACTCTGGGCACGTGATTCCGTTTGAGCTATCACTGCATAAAGTAAACGCACTGATTGATTTCAAGGCAGTCATGCTCCAGCATTACCCCTAAATGTTGCCACTTGTTATCGAAGCATACAGTTTGATTAGTTTTACAACTTTGTGTTACACTTGTGTGGCAATTAACAATGTTTCAAGATAATAAGAGATAATCCTTTTGATACCCAAAGGATACATGCACTAAGTAACACAAAGATAAGAAACACTGCACTTGGAAAACAGTACTTTTAGCATGTTAGCCAAGTCAATGCTATGTAGGTACAACAAGGTGTCCTAGCGGGTCCACAACTAGTAGAATAAGCTAAATTATCTTTGCCATGTTCATAGCAGGGAGACAATCTACTAAGCAAATGATGAAGTGCTATTTAGGTCATATTGTTGACATTAAAGAGAACCAAATATTTTACGGTACACTTTAAAGACGTCGTTTAGTTGTTGTTCTGTCAGCTCCGCCATCACATTCCCCACCCACAGAGATGGGCAAGGCCTGATCGAAAAACAACAGAGAGAACATGAAATGAAAACAGAAATAAAAAAAAAAACATCTTGGGCTGTGTCAACCAATTATAATGAATACATAAATAAACATCACATTACCCATGTTGTACAACAGACTGATCTTGGTTAGGCGCTGTAAAATAAGGAAACAAAAGCTCGATTAAGGAATGGGGAGGGAGGGTAGACACACCCGAAATATTTCTTTGCTATAAGTCATGAGTGGCAACTGACCTCCAGCAACATCAAAATAAGTTGCCAAAACATCTTGCACCGTTGAGAATTTCTCTAGTAGCAACCCGCTGTCCGCTTCATCAAAACCATACTCCTGAAGCACAAAGCATGTTTGATGACAATTTCATCATTACAAAAAAAAAACCCATTTTGAAGGTATTCACCATCAATTGCAGCACTTTGCAATCATAGAGTTCATTGACAGCCTCTTCACAGTCTTTGTCCAGTTCTAGCACCTGCTCCATAGCCTTCTCCGCTTCTCTGTACCGCTAAGACACATTTGCACGCCGTCATCAAGCAATTATCCGCAAGTGAGAAGCTCAATGTCAAGTCAGGCCAGTGTGGCGCTAGTGTCCACCTGCATGGCCATGAGAGCGCTGCCCTTGCGGAAGTATCCTTTGGGCCACTCTGGAGCCAGCTGGATGGAGCGCTCTCCGTCTGCCAGGGCCAGGGGGTACTGCTCCAACCAATAGTAGCAGTAAGAACGGTTCCCATAGAACCTGCAGCAACAACAACATACATTTCCAGCATGTATGTCATTTCTGAGTAACTGACTAGTGAATGTTTCAAAGTAAGCCCTAAATAAGGAATGTGACGAGGTGACGCACCTGTAATCAGTTGGGTCACATTTGATGGCTTCTGTAAACATGCGGGCTGCATGTGAGTACTGCTCCTCTTGCACTAGCTTTATTCCTTTTTCTACAGCAAACAAATACGCTCGTCACTGGCTCAAGCTTCACGTTCATAGATTCAGCGCGTACCGCAATAGCCACGTTCATGTGGATATTGCCGAAAGCAAGGCACAATCTTCGAACATGGGCTTTGAATGTTATTTACCTGCAAGTGATGTGCTTCTCCGTGTCATGGCTTCAGTTAGCTTTGTCTGCAATGACAACGACATAATTTACATGCACTGCTATGAAAGCATACGTCAAGATAGGTACTGCACATGAGAAGAGGCAGAGAAGCTAAAATGGTGATTTTTGTCACCGTCATGTTGAAACTTTAATATTATTCATGTATTCGCATTGGAGCTAGGATTCCTGTAATGTTTTGATGTTATTCTCGTTATATGACTAGGGCTGCAACTATCTACTGACAAATCTCAGAACTGTGCTAACCACTCAAGAACTCTCATTCACTGAAATTGCTTTGCCCCTATCAAGAAAATCTCGTCAAATGCCCATCCCCAAAAACACATGTTCCGGCAGCTGCTTTTAAAAGGTGGTGCAAAGTCTATTTTTTACACGTCAGACTTTGCACCACCAAGACGAACAAACACACCAGTGCTACACGAACGTTATGAGACGCACACACCTCGTCCCGGCCAACGACTGGACAAGTACCTTCCTTCTGGCCTCGTTCTCTTTGTTCTCTTTGGACTTGCGGGCTTTAGGCTTGACGTGGCTAGCGGCGTTGGCAAAGAAGGCACTGCTCATGTCCCACTCGGGCTCCTGTGGACCATGTAAGACATGTTGATCAGTGACTGAGTGGGACTATTGGGCAGGGGAGAGGGTTAGGCAATTACAGGAAAAAAAACAGAGGGTAAAATTCGAATCATGATTCATTCATTTCAAAACTACTATTCAACAAGCAAAACTGAACTGTTCATTCCGTGAACAGACTTCAACACTGCATTCTTTTTGTCAAGCACAAAATTATAAATTGCCCAATATTGAAATCACAGTTAAATAACGTAAACAAGTCCCCACCTCTTCCGTCGATTTGGCCTTCCGACGCTCTTTGGAGGGAGTGGCAGCTTTGGAGGTAGTGGGCTTGTCTGAGGCAGCTGCTTTTACAACCTTTTTGTCATCCTTTTGCAGGTCTTTCTGGCCCTCCACGTTAGCTTCCGCTTCCGAATCAAAGTCTTCCAATTCCGACTCGCCGCCTTTTTTGTCTTCATCCTAACGAGGAGGACCACAAAATTATTATCCAACGTAGTACGGCTCAATCCCATGTAGAAACCACAATGATTACCTGTCTCTCTTTGTCGGTTTGCTTCAACTGCCCTGACTTCTTCCGTATTTGACGGCGCTGGAAAAAGATCAAAAGTTAATCCTGGGCTGTAAAAATGAATCAAATCACTCAATACCTTCTACTGTTAATTCAAAGAGAAAAAGGTTGAAGCAAAAGATTGCACACTTGAGGAAGTGCAACGTGTACAACAACTGCTTAAAAAGGATCAAAATGTGTGTTTACCTTTTTCTTGGCCCTGCGTCGCTCTGCTCTACGTCTGGCCTTCTCATCATCGCTCAGGTCCTCCTCGACATTTAATGCGCCCTGAACGCGAGCGCACGCACACACACAGTTAGAGTGGCACTATGAAGCTTTGACAGTGCCCAGTTGGCGTGCCCTTGTTTATTTACCTGTGATAAAGCCCTAGCATCATTTGGGCCAGGGACTGTGGCACCACGGTCCTTGTGTTCTTCCTGCTGCTGCGCAGGCGGACCTGTTGAGGAGCGTGGTTAATTATGCTACTGCACTTTGCAAAGTAGCAAAAGGCACTCAATTTGCTACTCACTAACATGAACATTTGAATTATGCTGGTTTTCTCATATATACACTACTTTTTGTTCAGAATGTTATGCAGTGATATGGCCAGAGACTTTCATCTATTTCACTCTTGATTGCACCAACAAATTATTGGAAAAGTGTCAACAATTAGTTTTTATTTGCTAAAGTGTGTGGCACACGCCTACCAAAGCAGGACTTTCCACATTTTTAGGTTTTTGGCTTTGGACTTCTTTCTCATCATGACAGGATCATTATCAAGCAGGATGACACTATAAAAAGAATCCACGCAAAGGTGTCTTCAGTTTTGGTAAATACATAAATAGGTTTGTGTGGATTCCATAGATAGCTCCCAATTAGCTAGCAACACGTGTTGAATTATATTTGTCTTTAACTGCTGTTTCCTTCTGTCTATTCATTCATCCATTATCTACCGCTGATTCATTACACCAACCCATACAGTCTTGAATATCACTTTGAAAAGACAGCAGTGCTTTGATACCTAAAAGGAGGATCTCACAGTCTTGGATTTGGACCTTTTGTACACATACTGCAAATGACAAGGAAATGAAGTCATGTCCAGATGTCCCTTTTACTCTCCACACAAAACTGAGTGTCCGTTCACGTTGCGAGCGAGCAAGAACATACTGCCCCTCACCCCTTTCATTGCTATTATCCTTTAGATCCAAGAAGCGTCATACTGCCTTCCACCCCTCCCTTAAGAGTACAAATCCCATGTTACATTCATCATCTTTATTGAATTTCCTGACAGGTTATGTTGCAGTAGAAACACAACTCATGTACTGCCCGATGTAAAGAGATTATGTAAAGTCAGGATTGATTTATGGTTCATATTGCAAGATTGCCTGGACACCTAGATGTCAGATAGAGATAATTGACTTCCTTGTTATAGTAAAGTTCAATGACATCTGATGACACATTTTGGAGATTGCAGGGATGAGATCATGGTTTTCAGTCCAAATAGCCAGGATGGGTGAAGCATTCAGAGAAAACGAAACTACTACCAGCGGTGTTTGACATTGAGAACCTGTTTCTCAGAAACAGCCCTGTGAAAATCCTGCGGATGATAGTGGAGGCACACAAAAGATGAGAAACCACACTGAGACGTGGGAGCGTCTGCGGTTAGGTTTCTATTTGTTCAAATCGGATGAAATAGTAATGGATGAAAACATGACTCATGAGACACTTCTAGGCTTTCAACAACACTCCGACACCGCCATGTTAAATGTGTCCTTTGTACGATTAGGTGGACTGATTGTTGTCCTTCTTTTATTTTAGAAAGTTTTAATCGTCTTAACCTGAAAACATTCACAAAGCCTAAAAACAATACCAGTGTTCCACTTTGATACTTTTGTATCTTTGTGACGGTATGTGGCAAGCATCCAAGGTGGTCGGACGTCAGCAACAAGAGTGTCTCTCTGTCTCCTGGTTTGAGAGTGTTTGGCTGAAAGAAAAGCTCATTCCACAAGATTGCACAACACAACAGGGCCACAACAAAAAGTCAGATTTGAGGTCCTTTCAATTGCTAATAAAGTGTCATTTAGCGCACATTTGACAAAAACGATGCATATTATATTTGCTGTATGTGGGAGAAACATAGCCCAGACACCTGATAGTAACTTTTTTTTTTTTTTTACAGCATCAATATGTGTTGTACATGTACTGTTTCGGGAACACTAAAAGTGATTTAAAGTAGGACGTACCAAATGTGTCCATGTCATAATGGCTTTCTATGACATTCCTTTTAGCCTGTAACAATGGTTGTAATATGGATTGGGATTGGTTCTTTAAAGGGTCATTTTTTACTTTTGGTGAAAACTTGGGAGTGAGGACTACGCAGTTTTAGATTTTTAACATTACATTAGACAGATGCAATGTTAAACTTCAGGAACTTGTACTAGTAAACCTCAAGCACCTCAAAATCTATTAGTAATTCTGTACACAAATGAGTCATAATTCGATCATCAATATTTTGTCGATTAATCGATGAATTCTGTCAATTAACCGTAGCGCCTCTGAAATGATCATGACATCAACTGGATATTCTTTGTATTATGCATTTCATTTCCCCACCCAATGACCATATTCTTTATCAATGTCCATCCCGATCACCAACACTAATATCCTTCCTTTTTTTTTTATGTCTGCTGCGCTCTGACAAGGATTTTGAGGCTTTGTTGTCATTCCTACGTGTCCTCCCTTCTCCTCTAACCCTCATCTGGTTTCACTATAAAGCCATTTATATATCTTCACTTGAGCGTTTCATTACAATCGAATGACACAAGCCATCTAAAAAAGTGCACAAGCCCACTTTTATGGTATGTACTGACTGAAGGTAGTTCGAGAAAAGGGTGTAACTGGCATTGTACCACACGCAGACTCATCTAAAAACACTTTTTATCTCCACAATCCGAACACGAAACGACGAGTTAAAAGTCCAGCTCATAGCAAACGCTGGCCAAACGATTCAAAAGGAGTGTTTACTTTTGTTCGACTTTAAAAAGTTGGGGCAAAGTGTTTCTTACCGCTGGTGAACCCCAACAGACGACATATGTCACGGGTGATTTTCATGAGCGCAACCATCCAGCTTGATCGTCCCCCGAAACAGCCCCGATGAATCGATGAGAAGACACTTGTTTAGGGACGGCGTGGACAGCACAACCGTGGCCTCCGATTTGTTGTCAGTGTCCGGTGAATGGAGGAGTGGGTCGGTCGAGTGGGAATCTCCCTGCGGCGGATGCGTTTCCAGCCGCTTCCTGACGAGTTAAAGCGTCGTCTTAAAGGCGCAGTACACCCCGCCCCCCGCCGTACGTCACATAGTTCGCATTCCATTGCACTGATGGAAGCCACGTTGCATTGTGATAAACTCACATTATGTAATACACAATATAAAAATAATATTGATCCCCACCAGATCCTGCAGATGGAGCACTTGGCTCTCTCTGTAAATGAATACATGATTGAGATTTAGCTCTGTGTCTCATATGTCTTTTTTCCATCTGTATTTTATAAGTGATAGTGATTTGGATCAGAAAAGTGAAAGGAGAATAAACATAAAATAAACCTTATGGGTTCGATGGTGTAATGGGCAGCACTCTGGACTTTGAGTTCAAGTCTTGGTGGACCCCTCAAAGTCCTCTGTAAATGTTGGAATTGGGAAAAGGCACAAAGTGAGATGTGGAAAGGTTTTGCTATGCAATGCAAAGCCTGTCTTAATGTACCCTGTGAACAAATTACTAGCTGAAAGTAATTGTCAACAAGCAAATGTATGCCCCACAGTTTGCATTTGATGAGGCAATTAATTAATGAGTGAAGTCAACCACTCAAGCGCCAGCTACCAACAAACCAGCTGCACTCATTGTACATTTACTTGCTTTTTTAAATAATGATGTATAGTAAAAGTATCAGTTATTATTGGAGTAATGAAAGACAAATTTCATTCTGAACTGTCAAAACTATGACAGATTTTTAATGTGTTGCTTAGCTGAAGATCAAGTGACCAATGACAACCAAGAGGAGCAGGATTATTATATTAGCAAAGGTTCCACCGAGATTTGAACTCGTGCTAACCATTACACGATGGAACCGACAGAAAGCTACATTGTGTAGGTCAGTGGTAATGACCTTATCGCTTATGTTTCCTTGCACAAGGGTGAGATCTTCTTCAATTCCTTTCGAGTTTATTTACTTGATTTCAGATTAAAAACCAACATGTTTGGCAATTATGAAGTATGTATAGATATTTAATGTCTTGCTTGGGTATCAACAAATACTCAGAAATTAGCTGACCAATGACAATCAAGAGCAGCAAGGTCACCATAATAGCTGAGGCTCCACCGAGAATTGAACTCAGATCACTAGATTCAAAGTCCAAAGTGCTAACCATTACACCATGGAACCGATAAAGTAGAAATTTGTATAGGTCAGTGTTAATGGCCTCATCGCTTATATTTCCTTGCACAAGGGCGAAATCTGCAATCCCTTTCGGGTTTATTTACTTGATTTCATATTAAAAAACAACATATTTGGCAATTATGAGAAAGCATGTATAGATTTTTAATATGTTGCTTGGGTATCAACAAATACTCAAAAATTAACTGACCAACGACAATCAAGAGCAGCACGATCACCATAATAGCAAAGGTTCCACCGAGATTTGAACTCGGATCGCTGGATTCAGAGTCCAGAGTGCTAACCATTACACCATGGAACCGATAGGGCAATAACTTGTGAAGGTCAGTGTTAATGACCTTATCGCTCATATTTGCATTAGGGCGAGATCTGCTTCACTTCCTTTCGGGTTTATTTACTTGATTTCACATTAAAAAAACAACATATATGGCAATTATGTACAGATTTCTAATGTGTTTCTTGGGTATCAACAAATACTCCAAAGTCAAGTGACCAAAGCCAACCAAGAGCAGCACGGTCACCATTCTAGCTGAGGTTCCACCGAGATTTGAACTCGGATCACTGGATTCAAAGTCCAGAGTGCTAACCATTACACCATGGAACCGATAGGGCAAAAACTTGTATATTTCCTTACACAAGGGCGAGATCTGCTTCACTTCCTTTCGGGTTTATTTACTTGATTTCACATTAAAAAAACAACATATATGGCAATTATGTACAGATTTTTAATGTGTTTCTTGGGTATCAACAAATACTCCAAAGTCAAGTGACCAAAGCCAACCAAGAGCAGCACGGTCACCATTCTAGCTGAGGTTCCACCGAGATTTGAACTCGGATCACTGGATTCAAAGTCCAGAGTGCTAACCATTACACCATGGAACCAATAGGGCAACACCTTGTATATTTCCTTACACAAGGGCGAGATTTGCTTCACTTCCTTTCGGGTTTATTTACTTGATTTCACATTAAAAAACAACATATTTGGCAATTATGAGAAAGTATGTATAGATTTTTAATGTGTTGCTTGGGTATGAACAAATACTCAAAAATTAACTGACCAATAGCAATAAAGAGCAGCAGGATCACCATCTTAGAAATAAGGTCCCACTGAGATTTGAACTCAGATCGCTGGATTCAGAGTCCAGAGTGCTAACGATTACACCATGGAACCGAGAAATACAATCTTGTAGACGTCAGTGTTAATGACATTATCGCTTATATTTCCTTGCAAAAGGGCGAGATCTGCTTCACTTCCTTTCGGGTTTATTTACTTGATATCACATTTTTAAAAAAAGATATGTATATAGCAATTATGAGAAGGTCAGTATAGATTTTTAATGTGTTGCTTGGGTATCAACAAATACTCCAAAGTCAAGTGACCAAAGACAACATGGTCACCATAATAACTGAGGCTCCACCGAGATTTGAACTCGGATCACTGGATTCAAAGTCCAGAGTGCTAACCATTACACCATGGAACCGACAAATAAGTGCATTGTCTAGGTCAGTGTTACTGACCTTATCGCTTATATTTCCTCGCACAAGGGCGAGTTCTGCTTCAATTCCATTCGGGTTTATTTATTTGATTTCACATTAAAATATTCAACATATTTGGCAATTATGAGAAAGTATGCATAGATTTTTAATGTGTTGCTTGCGTATCAACAAATACTCCAAACTAAAGTGACCAAAGACAACCAAGGTCGAGGTTCCACTGAGATTTGAACTCAGATCACTGGATTCAAAGTCCAGAGTGCTAACCATTACACCATGGAACCGATAGAAAGACAATTTGTATAGGTCAGTGTTAATGACCGTATCGGTTATACGTATTTCCTTGCACAAGGGCGAGATCTGCTTCACTTCCTTTCGGGTTTATTTACTTGATTTCCCATTAAAAAAAAACATATTTGGCAATTATGAGAAAGTATGCATAGAATCTTAATGTATTGCTTGCGTATCAGCAAATACTCAAAAGTCAAGTGACCAAAGACAACCAAGGTCACCATAATAGCTGAGGCTCCACCGAGATTTGAACTCGGATCACTGGATTCAAAGTCCAGAGTGCTAACCATTACACCATGGAACCGATGAATAAGAACATTCTCTGACGTCAGGCACCTAAAATAATTTGTTTGACATAAAAACCAGTGAAGTGATTAAAAAGGAAAAACAAGATGAACTTAGTCCAACAAATACATTGTATAGGTCAGTGTTAATGACCTTATAGCTTATATTTCCTTGCACGAGGGTGAGATTTGCTTCAATTCCATTCGGGTTTATTTACTTGATTTCACATTAAAAAACAACATATTTGGCAATTATAGCAAAGTATGTTGTACCAGTTTCCCGTTTACAGTACAGTATCAAGGATGCATTACATATATAAATTCACACATTTTAAAAAGCCAAATATGTGTGTCGTAACATTGCACTGTTTTACTTGGAATCATCTCACAAGTGAGCCTTTAGCATTAATATGCAATTAATATTGCAGTGGACCCAAGTTTGCCTGCTGATTCGCCTATTCACAGATTTTTATAATTGCATGCAATTAAAATGGCCATCAATAAAGTGTGCATGGCTTCACATCTGATCAGATAGAAATGTCGAGTGTTTTTACTGCACACTGTGATATTTTATCAGTCAGCGGCGTTTCAGGTCAGCCATGGCGGTCAGTGCAGCATTCCATCCAGGAGATCCCATGACACCTCCCCCTGAAAAAAAGTAATACTTGGTTTATAATTTTGGATATGACAGCAGTTACAGGATTGGAGTGTTCTAAGCAAACCTGGATGACTGCCACTGCCACAAAGATACAGGCCTTTAATTGGCGTACGGTAGTCTGAGAGTGAGGGCAATGGTCGCGCGAGGTACAGCTGGTCCAGCGACATTGATCCATGAAAGATATTCTGTTCAGCAGATTTGAAATTTGGTTTGCTTTGGCATGGAAATCAGTACAGTAATGTGAGGAGTACAGAAAATTTGTAACTACGCCAAGTCAACGCAAACACTCGTCGCTTACATGCAGAGTCAAATGACATTTAACTAGAGGGGCGTGTTTGAACAGTTGCTAGTGTCAAACAAGTGTTTACCCCTCCGGTGAGCCCAAAAATACGCTCCAGGTCAGGGGGAGTTAGGATGTCCCTGCCCACCACCGACTGTCTGAATCCAGGGGCATATTTCTCCACCCAGTCAAAAACTACATGAAGAAAACAGATGTATTTTGAACAAGTTAGTAAGGTTAAACTAAAACAGATTCCAGTTTAAAAATAATCTTATTGTTCAAGCATGTAGTGTGCTTCGCCCCAAAAAAATATTAAATCCCAAAAAACATTTCAAATAAAATTTGACTCCATTTTTAATTTCTTTGCCTTTACCGTTATCTGCATAGGCCTCCTTGTCCTGCTCAGTCCACTCTCTTCCCTCAATGTGGAAGGGGGTGAACTGTGTGAACAGTGAAACAACATGGCTGCCAGAGGGCGCCAAAGTTGGGTCCAACACAGACGGGATGGTCATTTCAATCATAGGCCTGAAGGACAAGATACAAAATAAATTTGATTGTTTGGCAGCTCCTGTCAAGTCGTCAAATGGTTTGCGTCGTTGCTAATTGCAGTTTGCCTCGTCGAGGGGCGTCCATTCATAACGTCCATATAGGCCGCCTCCAGGATGTCCACACTCTCACAGTTGATGTGAATGGAGCACTGATGATGAGGTCCTGGTTTGTTGTCTGGTGTGGGAGCTGCCCGAAAGTTTGGCAGCTTGTCCACTGCCACTATCAATAACAAAGGAAGGGGAGGCACTTAAAACTGTGTGCAGACAGCATATCCTTGATATTTCTGTTTTGATAGTAATTTAATAATGGATTAGACAGTTGCATAAGAAAGCCCAAATATTTACCATTAATCTTGGTGACAGGTGAGGTGTAATCGATTTGATCGACAGCTTTTAAAAATTCTGATGAAAGGGCACCCTATGAAAAAAACAGGAAGTAGTCAAAAATATACGTGCAGTCATCAATATTGCTGATGTTATTTTTCTATAATTATTTTTACCTGCGGTGTGAGGTTCTTGAATGTGACATGAGGGGTGGCATTTGAAAGAACTATTCTACTATGAATCTCTGTGCCATCCTTCAGCACAACTCCCCTGGCAGCACCATCTGAGTCAACAACAATATTTTCTACATCCTGCAAGTCACATATTAAGCAAAAACCACAGTTGGGGAAAAAATATGATGCAGTCGTGACACGTTTGCAGGATTGGCAGATGCCTTTCTATCATGAAACGTTACCTTTTCGGTGAAAATGTCTGCGCCGTAAGATCGGGCGGCGTTGGCTAAAGCCTTCGACACACCTCCCATTCCGCCTTCCACATAACCCCAGGCACCTTTTCCTTTTTCTAACTCTCCCATCACGTGATGCAAGAGAACGTATCTACAACGTGTACATGTGAAATTCCAGTCAGAGTAGCTTGAATGGATCTTAACAAGGAAGGAAACCAAAACAAGAGCAAATATGGCCTGCCTTAATCTATTGCATTCATTATTTTCATATCTTTTAATAGAACGTGGGCATCTAACGTGATGCTTGTCAACCTCTATTTTCATTTCCATAACAAATTGTCTCACCCGCTGCCAGGATTGCAGGGACTGGTCGTGGCTCCAATCACACCGTCTGTAGCCAAGGTTGCTTTCAGTGGCTCTGACTCGAACCAACGATTCAAGATCTGACGAGAAAAAGCACGAGTGGTGTTGCTTAGAAACAGAAGTAAATATTCAGTTAAATAAATAACGACAAACCTTCATGATTGGCGCTGTTATGATTTCGTAAAACTCTGGAATGTTCCGGCCTAATTTCAATCCTACAATGAAGTTGAAAAAAAAAAAAAAAACACAGCCAATGGTACCACTTTGTGACATTCATTTTTAAACGGATTTCCAAATCATGTTACCGCATTTGACAACAGGCTTCAGTGTTTTGGCAGCGGCCAGCCTCCTCTTGAATGAGCCAGTTGTAACCCCTGGAATGTCAACAGGAGGGGCATCCAGGAGTGGGTGGATAGCGCCTGCTAGCTTCTCAAGGTGCAAAATAAATTCTGAAAAAGCCTGGTTGCAGAGACAGTTCGAGCTAATCCATATGCAGCAGAGAGTATCAATAAAAAACAAGCACGTATTAGTTAATCACCTTTGCATCTTTCTGGGAAAATTTGCCGATCTCCTTCTGATTCTCGGCGAGGTCCGAGCCTAGTGTGAGTGACCTTGGTGGCCTGCCCATTACCCCCTCCTCCAACATTGGAGTAAAAGCATGGGGATCCCTCATATACACCTTCAGCCCATGTTTCTGAGAACACAGGAAATACCAGGTGGTTCAAAAGGATGTTGCGTGATTTTTTAAGCTTGCATTGTATACCTTCAGCTCCAAGTCCGCGTGAATGTGCGGCCGTAATAAGCTGAGCAAATAGGAACATCTGGAGAATTGGAAACCTGCAAGCACAAAAGTGTAAAGAGTGGTAAAGACCACAATTTTCCAAAATTCAAAATTCAGAGGTATGTTCCATTTAAGTATCAGTCCAGAGGATGGCGACGTCTTACCGGGGAAGAGCTCCTCTGTCACCGCTGCACCTCCAAGCACATGTCTGCGCTCTAGCACTGCTGTCTGCAAACCTCCCTTCTGAAGGTAGGCAGCCTTGTGTATGCACACACAAACACACAAAAACAGTATTTTGATGTGGAAAAACAAGAGCCACAATACCATAGTAGTATAGCATATAACAGGGACTCACTGCCACTAGTCCATTGTGTCCTGCAATGACATTAAAGGCAGGGAAGTAGGGGAGTTATTTTACAGAAGAATAAAGTTACAGATAATAAATCATGAATGTAGAAAATGAAGCAGTACAAGTTGTTTTCCAATCCAGTTAAATTAAGTTCCAAGTTAAAGTTAAAGCTGTGAGTCATATATGGTCACACGTTAACCAGAGCGCTTATTCTCCACAGAGCAAACATTACAAAATGACTTGGCATGCATTGCAGTTGTGGTGAAGTTAAATGAAACGAAATATTTGCGAAGCACAACTATTTTTTTTTCTTTTCATCTTTTTTTTTTTTTTTTGTGCAACAGAAATTCGTCGGTCCTCACCTCCACCGATGACCAGTGCGTCATAGTGTGATCTAAAAGCGGCGTGTGTGTAGGCTCTTGCCACAGAGCCCAAAACGGTCGTGACGCTCCGTGCACGATGAGTCCACATTACAGCAGCAGCCATTGAGTGTAAAGTTCACACTGTAAACAATCCTACTTCAGGCCTCCCGGTTCGCCCACGGAAAAAGAAAAAAAAAAAGATTCAAAAATCATTATTTTATCATCTATACAAATAATTTAGTTTCGTTCCGTTAATAGTTTCATTTTAAGCATTAGACTAGACCACCATGCATAAATCAATGCTGAACATTACAAAATATTAATTTTAAAATATTTTCTTATGTCTATTGTCATTATTCATTTTGACCACCTGAGGACGCAGTTGTTCCATACATGAGGTCAAAACTAGCCACGTCATCAAAACAAGAAAGATGAATTATTTTGAACCACTTTACATGAAACAGTTGCTGAAATATGCTCAACTAGGGATTGTGGCCTTCTCCCACACCTTATATAAATATATACATTTAGTATGCTGTCACAATGTATGCAATTGTTATGTAGGTATAGTAAGATACATTACTTTTAAGTAAAATGGCAGAAAAGAGAATATGGACACACAACTGTGGAGCTCTCTTTAGTGTGATAGAGGGTCTATCTAAGACACCTTGTACCGTAATACATGATTTAATACTAAAGGAACTTAATGGCAACATTGAAATCCATCTGAGTGACAAGTGCTTTCGTGCTGCTGTTTTGGTTAGCAACAGAGTTCACAGTGTTGCCACTGTGATTTGAGCAAATAGTATCTCACTCAGTGATTAATTGTGTAATGGTGTTTCTTAAAGAAAATATACAAATGATGTAAGCATTAATACTATTATTTGGAGTATTTTAAATAATGCTGTAATATTTTGTACTTTCGCATACTGAATAAGAAGTTTTTGATTTCTAACTTGACTGGTGTTGTTTATTATCCATAGAGTACTTGACCTGGTTAATTGTCATGAGAGCATTGAGATGGGCTCTTCAGACATTATTGCTGCAGAAGATATTGGCCTGCTTGAAAAGCCATACATTATCATCATCATTGCCATTATCAGTCCACAGGGAGAAGATTGCTAGGGTGTGAGGAAGGGATAGTTTTACAAAAACAACAGGACATAATCATGTCATCTTTTCCTCATAATGGGGAATTCTGGATTGTGTTTTGCTTACATTGTGTAAAATAAGTCTTCTTGGTTGCATAGATGGTGCACTCTGTTGGATGAGGGAGTAAAATGAGGTGTTGGGGGTGTTCTAGGATTTCCCTCCTGGGCCGCCACCCTTCTCCCTTGCTGAATTAGAGGAGGAAAGAGAAATGATCCTGACAGGCTGAACGCTCCACTTTTCCTTTAAGGAACGTCTGCGGACGACACCCAATGGCTGTAACGAGATCACAAGCAGGCGATTTTGTTCATGTAAGCAGAATTTAACACTTTGTTCCCCTTTGTCGGCAGAAATTCAACACTCCAGCTTGCCAAGGCTCTTTCAGGCATTAAAGGAGAAAATTAAATTAGGGTATTATTACGGCACCACAACAAAACACCAACGCGTCATTTGCTTGGAGGGGAAGAATAACTTTCTTTCCCTCCAGACTGAGAAACTGATGGGCCTTGAAGTATTCTTTAATTGTATCATAGAGTTATATTAAGCTGTTTTACTGAAAATAAATCAGACTTCAGAATGAAACTGTCAGAGAACGTTTAATGGAATGTTTTGGAGGACAATTTTATAAAGGTCATTTTTACAATTTAAAGAACTGTTGTTACTTTTGTAAGACTTTGCTAGCATGTGCTGAATCTGCAACAGACAGACAGACATTTTCCAGGTGACTAGTTTAGATGATATTGATAATGTGGCTCAATAAGGTGTCCAAAACAATGCAATGACGTGGCATGCTGTACACCAAAATGATGCTTTATTAACATTTCATTTAAAATTTTCCATCATACCAACATTGCAAAACAGCATGAAAATTGGATGCACACATGACTGGAAATGTAACGCCTAACTTTCTGTTTCTGTTCATCTGAAGGCGACTCATTACTTAACGTGGAGCGGCCTGCAGTCACCATTTTGAATGACAGGTCTGTCCGCCTATAGCGGGCGGAGGACATGCCTCTCGGAGCCAATCATCGTCGTCGCTTGGGCCTTGGCGTATTTCCGTCATTCCTCGGCCTTGCTTGACTGCGGCTGGGAAGTAACGACACGAGTGGGAATGTGGCCGGGCAAGTAGCTGCCAAACCCACCTAAGGGAATGCAAAGTTTTGGTGCCGAATTGTACACTTTAAGACATTTGTGCGTGGCTGACCAGCCCCCTTCCTCCAGTCGTTCGGTTTCTCATGGAAGCGGATGGATTTGTAAGGAAGCGTCGGATGACAGCGGAGTCTGCAGGCAACGATCCCGGGGTTGCTGGCGCATCAGCCGGGGCAGAAGTTCGATGGCTGGGGGGCAGGTTCCTGGGAGTTTCGGAAAGTATCGTGGGTAGCCTTTCACCGAGGATCGGAGGCGAGACCGAACTACAGACTGCTGATTTGACCCGTAACGCTCAGGATCAAACAGATGACTCTGAACCGGACTACGAGGGCTTGCCACAGGGAGCCTCCACGAGCACGCACATGTTGGCCGGAGCCGTGGCCGGGATTATGGAGCACTGCCTCATGTTCCCCATCGATTGTGTTAAGGTAGCCTAGCTCGGTGGCGGATAATTGCCCACACGATTCAACCTATTTCTGTGCCATGCATTCTGGTTAAATTCCCTTGCTGTTAGCATAGCTCATTAGCCTCCCATGCTAACCCAAACACGCGTCAGAGCTTAGCACAAGGTCAGCGGTTAGCTTCTCCTAGGTAACGCGTTAGCATGCTAATTTAACCATTCAACTAACATTAAGTGGTTAACGTATCATTTATAGTAGCCCGGTGTTGAACCGAGTCTCTCATTCGGCGACTTGTTTGTCGCTAAATCTGGTAAAAAGATTATTTAAAAAAAAAAAAACGATTAGCTTGTTTCGTAACTAATGTTAACAGGTGTATTTGGAGGGTAAACTGAAAAAGTTGCTAACTTGAGTCAACAGTTGGCATCTCAGCCAAGCTCAAACTACTGATCTATCAGTAATCAATCAATCAGTCAATCAATCAATCTTATTTGCAAACCCCAGGCCCAAGGAATAAACAAACATGACATAATGCAAAGAAACAACAACATAAAAATAGACATTCACAAGTAAAATATATTCCATGTCGTTCCAAAGTTCTAGGCATTTTTTTTCCCAGAAGACCCCAATCTTTAGCATACGAGTCTTACAAAATCAGATGACAAGAGGCACGTGTCTCCTGTTTGTTGTAAAATAGGATTGTGTCCAGACCTTTTGACCACAGGGTCAGTCAGTTGAAGAGATGACACAGATTCACCTTCGGACATCCAGCTGTCTGTGTCACACTGAAAAGCTCACATGCCCACCCTTCCCATCCATGTCTTAAACACCTGTAGTCTTCTCACACAGCCTGCATGGACTGAGTCGAGGCTCCTGTCTACTGTTGTCCTTTTTTGTAAACAGCCAATGGAGCTCAGTAGGAAGTCCTCGATACATATCTATTTTCTTCAATGCTAAATTATTCTTGATTGAATTATTTTGACAAATCGTGGCATTCGAGCAGTATCATTACTTATTGATAATACAGTTAAGGGTGGTTGCTGACCCCTGACATTCGTACACAAACTAGGTTTGCTCGTCGTTGGGCTCTGCTGTAAACCGAGAACGTTGTGTACACGTCGGGCTTGGCTAATGTGTGCGGCATTGCCTAGCTAGTTCTCTGTTAGCCCTTCATTCTTGCTAGCACAGGGTCTCATGGGGCCCTGTTTATTCATTGCACAAGCGTTCCAGCATGTGTACACAGAATGGAGTTCAGTTGTAAATTTGTCAACCGGAACGCTGGTGTTGGAGGATTATCTCACCGTTTGTGCAACTCTTTACTTGACACGCGAGAGCAACATGATTGACTCGGTCTTCAGATTAATTTATCGCTGTTTACGGTTGCGGACACAAAGAAAGTTGTGATCTCGTGTCAGTGCGAACACAGGCAGGATATACAGCCGTGTCCTCGTGACCTTGGAGCTTACAGCGTCGTGCTTCCTTCTATTCAATAATAGGTCTACACCGACACGCTCTGCACACCCAATTCCAGCCATTATTTGCTCACAGGGCTCTTTCATTGCTGTGTCATTGTTGATTTTGCCTCCATTTTGATTACTCCTCAGACAAGAATGCAGAGCCTCCAGCCCGACCCGGCCGCCCGCTACCGGAACGTGATGGATGCCCTCCGCCGTATCGTGGCCACGGAGGGAGCGTGGCGGCCAATGAGAGGCCTGAACGTGACCGCCATAGGAGCGGGGCCTGCCCATGCCCTGTACTTTGCCAGCTATGAGAAACTCAAAAAGACTCTGAGTGATGTGATCCACCCCGGGGCTAACAGCCATTTGGCTAATGGTACCATAAAATTTACAGATTACACAAATAGGCTGTGCTGTATGGTGACACAAAACCATACTGTTGTATATCCACGCCGTTTACAATCTAGGCCCAGTAGTACATGCTATAACATTCTGGCATCTGATGGATGGACCGTTTCCATTCAGTGTAGTTCTGCAGCTAAATTCCAGTTAGATATTACTCAATTCCCGTGTGTGGAAACCCTGATACTGAATGCCATTGTCCCCTTTTCCATGTTTTCCCTACCCTCTCTCTTACTTCTTTCCAGAGTATTAGGAGGCTGGGTAAGTCCTCTTTCTCCCAACCAAATAACTTGGTTGTCCTTCTTTGGGGGGCTTCCATAAAAGTAATGAACAATGTTGTCCACTAGATGTCTCACAAGATTGGACGACTCGCTGAGTTATGCAAAACCATGCCATGTTTTTCGTCATTTAGCAAAGTCTTCCTTTTGATATTTTCCTACTGCACCCCCGCAGTCAGTAGGTCATGTGAATGCTTCCACTTACCTGAGATCATTTTAATGTCTGAGTCATGTTAATTGCAGGAGCAGCCGGATGTGTGGCCACTCTGCTTCACGATGCAGCCATGAATCCATCAGAAGGTACAAGCCCTGTTTTGTTTGGTTTTGGAGATCTTTATTACTATGTACATGCATAAGTTAAGTATTGTGGTATCTCCTATTACTGCAGATTCATTTATACAATATTCATTCATTTCTCTTTTTCTTATTTTCTGTCTCCAACTACCTAATACAACCGCTTGGACATTTTTGTGGTCATGTCGTGGGCCTCCCAAGTTGTGAAGCAGCGCATGCAGATGTACAACTCCCCTTACCGCGGCGCGTTGGACTGCATACGCGCCGTGTGGCAGAAGGAAGGCCCGGGGGCGTTCTACCGCAGCTACACCACCCAGCTGACTATGAACGTGCCCTTCCAAGCGCTCCACTTCATGACTTATGAATACCTGCAGGAGCTGCTCAACCCCCACAGACAATACAACCCCTCGTCCCACATGCTGTCCGGTGCCCTGGCCGGGGCCCTAGCTGCTGCCGCCACCACGCCACTGGACGTGTGCAAGACCCTCCTCAACACCCAAGAGTCGCTTGCCCTCAGCTCCCTGTCGACCACCCAAGGAGCCCACAGACATATCACAGGCCTGGCCCACGCCTTCCGGACGGTATATAGGCTGGGCGGCCTGCGGGGCTACTTCAAGGGAGTGCAAGCGCGAATCATCTACCAGATGCCCTCCACAGCCATCAGCTGGTCCGTATACGAGTTCTTCAAGTATGGACTCACCAAGCACCAGCACGACAAGAGGCGAGCGCAGCAGATGGAGGCGGAGATGTAAACACCGCTGGGGGAAGCCAGCTTATAACGCACAGCGTATGAAATCGCATCATGACCCATCTCCACTGTCCCATTAGCCAGAAAGGCATTTCCTGAAAGAGTTTTTAAAATGCCGTTTGCTGAATACGCACAATTTGATTTATGTTGCTAAGCGAAAGAATTGTCACACAGTATTAACGTTCTTCAACTGGCGCCCACAGATTGTCACCAGAAGAGGGCAGTAGTGTTGTTTTCCTAACGTTTGTTATGGATACCCCCCCCCCCCCCACACACACACACAGCCAATACTTCATGATTGCAGTTCAAAAGCTTTTCATTCACAAAGACTTATAATTGATTTTCTTTAATTAATGTTTAAATGTGTGGTGGAAACTTGAAGCCCACAGTAATTTATATAATAACACCCAAATCTGCATTTAAATATTTTGAGATTGCGTTTTTGTATTTGGCCCCTTTTTATTGTCCACATCTAGACTTTGGGCAAATCGAAAGTTTAGATTTATTTTAATTTCAGTTTTTCAATGCTTAAAAATATGATCCATAATTTGTTTTGTGGCACTTACATGGACAACCCCATGTGCTGCTCAGCTATTCACCATTATTGCCTTGTCTGCAGATGGCTTTTCTGAATCTTATCTTAGTTTCTCTCATTGCTACTACTGTGTTATCGTCATGTCCTTTGAAGGCACCGGTTGCATAGAACAAAACAGGCCGCGCCCCCAAAATTCAACATTCATCTCAATAAGCTATTTCGCAAAATGTTGCTAACGCACCCATGTTGAGTAAATGGAAACTGTTTGACTGATTCTGAATTGCACTCTTCATTAAATAATAAATTATGAGCAGGGGACAGTGCTCATAAATCATCCAAAATCCATACGTTTCTATTTTTATTGTTTGCATACATTAGTTCTTGTCAAGTATGCGTCAACTCAATACCAATGGGACATTTAACAATTCCAGTACAGAATGTCAAACTGAGATGTCCTTTTAGTGTGAAACAGGTGCAGTCTTCATGAGTGCAGGTGCTGCTTTCAACTTTGACCTAAAGCCTCGGTGGGGTGTCCTGAGCGAGACGGCTGTTTTATACCTCAAGACAACATTGTAGTTGGTGCAGAGGGTATGTAAATAATCCATATATACGCAACACAAACAGTTAAATAACATTTTGACAAAGGATTTTTCAATTAGGTTAAAGCAGGTATCCAAATTTCCAATGCGTCCCATCCAAGTGTACTTAATGTAATAGAAGGCGATTTAGTCCTCTCTTTGAAACACACACATACCCGTGTACAGTATGAAAAGACCCTGGTGCTGACAGAGGGATGGCAGATGGACACACACGTTCTCCCTTGTGTACTGATAGAAGCCTGTTTTGGAAACTCAAGCCTCCGCTCAAAATCCCTTGGAGCCAGCACCTGTGGATGTGGTCCCATTTTCACACAAGCTAAGGCAATTTCAGAATATGAAGCTCTTCCTCTTTGTTAGTTCTCCCTGGACTTTACTGTCAACAAAAGTTACATGCAAAGTTTTTCATCAACAGAAAAAAACTGTAATATTGACCTTCGTGTGTGTGAAATCTTGGGAGTGTGTGTAACATTGCACCATTGTTATGGATGAATACAGGTGTCCACCACTTTCTCTCCCACTCACACCCATACTTCTTTTTTCTTTGAAAATGCATGCGAGGTCATTAAATCGTCATTGGAACACTTCAGACTGGAACTTAAGATCCAGCACACAGCTCCTGTGCACTTCCATGCTCATGTGCGAAGTGCAGTGTGTGTGTGTTCTAAAGCAACACAGGTGCAGTCAGGGACACTGAAGAGGAAACAGACCTCCTTGCCCTTTAGAACTTGATCTTGAAAAGGAAGCTGTCACATTAGCTCAGCCGCTGTGCCTTCCAGCTCTTGTCTGCTGTGATGACACCTTTGCACCCTTACTAACCCTCACAATTTTTTAGGTTTGTTAAAAAAAAAAAAAAAAAAGGAGGTGCTGACTCCCTGATTTACCCTTGGTCTCCTCCTTTCAGGATGTTCACCTGTTTTTTTTTCTAAAAACTGTGATTTTTCTTCATGGCAGAGGGAAGAGAGAGTTTTGATTCTATTGCTTCAAATTGTGTGGAAAGGAGTAAACTGTTGAAGAAATAAGAGAGGCCACATAGGGATGGTGTGCTTGGCTTTTGATGGATGTGGCGTCCCCATAGGGGAGCTGATATAGTTTAGTATAGAGCTCTCGAGGTTTCACTGTAAATGTTTACATTCCCTAGTGTACTGATGTTATCTGCTAAATGTTTCTGGAACAAGCCTAAAAATCTTACTGGGTGAGACTTTGCACACAGAAGAATAGATCACACCAGCTGACATTTTCCCCCAAAATATGCAAGTCAAAACATTTTGTATTTTTAATGGTTTTGGTTCCCATTAATCAATTTAGTTAACATGTAAATTGTCACATACTAGCATGTTAAATACGTTGACTTGACACTTTCCACACTGAGCCACCATCTACAGGTATGAAGATATATAGAGTTGTCTTTGGTGACCAGAAAACAGCGTCCTCGTGAGGTAGCTAAGGATACACTCAGCCAGAAGGTATTCTGTTTGAGTTTACATTTGTGGAATATGAATTCAGCAGCAAAATCCAAATCAAAGCTGTTTTCTGAGTTTGGTCATGTGACATTTGTAAACTGAGCCGTGATTGAATGTTACCTGAGCCCTGAGCAACTGCAATATTATTTTCAGTCGACAGCAAAATGGCTGATCCCTAATAATTAATTGATAATTGTTACTCAAACACGATATTAATAACAATTCAATGTTATACCCGTGGGGGCGCTTATAGATCATACTATTGTAAGAACATTTTTAAGGTGACTTTCCCTTTAAATATTTGTATCTAATACAAGATCATGATTTTGTTCATTCTACACGATTATGGATACATTATTTTGTTATAATTCGCAATATAAAAAATCAAAATTGATAAATGGTCAACACCTTGTGGATATTCCAATTTAATATAAACAAACGTGTTTTTTTCTCTTGTTGAGTCAATATTTAAATATATATCATTCCAATCTACAGTATGCTGACCTAATTGTAGTTATGAAATATAAGTGTGTGTATACCGTGGCCCAAAGACCCTATTGTATCAATTTTGCACAGCATGAAACAAAAGTTGCATTTCCCCCTTCTTTTAAATATATGACATTTTTGTGCAGAGCTATATACGGCCCTGGGCAGGACTTAATAAAATGACCTCAGATAGGTAAAAGGTCCCCCAGCCCAAACGAGTTGCTCCTGTGCGTGTGTGTATTTGGAGTGGTTACCATGGGAGCCTTTTGTCCGTGGGACGCCACCTCACTCAGATGAGCTTTGCTATCTTTGGAGGCATGCAGATAGCGATCGCTGCACTCTTGCCGTCGTCCGGCCTGCGTCCTCAGGCACCGCCGTCCTGTCGCCAGCTCTATTTACACTATAGCACCGCCGTGCACCGCGGACGCAGCGACCAGGGGGAAGTGAGTGTCCATCATGGAGACAAACGCTCTGTTTATGTTGTCATTCGCCTCCATTAGTGACAGCCAGCAAGGAGGAGAACCACTAATGCATTCTAATTATCACATGAGCGCGTGCATGGGCGTCCCAATCAACTCTTGGAGGAGTATATGAGTCAATACACAGAACCATGTTTCATCATCATTTTTAAATTTCTATTTCTTTTTTTTAAGTGCATCTTGTGAGGTTGTCTGGTTAATGTCCATCTGCGAATCCTGACCGGAAGTACATTCTCCAAGTTTCTGGTTCTCGTCTCAGCAAATACTCCTTGTAACGTTCTCACAGGAAAGACACTAATACTATTTAAAGATTAGTGTCACTTTTTTAAAAAATAGCTCGGGGCATTTTTTTTAAGTTCACGCTTGACTGTGCAAAAGTCTTAGGACACCACACGAGCACTAAAATAGATATGTTTCCATGCTTAACAGGCATTTTCCCATTGTTTTCAAAGTGAATTTCATGTACAGTGACGGATCGTGGATTGCACTGTATGCCCTACATAAATATGGCTAAATACAATTAAAGTATAAAGTGGGAGGGGATTACTCTAAACTTGTAATGCTACCGAATTGTCCTTCTAATTAAATGGGGGTGTCAGTATAGGATTTCTGAACAATATATTTCATGACGGCCCAATGAATTTTGCGTAACATTGATATAGTTAATAATGAAACTAAATTTCGACGAAGTCGGAGCCATGCACTTAGGCAGCCAGGGATTTGTCCCGTGCAGCCAAGTGAATAATAATAATAATAATAGTAATAATTTAAGTTACTTAATAAGTTTCGGCTAATTCAACATTTGTATTGATTTGTTATTGTCTATAAATATTATACGAAATGAAAAAGTAAGTATACAAGTATAAGTGAGTATGCAAAGTAAGTAAAAACCTTCAACTTCATTTGAATTTCCCCGATATGCTCTGCATGGGTTAAATGTAACACTAAATATTTGATTGAAATATTAGATTTTTTTTGTTTAATGAAAAAAAGTAAATAAAAGTTAGTTCAACGTCAGAAACTAACTTTCATTTACTCATTTCATTGAGTTAAAAATTGAAATGCCCGACATCAATAATGAAAATTTGTTCACAAATATTTGCTAAATTAAAAAAAAAGGTTTAACATTTTAATACACACACCTTCAAAACAAAATTTAAGAATAAATGCCAGTATCGTAATTTCATTCCATATTTATAATTTTCAGTTTATTGAATATGGGCGTAAACAGCCATAAATACAACAGCTCCATTAATTCACTGGGAAAAATGTGTCACACGTGAAGGGAAAACAATTTTTAGCCTATATCACAATAATTAAAAAAAAAAACGTATCCAATAGATGCCTCAAGATCATAACTTGTGGCAATTCACTGCGGAAAGCGTTCAATTGGATGACTTCATTGATAACACTGTCATAAAACGTAGCCCGCCGCATTTAGTTCAGTCAAACTTTACATTTCGATTGCACCCCATTCAGAATATTCTCAAAAGGTATACCCTATACATCCAAAGTGTGCGTCCAAAGGTGCATTACCATGCCCTGATGCCCTGCAGAGTCCCCTGGCACGGA
This sequence comes from Syngnathus typhle, assembly GCF_033458585.1. Classification (NCBI taxonomy): domain Eukaryota; kingdom Metazoa; phylum Chordata; class Actinopteri; order Syngnathiformes; family Syngnathidae; genus Syngnathus; species Syngnathus typhle. Next base: position 6,562,129 of record NC_083745.1, read on the forward strand.
GGGACCACCGCTCCTTGTGCGGACTGACTTTGCGTCTGCGCGCCCAGCGGTCCCAAATTCATGTTCATGAAGGCGTTGGCGGCGCTGTTGGAGGGCGGCAGAGCAGGTAAACTACTACAAGAATAAGTGTTGGTGTACACCGAGTTGTTGTAGCTGTAGGCGGGGTAGCCGTTGTAGCCGTACGCGCTCGGTGCTCCCACCGCTGAGTAGGACGTGTTATAAGTCGGGGATCCAGTCAAACAAGGCCTGCCGTCCCGCACCAGCACCGGCACGGCCACCCTCCTGGGCGGCGGGGGAGGCGGCGGAGGACCCGGTGGGTGATGATGGTGATGGTGGTGGTGATGTCCTGCCATCTCCAGTGTCTTGTCCTGCCGCTGCCTCTTGCATTTGTACCTCCGGTTCTGGAACCAGATCTTCACCTGCGTGGGCGTGAGTTTGAGCGAACCCGCCAGGTGCTCTCTCTCCGGGGCGGACAGGTAGCGCTGCCGCTTGAAGCGACGCTCCAGCTCGAACACTTGAGTCTGAGAGAAGAGCACCCGGGGCTTCCTCCTGGTTCTCTGCTGCTTGCCCGGCGGCTTCTCGGCCTCTTCGCACCGCGATGCACAACCGACCTCTGCGTGACGACACATGCAAATTTGAGGTCGCCTACAAATTCACGACATAGCCTAAATATTTCACACTAGAGGTGCATCAGTTAATTTATTTTCGTGTATTTATCATATTGAGACAAAAAATTATCACAATATTAATAGTGTATTTTTCCATGTCTGCATCACTTCATTTATTTTAACAGAATTTATTTTTGTGTTTTTATCACGTTGGCATTTCTATTTGAGACAAAAAATTGTCACAAAATATTTTGACATTTATATACATATTTATTTGACCTAGCTATTTTAATATTGAACATTTCAAATGGGATTATTTCTCGTGCGACACACATATTTGACGCAAAACTTCAATTTGGGGTGAATACTTTTTCTCATACAGGTATTGAATCCTCACAAGATGTAGTTGTTTCTCGGCAGATATATATATTTGAAACTTCAGAGAGCACTTTATTGCAGCTATCATCCTTATGTCAGGTGAGCACCTCCCTTTCAAAGACCAGTGCAGGACACATGTCTATTAATATTTAGTATAGATGTTGACAATTTTCACTCAAAATTCCGCAGATGTACAAAGGCATTACTCAAAATGAACATATGGTTAACTTAATAACCTTACTAAAGATGTCAAAATTGTCTTTTTTATTACAACTCGTGCATCTTTCGTGCGTTTACCTCAACAATAAGGTCATGCTCTTTTTTTTTTAATGCAACTGAGCACCGTGCATGCAGATATTTGCATTTGTCACTGTTTTAATCAAACGTCTATAAATTAACAGTGGAGAAACGTTGAATAAGCAATGTGGATTTAATGAGTCTTGCAAGTAATTGTCATAATTTTTGAAACTTTGGGCTATGCATGAACACTCAAATATAGGCATTTAATAATGCACTCACTTGCGTCTCGGTCCTCCTCCTGGTCGTTCTCCAGTTCCAGCTCCACAGGGTGGATCTGCGCCGGGTTGCTGAACATCTCCACTGGCAGTCCGGACTCCGCGTGCAGCCTGTCGGCTCCTGCAAGCGCGCCGAGGTACGACATCCTCTCGTCGCTCTCCGAGCTGATTGGACTCGGGCTGTCCCTGCGAGCCAGCATGCAGGAGGGCGGCGAGTGCGCTCGGAAAGCACCGGTCTGCACCGGGAGCGCGCCAGATAGACCCGAGAAGCACGAGATGAACTGGAATTCTTGCGATTGCTGTTGCAGCTCCAACTTCAAGATGTCCTTGACAGAAAAAGGCGTGCTGGAGGATGTTATAACAGGACTGGGGAGCATGGTTTCCTCCAGAAAAAAATATTTGTGTCCAAATATAGAATTAAGCTACGTGCACGTATAAGGTTTTCTCTTTTTCTTCTTTCAAAACAAGACGATCTGTGGACGGTTAGTAGGGGTGCTGATCCTGTTTGGTTGGCTCAATGGAGTTGAGATAGAAAGAGCTGGATGAGCCAAGACGCTGTCTTCTCCCTCCCTGAAGGGACTGATTTAAATCATCCAGTCTCTCTCTCTCTCTCTCTCTCTCTCTCTCTCTCTCTCTCTCTCTCTCTCTCTCTCTCTCTCTCTCTCTCTCTCCCTCTCTCTCTCCCTCTCCCTCTCTCTCTCCCTCTCCCTCTCCCTCTCTCTCTCTCTCTCTCTCTGCACCGGGAGCGCGCCAGATAGACCCGAGAAGCACGAGATGAACTGGAATTCTTGCGATTGCTGTTGCAGCTCCAACTTCAAGATGTCCTTGACAGAAAAAGGCGTGCTGGAGGATGTTATAACAGGACTGGGGAGCATGGTTTCCTCCAGAAAAAAATATTTGTGTCCAAATATAGAATTAAGCTACGTGCACGTATAAGGTTTTCTCTTTTTCTTCTTTCAAAACAAGACGATCTGTGGAGACATCCCTCTTCTCCGGCTGCTCATCGATGACTGCAGGGCGAGGTGGGAAAGAGTGGGGGTGGGGGGCGGGCGGTTAGTAGGGGTGCTGATCCTGTTTGGTTGGCTCAATGGAGTTGAGATAGAAAGAGCTGGATGAGCCAAGACGCTGTCTTCTCCCTCCCTGAAGGGACTGATTTAAATCATCCAGTCTCTCTCTCTCTCTCTCTCTCTCTCTCTCTCTCTCTCTCTCTCTCTCTCTCTCTCTCTCTCTCTCTCTCTCTCCCTCTCTCTCTCCCTCTCCCTCTCTCTCTCCCTCTCCCTCTCCTCTCTCTCTCTCTCTCTCTCTCTCTCTCTCTCTCTCTCTCTCTCTCTCTCTCTCTCTCTCTCTCTCTCTCTCTCTCTCTCTCTCTCTCTCTCTCTCTCTCTCTCTCCTGCATGTGTGATCACTTTAACCACTTTCAAAACTCCCCTGCCTATTGAAAATGAATTGATAACAATGGTTCTCAAAGTTTTCACACCAAGCACCACTCAAAAAATACTTTGCTGTCCTAGACCACCACTGTGACATTTCAGATACACTAATGTAGTATTGTATATTGGCCTTCATGTTCATCACAACTGAGATCCTATTCCTAAAAAGCATTATAAGGAACACTTGCACTGCTTCTATACAGGGAAAAAAAGGCGTTTAAATAATGATTCAATTCAAATGTATTGCATTAAAAAGCTCAATAAATGTCTTTTAATAAATGTTTTAAAACAAGCAATTAAGTACAAATATAAATACTGTACTGTAAAAAAAGTCAAATAGTTAAAAGTATAAAAAAGCCATTATACCTTAAATTAAAAATGTACTGCAATAGACATTATAACAGAATGGATGCCGTCATGTCTCATTTTATTCCATGTTTTAATTTACATTTGTATTTAATTCAGCCATGCTTTCAGCACCATAAGACCATACTGCATCCAATCACTGCAGGAATATTATGGCAACAATTGAGAAACAGCATTTTCTTTCCCTCATTTTAATTATATTACATATTTTCAAAAAATTGAAAAAGCGAGTGCTGAATGATTCCCCCGGGGGGAATCATTCAGCCCTCGCTTTCTCACTTCTTCTGAAATCTGTCATATACACTTAAATGAGGGAAAGAAATGCTGTTTCTCAATTGTGCCATAATTCCAGCAGTGATTGATGCAGTATGGTCTTATGGTGCTCCAGAAAAGCATGGCTGAATTAACTTACCAATGTAAATTATTTAATTTATACAAAACTATTGACATTGAATTAAGATTTAATACGCTGCCTTAGCAGGGGGGAAAAAAACATAAGCGTATTGAATTCAATCGTTTTGGTGAGTGGAAAACTTTTTGTATGTCAGCATTTTAGTCCAATTTAACATACGGTATATATATTAAGCATTTGTGAGTTAAATATATATATAATGAAGGTTTACAACAGTGTATATGATATTTTTTGTTTTTCAATGCACGGAAATTAATTTTTCTATAATTATGTTCCATTTTGAACATCAAAAAAGGATGCGGAGGTCTATCGATTTCATATTGCCGACTTTTTGAAAGTTAATTTGACTCCGCTCCGAAACACTTAAATAAACGTCGGAATAACAACGTGTCAAAGGGAGGCGCGTGTTTGTTGAAAGGGGACACCTCTGTTCTTACCTGTCTACTGTGGCCCAAGTGCAGGCGCCAGGCTCCGAGGGCCTATTGGCCCTAAACCGTGTGGAAAGAAAAAGAAAGCATGCCGGCTTAATCTCATCCGCTCGCCATCAACGAGATGCTGTTTAGATTAGGCGCTGCTGCGGTTTACGCACGTCTTTTCCCCTTTAAACGGGCCATTAAAGCACAGAGAGGAATTATGGTATGAAATGTGAAAATAAACATGCGGTTTTCAAATCAGATTTGAATCAGTTTTAGTTACCTGCAGATGACGTAAAGACTTTCGCGTGATTTTTTTTTTTTTTTTTTGAAGGATTTCGGACCACTGATTTTATTCTGACTTGAGTGGAATGTGGTTGTCAAAACACACCCACACCAAGATGGTGTCTCCTAAATATTTATTTAATCCTGTATATGAGTGTTAAAGCAACAAGTGAACAATCCTCTTGTATAAATATGTTAGAGTTCTGTTTTCAAATTAAGTCAATGAAGGGCTATCTCCATTGTTTTTGTATATGGGGAACTCATTCGATTGCAACTTTGTAAAATTGTGCATTTCACTTCTTAGACTTGTGTTTTAATTAAAAAAGAAATGCATTGCTTAGCAAGCTCAGCGTCAAAGCTAAAGGCTATCTCCATAGGGAACTCAATCGAGTGCATCTTTGTAAAATTGTGCATTTTACTTCTTAGACTTCTGCTTTAAATATAAAAGTAATGCATTGCTTAGCAAGCTGGCGTAAAAGCTAAAAATATTTTTTTTCTTCGTTCGATGTAGAATGGCGGCCATTAATTACAGGCAGGCGTGCGACCAGGCGGCCATCTTTAGGCGGTCCTCGCGTGCCAATACCACCCTTGCCCTTCCACAAGTGCAGACTAGGGGAGTGCACTTGTTTACGGAGCGGAAGAGTCTGTTTCCTGCCTGTAACAAAACCCAGACTCCCCCGTCAGAGTGTCAAGGAGTTGCTCGCCGTACCCGCTGCCAATACATCATCTTCATCGCCAAATCGTCAGGAGATAAGCCTCCCGGTCGGGCCCGCACAGAGGTGAGGTTGTCGGGCCGCTGCCGTTCTATGAACAAGATAAGCTGCAGCTCGCATGTATGTATTCCGCAAGTCAGAAGTCAAATTTCAATCATTCCCTTAATTCACTCACTGTTTGAGCTCTTTAAGAATTGGTGGCTTGCCAGGCGTTGCTAAACAGGTTTCGACTAGTTGCAGCCTTGTCTCCGTGTGTTGGATCGACAAACCTGTTGAAGCAGAAGTCTCTTTGCAGAATGGCAGGTGTACTCTCACGTAATATGTTGCCCAAATCCATTTACATCACAGCCCAAATGTCCACTCAGCAATTTGTGCAAGTCTGAAGGCCCCAAAGTGTTGTTTAAATTTCACCTGTGGCACCCACTCATGTATGTGTTTAATATCTTTTAGCACTTTTAGTAAAAACTGTCTAACATAAGCATTCGTCACCTCACCGTGTTTGTTTGGGGGCTTTTCACAAGATGTGTAATGTGGACAATTTATTTGCTTGGAAATGATACATTCTTACACTAGCGAGATTTCATGTCATTTTATGACATTTATGTAGCTCAAAAGAATTTCGTAGCATTACATTTACACCTTTCCTGAAAAAAAAAATCATGTAGAATGTATGTAAGCTTTTTGTAACACCTTTTTAACACCTTTTGTGTGCTGTGAAAAAAGTAACATTACGTCTTCAGCGTTAATCCTTTAACCCACTGAGACTTGTTGACGTCTTGCGCTGTTCTCCCCCAAATTTGGTGGAATTCACAAAACGGATGACCCTAGGTGCTTTCCTCTTGTTTTATCTCACGGCCATCATTAATATTGTAATACTGTAATGGCAAAGGACCAAACCGTTGTGTTGTCATTAATGGTTGAGTTCTCAGCGCCGGAAGCCGTGTCTTATCAGCAGCGCATGTGATGGTGTCAGTAGCCAGGAGCGAGGCCGCGCTATTGTACCCCTGCCTGGGGCCGAGTGACGGATGACAGCGCCTTCTCTCTGGAGGAAATGGGGAGGCCGCAGCTCGAGCATGGGACCCTCGCCTTAACCTGTTTGCCTTTTTTTTTCCCCTCCTTGTGTTTATTGGGTTTGGGAGACACCCGAATGCTCCGTTCTTGTTGCTCTTTTCCTGGCAGACGGCCGCTGCCCAGTATTTGCAATGCGGGAGGGTTCATGCCAAACTTGGAGCGCATGAGAGGAGGAAGTGACCAGTCTGGATCCCCTGGCCTTTGCCCTCCCCGGGGTCCCATAAATTAGCTGGCTGTAATTCTCTCCCAGACGGCCTTGCCCTAGCAGGTGTGTGTTTGTATATATGAGTGTTAACAGGGAGATTTAAGGGCTGTGCTGTGTGGGATCTACAGTGTTGGGAATGTCGTTTCGGAGGAAACGTGCAACCTAAATATGTTTATCCTCCGGTCGCCACGCAGGCCAAGTAGATAAAGACGTGACGGAGGATGTTTAGACCTTTTTTTATTCTCCCAAAGCGACGACCATACTTGGACACTGCTGAAATAACATTGGCGAAATCAAAAGGTTGAATTAAGTTCATCGTGATCATTTGTGTAATGGCTCTCGAGGGGGAAAAGGCAACGTTGCAATAAAATATCTTGACTGCAACATGTAAACACGTTTGTGGGAAATGTTGCGCTCGCCATCCAGGAATGAATGTTTGTTTTGCTGTATAAGTAACATTTATTACTTTTCGTAACATAAACGTTAGGTCACTTGATTCTTCTTGAATAAAGTCTCCAAAATATTTTCGAGGGTAAAATTTAATGACAGGAGTCTTCCACTTCCCGTCTTTGTTTCTCAATGCATCGGTCAGTTCGGGGCATGTTCTGCTGTCCTTGTATTTGAGGTACCTCCCATTTCAAAATGTCTTTCAAGCAAAAGGACACATCAGTTGTGAAGTTTATTTGATGGCAAGGGTGATGGGGTTATTATTTTTGACTTTTTACTACCGTCAGATTAAAATTCATGGTTAATATAAGAGAGCATGATTGATGATGAACAAGTAAGTTTTGTAGCTATTAGCTTTATTAGTGCTACAATGGCTAGCGTTGATATTTACTGACCCCAAGCCACACAGTGTCAACACAAAATCACGGTCATAGGTTTAGCCACGTTCCGCTGAGCTCTTGTTACGGATGCTTCTGATATTGTGCTCAGTCCTATTTTGGCAAAAGTACCGTGAGTTAAAACAGACTTGTCCCTCCATCTTATCTATATTCTCCCGCTGACTGTCAATTACAGATCTCTTTGTAATTGGGTGAGTGTGAGTGAATTAATTCATGATGATGCTATATGAAATTACGTCATAAGCTCAAATTGCTGAGAAAAGCTGCTTTGAATATATTACGTTTGACTTTTGCATCCAAATTCCTGCTGAATTCTGTTGAAAGCACGTGGCGATATCAAATGGAGCCTACAAACGCGTGCATGCACATACTTGTGAAGGCCCACACCAAAACACACGTGTCAGGCGGCGTATAGTCAGTCATTAGACTACACATGGAGGCCCCCGTCCCCCCGCCGTGTTGTGACTGTGTCTCGTTCCTTGTTAGAGAATTGATGACGCTGTCTTCAGAAAACAAACAAGGCGGGCAGGTAAAAAGGTGGTCACTCACCACAGCTCCCTGACCCGGAAAGACACAGGGAGGCCATCGCAACATGTGAGCCGTGCTGTGGCGTCCCTTTCGGAATGCGAGGGCGCACACACACTCGTGTTTGTGTTCCATTGATATGGCCGCTGGAATGTGTCTGTCTTGTGCCTCAATGTGCGCCTTTGTGTGTTGTGAGTGTCAGCGTAGCACAGCAGCAAGGATAACTTGCATGCAAACAAAACACAGATAAAGCACCTGGCACCACCCCTTGTTTTTCCGACATGCCTTCTGTAGCTGATTCCAAAATTCCACATGTCAATTATCTGGTAGTGAAATGGAGAGACGTTCTCTGTCTATATTTGGAGGGTTTCTCTCATTGATCTGGATGTGACGCACCCGATTGTGGGCATCGTTTCGCCAGGGGCCTCTTCTGTCTTCGTCTTCTGTTCTGACTCACACGTCACATCATTGGGCCCCCCGAGGCCCCTCGCCGGTACATTCACATCACACACACCCCGCCCTGCTCTGGGCCCCCAAGCCTTGTTCCAGAAGCTCAAATCCCATAATTGCAGGGCTGACAGCGAAAGCAAACGTAGACGTCCTCACCTGGTCGGAAAGAATGAAAACATCAAGACTGTCAAAATGTAGTGGGGAGATGAGTGAGGAGGATGAGATTATTGGGCAAAGTGTGCAATATCTCAAAAGAAGATTTATTTTATTGGTATTTTGGTTATTGTGTGAAGGCGAAGGCCTTCACACATATGTTATTCTACACCATTCTCTATTATTATTGTGTGAAGGCGAAGGCCTTCACACATTGTTATTCTACTTTATTATTATTGTGTGAAGGCGAAGGCCTTCACACATTGTTATTCTACTTTATTGTGTGAAGGCGAAGGCCTTCACACATTGATATTGTACTTTATTATTAAACAACTTATTCCTCCCACTTTTTTGACATCTAACTACTCCCACATGCTTCAACCGATTCACCTCGTTCAACCTTTCACACGTTCCAAAAATTCATGGCACGCTTGCCAGTATTTTCCCCCTTCATAACATTTACCGTTTTTAAGTAATTAGCAAATTTGTGCCTTTTATTTCCCCATTCATTCTTAATGGCAATGTCAACCCGAGCCAGTTTCCTGTAGTGGGTTCGATTCCCACATTGGGCGTCATTAATTATTTTACTCTTTATTCTTCCCGCTTATCATTTTCAACGCTTATCATTTGTAACTAACATTCGCATTCAACATTCATTACATTAAGCAATTTCCACCACTTTGATTACGTATTCGCATTCAACAAACACATTCATTACATTAACCAAACTCAACCACTAAAAGAAAGGGACTCAATTAGCTCGTGGGAAACACAAGTGATTCCAGTCCACGAGCATCTTTCCCGAGTGGTATCAAAACCCGCGTCAGTTCGAGTCCCACATTGGGCGTCATTATTTATTTTACTCTTTAGCCTTCCCGGTTATCATTTTCAACGGTTATCATTTGTAACTTTTGTCATTCGCATTCAACATTCATTACATTAAGCAATTTCCACCACTTTGATTACGCATTCGCATTCAACAAACACATTCATTACATTAACCAAATTCAACCGTTACTGAGGTAGGAACCTGATTAGCTCAGTTGGAAACACAATGGCAATGTCAACCTGCGCCAGTTTCCTGTAGTGGGTTCAATTCCCACTTTGGGCGTCATAAATTATTTTACTATTTATTCTTCCCCCTTATCATTTGTACCTTTTTTGTAACATTTGTAACATTTCATTTTTAACCCTTATCATCTGTACCTTTTTGTAACATGTATTTGTAACATTTTACCATTCATTTCACAATAATTTATTTTCCCTTTCTATTCTTCCCGCTCATCATTTTTAACGCTTAACGTTTGTAAATTAACGTCTGCCTTCGCCTTCACACGCAATTTCTTCCGAAATTGCAATTCTAGTTATTGTGTGAAGGCGAAGGCCTTCACACATTGTTATTCTACTTTATTATTATTTTTATTAAACAACTTATTCCTCCCACTTTTTTGACATCCAACTACTCCCACATGCTTCAACCGATTCACCTCGTTCAACCTTTCACACGTTCCAAAAATTCATGGCAAGCTTGCCACTTTTTTTCTCGTTCATAACATTTACCGTTTTTAAGTAATTAGCAAATTTGTGCCTTTTATTTCCCCATTCATTCTTAATGGCAATGTCAACCCGAGCCAGTTTCCTGTAGTGGGTTCGATTCCCACATTGGGCGTCATTAATTATTTTACTCTTTATTCTTCCCGCTTATAATTTTCAACGCTTATCATTTGTAACTAACATTCGCATTCAACATTCATTACATTAAGCAATTTCCACCACTTTGATTACGTATTCGCATTCAACAAACACATTCATTACATTAACCAATTTCAACCGTGGCATAGTAAGGGACTCAATTAGCTCGTGGGAAACACAAGTGATTCCAGTACACGAGCATCATTCCCGAGTGGTATCAAAACCCGCGTCAGTTCGATTCCCACATTGGGCGTCATTATTTATTTTACTCTTTATCCTTCCCGGTTATCATTTTCAACGGTTATCATTTGTAACTTTTGTCATTCGCATTCAACATTCATTACATTAAGCAATTTCCACCACTTTGATTACGCATTCGCATTCAACAAACACATTCATTACATTAACCAAATTCAACAGTTACTGAGGTAGGAACCTGATTAGCTCAGTTGGAAACACAATGGCAATGTCAACCTGCGCCAGTTTCCTGTAGTGGGTTCGATTCCCACTTTGGGCGTCATAAATTATTTTACTCTTTATTCTTCCCCCTTATCATTTGTACCTTTTTTGTAACATTTGTAACGTTTCATTTTTAACGCTTATCATTTGTACCTTTTTGTAACATGTATTTGTAACATTTTCCCATTTATTTCACAATTATCTATTTTCCCTTTGTATTCTTCCCGCTCATCATTTTTAACGCTTAACGTTTGTAACTTAACATCTGCCTTCGCCTTCACACGCAATTTCTTCCGAAATTGCAATTCTAGTTATTTTTATTAAACAACTTATTCCTCCCACTTTTTTGACATCCAACTACTCCCACATGCTTCAACCGATTCACCTCGTTCAACCTTTCACACGTTCCAAAAATTCATGGCAAGCTTGCCACTTTTTTTCTCGTTCATAACATTTACCGTTTTTAAGTAATTAGCAAATTTGTGCCTTTTATTTCCCCATTCATTCTTAATGGCAATGTCAACCCGAGCCAGTTTCCTGTAGTGGGTTCGATTCCCACATTGGGCGTCATTAATTATTTTACTCTTTATTCTTCCCGCTTATAATTTTCAACGCTTATCATTTGTAACTAACATTCGCATTCAACATTCATTACATTAAGCAATTTCCACCACTTTGATTACGTATTCGCATTCAACAAACACATTCATTACATTAACCAATTTCAACCGTGGCATAGTAAGGGACTCAATTAGCTCGTGGGAAACACAAGTGATTCCAGTACACGAGCATCATTCCCGAGTGGTATCAAAACCCGCGTCAGTTCGATTCCCACATTGGGCGTCATTATTTATTTTACTCTTTATCCTTCCCGGTTATCATTTTCAACGGTTATCATTTGTAACTTTTGTCATTCGCATTCAACATTCATTACATTAAGCAATTTCCACCACTTTGATTACGCATTCGCATTCAACAAACACATTCATTACATTAACCAAATTCAACAGTTACTGAGGTAGGAACCTGATTAGCTCAGTTGGAAACACAATGGCAATGTCAACCTGCGCCAGTTTCCTGTAGTGGGTTCGATTCCCACTTTGGGCGTCATAAATTATTTTACTCTTTATTCTTCCCCCTTATCATTTGTACCTTTTTTGTAACATTTGTAACGTTTCATTTTTAACGCTTATCATTTGTACCTTTTTGTAACATGTATTTGTAACATTTTCCCATTTATTTCACAATTATCTATTTTCCCTTTGTATTCTTCCCGCTCATCATTTTTAACGCTTAACGTTTGTAACTTAACATCTGCCTTCGCCTTCACACGCAATTTCTTCCGAAATTGCAATTCTAGTTATTTTTTTTATTCTTATTATTAAACAACTTATTCCTCCCACTTTTTTGACATCTAACTACTCCCACATGCTTCAACCGATTCACCTCGTTCAAACTTTCACACGTTCCAAAAATTCATGGCAAGCTTGCCACCTTTTTTCCCCTTCATAACATTTACCGTTTTTAAGTAATTAGAAAATTTGTGCCTTTTATTTCCCCATTCATTCTTAATGGCAATGTCAACCCGAGCCAGTTTCCTGTAGTGGGTTCGATTCCCACATTGGGCGTCATTAATTATTCTACTCTTTATTCTTCCCGCTTATCATTTTCAACGCTTATCATTTGTAACTAACATTCGCATTCAACATTCATTACATTAAGCAATTTCCACCACTTTGATTACGTATTCGCATTCAACAAACACATTCATCACATTAACCAAATTCAACCACTAAAAGAAAGGGACTCAATTAGCTCGTGGGAAACACAAGTGATTCCAGTACACGAGCATCTTTCCCGAGTGGTATCAAAACCCGCGTCAGTTCGATTCCCACATTGGGCGTCATTATTTATTTTACTCTTTATCCTTCCCGGTTATCATTTTCAACGGTTATCATTTGTAACTTTTGTCATTCGCATTCAACATTCATTACATTAAGCAATTTCCACCACTTTGATTACGCATTCGCATTCAACAAACACATTCATTACATTAACCAAATTCAACAGTTACTGAGAAAGGAGCCTGATTAGCTCAGTTGGAAACACAATGGCAATGTCAACCTGCGCCAGTTTCCTGTAGTGGGTTCGATTCCCACTTTGGGCGTCATAAATTTTTTTACTCTTTATTCTTCCCCCTTATCATTTGTACCTTTTTTGTAACATTTGTAACGTTTCATTTTTAACGCTTATCATTTGTACCTTTTTGTAACATGTATTTGTAACATTTTCCCATTTATTTCACAATTATCTATTTTCCCTTTGTATTCTTCCCGCTCATCATTTTTAACGCTTAACGTTTGTAACTTAACATCTGCCTTCGCCTTCACACGCAATTTCTTCCGAAATTGCAATTCTAGTTGTGTGAAGGCGAAGGCCTTCACACATTGTTATTCTACTTTATTATTGTGTGAAGGCGAAGGCCTTCACACATTGATATTGTACTTTATTATTAAACAACTTATTCCTCCCACTTTTTTGACATCTAACTACTCCCACATGCTTCAACCGATTCACCTCGTTCAACCTTTCACACGTTCCAAAAATTCATGGCACGCTTGCCAGTATTTTTCGCGTTCATAACATTTACCGTTTTTAAGTAATTAGCAAATTTGTGCCTTTTATTTCCCCATTCATTCTTAATGGCAATGTCAACCCGAGCCAGTTTCCTGTAGTGGGTTCGATTCCCACATTGGGCGTCATTAATTATTTTACTCTTTATTCTTCCCGCTTATCATTTTCAACGCTTATCATTTGTAACTAACATTCGCATTCAACATTCATTACATTAAGCAATTTCCACCACTTTGATTACGTATTCGCATTCAACAAACACATTCATTACATTAACCAATTGCAACCACGACATAGTAAGGGACTCAATTAGCTCGTGGGAAACACAAGTGATTCCAGTACACGAGCATCATTCCCGAGTGGTATCAAAACCCGCGTCAGTTCGATTCCCACATTGGGCGTCATTATTTATTTTACTCTTTATCCTTCACGGTTATCATTTTCAACGGTTATCATTTGTAACTTTTGTCATTCGCATTCAACATTCATTACATTAAGCAATTTCCACCACTTTGATTACGCATTCGCATTCAACAAACACATTCATTACATTAACCAAATTCAACAGGTACTGAGGTAGGAACCTGATTAGCTCAGTTGGAAACACAATGGCAATGTCAACCTGCGCCAGTTTCCTGTAGTGGGTTCGATTCCCACTTTGGGCATCATAAATTATTTTACTCTTTATTCTTCCCCCTTATCATTTGTACCTTTTTTGTAACATTTGTAACGTTTCATTTTTAACGCTTATCATTTGTACCTTTTTGTAACATGTATTTGTAACATTTTCCCATTTATTTCACAATTATCTATTTTCCCTTTGTATTCTTCCCGCTCATCATTTTTAACGCTTAACGTTTGTAACTTAACATCTGCCTTCGCCTTCACACGCAATTTCTTCCGAAATTGCAATTCTAGTTATTTTTATTAAACAACTTATTCCTCCCACTTTTTTGACATCCAACTACTCCCACATGCTTCAACCGATTCACCTCGTTCAAACTTTCACACGTTCCAAAAATTCATGGCAAGCTTGCCACTTTTTTTCTCGTTCATAACATTTACCGTTTTTAAGTAATTAGCAAATTTGTGCCTTTTATTTCCCCATTCATTCTTAATGGCAATGTCAACCCGAGCCAGTTTCCTGTAGTGGGTTCGATTCCCACATTGGGCGTCATTATTTATTTTACTCTTTATTCTTCCCGCTTATCATTTTCAACGCTTATCATTTGTAACTAACATTCGCATTCAACATTCATTACATTAAGCAATTTCCACCACTTTAATTACGTATTCGCATTCAACAAACACATTCATTACATTAACCAATTTCAACCACGGCATAGTAAGGGACTCAATTAGCTCGTGGGAAACACAAGTGATTCCAGTACACGAGCATCATTCCCGAGTGGTATCAAAACCCGCGTCAGTTCGATTCCCACGTTGGGCGTCATTATTTATTTTACTCTTTATCCTTTCCCTTATCATTTTCAACGCTTATCATTTGTACCTTTTTTGTAACATTTGTAACATTTCATTTTTAACGCTTATCATTTGTACCTTTTTGTAACATGTATTTGTAACATTTTCCCATTTATTTCACAATTATTTCTTTCCCTTTTCATTCTTCCCTCTCATCATTTTTAACGCTTAACGTTTCTAAATTACCATCTGCCTTCGCCTTCACACGCAATTTCTTCCGAAATTGCAATTCTAGTTGTGTGAAGGCGAAGGCCTTCACACATTGATATTGTACTTTATTATTAAACAACTTATTCCTCCCACTTTTTTGACATCCAACTACTCCCACATGCTTCAACCGATTCACCTCGTTCAAACTTTCACACGTTCCAAAAATTCATGGCACGCTTGCCAGTATTTTTCGCGTTCATAACATTTACCGTTTTTAAGTAATTAGCAAATTTGTGCCTTTTATTTCCCCATTCATTCTTAATAGAAATGTCAACCCGAGCCAGTTTCCTGTAGTGGGTTCGATTCCCACATTGGGCGTCATTAATTATTTTACTCTTTATTCTTCCCGCTTATCATTTTCAACGCTTATCATTTGTAACTAACATTCACATTCAACATTCATTACATTAAGCAATTTCCACCACTTTGATTACGTATTCGCATTCAACAAACACATTCATTACATTAACCAAATTCAACCGGTATGTAGACAGGGACACAATTAGCTCGTGGGAAACACAAGTGATTCCAGTACACGAGCATCTTTCCCGAGTGGTATCAAAACCCGCGTCAGTTCGATTCCCACATTGGGCGTCATTATTTATTTTACTCTTTATCCTTCCCCTTATCATTTTCAACGCTTATCATTTGTACCTTTTTTGTAACATTTGTAACATTTCATTTTTAACGCTTATCATTTGTACCTTTTTGTAACATGTATTTGTAACATTTTCCCATTTATTTCACAATAATTTATTTTCCCTTTCTATTCTTCCCGCTCATCATTTTTAACGCTTAACGTTTGTAAATTAACATCTGCCTTCGCCTTCACACGCAATTTCTTCCGAAATTGCAATTCTAGTTTTTATTAAACAACTTATTCCTCCCACTTTTTTGACATCTAACTACTCCCACATGCTTCAACCGATTCACCTCGTTCAAACTTTCACACGTTCCAAAAATTCATGGCAAGCTTGCCACCTTTTTTCCCCTTCATAACATTTACCGTTTTTAAGTAATTAGCAAATTTGTGCCTTTTATTTCCCCATTCATTCTTAATGGCAATGTCAACCCGAGCCAGTTTCCTGTAGTGGGTTCGATTCCCACATTGGGCGTCATTAAATATTTTACTCTTTATTCTTCCCGCTTATCATTTTCAACGCTTATCATTTGTAACTAACATTCGCATTCAACATTCATTACATTAAGCAATTTCCACCACTTTGATTACGTATTCGCATTCAACAAACACATACATTACATTAACCAATTTCAACAACTCCATAGTAAGGGACTCAATTAGCTCGTGGGAAACACAAGTGATTCCAGTACACGAGCATCATTCCCGAGTGGTATCAAAACCAGCGTCAGTTCGATTCCCACATTGGGCGTCATTATTTATTTTACTCTTTATCCTTCCCGGTTATCATTTTCAACGGTTATCATTTGTAACTTTTGTCATTCGCATTCAACATTCATTACATTAAGCAATTTCCACCACTTTGATTACGCATTCGCATTCAACAAACACATTCATTACATTAACCAAATTCAACCGTCACTGAGGTAGGAACCTGATTAGCTCAGTTGGAAACACAATGGCAATGTCAACCTGCGCCAGTTTCCCGTAGTGGGTTCGATTCCCACTTTGGGCGTCATAAATTATTTTACTCTTTATTCTTCCCCCTTATCATTTGTACCTTTTTTGTAACATTTGTAACATTTCATTTTTAACGTTTATCATTTGTACCTTTTTGTAACATGTATTTGTAACATTTTCCCATTTATTTCACAATAATTTATTTTCCCTTTTCATTCTTCCCGCTCATCATTTTTAACGCTTAACGTTTGTAAATTAACATCTGCCTTCGCCTTCACACGCAATTTCTTCCGAAATTGCAATTCTAGTTGTGTGAAGGCGAAGGCCTTCACACATTGATATTGTACTTTATTATTAAACAACTTATTCCTCCCACTTTTTTGACATCTAACTACTCCCACATGCTTCAACCGATTCACCTCGTTCAACCTTTCACACGTTCCAAAAATTCATGGCACGCTTGCCAGTATTTTTCGCGTTCATAACATTTACCGTTTTTAAGTAATTAGCAAATTTGTGCCTTTTATTTCCCCATTCATTCTTAATGGCAATGTCAACCCGAGCCAGTTTCCTGTAGTGGGTTCGATTCCCACATTGGGCGTCATTAATTATTTTACTCTTTATTCTTCCCGCTTATCATTTTCAACGCTTATCATTTGTAACTAACATTCGCATTCAACATTCATTACATTAAGCAATTTCCACCACTTTGATTACGTATTCGCATTCAACAAACACATTCATTACATTAACCAATTGCAACCACGACATAGTAAGGGACTCAATTAGCTCGTGGGAAACACAAGTGATTCCAGTACACGAGCATCATTCCCGAGTGGTATCAAAACCCGCGTCAGTTCGATTCCCACATTGGGCGTCATTATTTATTTTACTCTTTATCCTTCCCGGTTATCATTTTCAACGGTTATCATTTGTAACTTTTGTCATTCGCATTCAACATTCATTACATTAAGCAATTTCCACCACTTTGATTACGCATTCGCATTCAACAAACACATTCATTACATTAACCAAATTCAACCAGCAAGAAGGAAGGATCCTCGTTAGCTCAGTCGGAAACACAATGGAAATGTCAACCTGCGCCAGTTTCCTGTAGTGGGTTCGATTCCCACATTGGGAGTCATAAATTATTTTACTCTTTATTCTTCCCCCTTATCATTTTCAACGCTTATCATTTGTACCTTTTTTGTAACATTTGTAACGTTTCATTTTTAACGCTTATCATTTGTACCTTTTTGTAACATGTATTTGTAACATTTTCCCATTTATTTCACAATTATCTATTTTCCCTTTGTATTCTTCCCGCTCATCATTTTTAACGCTTAACGTTTGTAACTTAACATCTGCCTTCGCCTTCACACGCAATTTCTTCCGAAATTGCAATTCTAGTTATTATTATTATTCTTCTATTTTATTCTCCACACTTTTTCGACACGTTTCATCTTCCACATAATTCATCCGATTCACTCCATTCCACTTTTCACGTATTCCAAATATTCACGCGACGAGCGCTTCCATTTTTCTCATTCCGAAAATTTACCGATTCCGCAAAATTCCCAAAATTCCGACAAATTTTTCCCCATTCATTCTTAATGGCACATTCTACATTTCACATTTACGTCGTTCCAATTTCAAATTCACATCATTCAACACATTCTAATCACATTCGGAAGGATTCTCGACATTCCCAAAATTCCCAAATTCGAAAATTTCAAGTTTTCACGTTAAAAATTCCGACAAATTTTCACAAAATTTCGTTTTTCACCTCTAACTTCTACATTTTTCAACCGATTCAACTCGTTCCAACTTTCAACTGTTCATCCTTTGCCTACCTATTCCACAACGTCCCACTTACCAAAAACTTCACATCTTTTATTTTGAAATTCAACCAAAATTCTCTAAAATTTCGTTTTTCTACTCTAATTTCTACATTTTTCAACCGATTCAACCCATTCCAACTTTCAACTGTTCATTATTTTTCTACCGATTCCACAACTTCCCACTTACCAAAAGCTTCACATCTTTTATTTTGAAATTCACACCCAATTCCCTTTCCCTTCTCATTTCTACATTTTTCAACCGATTCAACCCATTCCAACTTTCAACTGTTCATCATTTTTCGACCTATTCCACAACTTCCCATTTACCAAAAACTTCACATCTTTTATTTTGAAATTCACACCCAATTCCCTTTTCCCTTCTCATTTCTACATTTTTCAACCGATTCAACCCATTCCAACTTTCAACTGTTCATCATTTTTCTACCTATTCCACAACTTCCCACTTACCAAAAACTTCACATCTTTTATTTTGAAATTCACACCCAATTTCCTTTTCCCTTCTCATTTCTACATTTTTCAACCGATTCAACCCATTCCAACTTTCAACTGTTCATCATTTTTCTACCTATTCCACAACTTCCCACTTACCAAAAACTTCACATCTTTTATTTTGAAATTCAACCAAAATTCTCTCAAATTCCGTTTTTGTACTCTAATTTCTACATTTTTCAACCGATTCAACCCATTCCAACTTTCAACTGTTCATCATTTTTCTACCTATTCCACAACTTCCCACTTACCAAAAACTTCACATCTTTTATTTTGAAATTCACACTCAATTTCCTTTTCCCTTCTCATTTCTACATTTTTCAACCGATTCAACCCATTCCAACTTTCAACTGTTCATCATTTTTCTACCTATTCCACAACTTCCCACTTACCAAAAACTTCACATCTTTTATTTTGAAATTCACACCCAATTCACTTTTCCCTTCTCATTTCTACATTTTTCAACCGATTCAACCCATTCCAACTTTCAACTGTTCATCATTTTTCTACCTATTCCACAACTTCCCACTTACCAAAAACTTCACATCTTTTATTTTGAAATTCACACCCAATTCCCTTTTCCCTTCTCATTTCTACATTTTTCAACCGATTCAACCCATTCCAACTTTCAACTGTTCATCATTTTTCGACCTATTCCACAACTTCCCAAAACCTTCACATCTTTTATTTTGAAATTCACACCCAATTCCTTTTTCCCTTCTCATTTCTACATTTTTCAACCGATTCAACCCATTCCAACTTTCAACTGTTCATCATTTTTCGACCTATTCCACAACTTCCCACTTACCAAAAACTTCACATCTTTTATTTTGAAATTCGCCACAAATTCTCCAAATATTCTACATTTCTCAAGTAATTCAACACGTTTCAACATCGTTCGGCAGCATTCCCCGAAGAAGTTATTCATACATTTCGCCTTCACACGCAATTTCTCCAGAAATTGCAAAATTCTAGTTAAAAACATTATTGTTCCTGCAGTAGCATCACTCCCAAAAGAAAATGCATCTGCAAAATATTTACTGCACCTTACTTTTCCCCCACATTTTGTTTTGTTACAGTTTCACTCTCAAATGGAATAATTACATTTAATTACCCATAATGACCTCATGAAAGAAGCCCAACCTAATGGAGCTTGAGAAGAATACCCAAAGATAGGTGTGCCAGAATTATAACCTAACATTTAAAAAGGCTTGAGGATGGATTTTCTGCAAAAGTGGTATTGACAAAGTGGTGAGCAAGCCTAGTGAGTACTTTTTTTTTATTTGTGGGGAAGAGCAAGACATACACATACTCTCACTGGATAGGCAGAATAATTGCATGACTGAAGCATATGCATAGTATGTGCGATCACTCCGAATATGCTGCAGATTGTGGACAGAGCTCGAGTGTGGCTTCTCTGTTTACCAAGCAACCAGAGACACTGATGGATTGACACTCGCCGACAGTGCGACTGCGCTCGAGCGTAGCAAGTGGTATATCCTGATTTTCGTGCCGACGCAAGCCCGGATGCGCTTGTTTGGAAATTTGGTTCATCTCTCCGCGTCATGCTGGGCATTCCGACGACCTGCGGGTGTTTCTTTTGACATGCATTGAGCCCACTTGACAATTTAAAAGTAGAGTAATTGCACAAAGTAGACCAGATCTCGCACCAGCTGGAACCCTGTCAAACTTTTGGCGCTAGGAGTATTCAGGTGAATTTGATCGAGTTTACAGACAAATTGATTCTGTGCTCGTATTGTTTTTATTATCATCTTGTACTGTATATATTCGTAAATAAGTGGAAGTTATGTGTGTGTTGCGGAGCAGGGGGCATCACTTACCACAAAACTCAGATAACCCACTGACTATTATGGGGAGGGCATTTTCAGTATTAGCGGGAATTAACAATCTGATTATTCTCTTTTACCTTGAGAGTGATGAGAAGCAATAACTTTGAGTAATATTTTCTGATCAACATACTCATGGGAAATTTGTGCAGTATTATCATTATTATTGTTAATGCTGTCAAAAAAATAATAACATGTATTGATGTGGACAACCCAGGGACATCATCTTCACTCGACAGAGTGTCTGGCCTCCCGTGTGGAAGGACTGAAGCACTTTCCAACAAGCTGCTGGCTGGGGTGAGCAGCCATTTATTTATGAACCACTTCAAGTGGTGCAGACAGCACAGTGGAGCCAGCATGTTTATAGCAGAGCTCAGCGCAGACCCTCAGGACACAACAGATGAGGATCCATGCGCCGTCTAATTTACACTACCATCATATGCTCTTAACTCAAACGACACTTTGATTGTGCGTCTTTTGACGTGTATGCTCACGGTAACAATGTTGCGTACACCTGCTCAATCTCATGAGATCAAATACAAGAGCACGTACCGTTATTTTTTTCCATGCAAACTGTAATTCTTGTCACTGAATATAGTTTTTCAGAATGTTTTCGCATTTAGGAAAGTCAGTTTGTCTTCTCCCGATGATGTATTTTTTCAAGGAGGTCTCATCTTGATACAGTCACCTAATCTCAGTTTGCTGAAATTAATCATTTCTTATGTTTGCCCATTAAAAGTACAAAGGATGAATTTTAGAAAATTATTCATTTGTTTTGTTTGCACCACAGCGAACTTGCACCACAAATGCACAGAAGAGATAGAACCTCTTTTCACTCAATCTAGCCAGACTCGCCATTGTTTTTGTAGTGGCACAAATTGGGACTTTTTTGCCAAATCAAGTGTGAGTGTGTTATTAAACTATTAAACTTATACTGCTTCTAAACGAGTACCTGTATTATAATAAAATCTCAGTGAAAGTATTAGTAAACTTGGACTCCCCTTGAATAAATCACCTATTCAAACACGCATTAGAAATACTTTAAGAAGGAGCTCTAGCGTCATCTTGTGGCCAAAAACGTTACCTGCATCTAAATTCCAACTAGCAACTAGTTGATTGACTCAGCTTCTTGTCAGTCGAGCAACAGAGGCGCCTATTGGTCAGAACCATCACCGCTTGGTCCCTTCTCTCGACTTTGGACTTTAACCTGACCTGTATGACCGACTGTGATTGGTTCGGACCCTACAGCGACATTCCCATTGGTGCAGCCGCCACACTCCCATTCTCTTTATATCCAAATGCAAAGTGCCTC
The DNA here is from genome assembly GCF_033458585.1 of Syngnathus typhle. NCBI lineage: Eukaryota > Metazoa > Chordata > Actinopteri > Syngnathiformes > Syngnathidae > Syngnathus > Syngnathus typhle. The sequence goes on from NC_083745.1 coordinate 6,584,085, forward strand.
CTTCCTGTCACTTGTCCCATTCTTGTGTAGCTGTCAGATTGTTTTTAAGGTGAAAAAATACAATGTCTGTGTTTGGCGAGGTTTCCCAAGCGGCACCCGTTGCCGTATTTAAACTAACACAGGACTTCAATAATGACCAATTTCCACACAAAGTCAACCTCGGTATTGGGGGTAAGTTGGAGCACATCATTGATTGAACTTATGAACTCGTTATTTGCAGTTCATTTTGCAATTCCGCCTCTCTCTTCCTCCAAATGCACCTGAGATTGCTGTTCATTATAAAATGCATTTTGTGTTCATTTGTGGGTCATGAACAGTAACAGTAACAGTTGATAATCTAATGACAGCTCTTATCAGTGATGCAAACCTGCACAATGACCTCTAACTCTGCAGTTCAACTACGATACTCCCTGTTTGTTTGTGAAACAACCACACATTTTAGTCCCGAGCAACATTCTTCATTTGTAATCAGATTATCAGTAGTAATCCTGGCCTCTTGCTTTGCAAAATATTCGTATGAGAATTGCTGCAGGCGTGTGCGTGCGTGCGTGGTCACTGGCACTGCTTCTTCTTCTCCCCGAGTCCATTAAGTGCAGGAGGATGAGGCGTTGTAATCCTTTCACCTTTAACAAGACGCAGCATGACAGATGGCAAATGTAGGCCAAAACGTCATTTTCACATGAAATCAATTGGACGTGGTATGATGCAACCCATGCAATAAGTTGTTTGTAGCAGTGGAAGCACAATCAAGTTATTTAAGACAGGATTTTAGCTCTGAATTTGATTTTTTTTTTTTTTTTTTTGTCGACTTGTAATACAGCCTACCGAACAGACGATGGCAAGCCATGGGTTTTACCGGTGGTGAAAAAAGTGGAAAAGATCATCGCCAATGATGACAAGCTCAACCATGAGTACCTATCCATCCTGGGTTTGCCGGAATTCAGATCCTCAGCATCCAAAATCGCGCTGGGAGACAGCAGCCCTGCTATCTTGGAGAACAGGGTGTGTTACACTTTAATCATGCACTCGACCACTGGATTTGCTCTTCCTGCTTGGCTTTGTTTAGATATTTTTTCTGTCCCATTCAGGTGGGGGCGGTTCAGTGTCTTGGTGGCACTGGTGCGCTAAAAATGGGAGCAGAGTTCCTCAGACGTTTCTACAACGGAAACAACAACACAAAGACACCAGTCTATGTGTCTGCGCCAACCTGGGGTACCCAGTAGATACCTTTTTTTGTTTGACTCTCTAAAAATAAAAATACAACAATTTAGCTTGACAGGTCAAAAGCACAAACCCAATGAAGCGACTTATCTCCTCATTTGCTTTAGAGAATCACAATGGCGTGTTCACCAACGCCGGCTTCGAGGATGTCCGTCCCTACAAGTACTGGGATGGGCAGAAGAGAGGACTTGATCTCTCTGGTTTCCTTGCCGACTTGGAGGTAACCAGTACGACGTGACCTCTGGAATTACGCCTCCAAAGTCGAACAAAATATTTTAGTGTCATCCAATGTTCATTGCACTCAACCACTTTCTATTTCCTTTCCTCAGAGCTGTCCAGAGCGTTCCATCTTTATTTTGCATGCTTGTGCCCACAATCCAACTGGCATAGATCCTACACACGAGCAGTGGAAGCAGATTGCTGAAGTTATGATGGTACTAGAATTGTTGTGGCATTAGTTGTCCTCACAAGAACAGTAGTGTGCATGTGTAATGAGATTTTTCTTTCTGCTCTTTGCCAGAGAAGAAAGTTGTTTGCGTTCTTTGACTCAGCTTATCAAGGATTCGCTTCAGGCAGCCTAGATAAAGACGCATGGGCTGTCCGGTTTTTCGTCTCTATGGGCTTTGAAATATTCTGCGCCCAATCTTTCTCCAAGAACTTTGGCCTCTATAGTAAGTCATGCATGCAAGTAAATACAGTCTATACAAATTGGCAGATAAATCCTAAAGCATATTTAATCCCAAAGAGGAATTATCTCTTGTTCCCATCAGACGAGCGTGTCGGCAACTTGACCGTGGTGGCCCGTGATGCTGATAACCTGAAGAGAGTTCTGTCCCAAATGGAGAAAATTGTGCGGACCACTTGGTCCAACCCACCGAGTAATGGGGCTCGCATCGTGGCCGTCACTCTCAACTCGCTCGAGCTCTTTGTCGAATGGTCAGCGGTCCAAGCTCAAAATATAGTGCGATGGATATGTTCTCAAATGCAACATTTGATTTGTGTGACTCCAGGAAAGAAAATGTGAAGACCATGGCTGACAGGGTTTTGTTGATGAGGGCCCAGCTGAAAGCCAAGCTGCAAGCTCTGGGGACGCCAGGAACCTGGGACCACATTACAGATCAAATTGGCATGTTCAGCTTCACTGGACTCAACCGTGAGTACGAACACGTGCACGTGCATCGCTTCGGCTATGCTAAGAATTCAAACATGTGTTCCTGCTGTTACACATCTGGAGTAATGCAGCCGCGTTTCCGCCATGGTTATTCCTCACAGCCACACAAGTGGAATACATGGTGAAGGAGAAACACATCTACATGATGTCTAGCGGACGCATCACCATGTGCGGGTTGACCAGTAAGAACATCAACTACGTGGCTGAGTCCATCCACGAGGCCGTCAGTAAGGTCCAGTAGAAGGGGTCCTCATTCGCTGACACTGTTTCACAGGACACGCAAGTACTGTACATTATCGAAATGCCAACCTGCAGCCAGAGGAGAGGACATTTGGTCCAACCTACAATACAATTCTAAAATAAAAAATAAAAAAACATAAGAGGAACTGTTTTTGAAAAATTAAATAACCACTAATTGGAAAAAAGTTTTCCTCACCCCTGCTTTTATAACATTGAACTTTTCAGTAATTGCCCCCTTGAGAGGTAATTCAGTGTTCAGAGTGGCCATTTAAAAGTTTTGTCATTTCTAATTTAGTTTTTAGTTTTATCCTATTACTGCTGGGACATAGCCAGTAAGAGATTCTGCACACTTTGATTCTTGGTAATGTAAATTTAGCTCTTGGAACACTTTACAAGAATTCAGCAATGGCTAAAATGAAGGTGCATTACTGACATTTAACCTGCTTAGATGTCAATTGTATTCTAAGTGGGAACATACAATTTTGTCATTAAAAAATAAAATAGCTTAATGCTCCTTTCTTAAGACCTGAAACTTGTCAGTTAATTGTATGAAGATGCTAAGGAAATGCCAAATTTGGTATTAAGTTAAGCTAGAAATGGGGACATTTCCTCCTTGTGATAATGAAGTATTACAGAATGTGATAGTTGAGTCGCTACTTACAAACAGATTTGTTAAAACCACTAATTTTATTCACTGTATTTTTGTGTCTTTTACAGGACAATTAAAAATCTCCAGTTATTTTAAAACTTGTATTATTGGAGCTTTTAACATAGACATAAGACACGAAAGCTTTATTGTCTTTAGTCTTAATGTGCTCATAAATTCAAGCTATAAATGTTCTTGAGAAAAACACAATAAATGCATTTAGATCACATTTGTCCGTTTTGTCATTTGTGCTGGAATCAATGTGCATCTTAAGACAGAGAAATGCATTAATGGTATATCAAAATGAGACAAAAGAGGATCCAGTTTATTATTTATAATATATTTTGTTGAAATAAACTAGACTCAGTCTAGTTCAAACTAGTTCAGTTTCTCATATTTCAGTACTGCCCTTAGTCATTCAAATAATAAAATGTGACAAGAAAATAAATACACCAGCGGATCAGTAGTGATGTTGAATCAAAACAAATTACACAAAAGAAATTCATAATAAATTATATATATTTTTAAATATATTTGAGGTTTGTTTCATTTTTTATTATCTTTGGTTAAATTCCATTATATAATGCAAATGGCAAAATGTGAGGAGGTGTCAGTCGGGCATATCGAAATTTCGAGTTGGGCCAGCTCTGACTAGTGCTAAGCAGCGCGTTACCCTCTGTACTTTCTCCCCTTTGCAGGCCGACTGTGTGCTCAAAAGAGGCTTGACGTCAGCATGTGCGTCATATTGCTTTTCCCTCATATTGATCCAACATTCAAGTCTCTCTCTTCTAGATCTACTCAACAAAGTAAGCTGAATTGTTTACTCCCATTGTTGACGATCCCAAATTGCTTTTAATGTCCTTGGGTAAGTATCCAAAGGCCTTTTTGTTTGCACCCACAACTTTCCATGTCATTGCAACGTAACGATGCCCTTTAAAGGAAATGTGAGGATCATACACATAAGTAACAGTAGCGTAATATTTAAATGAGTTTCTTTTTTGTGGGGGGTGCAGTAAAGTCTATTAAAGCTACTCATGCACTGCCTCTGGCTCAGCATGCATAATATGGACAGGAAGGCTCTCTAAAAAGGGATAATCTTACTTTACTTTTTAAATAAACAAACATGCAAATAACATTTTATAAGTAACTGCCCTAAGATATCCTCAAACACACATGTAGCTTATTCTTAGTTGTAGGCAGCTTTCGTGTGGTGTTAAAAGACGTGGAGTGACAAAATATTGCACTACTTCCTGTCGTCATGTATTTTGATGTATTAGTGCCAAATATTGATGTTTATATCGAAACAGATGCCATTATGAACTAATGTCCCGAATCAACAATTGGATTTAGGCACCTCATGCTTATAAAAATCAATGTATTTTGGGATGGATGACACGCTAGATGCTCATTTGGAAAATATTGTTTTTCATGGGCATTGTCAATATGTAAAATGTAATGCTGTAGAACCTCCAAAGTTAAAAGCAATTAAATGCTCAATTTTGTTGTTAATATTGTCAACTGTGAGCACATTAAGAGACTTTTATTTGAGATTCAGGCCTCTGTAAATGAACTTGACTTTTCTTGGTTCTGCATGACTTTACAGGCACTTTTTTCTTCAAATTTGTGTCAAATTCTGAATTGTACCACATCAGTGGCCTTTGAGTTTAGAGGTTTCACCGTGTTTCAAGTAGCACAGACTTGTCTCTTATTGCACTATTATTAATATGGCATCACATTAGTATCACTTCATGTGATAGTTTCTAAAGCTACACAAGGACATGCAATGTTAGAATTAGCAACTGAAATTGTATCTGATGCTAAAGGAACACCACCCACTATACATATTGCTATTGTTTACATCCTATTTGGTTATCTCATATAAAAACAAACAAGTACGAAAGTATCTCCTTTTGAAAATTGTGCAAGCCCCTCTGAAGTCTGCGGGAGTTACAACTAGCTGTCGTTCAAGTTCAGAAGAATATGGCTCTTATTTTATTTTATTTTTTTTCCCAATCTGCTGTAAAAATTGTGCTCTTAGTCTGTATAGTAGTGGTATTTCTTCTTTGTGCGTCGCCAGTAGATGGCGCCATTATGGCACAATTCCATTTGGCTCAGTACAAAACGGCTGTTCCTCTTTGCTGATGGTAAACATGTTCTCATGACAATTTAGTAGGAAATCATACAAAAAAGTCAAGAAAAATATAAAAAGTGCACTATCCAGATTATTATTATTTTTTTTTAACTAAAACGCTTTCATATTCTATCCAACCCAGAATGCGCATCGTCTTTCGACTAAAGCCAGGCTGTCTCTCACCTCCAGCAGAATGGATGGGTGATCTTCAAAGTTGGTGCCTATATATTTACTTATTTCTTTGCTTATTTTGCTACATTCATTTTATATTATTTTCGACTGAAATGCATCAATTTTGAGTGCATTATCCTCTTAAATAGTCACAAGAACATGTATCATTGACACTTTATGGCATAAATTACTTACTGTTTACCACTTTCATACCAAGATGGTGCCAGCGCTTAGGGGTTATCTTTGAGGACATCAATGTCCAAATGCTGTGTATGTAGGACCACTGATATGAAAGACGCCATTTGTTGAACTAGAAATCATTTTTCCACTTGGTAGCTGAGCAACCGTTTGGTATGTCGGGCGCTCATTCCCCAGGGATACCCAGCAACAACAAATAAAACAACTAAGTGTAGAAACATTTCAGATTCAAGATGAAACAGTAGTCTCGATTCAGCCTTTGCATATCACTACACAAATAGTCATTGGAATTGTCCAAACTGGTGGGAAGGCTTCTATTTCAATACACGGGCAAGAGAAGGTCCCTAGTGGCCATATTAAATCCCCAAATTCTGGCACTAACATATGGACCCAACCAGCACTGGCACCAGCTCACTTTGAAAGGCGTATCAGAGGCTTTAGTTCTCATCACATAAGGCTGATTAAGCCAATGTATTGCTATTGGGAATTTTCAATTCAAGCCCTCCCATTCCCTTTTTGTCTCAAGCACAGAAGGAGTGTGTGAAGGGAGGCAGATTTGGGACAGAGTACCCGTGGAGACCTGAGCGCATCGGTAAGTATAGAACAATGATATTGGCTCCTGGAGGGAGGTGCCCAGGCATCCAGGGAGTTTACGTGACAGGGCCAGCTGGATAAGGAAGGTAAAAATAAATAAGAGGTACGCTAGCTTGTCACTGGAGGCTGCTCCAGACCTTCCTCCAAGCTCTTTTCTCCATCCCGAGACTTTTTCCTCCTCTTGTTACCTGGTAACATGGATCACATGTTGACATTTAGAGGCAAACAAAAAATTCCCATCGGCATTAGTCATTGTTCCTTTCATTTTCAATTACGGTAACTATGGTATGAACCAAAACAAAATGCAGTGGAACATATGTGGTCACATGCATTTGGGGTTCCACACTCACTTGCCACCATTTTAGGTGCGTGTGATACAATCAGACCTCCCGAGTCTCATTGTCTCATACAACACACAAACATCCCTTGATCCAAATGAAATAATAAATAAATAAGTCATGTCTGGCGCCAACAGGGAGCTTAGCATCTGTAAGTAACCATCGCAGTAACCCCTCATCTGTTGCTAAGCTACGCCAGGCACAGTTGCCAAGTCTGACACAACCAGTTCGAGGAGACACGCATTCCTTGATGAGTTCATAGCAGATGTTTTACTCACTCAATTTACGCAGCAGCTTCTTCCCGACGTTCTCGTCAGAGCTGGACAGAGAGCGAGAGCTGATATAAGGAGAGGTGGATGGCTGAGAGTCTATAGGCACGTCTGAAAGAAGACACAAAAAGTAGAGTTGGTTGAATATTTGAAGATTTAGAGTAGTTTAAGTTTTTGTATACCTACTTTACAGAAAATATGGTATCAAACAACTGAAATAATGGGGTTGCAGAAGTGTGCACACCCGCCAATCACTGAGGCCCAATTTTATATACACATTTATTCAAACAGCAATAATATTATTTAACAGGGTTGACCGTTTTCTCCATAATTCTCTGGTCGATCTTCTTGGATGAAGGGAATCTCATCCATCCGGAGGAACACGCTGTCATTGGGACTCCGCTGGCCATCAGATTTGCTGCCTGTGTGAATAGAAGGGCCATTCAGCAGTAGAACCAAGACAATTGATCAGCTTTTTCAGGACCATTTAAGGTATACAATTATATTCCAAGATTGGTGGTTTAACCAGGAGAGGTTTTATTTGGTGCAATGTGATTTAAAGTCTTATGACTCGCAGTGTCGTTAGTCACTGTTATTGACAAGCAGTTGAGCCATCTGTTGGTTTTTCTTATTGACATGAAGACGAGTGACATCTATCACACAGCAGAGTACAGATGGCTTGTGGGAAATCCTTTAAGCCCTAAAAAAAAATAATAAAAAAGAGCAGATTGCGCATGCCATGTTTGTTGCTTTTTGGGAGATGAAGCATAATGAGACTTTGACTTCATCACATGCTTTATCTGTAAATTCCTTACGGTGCAGTATTGTGAAAGATAATTAAACGGGGATTTGAGATGCCCTTCTAAATATATTCATGTGCTAGCCACAACAGTAGTGTATTAGATCCAATATAAGTTATATCAACAAATCTGTTTTTATGTAAGATAATAAAGCTATGTTTTGTTTGACATTGTCAAAGAAATTTATTTAGCAATATGTTAGAAGTTTTCAGTGGTGCAGAACTGCACAGCATCTAATGATTTCCCTGCCTTCTGTATATCTATAAGGACAGTAGTTACTTTTAAATTACAATTAAATTGTAATTTGTTTTATTTCAATGAGTCGTACTGCCCACGTTCAATTGACAAAAATGTCATACACAGTTACAGTATCCAAATCTATAGACTCCCCAACTTACGAACTATTCGATTTCTCTGATTGAGCCTGGAGGTGTTGCGAAGGCCCACGTGGGGATGCAGCTGAGCTAGCCGCGCTAATCCTAGGCGGGTGTGGGCGCTGGTGAGGGGGAGAGCGATGCTGTGGGAGCGGGCCTCCACGACGGGCAGCCTCCCTTTAGCATCTGCATCTACCGGGTCTGGCGTCTGCGGGGAGCTGTCCATCCGTGTGGCCGTCAGGGCGTTCTGGTAGTGTGTCCTGAGTATCTGAAGGAAAGGTCACGGTTTGGGGAAAGATTCAGCTGTCACGTCCTTAATTAGTATTAGTTTGTGTTGGTCACCTTGATTATTTGTAGGTCTGTGAGCTGTCGGACCGAGTAGTCCGGTAAGTAGAGCCCTCCCGATGAAAGCTGACCAACACTGCCGCCGCTCAGCAGCGAGTCTGATTGGTTCAGACCACTGCTGCGAGAGTTGTATCGCTGTCCTGCAGGGAAAATACACTGTTGGGATATGCAGAGTAGCATACAAATAATTTAAAATACTCATTGAAAAAAATTATATACACTGATACATTGATTGCAAAAGATGGAGCAACACATGGAGACCCACAATACAACCATATTCAGAGGCATATATTATTTGTCCTCTACAAAACATGCCAAATTTCAAAGCAATTTACTGAGTTACTCAAGGTTTGGAAACTATTATTCCTGTATTTAATTTATTTGGTCATACTTGTAATTTAAGTAATTTAACTTGTAATTCGGCTACTAAAGCCCTTTCTGTGCTGCTTGACTTTTTTTCCACAGTAGAAGATCTAAAGAGCAGGACATGGGAAAAAGTATGGACTTTAGCAATGTCCTAATCTTGGGATTAAGAGATTTTGGAGTCGCTTTAAGCCTACCAGTGAAAGGCCAAATATGTGGGCACACACTTGAAGAGCAAAAGTGCACATTATCGAAAATGGGAACCATTTTTTGCTCGCGAGGCAGTTTTAGCTCACATAATCCGTGTCAGGTTGTGTTCTTCCGCTGGGAAATTCTCTCTCAATCTCATCTTTTTAATTACTTTCTTCCCACAGCTACTGCTCGGCTGTACACTTGGAGGGATTTTAATGTCTAATTAGTTCCTTCAATTATTATTACTCCTTGTTGCTGTCGTCAACACTAACTACCATTAGTTTCTGTTGAGACCCCCCCAATTGACTATATTGACTAGTTATCGTGGATGTACTTACCGATCGGCAGAGGTGAAATGAGGGCTGGCATGCCGTAGTAGGAAAATGCTCCGTTCTCAAAGCGGAGGGCCTCCTTTCCAATCTCTACCTCCACCCGTCCCTGCAATGTCAGCACTTCTGTTCACCCATCATGTCACCACCACATCGACCCAGAATTCAATTGAGTAGCCCACACAGAAAATACATAATCAGTGTTGTATATGCAATATTGAGCACATTTTTTTCCTTTTATTATTACAAACCTGCCAAATTATGTTTGTTTATTGAATTTAGTTGAATTTTGTACCGCCCCAAAAACTCATTTCGTGTGAGCAGCAGAAAACATACAGTCCACTATTTACAAGTAAGACTTTTCGAACTTGAACCGGTTATACATTTTTTATCCTCTGTGAGGAGCTCAGATAGCTTTGTACTATATCCTTCCATTCATTATCCATCTGTCTGTTTTTTACTGCCACCAGGTGGCCAAGGTGGGCAGATGCACAATGACCAATCAATTGATACAAGTAGATTTTTTCTCATTTAAAAATAATTTAAATGTTTGTTTTTTTTCAGTTTTATTTGTGTGATTTTTCTAATGTCAAAATGTGAGTTGCAACATTTAAAAATGTGTATTAAAGGGTGGTGGTGTTACTAGTTCAAAACTGTTGTAAAAAGGGTGACGAAATCAACAAAGCAAATTGAGACTTGTGGTTTAAATGATGTTCTACTAAACTCTGCATCTTTACCTGCAGGATGAGGACAAAGTAGTCGACGGGTTTGTTCCTCTGGAAGAGGTAGTGCTGCGCAGCGTGTTTGTTCTTGGGGTTGAACTTGAGTTCTTGCACCACACTGGGATGCTTGATGAGACGGAGCAGGATCTTCTCTGACAGGTGACACGGCCTGAACGGCTCCACCTCTGACAGTCGGCGACACAAACACACACACAGCAAAATGGGAGGGGAAGGGAAAAACGCCAATGTTTTCAATGTTGTCATTTTCTCTATCCTATCTCAAAGCAAATAGTAGCATCTGGTATGTTTTTGCCAAATTCATAATGACACCCTTGATGACTTTTAACCTACCACAGGTCCCCATTGGATCACATGACCTACCTGTAGCCAAGAAGCGATGTGTTGCCAGCAACAACTGAGGGGAGATCTTCACATTCAGTTCATTTTCTGCTACTTTGAAGATGGAAAAATCCTGCTGTTTCCTCTCGTGGTGCGATACTCGCCTTTTGGTGCGATTATCAGCTGCGAAAGACACATATGGTGAAGCCAGGTATTTAAACACGTTTACTTTTTATACTCACACTAAATTGATTTTAGTCAAGGGTGTCTTTACAGCCACGGATTGCATTGGATTATCCGTACGCATATCTGATTGATAAATAGACTAATCCTCTGCAGATGCGAAGGTATTTAATAAATGACATCCCCTCAGATGAATCGTAACTGCTATAGCGACAGCTGGTGCCATACAGACATAAGCTTCTCTTTACTGTATGCACCATAATTACTAAATATGCACCCACACACTACATGCAATTAAACTGATTGTTTTCCTCTAAATCATGGCACATATATAGAAAAAAAGCACATGGGCGATTACCATTTCTATTCCTGGCAATTAAAGGATTATGGTGATTTCACTTATTTCATTATGTATAAATCCTGAGCTGTGAACAACAGGGGATAGATCAAGGGGGAAGAGTGATTATGTTATAAATTATTCATCAAAAATGCAAACATCTGTGAACAGTAGTCTTCAGGAAATATTGTTACACTCTCCTATTTAATGACATAGCAAACTGAGAAGCGATTATTACATTTTACTGAGTCACATCGTTGTGAAACTCCTCTTTTGTGTCTGAACGCGGTCATGAAAATAATTACGTTTGTAAGTCAAGGCACCACTGCGGCACCAATGAGTCATATCTAAATATAAAGAAATTATTAGGGCCGTGTGACGTTGCAGGTTGCAATTTCTACACAGCTGTAAGAGCATGCTGGTGCTTATTTGTCATGTAAACATACTATAAAGATCTGTTTCGTCCACAATTTCAGACTTGATGATCTCTTCGATGACGTCCTCCAGGGTGATTATGCCCATCACCTCATAGAAGGGGTCTCCCTCGCCTTCGTTGTTGACCCGCTGCACCACAGCCAGGTGGGATTTGCCTGCGTTGATCACAAAATTTGAAAAGATGATGCTGTATGGGTACATTTGTACATTTTAATAATTTTGAATTTACATCTCATTATTTTGTGATAGAAAATAAAGTCAATCGCTGTCCAAATAATATGGGGGTTAGTTTTATGTCCACTACAGTTTCAAAGTACATATTTGAATTAGTGGTATAGAAAATGGACGGATGGATTAAATTATAATTGCTTAGCCCCACCAAACTGTAATTGTCATAACATTTTTTAAAGTAACTGTTTTACATTCTTAACTGCCATACAATTGCTGGTGTAAGAATTAAACACTCTAACAGATACGCTGGAAAAAAGTATTGAGACACCACTGGGGTCTTACTGCTGTGTAATTTTTGCCTTAAACGTTCCAAAATATAACCTCCTGGTTTGACTTTAGAGGTTCCAATTACATACGTGTGCGATTGCTAATTATTCTTACAAGACAATGTTGTCATGCAACAGACTAAGAATAAGCCTGCTTGAAAATGAGCATTAATGTAGCTGCAGAAACCGTATCACATATGCGAGCTTCCACATGATATTCCTTCAACTCTTTCATGCCTTTTGAGAGTCAGACAAGACGTCATTGGGTATTTGAGGGTTTAGCCTGGAGATGCTTTGGCACTTTGGGAAGATTTGGCTGCTGCCCTTACGTAAAGCATTATTATGCAATCGGTCCGACGACGGCCGCATCTGCCAACTCTTTTTTTAAACACTGCCCAAAAACACGATGACAGCATGAAATCAACCTAGTCAAACATTATAAGTATCAAGTGTGCACAATATTCAAAACATGCTGCACAAAAATGTGATTTTTGGAGGGGCTGTTGTATATGCTATCCAAATAGGTTATCTAAGCATTTGCCAGTAGAGACACTAGACACATATCTAGCCTCTACTGAGCCAGTTCATACGAGATTTAGAGCGATCACTAGTGAGGGATCAAACCTTTTAATCCCCTGTGAACTATACACGACCCACATTTGGACGGTCTACCCATGCAATTCTCAAGAACAATCAAATCTCAAAACAACAGACAAAAAACAACAACAAGTATTTAACCTGTTTAAAAAATTCTGATAACATAGCATGTGGAATAAAACATAAACCACACACTACTTAAAGTCAACGTGAATTTGGCTGAGATGATGACGTCAACCTGTCTAACTAGCTAAGGTGAGTCAGACGCAGATGTGCCCTCATAGCTGCTGATGTGCCCGGGCACTGGATTACATCACTCGTAGGTTACGTAATACCCTTGCAGAACACACACATGCACACACAAAGGCAGTCTGCCCCAAGTAAAACCGAGTCTGATGCGCATTCTCTTTTTGCAAATCATTCTGCTCCACCAGTTTGCAGTGCTCCTCTTCCCATGATGCGTTGTTGTGAGAACATCACATTACGTTCACTGTCCTCCATAATGTATTCGCTGCATTACATTTATACAGATATTGCATTTTGGGTGACATCCCTTTACTTAGCGGCCACTGCATTAGTGATACTCTAATGGCAATGCATGTCAAAAATCTGGCAATTAAATTATTGTTCAGCTCAAAACTTTACATCACACTTGGGATTCCATGTGATTTTTTAAAAATTATATGTTGTGTATATTTTGGTTATTAAATTAAGCCTGTAATGCTTCCTCTTTAACTTTTCCATATAAATGTAGAAAATGTCACAGACATAATAAACAACTGCATATCGTCAAACTAAATATTCATAAAAGTCATCCATGCATTTTCTGTTATTTCTGAATGGTTTTTTTTTTTTTTTAAATGTAGGAGGGAGTCGTAGAACCCGGGAAAAAAACCCCACAGAAGCACAAAAATATGAAGCAGATGTGATAACCAATAATCTAACTCTGCTGTTTTTACAACAAACCCTTAAATTTCTCTCATGATATTGATAATTTATCATGAGCATTCTGAAAACTCACATTTCTCTTACTTTATACTTTTTCAAGTTTAGTCTACCTCTGTTTTAAAAAAAATGAATACCAACTAACTCCAAAAAAATTTGCTCTCCAAGTAAATTACAAGCAACGTTAGAATACAGTAGCATAGTAGGCCTAAGAGTTATTTAAAAAGAGACAGACGTTTTAGTCCTGAAAAGGATATTATATCAATAAAAGCTGCAATATTGTGTACTATTTGAATAATGACACTGGAAAAGCTCTCTCCACCTGTCATTCAAAAGTGAGTCTAAAAGGCACATTTATTGAAACACCTCTCTAGATCTCATCGCATTGTGAAGAGGCACCTAATGAATAGCCCATCGAGTGCGTGCGCAAGCAGTTGTCACTCGTGACATTTCCCGTTCACATCCGCACTGAGACTGACCCCAGTAATCCCAGTGTGACATTCCCACAGCGGGGCTGCCTGAGCACTGGGAGCCTTTAATTCATCAAAGTATGAAGGAAGCCGCCAGACAGGAAAGGAAAAAGGTTGCAGTTGAATTTTTCATGATTGCCCTGTCGGTTTGAATGGCAACCTCCCGCGGAGCAGAAGATGAGTGAAAAAAACCCCAGAGTCAACAGACCCAGAAGCTATCTGTCATAATCCTGAGCGGGATGAAGCAATGGACCTCCTGACCTGTAAGTGCCATGTCATTTATGATCCTCCCCTCCAAAGTCAATATGTCTCCCTTCACATAATAATCAGACAGTTGAAACTTTCCCTGGCACGCTACTTATGTGTCAATAAAAACACACGTTGTCAACATAACTTTTTTTTTTTCCGTTCAACAGCTTCGCTAACTTTTACCTTTAATTGTACTTTTTTTTTGTTTTGCGTCACGCTAAAACATTTTTGCACTATTTACAAAATTTTTCCCGTGACATTTTTTGGGGGTGGAGATCAACACTGTTTGCGCCTGTGAATCAGCAGTTCCAATTTTTGTACTTCCTCCCACCTTCTTATTTTTCTTGTATCCTCCTAATTCATTTGCACTATACAGCATTTTAGAAACTATATTTTAGAAGTCTTTCCATGATGCAACTTGGATGTACCTAATGTTTTACATTGATGAATCCCTACAGAGACCCTATTTCGTCCCGCTTGTCAGGTCTGCAACCTCTGCTTGAACCCCCTCCGTTGGACACTGTTTCACGTTTCACATCTGGTCTTCTCCATAGGGATGAAAGGCTCTTCAAGGCCACGGCCTACTGTGAGCTTAACATGGCACTTCTCTTCTCGGTTCTTAGTGTGGTTTTAACTACACGCACACACTTCAAAGGCTCCTCACACCATAGGTGGTGAGAGGTCGAGAATGGGAAGCAGAGCATATGGTGCCTTAAAAGCCAGCAGCGCCGCCTTCCCAATAGTCTGGCGCCCTGGCATGGATCCAAGAGGAGCAGGATTCACTTCGGTGTTCAATTACCTCGTTTGAATTCCTCCAGCATCACGTCCAGCTTGGTGTCGTTGAACACGCAGTGCATGGGGTGCTTGTAGAACTCGGTGACGGTCTTGAGTGGGGTGCAGTCGTCGGGGTCCACGAAAGCCAGGTCCTTGACAAACAGGATGTCTACGATGTTGGACCGCTCGTTCTCGTACACCGGGATCCTGGTGAAGCCACTCTGCATCACGTCAGACATGGTACTGAAGTCCAGCACGGCGTCCGAGGACAGCATATAGCAGTCGGACAGAGGAGTGAGAACATCCTCCACTGTCTTGGTCCGCAGCTCCAGAGCTCCTTGGATGATGTTGAGCTCCTCCTTGACCAGGTCGTGGTACGGGTCAGTGACGCGCAGCATGGCCACGAGCTTCTCCCGCGTGTAGAAGCTCGAGATCTCCTGGTGGAGCAGGGAGTCCAGGATCTTGGAGACCGGGTAGGCGATGGGCAGGAAGAGGAGCATGAGGAGCCGTGTGGCGCACAGGGTCTTGGACGCGATGGCGAGGCTGTGCCGGGACGCCACCGAATGAGGCAGAATCTCCCCAATGAAGAAAATTCCCAAAGTGCAGGATGCAGTGGAAAGCGCAGTCATTCCCAAAATCTGACACATCCACACCACGAAGCAAGTGTTGGTGAGGACATTACCCAGCACTACGGTGCACAGGATATAATTGCCGTGTTTGCGCACGGATTCGATGTTCCGTGCGTACTTCTGCTCCTTCTCGGTGCCGCTGTTCTGCAGTACCCGGAGCTCCACGGGGTCCAGCGCCAGCATGCTGATGTTGAGCCCGCTACAAAGTGCGGAGAGCCCCAAGAGCAGCACGGACACGCCGGCTTGCAGCCACGCGTCCGCTTCGGCGGGTCTCTCTACCACCGCCAGCCAAAAGTCTCTCGTGTCAAAGTGCTCCCATTTGACGCCGTCGAATGCGCACATGGAATAGTACTTGACCGCCTCGCCTCGGCGCAGGTGCTTGGCGAGAAGCTCCACGAGCACCGAGTTGTGGCTGGAGGCGGTTCTAAACGAGCCCAGTAGCTCAATGTCAGAACTCCGGGCGCTTTCCACCTCACACAGGTTCCCCCTGGAGCGTCCCGCATCCCGCTCCGGTTCCTCAATGAAGGCGATCCACGGTGCGGCGGTAGCCGCATCGGCCTCCCCGCTCCCGTTCACGCGGGTATGCTCCGTGTAGTAAACCCTCAAAACGAAGCGAGTCCCCTCCGTGGCTCTCAGCACTCCGTCCTGCACGGACAGCTCGCCGCTTTGGGTGTCCTCAGGACGGACACCGAGCAGAGCCGTGGCGGGAGCTGCAAACCATGAGAGGAAGAGGATAAATAGAGGATGCAGGATGTGGCAGGGAGCAGCATCCGCAGCCATCATGCTGAACGAAGGACGCGGAGGGGAAGCTGGCAGGGTCACGTGGTTTGCAGACGGAGCCGCATATCCACGGAGCGCAGCCGAGGGTATGTCACATTGTGAACATGCACCGCAGCCTTTAAATATACATGACACGCTGCGTGACGTCTTCATCGTTTTCTGCCACTTGCTAAAAATAAAATCCGGGGGGCATGCCAATGTGCGTCAAATCCACGCCAACATTAATAACATCCAGCAGCATGAACTTAAAAAATAATAGTAATAACAAAAGGAATCATCATCTTCATCATAACTTTCCCAAAGGCAAAAAGGTAGAACGATATCATCTATATGTAGTACTTAAACTAACCACTAGATAGCAGCATTGTCAATTGTTTCAACCAATGCCGTTTCCATTTCAGCAAAGGAACTAGAGTTCTTGCCAAGTCCCAAGCATGACTGATGTTCTTAAGTATAAGTGAAGGGGGACGTACTTTAGTTCAAGTACTGGCTTTTGACTACAAGAACAGTCACTTAAGTACAAGTGAGAGGAGAGTGCTTCTGTACCTAAATACCTTCCAATCCCAACCATCTATGTCACCTGTAACCTAAAGAAACATAACGAATTGTCATTTCTACTTACTTTATTGAAATAAATTAATTGGTATTTCAACCAAATACAACAACGTCGTAACTGTGTTTTGAAAGGTATTTGTACATAGCATACAATTTACTCAATAAACGTTATAAATTCCGCATTGTAATCATTTTCCGATGCATATATAGGCGAATTAAATTACACATTTCCCCTTTACATTAACATTAACCATTTCCCCTTTGTTTGCTTTTTAGACTTTTAAAATTCTTGATCGTATTTACGTGATTATTATTTGCGTTACAGGCGAATTAAATCACGCTCATTTTATACCGATAGAATATTGGTATTTATTTTCTATTGATATATATTTTTTCAGAATTTAATAACATGTATTTCCGTTATTTGCTATACAAACGTATTTTTAAGTATTTTGTTCGTGTTGAAATATTTATTTCCAATATGTACATATAAATAAATTAGAAACTATTACTCGGTAAACTTTTTAAAGTATTTATGTTGATATTTTCTCACTTATTTCAGGTTTAGTAGGTTTATTATGAGAACTAAATTATATCCATGTAAGCTTACACTTTTGAATTTTTTAGTATGACAACTTTTGAAGGTGGCAGAAACCACCGGCTGTCTATACCTGCAGTTGCAGTAGTTGAAATGAATCCGTTTTGCCGTAATGCGTAATATAGTGATCGGTAAGTGGATAAAAATAAATATCAAATAAAGTAAATAATTAAAAAAAAAACGCCGAATCTACCAATTGGTAACGTTTAAAATCTGCGCTTATACAATGTGTGATGAGGCAATTGTAATACTGTGCATGATTGCAAAGAATGAAATTGTCGTGGAGTTTGTATTTTTTAAAAACATTTATTCAATTCAATTGCGCTACGTATGCATTGGTCGTCTAAACATAACTCAAAACTATTTGTTTCTGACTTTATTCTGCTCTGATGCAGTTTATAATCGATAGTTTTGATAATACTCAACTTGTATTTAATGTTCAGTAGATGGATTATGTAGTCACTCGTCTGCAAAAACACAGCGTCGGCGCATGTAATTTGCAAAGCACAAAAAAACTCGTTATGTTCATATGGAAGGCCGTTTTAAAAAAATCAATTGCTTGACAAATATTCTTGGAGACTCAAAAACATCACATCGTTTTTCAAAACATTGTTCAAAATTAACATATTACTATTATTTAGAGCCTTACTCATGATGTGCAGAGCGTCCTTCAAAATAACACTTATTTTAATTTCAGGGTCTCACGTAGAAGTATTTGTTAGCACGCCACCTCACCGTTCAGCGGTGCAGGGTTCGATGCCGGCTCTGACCTTTGTGTTGCATATTCTTTCCGTGCTTGCGTGGGTTTCGTCAGCGGGTACTCCTTATTCCAAAAACATGCAGGCCGATTGGCCGCTCCAAGTTGTCTGTAGGTGTGAGTGTGATGGTTGTATGTCAATGTGTGCCCTGCAATTGGCAACCAGTTTTGGGTGACCCCCACCTCGTGCCCGTGCCTCGTAGCTGGGATAGGCTCCAGCGCGCCCGCTTCAAATAAAAAATAAGATAAAGGATATGCTTCACATATTCATTTCAAATTTTCTTTTACTTCTTTTTATCATCAGCCAAATGTTCAGCGTAATGTTATTCCTTTAAGGGTGCGCGAGAAGCCAGATGTTAAATAGGACGTATGAGGAACTAAAACTATGAAGATTTTCAGTCAAATTTCCCACTTGACGTACTGTGAAGAATATGAATGTAATCATCAATATAATCACATTTCTTCCTCGTTAAAGAAGGTGCGTGAAAGCTTAGACCTCAATGATTGTTGCTTTTTCAACCTGGAAAGTTATAGTGCGTGAGCGCGCGTGTGTGTTTTAAGTGGATTTCAAGTGTTCTTCGGCCTGTTATGTTTCTCGTGCAGTTTGGCGCTCGTGTGTTAGACATGCTTGCGTGCATGACCCCAACAGCACCGCTGGCCGCCCGTGGAGACGGTTGGCTGTGCGCCCCCTGCATGCTACAATTGTCATATTTATGAGCGTGCCATTATATTCTGCGCTCAGAGAATACAGGCGGATTCACTCAAGTCATCGATTTTATATGCTGTGCGGTGACGTAAATACATTCTCAAAAGGTTCAAAGACATACAAATATTTAATGGTACCGTGCAACCTCAAATGGAATTCTTCTGTTTGTAAAAACAACGAACAAACATATATCAAACATTAAAATGCTATACTCGTAGTTTTTTTTTTGTATTTGGCTCTATAGATACTGTACATTATTAGGCTTACTAGAATTTTGCTTTAAAGTCGTCGTTGAAATTACTTGCTTTTAATCACTTGACAAATAATGTGACTATTTAAATAACAATAACGTCTTGTAAATAAATAAAACAAAGTATTATTCTAGCAATCCCTGTGCATAAATCTACATCAAACAAAAATGTTTGTACAATAAAGTAAATAAGTACAATAAAATGTAAAACGTACAATAAAAAGTAAACTAAAAGTAGAAATGACAAAAGGTCCAAGTAAGTGTAACTGCCATGGCGATAAGTGCGATAAAAGTACCAAGCAGTAATTGTGAGTTCTCCTTAAATGACAGTTTTATTTCTGTCACATTCTTGTGGTGAACTGTGCCACACAACTATCCTCAACTCTGTGAAAGTTAACTTTTAGAAAGTTCTTCAGAGTATGAATACCTAAAAAAATGTCAGTATGTGTATCAAACTGGTTTTAACAGGTCACTTTGAGTGTGCTAATGTGCAATACACATAAAATGTGCAGAGTGCTCAGCAAAATAAAACATCACAGTAATTAACAAATGAGCTCAAGTCCCATTAATTATAGTTATATGCCAAAGAGGCCTAAAGATAAAGTAGTTAATTGTGTTGTTGCTTACTACCTGAAAAAGTTATAATCACAGTAAATAATTGTATGGAAAAACATAATGGGTCATATAATCTACTGAAAAATACAAAGTAGGGAGGTATCTGAGTTTGCCTTCTTGTAAATAAACATTACACAAAAGTCTACACTATATATTTGTTCAAATTTATGGAGTCAAAGCAAAATACAAAGTCAGAAATAAATCCTGAAGTAAAAATAACTAGAAAAATACGTAAGTCACTTATCCTTACTTGTACTTCCTTGATATGACCTCCTTTCCTCCTCCCTCCTCTGCAGCCTCTCACAAGTCTTGCCTCTGAGCGCATGCGCTTTGGTGCGCACCTCCCAAAAACGACTCAGAGGGGCGGGTTGGGGTGTGGAGGAGGGGGGGGGGGTCGGTTTGAGGTGTCGGAGTGAGACAAGCGGACAGGAGGGAGGACAGATCGTTGGGGAAAAAGTGACCAACCTGCACAGTGATCTACATTCACACGCCTAGAAGAGTTCAAGCTTGTTCCAAGATGCAGAGAGCACATCAACGACCGTCCTGCTGGTGGCTGGCATCTTTGCTGCTGCCTGTCATTTACTCCTCTTTTTCCTCTTCTTCCTACTCTTCGTCCTCCTTCCCGACGTACCAAAGAGCGGCTGCCGGCGGGTCTCGGGCGGGCTTCCTGGGAAGGACCCTGCTTCTGCTGGACGTCAACACCCGCAGTCCCACCCGAGTGCTTAACGACAACTTTCTCTCCCTGCAGCTGGATCCATCGATCATCAGTGACGGCTGGCTGGTCTTCCTCAGGTACTTTTTGTGGAATATTTCTTAAACGAGTTCAAATTGTGTTGGTTTGTGGCGAGGAACATGAGAACCAAGTGCTCATCAGCGTTATTGCATTTGCACATCGTGAACCGCCCCCCCCCCAAAAAAAAGATTATCCAAAGATACTTTCTTAGCCAATTTGGAGAAACTCGTCTAGTGTTCATCTTTTCACTAGGTCCAGTCGGTGCAGTATATGAACATAGCAGCCCAAATGCTCCCCCGTTTTACAGTCTTGTAACTTTATATGAAAAAGAAGTTATGAAACATTTGGAAGTTATTTGACTATTTATTTTGAAGTTGGAAAAAAAAAATCAACACCAGACAATGAAACACTTATCCATGTTCAAAAAAATCAGCGGGAAGAAGCATTATGAAATCCTTCTCCGTGTACTGTTACATGATAGAGCCACTCACTAGTCATTAATGAACAAACTGTCGCAAAATACCCGAACAAGTAACATATATTTACAAATTTAATAATTACATTATCAGTTACACCCTCTTATTACTCCGCCAACAAACCCATGTAGAAAAAAAAAGAAGCGCCCAATAGTTATAGTTAAAAACACTCGCCAAACAAATAAACTATAAATAAAGTCGAATTTAAACAGCGGACTTTTTATTTGCAATAAAGTCTTTGTCGGATTGGAGTACAACACGCCAATTGAACTATCGCAAATTGTTGTTTTAAAAAACAAGAAAAGAAACCAATACTTTCATTGTATTTCCTAATTTATATTGACAATAAGCCTGTGCGCCCACAGCTCCAAGCGTCTGGTGACCTTGGCGAGGGGCCTGTCTCCAGCCTTCCTCCGCTTTGGTGGCAAGCGCACCGACTTTCTGCAGTTCAACAACCAGAAGAACCTGGCTAAATACCGAGGGCCCGGGCCCGATTACTACCTGAAAAACTACGACGATGGTAAAAATAAAAATAAAAACACACTTCAAATTTACGTTGTCACTTTATAGGAGCGCGCTTTTTCCCGTTTCGCGTTAATTCGACCAGTTTGCGCGTGTAACGCGCATGCTTGAATTCCTCTCGCTCAAAGTCGTGTACTTTTTGCGCAATTATATTTCCATTGCGCGCATGTGTTGGTATTTTGGGCCGCAGTTAAGTTAGCACATGAATTGGTCAATGTTGACTTTAATTTGATAGGATTAAGATATGAGTATACGCTGTATGAAAACATGTTTTCTTTTTTTTAATAGATTACAGCGCCTTTCCTAGTTGTGTCATTTCGTGCAAAGTAAATTTATAAAACATTATAAATGTATCTTCATCACGTAATGGTAAATAATTGTAAAGAAATTAAAACAATTACATTGAGTTGCTATGCAACAATGGTTTTAATATATGGGTGTATTAAAAGTAAAAGTGATTTGCGCATGTGACTCATTTCAGAAGTTGGGCTGTTGTAATCCAGCTTTTTTTGTGCCGTTCCACCCGTACTAAAACTTATACTGCCACATTCCCCAAAAAATGCATATTGGGTTTATTGACATAAAATTGCCTAGGTGTGAAAGTGATTGCTTGTCTATTTATGGCCTAAGCGAGTGAGAGTGAAGTCAGCTGGGATACACAACAGCTCAGCCATGACACCTAGTTTTTGTAAAGGTTTTGTAAAGTCCTTCATCCTTAATGAAAAAAAAAAAGATGTGAAAGACACAACCCTCCTCCGCTAAAGTCAAACTTTCACTGTTTTCTCGGCTGCAGATATAGTGCATAGTGACATTGCTATGGACAAGCAGAATGGTTGCAAAGTAGCAAGCCACCCAGATATGATGCTACAGCTCCAACGAGAGAAGGCGGCCAGCACACATCTCGTCCTCCTCAAGGAGCAACTGTCCAACATCTACAGCAATGTAACAATAACAGGTAAGAAATCCCACGCTCACTCGAATGTATAAAGTACGCCTTGTTCCAGGCACAAACATTACTTCTGTTGATCTAACACGTTTTGGACCTCTATGTATGTGCACGGAGAGGGTTCAAAGCATGCCAAAACTGTCAGCTGTCAGAATGACAAATGCAAATTGAAGAGCAGGAATGTGGGGATGGATAGGGTAGGAGAGGGGGCGTTTCATCTCTGGCTAGAAAACACACTGACAGTTCGGCCGGTTAGCATTGACCACAAAACTCTGAAATCCATTTTTTTGGTGGGCTGCCTTTCTTGTCTGTTTTTATGATTGGCTGCAATGGAAACTCCACAAGATGAGAACTTTGTATGCGGAAATGTCTGCTGTCTGTGGAATTATTGGGGAACACGTGTGGTGTTGCATTAATAGCGGAAACTTTTCCATGGTGTCTCTTTCGGGTTTGTTCAATGCATTTCACAACAAGTGGGATGGCACTTGTGTGAGAATCTTTGTGAAATAACAACTAACTTGCTTTGTATTCACTTTGTTGAAATAGACCAAAAATAAAAGGCAAATATGAAGTGTTATTCAAACGTGAGCATTGACGGCTTCATTCTGAAACATTGACGCTGAGTGGTATGTGATCATGCTAACGTCCCTGCTGCAGGTTACTTTGTTCCATCGCTCGAGCATTGTGTTTCTGATTGATTGCACTCGTGTCCTTTGAGACGTGCAACTATGATCGAGTGCTAAGACAAAGAGTGGAAGATTTATGCTTTAAAAAAAAATCGTTAGTATTCATCCAAAGGTAATTTATTATATTGACAGTAAATGTACTACAGAGCAGTTAAATCCGATTGAGCCCTTCCTCCTAGAGGTCACTTTGATATATTGCACTAATTAATCAATTGACACCTTAATAGTTACACTTTTGTTTTTGTTTTAATACTTTGATTAATTATTTAATTAGCATACAATTGTTTTCATACAATTTTCACAACAAAAACACATCAAATTCACATAGGTTGTCGTATATTATTACAGGTTAGCGTTATTGCACTTATGATTATTCTTTTATTGGTTATATTTAAGCGGTTGTACAATAACTTATTGTAGACATTTTTGTAAGTGAAAAAAGTTACTACAGATCTGATTATGGCAACACTCCGCAATTGTATATTTGGGCCCATTTGATTAAATGGTCAGCCAATTTAATTGGTAGATATTACCACTGTCATAAATCGATTTTATTCTGCCAAATATCCGAATTGGCACGTCCTAAAAAAAACCATAATGCCCTTTGCATTATTAAATCTCTGGGGGGAAAATATCTAAAGGTCAACCTGCAACATATACTGTGCTGAATCGTTTGACCTGCCACTCTACATTACTGAAGAATTTGAGACAAAATACTTTGAAAGTGAATACTGTCATTGTTTTCTTGGGGGTCATGATATTATATGTAGCTTAACTCTGTGTAATGAGGCTTTAGTCTTAAGACCTCACATCTTTGTGTTGGAAAGAGTAATAAGGGTGGGTCGGGGATTAAGGGAGGTGTTTAAAAATGGTCTGGTAACAATCAGTCGAGATCCTGTGTTGGTGTGTGTGCGAGCCTGTTTGTGTGTGTGAGTGAGCAGGTGTTGTTTTAAAGGTCCATTTTTAACTGTTCTCATTTTCCACTCACCACAGTTTGACTTTTGACCCAGGCTTGTTAGAGGAAGAGCTATCAATGATGTCATAGACACACACACACACACACACATACGTGCTCGTCAAATAGGCTGAGCCCAGACAAGGTCACGGTCGGTGTCATCTGGTATCTTTTTGCCGAGTCCGCCATCTCACACCTCTTCCCCAATGACCACACATGGGTTTATTGTTATCGCTGCACTGTATATTGTCATTTCATGTGAAAGTCCTTTGTTTATTTGGCTCGCCCGAGAATGAGGTGATCACTCTGTCAACCAGTCACCTCAAAGGCTGCGTCCGTGTGTTTAAGGCTCAAAAGATAACCTCGAGGAATCTGGGAACTTTATGTTCTGTTATTCTCGTCGTCCATCAAGATTTCACCTAAAGGGAATCTCCCAAGACCACGGAAACCTGTGAACCCAAGGGTTGGGCTGGGACCTTATCTCTAAGACATGTACATAATATATATTTTTGCTAATGATCCTGTTTGAACAATTATGGTTATAAATAAAAACACAATATTTTGTTGAACGAGTCAGCTTTATATCCAAATGTTTGTGAGAATTAAGCTCCTTTCCTATTTCTCTCATTCTCAGTCTGATCTCACATCGGCGGTATCATGTGACATGAACGTTTACAGCCCAAAATCAGTCATTAGGTTTAACTAAACATCTTACAGAGGACATGAGACACCAATACCCGAGTCTTGCCGTTTGAACTGACACAGAAGTGCAGCCGTCAACGCTATGAGCTTGATTGCCGAGAGCTGCCGGACCCCACTAAAGAGGAACATGACAAGAATGACAGTTCAGCTTTAGTCTGCACGTGTGGGGCTGAGCATCTGTGTGAGTTTTGGAAGAGAGACGGTCTTAATTTGCGGTACATTGAGTTTCTGCAATGGGCGGTATGTGAGAAATGCTTTTTCTACTTTTAGTTTTAGTCGTCTTTCCTATGACTACAAAAACATGAAATATTTGACATACTCTGACAAATGTGCAAGATTTAAAATGATTCCTCCAAGTGACAGGTGAGATTTAGCACTAAACGGTCATAAAGAAGCTAAGGGGCTGAAAACAAACAAACAGCAAAAGCATCTATTTGAGGTGGAAAAGTTAGGGGAATCTGTGAAGGGCTTGAACATATTGTCTTCGGAATGAACTGGCCACTCTCTATGGTCACATGGACAATCATCATTTTTTGTTTTTACGTAGTGCAGTGGCAGCGCTAGAGGAGGTGCCACGGGGGCACTGGGCCCCCTGAATTATGCATAGAACCTCCAGGTGCCAGACCAAATAATTGACTTTTGGGTATTTTCCAATTTTTACCAGATTTTCTGATTTTTTTTAATTT
The DNA here is from genome assembly GCF_033458585.1 of Syngnathus typhle. Taxonomy (NCBI): domain Eukaryota; kingdom Metazoa; phylum Chordata; class Actinopteri; order Syngnathiformes; family Syngnathidae; genus Syngnathus; species Syngnathus typhle. The sequence goes on from NC_083745.1 coordinate 6,609,611, forward strand.
TATAATTTATTATGGGCCCACTGAAATATCCTTACCAACATAAGCAGTCATTTTATGATATTTCATTTGAGGACTAACCTAAAAGGTCCGTTCTTTTACAAACGCCTAATGATGTCTTTTATGACTCATATCCACCACATTTCAGACACCAACCAAAATGTTCTTGTATTTTCTGACGAGTTTATGATGGCGCTGACTGTTTCCTAGAGTCTAGTTGTTGTTGTTTTTTTCTTAATGTCAGCAAATCTGAGGCGGATCAACCTAGCGGAGGTAGTCCGACCTTCCCGAGATTGTATTCAATCTTTGGGGCTCCAATATATGAAATGTTATGTTAAGTTCAGCATGTCAAGATGGTGATTACTTCATATTTTGTTTACACTGTCCACATGGGCCTGCACGGGGCCAGATGTGATTGATTTTTCTTTCTCAAAGAATAGCCATAGTGTTTAAACCCCAGAGGGAAGCAATATGTAATTCCACGTGTTTGCAATATGTTGTGAGACAAGTGCCCAGCCACCTGCAAATAAATGCCATTTTAATGGCATGATGCATGGGATGTTTGAAAACTTTGTTTGGCCTAACACGCTTACATCACATTTGTCTTCCGAGAACCCATTTTGAGTCAGATTTCATGGAGAAAGTTTTCAATGAAGGTACAATATTGAATGTTCCTTTCTGAGTTTGGATCCCTTTTCTCGAGAACAATATTAACATATTGTTTTGAGAGGCCAAGCAATGTGCTCACTGTGCACTGACTTCCTAAATTAATTCATGAGGCTTTGCTTTGTTGTTGTTTGTTTTTTAATCACATTTGGAATTGAGCATTTTAAGCCTGCCAAAATAAAGTCCATATATTTCAGTAAACTCCAGCAAATGTTGCTTGCACAAGAGTTTGGCTTGTTCTTGTCAGGCCACTAGTGTATTCTCCCCTTTAATCGTGTTGTCTTCACTCGGAGCATATGGCTGGTTGGATTGTTCCACCTTCCCAGAGGCCATCTATCAATCTGTGGTGTCCTGCTGGGCTGGAGATTCACAGCCAGCTTTTCACTCCCAAACCAAGGGAGGGGGAAAAAATAGAAAAAGAAGAAAGGGGGAAAAAATGAAAATGGACTCCGATGGCAAGGCAGTCGAGAAAAGAACATTGGTCATATCAAGATAAATGAAACTATTGTAGTGCATTTTGCAAGGCAGCCAGAGAATGTCATATCTTTCAATTTCAATATTTAACTTTATACTACATTATACTATGTTAATCTTGTAAACCCAATGATTGTGCCGCGCCCTTTACCCCTAATCGCTAAATATGACGATACCACAGAGCATATATTACAATATATATATATAATCAGCAGACAGATTAATTGTTTTATCAAGCTACTAAGGTAACTGCAGTGCAAGCTAAACTCTGAATGTGTCAACAGTAAATTCAAACATATTGTAGTTTCTTGGATAGAGGTGAACTTAATGTCATTTTTTCATGTTGGTCAACAAAAGATTGTTTTTGCATGAATCTCAAGTTTAAGTGTGAAAGATAAGTGTGGAAAGAATTGGTTGTATTGAGTGACAAGGTCCTCATATGCTGAACGGATTGAGAAGGACCGTGATCAGACAGTCTGCGAGATGAAACGCCTTGAAATTTTATGACTCCATGAGAGTGTAATAAAATTTGCTTCAGTCAGGGGAGTGTAGAACAAAATGCAAAAGGGAAAACAAAATGTTACTTTCTGTGGTATATTGTGAAGTAATGTATTCCCGTATGGAGTTAACAAGACAGCTTGCAGTGGACCCCCCCAAAAAACCAAGGATGCAAGTGAAACCTTTTGCCATGAGTGGCTCGAGCTGACACCTCTAAGCAAGAGCAGATGTTTGACTAACTTGACTTGGCTATGTCTGCTCCACTGGCATAGTAGACAAACACTCTTAACCCGTGTCTTCTTACTGATGAATAAAACTATTGGCTATTAATGACAGCATTTCATTTAAATCTCAACGATTCATACTCCGCATGTACGTACATGTGTGCTTGGATGAATGTTCGGAGGAGTTTTAATTTTACCAAACCTTACTAGGTAAGTAGGTAGGACAATCTCATTCTTTTGTATGGCGTTTGTTTGAAATTCCCCAAATGTGGGAAAATTACTCCTCAAAAAACAAACAAACAGACAAATAGCCATGTCTCACTGAAACAGTTTACGGTTATCTTGCGACCAAAGATCTTCATACAAATGCGTTGACATTAGCTGGCGAGCAGCGTTCATCTGGCTTGATCCCTAAAGTCTTCCACCCCGCACAAGCCGCTATGTCCTCAGGGTTTAGAACTAATTCCTTTTATGCTGCTCGACTTTCTGTAATTGTCCTAACGCCATCTGTTGGAAAATTTAAGATTCTAGTATGCTAATTCTGCCTTTCTGTCTATGCTTCAAAGCTGTTTGCACTCTGTGTGTGTGTGTGTATGTGTGTGTGTGTGCGTGTCTGTGTGTGTCTGTGAGTGTGCACGCATGCGCGTTTGCGTACGCGTGTGTGTGTGTGCCTTTGTGTTTATTCGATCTGTCCATTCGGACCTCTGGCGGGAATACAAGCAAAACGCACGCACACACACTAATAAATCACTATTATTGACAATTATAGCAGCAAATATTTGTTTTTTAATGAAATATCTACATAGGTGTATAGAGGTGTGTATATATATATATATATATATATATATATATATATATATATATATATATATATATATATATATATATATATATATATATATATATATATGTGTATACATGTATTTATGTCTGTGTGTGTTGGCATGCGTATGTGTGTGAGAGAGTCCCGCCTCCCACAACAGCGAGCCAGTTGATTGACTGAATATTCCATCACACAGTGGACTTGCTCAGTAAATTATAAGACGGCAAAAATAATAAGGTACATAACAGACATCCGATTCTGGCAGTCTTTCCCCGAAAAAAGTTCACATCACGGCAACACACTATTATTCTTTTGACAGATCACTATTCATCCGGCTTTGTGTTTGGTACATTTTTTTTATCAGAAAATGTGTTGAAAAGTAGTCAGGAGTACACGGGGAAATGTAAAACACATTTATAGTTCATTGCTTCCAAATAATGGAACACGATTAAGAATGTGAAATAGAAGAAGCAGACGGCTGTGGTCATTTCTAATAAGGCGCTACTTTTTTTCAAACAATGATGCGGCTAGTTTTTGGAGTTTGATGAGCTACTGAACTTCACGCTGCCAATCCCAAACCTACCCCTTATCCTTTGTCTAGTCTTCCATTGTGCACGGTCACGAGATTGAACTCTTGAAAGCAATTCTTTTGGAGATTCCACTGTAATTACACGAAGGTCAAACGATTACAATATTCCTTGTTAAAGTCCCAGTGAACTGAAATGTTCCAAACGATTACACGCAGCAGAGTTTTTCCCGTAAGTTCGGAGGAACTGACAAAAGTAATTTGTTGAATGCGTACCATTAGGAAGTCATATTCACTGAATTCAAAATATTCTGCTATTTGAATCACAACACCCAAGCAGGCCAAGTTACATTTTAAAATAGTGAGTCTTATTTCAAAGTCAAAATCTGCTTTATTGTCAATTTCTTCATACAAAGAGTTCGAAATTTCGTTTCCTCCTATCCCATGGTGACAAGACCTATTACACATTCAAGTAAACAATACAAAAAGTTAAAATAAGAAGGCACATACAACGAATAAATAAGAGCAATGAATAAATAAGAGCAACTTGGTGGAAATGGTGCAATCGTGCATACAGCAGACAGTCAGTATAATAGCGCCTTGCAATTCATCCATTGAATTTGTGGGTTTCATTTGTTAGAGCTTCTGCTTGAATTGCTTTGCAGAATGTCATGATGGCCTCTCGCAGCTGCCACTTGGATGTGAACTGCTTCCCCGTCCTCGTAGATCTTTTCCTTGACGAGTTATGTACAGGGTTGACATCAGGAGATGAGGGGAGGGGAGGGCCACACCATGAGCTCTCTCCTTTTATGCTCATCAGAGATATCCCATGCAGCATGAAATTGTTCACTGATGAGAGGCAAGCAACCGTGGAAGGTCCAGATTAGAGCCGGGCGAAACTCGTCACGAGCACATGAGGAAAACCTGGCTCCAGAGTTTTATTTGTTAAGGTGTATGGTTGGAAAAAGTCCCAAATTTTTTCTTCAAGAACATCTGGATAGAACATCCTTCAAAGTGCTGGGCTAAATCCCAGTTTTGTCATAATGACTTGCTAGGGAAGTAGGACTTGGGAAGGAAGAGTTACGAGAGGCTCGGTTGAAGCAGGTGCCCCCTGTAGTGTTGGTCCAGTACCTGGCTGACTTTTGACAAGATTTACTTTTATGCCTGGTCTGTTTCTATGAGCACAGAATGATTGAGTAGCACTGATGTAATATTTTGAACTTACTCTATTTTATTTTATTTTATTTTGCAGTCTATTGATAGGGATCAATCATTCATCAAAATACTATTGTTGTCACAATACCAAACTTTTGACTTTAATAATGTACCAAAGATTATTCACAGTGATGTATTCAATTCTGTCTTTTTGTTTGTTTAATTCTGTTCAACAGGCCCACAAAGTACAGCAACAAATTATTTGTTATCGTTTTTCTCAAACACCCGGATACCGTGGTTACTTTCTAAAGGCTTACGGGAGGATCATCAAGTGGTAGCCCGTGGGCTCAATCTGGCTCGCCAAACCGTCCAATTTGGCTTGCAAAATAGAAAAAAATACATAAACAGTAAACATCAAACAGAAATGTTTGACCAAAATGTGTATTTAATTTTCATTTGAGGCTCCGGCCCTTAAGGTCACATGTCAGGTAAAATTCTGGCCCTCTGACAAATATAGTAGGTGATCCCTGGCTTATGTTTTTAATTGGTAACAAAACCAACAACATCCCACTCCAGCAGCAAATGGTTCTCATCCCACTTGAGTCCAAATCACGTAAAGGCAGCACATTTTATATTTTCCAAGTCTCTGTGTTTGATTTAAATGTCAAGGGCAGAGTATGTTAACATACCACATTGTTTAGGTAATGTGTCCTGCATCGTCTCATGCTGGGCATACCAAAGAAGTACAAACTCAAGTATGGTCCCTGCAAATTTAAAAATCAAGGTGATTTCGCTTACGTAAAAGCACACGCTCACAGTCGATCACCGTTAGAAAAATGAAAAACATATGCTTACCTTATAGCTGGCATTCTTTTAATCGACAGAAGTGGTTTGACCTGATTGGTTTGACTGGAATGGAGTCTTGCTGTTTGAAGGAAGAGTCCATGCTGTTAGCAATATGCTTGTGGAGTCGTATGGAACTATATTGGAAGCACATTTTGCCCTCTGCGCTACTCTCAACACGTGGTGTCACGTTAACATAATCTCACATCTTGTGATGCAACGCCTGAATATTACTGGACACCGTTTGATGAATAATCACATGACATCTTTGTAGACATGCTGCTGGATCATCTTGTTAAACATTGTGCTATTACCTTGCTCGGTGAATGCCTTCAACTTCTGGAGTCAGCTTGCACCTCTTGCACCAGTTAAAAACATCTGAGCGTGACATGGTTTTATCTCTGTGTGCCTCCACACGTATTGGCCACAACACTCGCTTGCACTTCCATTGCTACCATTTTCAGCAGCAAATTCAATGAGAGCCCTTTTTTCACTTCATTCTTTCTTTGACATATTTTTAAGCGAGCGATGGTGGGTGGCATTGAATAATTGATTGTTTATTATAATGGCAGTGCCTCTGCGCGAGTGAGCCTTTGAGGATATTTATAGAAGTTTAGCAATGAGGGATAACATTGACTGCTCAAGCGGGATTCTCTGCTTTCTATCAGATAGACAGCATGACATGATCCAGACCCAGCTCGCCGCCGCACACCGCACCCACACGCATGCAGCTTTCCGTGTTTGTCCTGCTTCGACAGGCTTTCACCAATTATCGTAAAACTGCTAAGTGACAACATCACATGATCTCAGAAAGGCCTTTATTGTGAGACAGGAATGTGCAATCATAGTTTGGACACCGATTTCAAAGCAATCGAATGATTAACGACGTTACTGAATGTATTGAGTCTCATTTGTTACTGCAGACATAAAAAAAAATGTCACTTTTGTGTTAGCGGGATTAAGTGCTTGTGTCTGTGTTTGTGGAACACTTCATCGTTTGTATCACATTGTCCTCGAAGACGGATTCACTTTAGCTTTGTCGTTTATCAAGTATTTCTCAACATTATCAGCTTACTAACTCACAGACACAGAGCTGTGTCCATGCACATGTGCACAAATTTACTCTTGTCTGACCGAGAACACATATTTGTAGCTTGAGGGCTCTCAAGTGTATGCATGTGAGAACTTTCATGTTGGCCCCAAGTGAGGGTGGAGTGCTCCAGCATTGTTTTCCCTTCGCAACAGAGCAAATGATGCCCTGCTCTTGGCAGGCGACAAATGAGAGCTCCACTTCACTGGCCAGTAACATTATCCCTTGTCTTCAGGCTAATATCTGTTGTTTGTGTTCTCAGTCCAAATAGAATCGATACCAAACTTTCACCAACAGTCTAACCAAGGATTAACGGCCATTAAAAACGGGAGCCCGTTCCCAGGGAATCGGGTTAGTCTTTGTCCCATTTACTTATCAATGTGTGTCCCCACATTCTTAGAAAAGTCCAGTGAGAATTTTTAACACAAAAAGGACTTTTTGGACAATTGCTTTGTTGCGTGACATCTGCGGGCCTCAGCAGCACATACACTGCGCATTGCTAAGTGCAATGTGAAAAGGACTTAAAGTGAACTTATTCAGCTTTTATATACTATAAGGTGGTGTTTTTAATTAGAAACACAATTTTGTACCCTAATAATGATTTAGATCCTTGTATTGTATTTTTTCCTGAGAATTATATGAACTAAATGGCATTAAAAGCGTTCCAACTTGCAGCTGTTCAAGTCACATTTTTGGATTAAAATCTTTAAGTCAATGATTGCCTGATTGAGAGTCAGAAAAACGGTGCCAGGCCTTTACGTTACTACACAACGTTCAATTGCTGCTTGTTTGTGGGTCTTACTGCCTTCAGTGTTCTCCTTCTTAACAAAAAAAAAAAACATGCTTTGTTGGTTTGAGATCAAACTATTTACTTGGCAATTGAACAATGATAGAAATCCTGCAGTTAAGAATTGCATTTACCATGATTGCAAAAGTAATGTTGCCACTTGGCTTTGGTTTTCAATAGAATATAATCAAATTGAATTGGATTTTATTGGTCCCAAATGGCGAAATATTTGTTCAGAGCAGCATATATCTTGAAAAAAATGCCTTGGAAAAAAATTTCAGCATATAAACACCAATAAATGTGCACTTTAGGCAATGATATTTAATGATGGATAAAATTGGATTACAGCAGCCAGCATATGTTTTCCTTTTCCCTCATTTTAACACAGTTTTCCAGTTAAAAATATCACTTGTGTTTTCATGTAGGGAAAAGGTGTTTTGAAATTGGAAATTAGAGGTGATCAGATTGTGTTTGACATTAAACGTATGCTGTATTTCTACATTCTACTTGCGCTCGGTGCAGACTGAAAGCGAAGATTCGTGATGCATGCTCAAAATATTATTTTCACAAAAGCAGCAGCGTGGAAAAGATCCCTGGCAACCCAATGCGCTATGCTTTTGTCTTCATTCCGCAATTTGGCGAGTTCAGCTCGTGTGGAACCCTTTGTCGAAGGCAACATGTAATGAGAAACAGACTAGTCAAGACAGTGGGTCATAAGTCAAGGTAATATTTATATTATTATAACAACTCAAGCAGATCACATTTCAAAACAAGAGTATGTACGTAACCCCCTATATTGCACAGAGAGCCACCTCATTTTGCACTGTCAGTATATACAACACTTCTGGCATCGTCATCGAGAAAGACGTCTGATTTTCATATGAACAAATCTGCATTCCATTCAGTCAATGTGATACTAAAATTAAATGAAAAGCATTTGATTGTTTGTGTTAGTACAATGGATGCATAAAAAGAATCAAAGTTACAACTGCTTTGTGGTTTTCTCCCAGCCAGATCTTTAGACAAATTGTACAACTTTGCCGATTGTGCTGGTCTGCACCTGATCCTGGGCCTCAACGCACTGCATAGAAATGCCGACAACTCCTGGAACACTTCTTCCACGCTCACTCTCCTCAAGTACAGCGCCGGCAAGAAATACAACATCTCCTGGGAGTTGGGCAACGGTCAGTACATCGATTTAGAAATATGACGGTCCAAGATGCGGTGGTATTCATGTCGCAGTCCGCCCTCGAGACAGGCGTGCAAATCCCACTAGTGGTGACGGTGGCTTTTACAAATGTATCCATTGTGCGAAAAAATAAAGCGCTGACATTATGAGCACAAATCATCATATGCTGTTTCTAGAGCTTCCAATTCATTACCAGACAACAAATAAAAATTGTTGTGCTTATTTGAAAGTCACACCAACATTATGTTCTCCCTTGCTTTTAAAAATTTGGACTGATCAAATTTTCACAAAAATGCCAAAAATGTTCTTATAAACAAAATATTTGGAACATCTATAAAGACATCCTCAACGGAGAACTTTCAAATAGTAGAAGTAACTTCAGCTGCTCTCATTTTTGGCAAGTGTGATATTCAGGCTATTGAAATCAACGATACTACTGAGAACATTTTGCAGCAAAAAAGGATTAAGATGATTTTTAAACATTAGCCCAGTATTTCAGGGGTTAATTGTAAGTTCACACAAGGAATGTGGAAAACCTGCCAGTCCTCATCTCTGCTTCTCACATAAATTGAGAAACAGCAGTGTACTCAACTCCCTCTTAATGCATAAATTGAGATGTAATATAAAAATCTCAATCATAGAATAGAAGGTGGCTGCTACCCAATTGGCGGCCGCTGCATAAACAATGTAATCGTCTACATTTTCTCTCTCAGTTAAAAATTACCTTGCTTACTTCTTGGTGATCTATATATATTTTTTCTCTGCGCAACGTCATACCACAAAAAAACCCACAACAGTTGTTCTGACCTTCCTGTAATGAACATTTGTACCACACTTAAGTTTTTTTTTTTTCCTTCCATTTTATTTTCATCTACCATCAAAGGTCCCACTTGAGCCTTTTTGTGTTATCCTTAGCGGTTGACTGAAGACCGTGCAGAATCCGTTGATTTGACCATGTCCAATCTTTCAGTGAAGACGTGTACCGTGGCAAAAGGAGCTGTTAAAAATAGATTAGACAGATTGTGCGCATCCACTGAACATTTATGGAGTGAAATCGCCAAGGCTGTTGCTCGTAAAACTGTCACGACCAAAACTCGTAAACAACAGATAAATATGTAGACACTAGACAGATAATAATGCTCTCATCCAACTTTAAACATGTCTGCTGTCATTTGGGTCAAACCAGTGCACTCATTGTGTTTGTTTGCTCATGACATTGAGTTCATCTGTCCACTAAGAGACCGGAATGCAAGGACAATAATGGTGTTAACCCCTACCCATCTCCTCCCAGAACCCAATGCGTACCGCAGCATGGTGGGCCGTGCCGTCAACAGCACCCAGCTGGCTCAGGACTACACTCAGCTGCGGACCCTCCTCCAATCTGTTCGCTACTATAACCGAGCTCACCTTTATGGCCCTAATGCGGGGAGACCCCGAAGGAATGCCATTCTACTTCTGGACGGGTCAGTCAAGAATACGTATGGTCTTGATACAGTTTCACTCGCACACATTTAGTGTTGATGGCAGGTTTGAGTGTCTCAGCCCCAAGTTGTATCATGTCAGCCTAAATGAGGTGTCACCCGATTTACAGCGTGTCGACACAACTTCTCACCTGCCGGTTGCTACGACAGTTGAAGTCAGAGCTGCAGGATTATCTAACAATGCTTGGTTATTGATTCAAACGTACTGTGCCTGTATATGTATCTCATCATTTTACTCAAAAGATAAAAGGAAATAAGGCAAACTAGACTGCTTTACAGTATACGACCATAGTTTTAAAAAAGAAACAAAGCCCTCAGCACATTTGATTTATTAGTCTGCTGTCAGTCTCAATAACTGTGTATTGAAAAGCTTTTTGTTTTTTTTAACAAATGTGTGAACATAGTATATAATGGCACAAAAAACTGAGACATTCAAAAGCTTTTTTCTAAAACTTGTATGGTTTCAAGGTATTAAGATACAAAACGTTAATGATTACAAAGAACGAATGATAAAACATTTTTAGACGTTTAGAAAAGCTTCCGTTTCTGCAATGAGAGTATTATTAAATCCATTCATTCTTTTCTCAGTTAATCCTGGATGTAGCATACTACGTATGTCATTGAATTGCGGTTTGCTGTCTATCGTAGCATCGCTATTTTCCAGTACACTTGAATGGCAACACACTGTTGTGTCTAATCTAATGTCCAATTTTTCTTATCCTCCTTTCAAATCTAATTAAATTAGCAGGCTTTGTTGTTTCAAAGACATAAAAAAAGTCGGACCTTTTAGCAATCCTTTCCCATAAATAAACAATCAACATTTGAAGTTTTTGCAGCATAAGTATTAAGACAATGTTGTGCCTTTAGTGCTGGAATTATAACTCAAATGACATCAAAAGCACATCGGCTAGTCTCTTATGGTCAACAGTGCTGTGGCTGGATGGAAAAACATCCCAGCTGTGATCAGTCATTGAACAGCTTTCTAACGACTGAGTGGAAGGATTGTGCCGCGTTTCACTCCGCTTTAACTCGCATTATTAAATAAGCAATTGGAACCGCAACAGAACCCATAAAGTTAAACGGCCTCTGTTAGAGCTGTAATAAAATCATGCGTGCAGATAAACACAGGAAGAGTTTAATGTCTGCGCATATCTCGGCTTGAATCTGTCTCTTCTCTACAGCCACCCGTAATTTTGACAGGTATTTGGAAGGGACGGATTTGATACGAGCCTCCCTTCGTTCGAGCTGCTTAGATCAGCGAGGACATTAGGAGCAGCAGCTGTTTGTTTCTGACAGGTTAAATTTACTCACAAATAAAAAGCTGTGCATTTGAGCGACAGGTAAGCGGTTGGGCTTAGGAAGGATGTGGATGATTAAGATGAGAACCGGAGGAGTACCAGATCCAAAAAGGCCGGGGAGTCTTCGAGTCTTGCGTGTCACGTTTAACAACGAGGTGATTCTTGTGTGTTTGACACTCTTACGAGGGCCTTTCTGGTGTCAGAACGCTAAACGTTTGATTTAGACCGCGAGCTGCTAACAATCCAAATAGCCCAACTGGACAGACTAAACAAGCCAGGGTTGCGAAAGTTTGCGATGTTTAGAAATACACATTTAAGCATGTCTGACAAGTTGTTACGCCCCAAATATGGAACTGTTAGTGTCAGGTACAAGGCGACTGCAAATACTCACTTGAAAGGACCAAGTGTGGGAGTATTTACACCTTATGATCGACCCTTTAGGGTGTGGGGACACATCCTTTTTTAATTATAAGTTATGAGATACATTTGTTTTATGGAAGGTCTTCTGAGGTTTTATTAGGGTCCTATGCACATGTTCGCACCTTTTAGAAATCTGCAGCATTTCATCCTTGTTTTGTTTTTTGACACAAATCCAATTGTTGGGCTTCTGAATATTTTAAAAAATGAAACACATTGTGCCAATGTTTATACTAATAGTAGGTATGCATTAGGTGTTGTAGACTTGACCTCCCTAAAATCAGCACATTGACGTCCCTGCTTTTGAAATTGTAGTGTTTCTGTAGTATTCTTTAACAATATAGAAAATTGATAGATAGCATTATTTTTAATTAAAATTTGATTTTTGAACTTAACCAATTAAAAATAAAACACATTAGGAAGTATAAAAGCTGCATTTGCCATTTTCTCTTGTTTCATTTATTTACTGATGACTACGCCAATCACAACAGTGCTAAATATCATAAATGTTGTGGACATTAAACATTAAATAACATAAAATTAACACCAGTAAAATAGTGGCAGCACCCCCTCAATGTGTTTGTGTCCCTTGGTAGACATGTTAAAGTTCCCGGAAGCAATTGAATGTTTTAAAGGATCCTAAATTGCAAATGTCCTTAAGTGTTCTGCACTTTTGGGGTTGTTTTTTTTTATTGCAGTTTTCCATGGTGCGAATCAGCATGACACATTTTAATTAGGTTCCATTCAGATTAGTTGTACTTCATTTGTTTTTCTTCTCATTTTCAGATTCATGAAAAATGCTGGCTCCGTCATTGATGCAGTTACGTGGCAACAGTAGGTATTTTACCCCCTTTTTCCTCTTTCGACTTGTTAAAATATCTGCAATTGGATTTTCCCAAATGAATGCTTATATCATCCGTAATTAAATCCATTGTGGTAAGAATTACACAGACACAATAAGCAACAATATGTAAGTATGCACACGTTTTCTGTGTTGGAGGATATTGCAGTAATAATTCATGAATAATGGTTTAGTAAATATAAAACAAAAAAATCTAAATGCTCCCACCCCCATAAAAAAACCTTCCCTAAACAAGTTCTAATGCAGTAGCCAAAAATAATACTGAGAGACTGAAGCATATTTAAAAGAACTCGGAACATTGTGGGGATGGAAAAGCAAAATAAAAATAAAAAAACTCATAGTTTGCGTTAAATTAATAACATCTGTCTATTGCACACATTCTAGGAATGCATACAAATCTATCAAACTCACGCCCCTTTGCACACGTGTGTACCTTGCGTGAATGTACGGTCGGTGAGGTGAAGGTCAGGTCTAATTAGAAGAAACGGAAGGAGGAAGGGCTTGTCAGTAGGGCCTAGAAAAACACCACCAACACTGTTAAAATCAAACCATATGTTGCAGCTCATTCTCCCTGTCAATTAGCCAGTTTTATACGAGAGCTCCAGATTCCAGTCTGACCAGCGTGCATGACAGAAACTCTCATGTCACAAAGAAGCACTCAACTAATAAACTTGGAGCGCACTCATTAGCACGTCTGCAATGCGCGTTTTACTGTAAGTGCAGCTGTTGTGACTTTGTTTGTACAGATTTCAAACGCTATCGTCTTTAGAAAGGTCTTTCGTCCATGTGTGGCTTAGAGTTTTCACAAATTGACAGTTTAACATTTGAAGCAATTTGTCCATCTGGCAGGTTTTGTGTTTTGTTGAACGTATGAGTCTTTTGCAGTGATTATAGTATTCCCAACTGTTTTTACACCAATTTAGATGCATTGGGTTAATTTGACAAACAAACAATTTGTTAAACAAACAAAGAACAACCCAAAAAAGGGGGTTTCATTGTGAGGATTAAAATGATTTATTTTCATTTGTAAAAAGCATTACATTTTTTTTTTCTTTAATTTATTTATTTATCATTATTTATTTTCAGTTGTCAAAAAGGGGCTATTTTTCTTTGTGTTAATTACATTGTGTTAATTACATTGTATATTTTTCCCTTTTTTGAAAAACTGATTTTTTTTATTCCTCCAAATTATCATTTTATAACATTTAAACCATTTTTATCAAAATGTATTGCAATTGACAAAACAACAAAATAATCAATTGCAACAAACAAGGACAGTGGACAGACGCCACAGTTAGAAGACACTTAGTTTTCTATAAAAACCAAAAATAATACACAAGGCAGAGGAACAAAACAGAAAAATCTACAAATGGAAAACAAAAGCGGCTATCTGCGTCTCGAGTCCCTCACGTAACTAGCCCGCTGATGACCACCAGCAGGTGCAATGCGGGAGGGCAAACAGCAGAACTGAGTAAACCTCCACACAGGAGCAAGCAAACAAAACAGGATATGACATTTATAGCCCTTTAAAACATCATTCAGAGGGCAGAACACACTCCCAATCAGTGGACAACTTCCAGTCAGGCCCTCTGACCTTGCAATAGAATTGACTGCTACTTTGCCGTCTGGGCTTGTGAAAATATGAGCAAAAAAAGCAAATGGGACAAATTTGCTTCCTATTTGCTGCGTAGTGGCCCCTGAACAGCCCACTTAATACGAGCTCTAATTGCAAGCAGCAGTGCATCAGTGGTGCAGAGGACCTTTTTTTCCCTTTTTTTGTAATCCCAAGGAAACAAATCTTAATAAAGTATCTACAAATCACACAAAGCAAAACAGCTGTTGGCCAAGTGTTCCATCCATAAAACAAATCCATACACCATTGTTTTAAATAACATCGGCTTTACGCACTCTTACTTCCCAAATGACATTTGTTATCCATTTCTTCTTCTTTTTTCTCAATGACTTTAACAGGTTTACTATAGTTTATTTGAAATTAAGATTTCAAAAAAAATAAAAAAAGTTTCCCCGAGTCTGAAAAGTTCAGCAAAAGAGTGAAGGTATCAAAGCTCTTTTTATTATACTGTAAGTCGAAACGACTTCAAGCAAAAGTTATGTTTTGCTTTGGTCATTTGAAAAATACGTAATTTCACATTTTCAAAATAATGTTTTAAAACACTACGCACATGAGCATTGGGGAACTTTCCCCATGGAGGGGCCATTTTTGCAAGTCGACCCGGGGCCATATAAATTTAGATGAAAAAATATCAGTCAATGATTGAATGAGGTTTTTTTTTATATATTATGAAAATACATGGGTTGAATGCTTTTGTGCGCATTCCGCTATGATTTTCTTTTCAATTTCCAACTGTCATACCAAATGCTCTCCCCGGCCTCTCATGTACCGTTAGTGTTAGCCTATTACGTTCAAAGCATTTGATTATTATTTCACGATTGAATCTAGGACTAATATTTCAAACTGCACCGTGCCGAGTGTGCATGCTCAGAGTAAACAGTAATGTGAGAGAAACCGCACACACAATAACATGCCACTCTTCATCAATCTCATCATTCGCATATGGACGTGGGCTTTTCCAAAGGAAAGACATTTTGAAAGCAAGGAAATGTTTGATGCTTTTTTTTCTCTGCTTCACTAACTTCATTAATATTGTTGATGTGATTTATGGACACTCTTACTGAGGAAGCTCCGTCATTTTTTGGGCTTCACTCTTCAGTTGAATTGAACTTAGACTGATATTTTTAATAAAAGCTTTTTATTGTCATTCCACTTAAATTCGTATTAATATGGTAGACGTAGAGCATCGTGATTATTAATCTTAAAATTAAAATTAAGGTCCATGTGATAATCATGTTTATTACAAATGGACATAAGGGGGAGTCACAAAGTTTAACACAAGATGAATTACATTTATACAGAGTTTGGAAATGATTGATGTAATTTAATTTTGTATTAAAATCTGCACACACACACGCATCTCAGTCTCAGTTTAACAACTTGGCTTTGAATTAGAACATTAGTCACTGTTCGTCCCTGTCAGTGTGAACTAGAACAAGTTTCAAAAGTTATATGACCACAGTTTTGGCTCCAAAAGTAGTTGCGGTCTGTGAAGCTGCTTTGAAAATGTCCTCAAGCTACCACACATCCAACAAATGAGTTCACAACTTCAAATAATCTTCAATACAATTATTGTACTGTTTGTGTTCCACAGTTATTTCCAGGATGGCAGAGTGAAAAAAGTGGAGGATTTCTTAAAAACCCGTTTGTTGGACGTACTGAGAGAACAGATCACTAAAGTTGCCAAGGTACATGTTTTTAAAATAAAAACAGCTTCACCAAATCAAGTTATCACAGAAATGCTTGTGGACCAAATAAATCGTTTTTTTATTTTTGTTATTTTCGCTGCAGGTGGTGAGCACACATACACCTGGTAAGAAGGTGTGGCTCGGTGGACTGGGTCCGGCTTGGTCGGGAGGCATCAATAATCTCTCGGACACATTCGCTGCTGCTTTCCTGTCAGTAATATTCTTCGCACTATACTTGCAGAGAGATGACTCAATCATGGATGTGTGCAAACAATGTTATAAACACGTCCCGAATTGTGTGTCTCATATGCCAGGTGGGCGAACACGCTGGGCATGGCTGCTGTTCAGGGAATTGATGTAGTCTTGCGTCATTCATTCTTTGATTATGGATACACTCATCTTGTGGACCAGCATTTTAACCCCTTACCAGTAAGTTACATATCTTTTGTTATGCAGAAGTAATCTATAGAGCAACACCAGCTCACATCTGGTCCTAGATGCCCGCCGAGACTGACCTAGACCACTGCAGTGTTTTTGATGAGTGATTAACCAACCCGTGCAATTTTGGGGGGATTTGCTGTTGTGTTGTTTGATCCTGCAGCGTTTTCTGGCAATTATTTATCATTATTACTGTCATAAATATATGCATCATATTACATGATAGCCAATCAAATCCGGTTTTCAGAGTAGACTGGAGTCAGAGACGGCAAGCAGTGAGAAGATAAATCCAAGAAAGAAAGTTCTAGTTAAATGTCTATAGAGGACCAAAACTGAAAAGTAAAAGTAAAAACAAATATGAAAATAAACTGGAAAAATGAATTGACATAAATGTAACTGATATTTTATTGTATTTGTGTTCAGTATTTATTTTTGTATTTTCACATTTATTATATTATACAAAATAAATAGATTTAAAAATCAAATATCGAAATGAATACACACAAAAGATCTTTCTACCAGACCCAGTCTAGTCATCTTCTCGTGGATGGCACCTCTTGGTTTTTCCCGTGGGAGCTATTAGTGGAGATGAAAGGCATTTAGCTGTGATGAGTGGTTAGACGCAGGGCGAAATGCTATGTAACCTTAGCCCTTTGTCAGTAACTCAGGACAGTGTCAGTGCCCTCCCCCACCCCTCACCCGCATCACAACCGTCTCTGTGTGCATCACATTGGCCCGCTGAGAGAAATGCAACCTGAGAATCAGATACACAAGTATGTAAGGCAAATATCCAACAGCATGCTGAAATATAGATTATAAAAAATAAATCGCTCAGATTTTTCCACGATTTTTTACAGAGCGAAGACAAATTTCATTTCGCTGTCTTCATGAATAATGTGTTAACTTTAACTCGTTTTGCGCAGAGCCTCATAGGTCATTGTTAAATTGTTAATTGTTCTTTTTAAGTAGTGAAATATTGACTGAATTGGAAGAGTTATAAGGTTATAAATTGTTAGCGTAAGTGAAGTTATTTCATTTCCTATCTGGCAAAGAGAAAGCAGATGTGTTCTCATTTACCTTTTATAAATAGCAATATGTCATCCCATTTAATCACATCTAACATCTATTTATCGTCTTTAGGCTTATTAACAACAGTTGTCTTCAAAACCTTTTTTTTTTTGCAGAGACTCTTTTGAGATTTACTTCGGCTACGAGACTATAAACAATGAGAATGAATTCTTTTTTCTTTAATTTTATTTCTTCTGGGTCTCCATTACTTTTCTTGGACCGGTGATCTCCCGCTAGGATCACAATGCTTTTAAAGTTGCTGGATCTCTGAAGAGCCTACCTGCTGAGAGAATTCACTGCAGGGCCAACTTGTCCTGTGGACCAGAAATTTATGACCCGGCCCTCCCTTTCCCTTTAGGTAAAGTCGATGTCCAATCCCTTCCTCCATCATTGAGTGACTCAACCGCTTCTACAGGACCCTTTTTTATTGGAGTTATCCCACACTTCTCTTTTTTCTTTCTTTACAATCTTCCTGTCTTCATCCACAGGTCTTTTGAGAATTCCCAGATATTGTAATCTGAGGTACATTTTTAGAGCTGCCAAAATATCGACGGTGTGGTGCTAAGTAAGCACATTATTTTTTACGACGATACTTTGTTTATTCCCAGAGGGGATGTTCACTTTTACACTCTGTTATTTTTGTTACATCTAATTCGGGCAAATATACGCACACACCCATGATCCACATGCATTCACAAAAGATTCAATGGTCTCGCAGGAAAGGTGTCGCAGACAACACTAATGTGCTGTTTTGACGCTTAAGGGCATCTCAACGGTGCTCAGGAGGTGGACTGGCACCCCTCCAATACCCTCTACCAAGTTCCATATTTTTCCTCCAGGCCAGGTCTCAAAGCCAAGGCAAGCACTTGCATGTTGTGATCCTTTGCCGTGGATGTGTACTGTGTCTGTTATCCTTTTAAAATGTTCTGACTTCTCTTATGACTAGACAAATGAATTACAACCAAAGTTTGCAGATAAGCAATCCATAAATAAAATCAGGATGTTTCTAGGAGCATGACAGAATGGAGAGGGGGAAAGCGAGGTGTTGAGAGCGTCCAACCGTCACCTAATATTTAATAGAAGAAAAATCTACATTTCACAGTTTACGTCACCCTACTTTGCTTTGAAACTTTAAGTGCACTATTTTATCGTGATTGTGCACGTCCTTTAGCTGTGCAGCTGGTGTTGGGTTGGTTTCCGGTGAGTAGTTTTACCTCCCGCGGGGCATTACTTGTCAGGAGTTTACTACCTGTCCATCACTTAAATGTGAAGATCTGTCATAAAGTCAAACAGGTGCATATGTTATTATGTCATAATACCTTCACTTTTTTTTTTTTTTTATAACAAGCACTTATCTTTTCAATATAAATCAGGGGTCCTGACTTCAAATTTAAAGAGGAAATTATATTTTCTTAAAGGTTTTCTCCTGGCGCTGTAAAAACAATTTGATTAGCTGATCTTGTGGAAAGCAGAACACGCACGATTGGTCAATGCAGTTCCTGGATGCGTACAGTAGATTTGCTTCCACAATAACCACAAAAGCTGCCAGAACATCAAATAAATGAAGTAAATGTTCACATTTTGTAAACCCTACGAGTTCCCATGCTGAGACTTACAAAATGTTGGTATTCACAACGTACAATATAGCATTTCAAGCATCCCTCTGCCAATGCTATATTGCGTCCTTCTGGTTCTTTCAATGATTCAGCAGCAAATTAAGTTAAAGTCTGCTTGGAAAAAAAAATAAGCCCCTAAATGTTGCCATATGCAGGATTGCATGGGAACTTCCTGGGGAACACATGTTGTTCAGGGGCTCTTGGAGAGGTGTTGAGTCTCTGTTCTCCGTGGAGAGAACAGCAAATGAACAAATACAGGGATCAGGACACAATATTTTTGGAGGTCATTATTGAACCCATCAATTCCACATTAGTGGCGGTTTGTTCAATGCAATGGGACATTACACAGGCCAATTACCTTTAAGTATCAAATGACCCACATGCTTTATTTCGTGAGGCACATCACTTGCCCTTGGACTTATGCCAAATGACAATCGTTCCCTATCGCAACCCTTTAACACTCATCCAAATTTGAGAGTCACGATTATGCCCAAATCCAGAAAGTAATGTATGAGTGGTGTATCGCTTTTTTCAACAGGATTACTGGTTCTCCCTGATCTTCAAACGTCTGGTGGGGCCGAGGGTCTTAGCCGTGCGGGTTGCCGCACTACAAAGGAAGCCCCAAACAGGACGGCTCATACGGGACAAGCTGCGTATCTACGCCCACTGCACCAGCTACTCCAAGTACGTGCTGTGACACACACAATCAAAGCAAGGCATGTCAAATTTGCAGCAATTTGCTAATTTATGCTAACACCTGAGGCATGTGCAGGAGCAACAAAGTCCACAGCCGGCCTTCCTATAAATAAGCGGAGCACGGACACCCGCGCATTCACAGTTCAGAGCCTATAAAACGCAACGGGTATCACTTATCGGGTGTGTGGGTTCTGTCTCTTCGCTGTCAAAGAGTTGCTGAAATGTCTGCTACGCCTTGATTCCGTCTCGGATTGGCTGGAGGGGTCCATTAAAGGGGGTGGGACAATAAGGTAGTCTGTGCAAGGGAGGAGATAAAGAGTACGACCATGGCCAGATCAAGGTTATCATTTAACCCTGGCCAGGGGCTGTCAGCAGCAGGCTAGATTTACGGCCTTCCTCCCCATAAGGCTCACTTACAGGCTGGAAGAATGTTCAAGCACCGCACAGGTAAAATGGTTGAGGTGGTAAACAGGCTGAAGTTGCATAAGCAATTTAATGATGAGGTTCAGTTACATATCTGGAGATCGTTGAAATAGTTGCTCACAGCAAGCCACCTGGTGTGTATGGGATAACTTTCACCAGTCAGTCCTGGTCTCCTATCATATAGAGGTCTCGCCTGTTTTTTTTTTTTTAAGCTACACAGTAGTTGTTCTTTGGGTTATTTTTTTTCTTTCAAAAATATCCCTAGGTTTGTCTTTTAGTGCCAGGTGCATGGGTTCCATGTGAGAAAGCAGTTTTGAGGGCTTCATTGACTCATTTGCATTCATTCTTTTGTACTTGCGAAGTCTAGAATTTCGGCTTTTCCCAACTTATGTAGTATCTTCCTGTATGGAATTGCATTAATTATCTACGTGTTAAGTCAAACTAAAAAAAAAAAAAAATGTGTGGAAAAAAAATGTGATAATCACGTTTGGCTATTGTCCAATATTACAGACCATAATAGAATTATAACTACATTATTTAGGTCAATTTGAAATTGACATTTATAAATAACGACATGAATTTCTTTTTAAAAATCTGATTTATTGATTAATCAACAAAACATTCAAAAAATATTCAAAAGAAATCCTCAATTGAATTGTCCTAATTGAAGAAGAAGATATCTGCAAGTTTGCAACAATATTTTTAGCTCAGTCTGGTAGGTCCACAACCCGGTGGTTGGCAACAGTCCTAGAATACACAGCAAGGTAATTCTAACAGTCCCTCTTGGATCAAATTGCATTATCTTTTTTTGTGTCACGGTGCGGTTTTACAAAGTCTGCGAGTGGAAGGTGGTTTGACGACTCTCACGCAGCCTAAATATGCTCAGGGAGTCAGCGGTTTAAAAAGATTAGATACTTGGCTTTCCCTGCCCTTTTAGCCCTTTTAGTGGTTAGCATTCTTTTTCACTTTTCCAGAAGTGCATCAACATCAAACGCTAACAACACATGTTTATGTTCCCCGTATGGAGATCTGAGAACATCATCCTCTATAAGGTCTGAGAGATCATTGCTCCCTCCATCTCAAGGAATTTTCTACACACCACCAAACACAGTGTGTTCTTTTGTATTTGTTTTCTTGGGTTTATGAAATAAACGGTTTATCCTGTTGCCAAGCAGTGATAAAAAATAAAATATGAGTAGAAAGGAGATTTGAGTTAGGCAACCATGTTGCTTGAGCAAAGGCATTGACCCCATAACTGACATGTGGTCCTCACTAGAACTTGTTTTTGTGGTTGTAATGGAGCGCTTATTAGATTTGATCATGTTCGTCTTGTTCAAGTTATTTATCTTTGGCCAGTCCCCCTATCAGGTTGTGTCCCCAGCACTTTGACTCAAGCACTGTTGTTTGTGCAAGGCAAGGCGTGTTGCCCATTACATTCACACCCTTTATGAAACTTTTTGACTTTCTGACGCTTTTTTCCGTCATTTGAGAGTTTGTATGAAAAAAAATATGAAGCAACGATTAAACAAATGTTTTTTATTATCGGGCGTGAATTGTCAGTTTAGGTTAGTTTTGAGCTTTTTATAGGCGTTCCTCTGCATGGTCAGTTGGATCAAATTCTGTCAGCCGTTGGGAGCTTCGAGTTGAAATGCGGTTTCTTGACTTTGAATAATAAAGAATGATAGAATTGGGCACCATAGTAATACCTAGTCTTCACTAGCGTAGAACCAGAACATTCTTCTAAATTCTGTTGCTATTCATAATGTTATGAAAAAAAAGATATCTCTTTGTAGTCGTCTTTAATTACAGAGAATTCTATTATATAAGGCAAACTAAGGCTCTTGCAGATGTGAACAAAGACAAATGTATTCCTATAATCTACTAATGTAACAACAGAAATGAAAAAAAAGTGACACGCCATTTTTTTCATGGTTCCAGTCACAACTACGCAAGAGGCTCCATCACCATCTACATTATCAACCTACATCGCTCCAGGAAGAAAATCAAGTTGGCAGGCACGCTACGGAACAAGACGGTGCACCAGTACCTGTTGCAGCCCTACGGCAACGACGGACTTAAAGCCAAGTCAGTATATACACACACTAACACAATCACATCTGCATCATTTTTCATTGGAATAAATTCACTTTAACATACAGTAAATTGATATGATGTTTATTGTGGGATTATTTGTATGACAAGGTGTCAAGCCACATGTGTAAATTATCAGTATGTACTAATAAATTATCATTGTTATTAATATTTTTTTAAAAACAAACCATTAGAAATAATAGAAAAGGCCATAATATACAAATATATGTTTTTATATTTATTTCAAACATTTTGTATGGCCCTCAATAGGGGAAAATGGTTTCTCATACCTGCATAATAATTTCCTTAATATGACCTGTATTAATTTGCACTGAGAGCACCGTAACGCTTCAAAATTAATTTAAAAAATAAACCAATTCTAAAATTAGACCAAAAAATTTTTGCAAAGCTTTACCAGGTTTATATTTTATTTCCTTTTACATGGTTTTGAATGACTGTTTTTTAGGTGTGTGAAATGTTTGCCTATTGCAAGCCATCTCAGATTTTATTTTTTTCATTGCATTAGTCACCTGTTGAATTCAAAATGTTGTTGATTGTTTTACTTTGGTTGCTCTTGACTTGATAGTGTGGTCTTATGTGCGTCTGTGCCTGTGTCTGCATGTGCGCTGCAATGTGATACTTACGGGAGATCGTAATGGAGCCTCAGTTATGACCTTTTAAACAACGGTGAAGCATCTTTAAGGTGTTGGGAAAAAAAATGATGAGCCGTATTGAGGATTTTGCTTTGGCCACACTTTTATGACTAATGCTCTTCTATCTATAACATATCAAATTATAGGTACTTAACACTTAAACAGGATTTAGGGTGAACATCAAACGATATGTTGAAGAAACAGTAAAGTGCCAAATGTTTAAAATGTTACAAAAAATGCTGTAGCCGATATCAAATAATATTTCTAATGCAAGTTTACCTTCTATGTCGATTGTCATAGTACCCATGTAGTGAATCCCATTGGAGAGGCAGTAGCACCCCCATGTGTACATATGATGTCAAAATAAACCAAACATCATGAATGGACTGTCTTTTGAAGAAGACTATCAAACACAAGTTACGTCTTCTTTGTCAGACATGTGCAGCTGAACGGCGAGAGGCTGTCGATGCTGGACAACGAGACATTCCCAGAACTGAAGCCAAAGACATTGCGGGCAGGACGGACGATAGCCATGCCTCCCATGACCATCGGCTTCTATGTCATCAAAAACATGAACGCGTACGCCTGCCGGAGATAACATAGATTGAACCTAACCCACTGTTTTCAATGCATACTCAAAGCTCTGAACTTGACATTCTTCTGTTGTGAACTTTTCAACCAGTATTGTATGTCACCTCCTCCCTCAAGGGCACATCACAAGTTGGGAATATTGCAGGCGTGACCAACCTTTTTGCAATTGACAGCTACGTCTTAGCTACTAATTCATACAAAGGGATACCAGTTTGATATACGCTTCTGAAATCACAGATTGCTCCTATTATCTTTAATTATATATGATTAATAATAGCCATTTAAGACACTGATCATATGAATGATGAAAAATATCATGTTGCGATCGTACTATTTCAAAGGCAACACAAATTCACGATTTCAGGTTTCAATCCTGTAGCTTTACAGATTTTGTGACATACCGGCCAGTCTTGTATACTGAGAATATTTAATATTATTCAAAAAATTCCCAGCTTCAGGCACCACATGTCCATCAGATCCAGATGGCAGCGTCAAGCTGGGCACCCACTAATTCTACAATACGATGAGTTGTAAAATACTTTATATTATAACATATTTAGCGATCATTATGACAATGAACTGAAATAATTATGTAATGTGCACTTTATTGTCTTTTGTCATGACTGGGACTTGATTGCAACACATTGGTTCGTTGACTTATGCTTCTGGTCCTGTAACTGCTCCTCCTGTTCCGTGTTGTTGGGGACCGCTGCCTGACAGCTTGTGTTTCATATTTACAAAAATTCAATAAGGGAATATAGAATTCTTCTGTGACTCGATTAGGCTCTGCTTTCCTTGCCCTAGCCATCAAAGTGAAAAACGTTACCCACTGATTTCCATCCTTACAGTCAAAACGATGACACAAGATTTAGAACAGGTGAAACTTGTTGACAGAGAAAGTAGCATGAGAGCATTATGTGTGTGTGTGTTTTCCCGATGAAGCTACTGATGTGTGTGTTACACAGCGCTGAAAGTTTCTTCCTGTAAATCATATCAGGATTTTAGTATTCTATTTAGTTTTTTTATTTTATGTCTCCGTTGCCTAGCTGCAAACCCAACAGCAGAGTACTCCAGAATGCCCAAAGTTGAAATCCAACCAAGTTTCTTAAAATTCACTTTACACTCGTTCCTACGAGACAGATTGTTTTGAAAGTTCCACAACTTCAACCAACACGACACACAGAAATGAAGTAAACATTTTGAAGGTTTATTCTAACCTGGTTAAATCGTTGCCACAATCTAACAATTTATAGTCCTATTGTGCTGCTAGTTTTCACATGTTATGGATTTTTTTTTTTTACAATCCCAAATCAGTAAAAGTAGCAAAACAGTTCCAAAAAGTATCACACCATCTGTATTGGTGACAGACATTTTCTCTGAATGTTTTTACTGTCACAACTTGTGTGCAATGAAAATATGTCATCAAAATAAGTACTGTCCCACCTTTTTCTGATTTGGGTTTGTGTGAATTGTTGTTATGTATGTACATAAGAGAAAATACATGTAAGCTTTACGTTCACAATATTTTTATTTATATGATTGCTTGGTGGTAATGATACGTAATCCGAGTCATTGGGAATATTTCTAACCAACATTTAACTCACCCTGTTTTGAAATCTACAGATATCTGCTCATACTGTATATTAGAAAATATATATTGGTTCATCCATGCATCTGAATTCAAACAAGCTCACTGCATTGATTTTACTGCAAAATTCCAAAGCTGTGTATGTGAAAAATATTTCTAATGTGGAGGTGTTTATATTTTTTGAAGAACATTATTTTATTATATGAAATGTTTGTTTGTTTTTTAACATATACACATATTTTTTTTGAAAAAAAATATATATAAAAAGGGCTGACAATAAAAAATATATTTAGTCGCTATTATTTGGGGGGGTATTACTAAATAAATTTGTTCTATATTCCAATTACAACCATTCTGTTTTTTGAGACAATTTCAAATTTCAACCTTAAGTAGAATTATTGTTGCACGTGTGAGTCTGTCTTTTTGTGCTGTTTGACAATAAGCAAGATTGAATGTGGACGTTTACTGCTCTGTTATCTTTTTGCGATAACTCCTACCTAGCGGTTGTCACTTGTGATCAAGAGGTGGAGTGTTTATACGCATGTGTTCTAAGGTTTTTACAAGGCGCGCACTTCATTTTTAACAGGCCAAGAGTGTTGACACCATGTGAGATTTAAAGCAAAGTGCTTCACACCGCAGCCAGGCGCTACAAAATTGTCCCATCACTGTAAAATGCCATAATGTTTTTTTTTTTTTTTAAGCTCCTGAGAAAGCGCAGAATGTCCGAGTGCTAAGTGCCCTGAAATGAGCTGTGTTTTCTCAAGAAAATTGTTTGAGATCATGTGTCAAGCTTAGTTTAAAGTGCTGGCAGCTGATTTGTGTTTGAAGTATGGGACAGTACATCCCAATCTGTTTTCAACCCATGTTTTATTTCAACTTCAGTCTCATGGTACCAAAGTATATCTAAAGGCACTTTTCATATGGATCACGCTTCTAATACGTTCTTTGATTTACAGTGGTTTAATTTGTTGTTTGCGTTGAGCTTTTTATTTCTTACTTTGACCAAGGTTACGTAATGCACATCAATGTCCTTTTGTCAGTCTTATGTTCATTTTTTTTTTTTTAATTGTTGGTTTACCACATTCGAAAAAAACACCACTATCACTTATAATGTATTGTGCATTTTATGGAAATCAATTCTGGCTTTTGGTCAGTTAATAATTACCTTACAATTGCTGGAAATATAAATCAATTTTAGTTTAGAATAATTTATGAATTGACCCACATTTTCTACTTTCAGAACACTGTTGGATGGATTTTTTTTCTTCATGTAAAATTTTGTGCACAAAGATCTCATGAGTGTACTTTATAACCACAAAACATCTCCAACAGGTGATCCTACTTCATGTTCTGCCTTACTTTTCATGGCTACATAAATCTGTGTTGTATCAAAAATATTGAGTGTGGAATGTACGCTTAGCTTTTTGAGTGGAGCAGAGAAGTAAACATTTATGTTTCATTAACTTTGCTGGGCTTAAAACGCTCTGTGAGTGCTTCGAGTTCCACGTTTGGGCCAAGGTCTAATCAGCTCCGTCAGTGTTCTGGGAAGCCGGCTCTTGTTTGCGCTGACTCCTGTATATACTGAGTAAACATGCTGAAATCCTCCGAGATGGCTAAAAGGGTCTTGCTTGTCTCCTGGCTGATCACAGAGTATAAACAGTTGGGGGGCCGCTCTGGACAACAGACCCCCTTCCACCACGGAGGTGTTGTCACGCAAGACGCAAGGAATTATTATTCTGACGGTTGAATCATCATTTTGGGGGGCCTGACTCTGTGCATACCCAAGAACGTCTGCTGCATTTTAGGGGTCTCCATCACCTCATGGAAAGTTGCATACATGAATGACATTGAAGTTGTGCTTTTTCGTCAGTATGCCATTTGCCTTTTCACCTATTTGATATTTTTGTGCTCAATCTGAAGCCCTGTCAAATACACGTATAACTTTAGCGCCATCTTGGGGCAGATTGGTGTTAAGTAACTATGTTAGAATGTGTTGAGTAGCTTCATGTAGTGCCTTGCCACAATCTTGTGGAATCTTTAGACATTTATTAACCTTTTAGGGCTGGTTATTCCTGGCAGGGATCATCCTTGTAACAGTAAGTAAAATATTTTAAGGGTATGAAATGCGTGCAATGAACTTCAGAGATTTTTTCATGTGTGTTGCATGACGTAGGCCAACTAGTGACCCTCTTTTGGCGTAGCCCCAGTGCAACTCTAATAAACAAACAAAAGAGCCTCGTGTTTAAATGCTTCAAATTCCCACCATAGGGTTGATATTCCAGAAAGATCAACCTATCTCAGTTGTTGATCATGCGTTGCGCTTGAGGCAGCACATGACCACATTTGACTACACTAGTACTCATTGACATTGACAGGCGGAAAAGAAATCCCATTCATAATTTGACAGCTCCCGCGCACGGATACTGCTAGTTCTGAGGTCACATGACGCGGATGTGGTACGGCTGAAATGCGGAAGGAGGTGCTCTCACATGAACAAAAACTGGCCGAAACTTTTCAGAAAAGCAAGAAGTAACTAATGGACTTCAACATAGACATTGAAAGCATCTTAGAAACGCAAAGTAAGTCATTTTGAATCTCAAATTGTTCATTTTTTTAGTGTGGCGAGTGCAAATGCATCACTTGTTTTGAGGAACTAACTTTTTCTTTTGCAGCGAACAATTCGGGAAAAAAAAATAACAGAAGTAGAATGAAAATGATCGACCTGATTATTAGGTTATTTGTGTTGATTAGTCATGCATTTGACGTGCCGCTTGTGTCTGCAACACAGACGGTCCCTGTATAAACATTTCTATTAGGACTTTATTATTAGTGTTGTCGAGGAAAATGATTTAGATATAGATTAGTATTTCATTTTTGCATATACAACCATTTTATGGCAATGTCAATTTGACAATGGAAATAAAGTCGTTGTCGAAAAAAACCTTGTTTCCTTCAGAAATACCTGTGTATATTTTTGCACAATTTGTAGATATGTTTTCTTTGTTGTGAACAAATAAACTTGCAACGTTTGAAGATAAAGTACATTAGTGATTGCATTAAATTCAATTATTAGACATTCTGTTTTCATGTTTCTTTTCATAAAGTTTTCTATTTGTCCCTGCTGTCTTCACTACTATTTGTAAATTGTTTTTTCTTTGAGCAGAACTTTAGAGTGACTGTAATAAAAGAACTGCCAAATGAAAGCCTTGCTCATCACCACTGAAAGCGCTGAGGTCCTCTTCCACTGGACTGACCCTGGGTTCCAGCTCAATATCCAGCGGCAGTATGGCGCGGCCCAGGAGGAAGGCCAGAAGGTAAAGAGGAAAATAATGTGTATTTGTGCCTTGAAATTACCTCTATGATAATGATTGTAAATAATATGTACTGTATTAAAGCTTCCAGATTTTGAGGACAGTATCAGCACTTTGTTCGCTCCCATCATCATCTCCTGCAGCTCTATGGTGGACAGGCTGGGTGACAGCTACACTTGCTTCACCACAGAGAACAACCACACCTATGTACTACACCAGGTACAAAGCTATTTGTTGTACAGGTTAGAATAAAATAACTCCACAATTAATATGTTCTGCGTTGGGTGTCAGTTTGACGAGTGCCTCTACATTGCTGTGAACGGAGATGGCGAGGAGGATGAGGATGATCTGAGGAGAAAGATCTACGTGACTAAGAAGATGACCGAGGTGCTTTTCGGCATGGTCACCCTCAGCGGTAACCTGATCAGGAGAGAGTAAGACATCTTCGAAATATAAATTAGGACCTACACAGTGATAGCAGGTGAAGCTTGAAGAGGGGTGTGTAGAGTTTTTATATACACTGTATTCACTTCTGTGTACACCTCAACATGCATACTTTGAATATACCTATGTTAAGAACTATTTAATAGTTCACCTGTGTGCCTTGTGTTGCTTTTGTTGATTTTTTGCTATCTAGGCTGCGCCCTCAAGACACAGAGCAAAGGGCTCGTCTGTGGAAACATCTCCAGAGTTTGCTGGACACCTATAACCATCTCAGAGAGAATGACCAGAGCTTCTTAGTGGAGGTGGAGTCTAATCACTATCTTATTTGTTTCAAGAATGTAACGCAAAAGAAGTATTTATTTCTTTTTATTTGAAGGGGGTCGTACCAGCGTTTTTAACATCCCAATAGATTATTTTGTGCAAAAGAGCCTACTGAAGTGTCAAGTTTGTGTCTAAATTGAAAAACTAATATATTGGTAAAGGCAGAATGTTTTTAATTGGTCACAGAGCCCAGCCAGTGAAGTCAATCTGTGATGGCTTTCTCACACAATGGTAGTATTCTTAAAGTGATACATCAAACTGAGGGCACGGTAAATTTTAGCCATCTTTTTGTGGGTAACGTTTATTCGCCACTAGATGGCAGCAGCAACGTCTATTTGTATGATTTGCATTTTGTCTTTTTTTAACACACTGCAAACCCAAGATTGGATTTGAGCTGTGACATTCCTAAACTACTGCATCCTCCCGTACCGTGAAGCATTTCCATTCATGCAACAAAATAAGTCTTTGCTAGGTCATGTAAGCTTTATGGCCAATTCAACAGGAAATTAGTACGTTTGTGAGTAAACTGTTTTTTGTTTTTTTTTTCAATATTTTATGATGTTGTGCTGTAAGCTTTCCTAATGTAAAATAAATGTCTTGTTAATTTTCTAAAGGTAGGGAAAGATTGCCTCTACTGATGCGTGGTGCTATTCACAAGATAAGTGCTTTGCCCTATCAGGCGGTGGAGAGGCTGATCCATCCCACGCTGTGCGAGCAGTGCATCGAGTTCCTGGAGCGCCGTTTAGTTCAGCAGCTCAACAGCAGTGTGGAGAGGGCGGGAGAGGAGGTGCAGCATGCTTTCATCCTGGTGCACACCAAACTTCTGGCCTTCTACTCCAGGTTTTGGTCTCTTGCTTTCTCAACTTGTCTTCACCAACCCAAATGAACATTCTCACTTTAGCCTTGAATGTGTCTGCAGCCGCAGTGCGAGCACACTCGCCACTTCAGACCTCTTGGCCCTCATTCTCTTGGCCCAAAACATGTATCCTAGCAACATGGACCAAGATGACCACACATCTGAGGTACTCTAGGTGGCGCTGATGGTCGACCACTGAGGGACTGATACAAAGTCATTTAGCGCTGCACATTATTGTGCAACAATTGCAGGCCTCAATGACAACCCCTTAGCAAATTTTATAAAAAAAAAAAACAAATTTAATTTTGGTCTTGTTTATTTCTCTTTCATGTGAAGGATAGTACAAGTGGCTCAGGCCCAGAGAGCTTTTACACACCTCAGCCTTCCCCTACTGACTCGAGCAGTTCAGGTGAGTTTGGAGATTTCTTCATGTTGTTGTCCCAGCAATTGTTTTTTTTTAATATTAAAAAACATAAATAAAAGAAATCAACAGGAGTCGTTGAGACAACTGACGATTTGTTTTATTGTTGCATTTATTTTATTTCTTTAGTTTTTTTAGATACAGCAATATTTGAGATTTAACAGAATAGCACCATGAAGAAAAAAATAACATAAACATCATAAATATTTGTAGCAGTAAATTTATAGTCAAGTGAGCTTAAGTGAATGTATGTAATAATTTAAACATAACATTTTATGTTCATACAGAAAAACAAGCAAGAGAAGATGCCACCGAGTTTGAGTTTGTGGATCCAGACATTCACGTGTGTCATCAAATTTCTTAACTTTACATTTGTCACAACATACAGTAGTTGAATATACAAACGTGTTTGTGTGTTCAGATGGCAGAAGACAGCTTGCACACTTTGGATGTCCCTCCCCCTGACCCGTCCACGCCTCGCAGGGTTTTCCTAGAAGTGTCCCACAAGGACGGGCTGTATCCCATGATGCCTCACTCCATGTACTGTCTGCCGCTATGGCCCGGCATCACCCTGGTGCTGCTCACTAAGGTTTGTGAGCATCTCCCTCCAGTTCGTTTTGGACTTTGAACTCACATAGTCACTACTGAATCCATTTAGATACCCACCAGTGCAGTGGCAGCATCCGTCTACATGTTCCTGGAGGCCTTTGCCAAGCTGGAGAAGCGTTTGAATGAAGGCCAGGAAGGATCATCTGCTACTAGAAGTCAACCGA
The DNA here is from genome assembly GCF_033458585.1 of Syngnathus typhle. Classification (NCBI taxonomy): domain Eukaryota; kingdom Metazoa; phylum Chordata; class Actinopteri; order Syngnathiformes; family Syngnathidae; genus Syngnathus; species Syngnathus typhle. The sequence goes on from NC_083745.1 coordinate 6,640,552, forward strand.
CAATACACGACGTCAGAAGCAAACTGGACAAGTTCATTAAAGCTCTCGGGCCCAGTGACATTCAAGTATGTTTTTTTGTGTGTTATGATGATTGTCATTACAGTGACTAGTAGGATCACCTTTTATTAAATGTCACCTTTTCAATCCAGTCTTGCCAGTTACAAAATGTCTGGAGCGAGTTCAAGAACCGAGCCTTTTCCCGAGGTGGACCTGGCTTCAACAGAGAGTGAGTGTTTTTGCAGACTCGCAGTATTTCTGTCTGGTCTTATCAATATTGCCATGTTTTCCCTGCAGTCTCATCCCGTGGTGTAAGAACATGAAGACACAGCTGTGTGGCATTTACCGCCAGTGCTTCCTCATCGAGTCCAGACCGGCTGACGCTCCTCGGAAACTCTCGCCCATTCTGCAGGAGCGAGCCCAGGCCATGTTGCAGTGCGTATCAGTCGACGCATTATTTCCTCAAAGAACAGCAGCATTGTATTTGATCGTTTAAGTCCAAGGCTAAGCCAGTCAAAAAATTTAAATCTTGATTACCGCTATGAAAAAGTGTGATTTTGAGCAATCTCCACCCAAATAACCTCCTTAAAAGCCTTTTTTTCTGTATTCCCTCTCACTTCCTCGGCCTCTCCCAGGGAAAAGCTGATCGACTGGAAGGACTTTTTACTTGTGAAAAGCAAGCGAAACATTACCATGGTGTCATATCCTGTCATGGAAACGATCCTGATATCGCCGATCTTCTCTTTAGTTTAGTAATATATATCTCGCTGAGCTTATACTGTCCTTGACCCACTTTCTCTCACGTACCTGGAGGACTTCCCAGGCCTCATCCACTTCATCTGCGTGGATCGATCCACAGGCCAGATGATCGCGCCGTCCCTCAATGTCACCGAGCGCACAACATCGGAGCTGGGCAAGGGGCCGGTGGCTCAGTTTATCAAAAACAAGGTGTGGTGCACGTGTCCCTCAAATGTCGTGTTCAACTGTGCACGATTGACTCTGTATCCTAGCAATTAGGTATTTTTGTCGGATCAATGATGAATATGATCTGTTGTCATCATATACAATATAGTCACCAGCTTTTGTACACTTATATTTTGCAAGGCTGTGCCTAGTTTTGTGTCCCCTTAGCATGGATTCCCGATTTGAAATGTGTCAATATTGTATTCAAGGTTTGGAAGCTGGTGAGCACAACGCGGCGCTACCTCCAAAAGGGTTACTCCACAGTCACGCTGCGAGATGGCGACTTCTATTTCTGCTACTTCCTCTGGTTTGAAAATGAAACCGTAAGTATTTTGATTTGTCTATCTTAAGAAAATACCTTCAATCATAGGTATGGAAAGAACAAGGTGTGGCCAATAGGTTCTGTGCTTTGTACTGTAGACGTGCTGGTTGATCATCCTGCTCTCATCCAAGGAGCTAACTCATATTTTGTAATTTGCGTTTGAAATCTAGCTTTTGAGATCTCAGTCAAAAGGTTTTAAAAAATATGAAACCCATCAGGGCTACAAGTTGGAAGCGATGGAAATGCCTATCTTACCCGATGACTCTGCCCCCATTGGGATGCTTGCATGGGACTACTACAGGTGAGAGAACCTCAGTAGATTTGTAAAAAAAAAAAAAGAAATTTAAAAGCACATTATGTGTGTTCTTAGGAAGCTGCTGCGCTACTACAGTAAGACCCACCAGGGCGAGGTGGTGAAATGCTACGAGCTGCTCACGGTGCACCTGGGCGTCATCCCCACTGACATCATTCTGCAGCACTGCAGACAGCTGGCCAGCAAGCTGTGGGAGCCCTCGCGGAACCCACTCCTCTAGACAGTCAGCTAAGAGCATGGCGCATACTTTATGATGAACCCTTCACTCTTTTGCACATTTTAATATTTTATGAATACACCTTCATGACAGTCTTCTTTTTGTTTCACCTCGTTTTCTGCTTACATAATTAATTTGACCGTATTTGATGTAGTGAATGAAACATGCAATGCGATACACCATAAACGAGCTCCGGTGACAATAATACTTATATGCGCATATTCTTTATCCTCTGTGAAAAATAACCAATATATCTGTGTAGCATGTAGATACTATAATGCCCCCTGGTGGCCAAGTTACATATTCAAGAATGAGCAGCACAACATTTTTTACGTTCTTTTTAATTGCGTTAGTGTGTGATTTTATGACGTTCTTCTGTAGAGTGCTATTTTTCTTATTGAAGAATTGGTTATTTTTTTGTTGGTGTTTTTTAATTGGTGGAACAGATCAATTACGAAAAGGCCATATGGCCACCTATGTAGCACAGGATGCTGCTGCTATTCTTCAATACATGTATGGAATGATATCACTCCCTGTCAAGAGGCAAGACAACCCGGTACGGTCTTTGCTGTCTTGTAACCTTTCAGAGTTGAATCCGCCAAGTTCTCTCTCAGACCCCCATGATGTTGTGCTTTAAAGGTCAGTCCCCGCCGCTTTAGAGCAGCTGCATGGCCACAGTAAAGTAGGACACCATCATCAGCATTGGCGTCCTCTTCATCCTCATCATCATCATCGTTGTCATAGGCTCACGGCGGGAAGAAGAGGGAGGAGGCGGGCACGTGTTGAGTTCATGTTAGTGTCAGCGTCTGCGCGTCCTCTTCACAGCGCTCCCGTGAGGTCGCTGACGGCGCCAGCTGCCACCAGTTTCCTCAGAAAGAGCTTCTCCGAGCTGACGTCATGAACCACCTGCAGGTACCACAACACAAAGTAGAACACCCACAACCTCCAAGGCCAAACAATGGATCAGCACACTAGTGTACCCAACACTTTGCCTGCATGTGCTAGATTGGACCGATACAGTGCTTACTGTGAATTTGAATGTGAAAATGTCCAAACAAAGAATGAACAAAATTTTGAAAAATCATATGGGAAATTGTGAAGATTTGTTCATTTATTTATTTAGGTGAGTTTGTTTTTTCACACACAAAATTTTAAAGTTGATGGTAAATTATAAAATAAACAGGAAAATTCTGAATAAAATTTCAGTAGGCGAGTAAGAAAAATATTGAACATTATTTTGGTTTTGGTGAACTCATCTTGGCTCATTGATGGCAACAAAATTTTTTGAGTTCTTATTTAAAATAAATCAGCTAAATGCAGCACCAAATTGCATTGTTTGAAAAGAAAATTGCAAAACTAATTTTTAATACAAAGAAAAATACATTTAGCTCCTCCCCAAAGTTTTAGGAGCTCAAGAATGTAAATAAACGAATGCTTTATTTTAAAAAGATAGTTGCTTACAATGCTTATAGTTTGCAATAGTTTGGATAAAATTGCTCTGTACCAAATTTAGAAAATAAAAAAGGTAGTACCCCGATTTTATTTTAAGGCTTTGACAAACATGTTTATAAAAATAAACTAGGAACCAAAACTATAACCCCCATAACAACAAAAAGTGCCACCACATTTTGTATGCATCAATTCAGTACTTTGTGCCTGAACTGTATAGCCAAGGAAACGTCTTGGTGGAAGTATTAACTGCATGCGATGTACAAAGGAGTGGGTTGGACTTACTTGAGCCTTCATGGCAGCCATGTGTATGGTCTCGTAGTAGTGAAGTGGAGCATGAGGGTGCTGCATATTGTAACCGAAGCCTGCCAGACTCACGTGGTCACACAGCTGCAGAGCCATCACCACTGCGCCAGCCCCCAACGTGGGTACCATCGACTTCAACACAACACACGCTCACTGTCACCTACTGCCGCGTCTACTCATTTAAGGTATACACTAATTTGTTGTGTTTGCAAATGACTATTGGTTTAATATTTGCATTTGATTCGTTCAGCATAACTGTAAGTTGTATGATTATAGCATATAAAAATCAAAAGGTTGATGACACCTAATCATTTTGGCAGTGTCAAAAAAGATTATGTGGTGTTTTGCTAGTTATTGATGGAATTAAAGTAAATGTATTTAAGCATCACCCTTGCTAACATTAAGTTATTTATGCTGATGATATTTCAAACTGTATTTCTCATATTGTACTGAGCAGCCAGGCCCTTACGTCAAATTAAATTCTACTTCCTGTTTTATGATAACTTGCAGGTCTAAACAGCATTGGACTGAAATGCCAAAATCACTCACATTTCCTCGCTTTTGGGAGTAGTTCTGCAGGACTTCTTCAGTCTTGCGAATAATCTCTGGATGGAGGATCCGGAAGTTTTCTCCTTTCAGGGGAATATCATCCATCACCTCTTTCCAGAACCACAATTTGGACCAGAAGCCCTGCGAGACGTGTTGGAAAAAGCGGTGAGTGATGATTGAATTTTATTGAATGCTACTGGTTCCACTGATGCAGCCCTACTAGAGGTTGTTTGGTGATGACAGAGGTGAGCCAGTCCAGGTCGAGACTTTTGAAGACCACAAGAGCGACGATGGAGGTCCCGTTGTACTCGTCGGCGGAGCTGGGTGCGCCCTCTGGATACATCAAGCGGATGGTTGTACGAGAACCAGCATCTCTCTCATAGCCAAGTACTGGAGCGTTGTTCAGCCTGAATAATGAAAACAAACAGCATCACACTTGTGTGTGCTCCCTCTAGTGGTTGGTTTAAGAAATATGAAAGTTCAGTTATATTTACTTCTAGTTGTCAACGCACCTGATGATGACGTCATACTGATCTATATGTGAACCAAGGCGGCTCCCGTGGAGTACCCCTCCACTGCCCACCACAATGCATCTTCTGCAGCTTCCGTCTCGCCGCAAAGACTGAGGCAGACCAGGCTGAGGTAGAGATGCGAGAGTGCGAGCCAGAACCTCTTGGCTCCCTCTGAGCCCTAGAGGAGGGGGCATGTCCCAAGAGGCAGCGCTGCCCTCTTGCTGCAGGAACACCGGGATGTCCATCAGGGTCGAAGAACATGGCAACTGCTTCAGGCGCTCCACGCACCATCGACGATGACACCGGCCTGACAGCAGGCAAGCCGAACGGTTCAGCACATCCTGAGGCGGAAGAGGAGTGGAATACCACGGTCTGTGTGTGGGTGTGCATGTGTGTCAAAACATACCTGTTTGGGATATTGATCATCAGTAATAGCCAATTTGTGCATAGGGAAATATGCTGGAATCAGAATAGCAGAGTAGCATCCAAACAGAAGTAGCACACTGAGGACAGCATTCTCAGTCCTGGATGATGACAACACATTATTAGTTTGTGATCTAAATGGACACTCACACAAAAGGTGGTACGAATTTTGAAAAGGAATTTAAGATATGCTTAAAACATAATACATTGTGTAGTATTCCATCATATCTTTAGGTTTTGGGAATAGACTCTATTCAATCCTTCAAAGAACCCATTCCAAATTTGTTAAGAAAAAAAAAACAATGGAATGAAGGAAGAAGCATTTGACCTGACTGCAGTAAGTTCCCAGCCCCTGCGTTAAGTTGATTTGTTTTCTTTACCTGCTTATGAAAAATTCGCTGCATGGCATTGTTTCTTTGTCTGCTACAGGCGTCATCACTTCCGGCTCTGCATTCTTAGGCAGCAATATAGAAACATCCTGTCTTCTACATTCAAGCGATCGAGGGTCACTATGGTAACAACACCTCCAACACAGACATAAGTCACGGTACTTCAACTTTTGACATCACTGAAATACAGTACATTGTTTTGGGTCATCGCTGCTAAATTCAAATAATCAATGCTAAAAATCAAATTGGACACTTTTAATTATATAAAGTGAGTGAAATACCTCTCAGACAGTTCTATAACGCTCTTGACGTCTCTCTTACATGGTTGGAGGTTCATGTCCAGTGTGGCTAAAATGGCTGCAGCTGCTTTTTCCCCTCACTCCTTTGACTAACACTGGTTATACATTAACCAGAGGCTTGGACAATGGGTCAGGCCAAGTCTGCTTAGATCATCCAGACCCAAACAAATACAAACATATATTTGTATTTCATTTAATTTTAATGTATTCCCAGCGTTGTGTTTATTTGTATGTTTTTATTTGATGAATTCTACTGGAAATTTACCACTATTATTGACATTTATACCATTCTGCATTCTAACATACTGTCGCAGCGAGTATCCAAACTGGCAGCTTAAGCCCTCATTAGTTTGATTATTTTAAACGCTAATGTCCAAAATCATGTTTTCCTAAAAGATACCCAGTATTAAATATGACATGCAGTACGGTTGATTCACTGTGAGACGCATATGGTCACCACAATGCTCGCAAGGCTATTTTTAGTAATACGTTCCTATTAATTTGTTCTCCATCAGCTCTTACGTGCGGCCATATTTGTGTCTCTCCGCAGGCGCTATCTGATGTTGGACCAGACTCAATGAGAGGAGCTGAGAAAAGAAGGGGGTGCTAACCAGCCTCTGTGGAATTGCGTGTGGTGAGTGACTATACTAAAGCCTTATCTTTAGACACTAATGTATTCAGTCTTTGTATGCTTGTAGTGAGTTTGGGGATAATGTGCAAATTAATTTCAACAGTCCTAATTGTCATACAAGACAAACAAACAAAAACTGTTGATAGGCACTGTACAATCAATCTAAAATCGAGTCAAACTTCTTCCCTCTTTATATTGTTTATATAAAGGAGGGGGTGGAGATATTATAGTTCATTATGTTTTTTTTGTACAGAATGTGTACAAAAACCTACTAAAGCTTCATGCAGCCAACACCAACATGTTTCTTTTCAAGACACGATTTTATTGAACACCCCTGTATCACCTTTGTGTCCCATACTTGTTTCTGTCCAGATTATTTTCTCTCAAAGTCACATTATGTTGTAACTGTAAAAAAATTAATGAATGTAAGGTCTAATACAATACGGCGGTGATATTTGTCTGGCAGGTGATTATTTGAAGAGGCACGGCGTTATTAAAGCACCATACGTCGTTCTTTTTTTCTAGTTGTTGATGGTAACACAGAAAATGAACATAATAAAATAATATAATTTAAAGGCGCACACAGGCACAGCACACATTGCACATACAGAGAGAATATTAAATCATCCCGGTGCGCTTTTGGAAAGATGCATGGCTCGGCATTTTTCCAACCCAATCTTTACAATTGTACTCTGCAGCACTAATGCTACTAATAGGCAGAATTCAAAGCAAGCAAACAGAGGAGGTTATATAGATTTTTTTACCCTCATAACTTATAACTCTCACACTATCATAATATACAAGATACTTGGAGAACATTTACAGCTAAAATCTAGTTTGATCTTTTTTCAGTCTGCAATGATTTGACATTTTTGTGTGTGTTTGCACAACTAAACTAAAAACAATCACTTGGATATCTTCGATTATAGAACACGCGCTTCCATTTCTGTTAGTATGGGATTGTCTCTTTGGTTAGAGGTTGGAAGCAGGCAACCACCACAAAATATGTATCAACAATTTTTAAGTCGTCACACACTAGTTGTGCTGTGGCCTGTGCACATCACGTCTCAATGCATCTGATATACAGTACAGTATAGGTCCAAGTCAATACAATCACTGTGCACCTCACAAAACACACACAAACTGTACACAAAGTATTTCAGCTGCCTCAGTTTAGGTCCAGGAATGAAGGCATTGATTTGTTTAGTTTTGTTTTACATCAAGTTTGCAGATATCTGATTAAGCATGTGCGTCTATTGTGAACAAAATACAATGAAATCCTCTCTGCAGTCTTTTCCACAGAGAGTTGAAAGAGTGGCACTCGCATCGCCGCAGTCGCAGCTTAGCAACGTGTCTGTCAAAGTGAAAACATACTTCAAATACGCACCACAAATCCATTAGTGTGACGCGCACATTCACGCACACTCGCGTTGATGGTGCCAATGATGCAGAGGAGGAGGCGTGGATGATGACGTAAGCTTGTATCCAAAAAACGTCTTTAAGGCAAAAGTGAAAAGAAGCAAATGCATTCCTTGGACAAAATGGAGACAAATCACTGCAGGTTTTTTTTTTTTAAGCACTGTGTCTCAACTTGCTTGGCAGTTCGTTCGTGACAGAATAATTAAGTCACTGCAATGAAAAGAATCACCCTGTTCCATCATGGGGATTATAAGGTTAGAGTATTATTTTCTCCATTTGTGTAATTAAAAAAAACACCTTTACATTCTATATGGATGCGCAACATTCCCCTCTTGGTAATAATCAATAGGAGAAACTCTTTATTGCAGGACTGTTGAATTATAGAGCATCATTTTTAATTTGGTAGATATAATTAATACGCAAGTGCGTGCTATCATCCATCAATGTTATTATCCTATTGTTGTAAAATTATAATTTAATTGTTGTGTTTTCCTTGTAGTATTTTGGCCTACAAAATAACTAATGAATTTTTTTTTGTCATACAGTTAAATTTAGGCTCCTCATTCATCATTCATACTAATTTTAATGTAAAATTATGACTTTATTCTCATGAATTATGTTTTCTTTCTCTCGTAAAGTTTTAACTTTTATTTGAGTAGCATTAGAACTTTATTCTGATCTTTCTATCATTTTATCATCCGCTTAGTTTGTTTTGGCGTGGCACAAATAATCCGTCATATTGCAGGTCTCATAGGCTAATATGTAAAATAATCTCTATATTGTTTTGTGAGCATTTTGGTGTCGGATTGCTAACCATTAGCCCGCTAAGACACTGTTAATGAGTGTGTGTGACTCCTGTAGAGAAAATTGGGATTTTAAAAGGGTGGATTTATAAAACCGTAGTTCAAACAAGTGACGAGGGAATGAAGAAAAAGGAGCATGAGGGGGAGGAGTATACCTCCCTGAGGCACTCCTAGAACAAGCAAGAACCATGACATGGATGTCAAGGTTAGTGCGAGAGTCAAAGAGCGACATTGCGAGCATTGGTGGCTGACGCCTGCGCCCTCTGCACCACGCCGGGACACTTTTCTCGCCTTTGGAGTTTGTGGTTTTGGAACAATCCCTCGTTCCGTGGAATGCCATGTGTTCCATGCGGGAACGTCAACAGCCCTGAAGGCAAACGGATTCCATGATGTCAGAGCACAATGTCCATATGTCAGCATAGTGTTGGACTTACCATATCCCTCCACACGTCCGTCTTTGAATTCCCCCTCAAATTTCATGCCGTCAAAACGACTGAAGACGCCCAGGCCCTGAAACTTTCCGTGCGCAAACTCCCCCTCGTACCTGTCAGAGCAACAAATCTAAAAGATTTAAGATCAAGACATCACTGGTAGCGCTTCCCTCTTGCCTGCCCACCTGGATCCGTCTGTAAAGAGCAGGACTCCGGCGCCGTGGAAAAGGCCATCTTCAAACTGCCCTGAGAAACATGTTCCATCCTGGAATTTGAGCTGGCCAACGCCATGCCTGCGGCCTGGAAAACCAGCAGAGAAACCCCAAATTTAAAACACTAATATGTGCTGATACAGCTATTCTGCTTATCTTTTACCTTTGACGTCACAGTGATTCAACAGTGAGGTGAAAATGTAGACCGTCTTGCTCAGACACAATTTACTAGATTGTTTAATTTCACAGTAGATGAAACACAAGTCATTAGAAAAAAACGTTTCCCATAATGAAAACGCATAAACGGTCATTCATGCTGAAGAGTGACCCGAAAAATGCAGACTTTTCCCATCAGCGTTTCTATAGTGTCTGTCACGTGAATCGCTGGAAACTTCCCCCTGCACCTCCCCTCTGTCAGCTAAAGGTTTAGCTGTGAATTAGGAGTCCCATCTGCCTCCTGTGTGACAGGAATTAACTGGACTCTAATCCAACTGATATTTAGCAGGGATTTCTGCTTTAGGAACCAGCCGAGGAATGCTCGTGCATTCCCATGATACCCCGCGGCGTCCAAAACAGCTTGACGAGGAATTCATCAATTCAATCATCTGCTTTAAGGTAGAATCTTCACTAATGTACCCAATATGTTTAAAATTTATATATGCTAATGTACACACATGGACAGGAACATGTAATTATAATGATTTCAGTTCTAATTTGAAAATAATCTTCTTGAAGATTCTTTTCTCACTGATGTCTAATTGTGCGTCACTATTTAAATGAAGGACATTCACTTGCCTTCTTTCCACTCGCCATGGTACTCCTCTCCAGTGGCGTAGGTGAAGGAGCCTCTGGTCAGAGTCATGTCGCCCCCTCTATCTGACAAACACATGTAGTACGTACATGAGGTTTACCTTTGACCTCGCACTTGAAATCCACTGCTGCAGAGACAAATTGCCCTGATGGGATTATCACAGTGTCACTGGGAAAAAGGAGAACTGTGTCTCTCTTTGTGTCTCTTTTATTTAGTCACTCATGTCACCAAGTTGGATAGACACACGAGAACAGAATACAGTACACTGTTGTCCGATATTAAAAATTGATTTGTCAGTTAAACTGTACAAAGTGAGAGCTTTTGTGAAATTTCCTACGTACATAAAAAAAATTGAGGTTGACTCAATGGTGGGCAATAATGGGTTTAAAATTATTGGAGCCATATTGGGGATTTTAATAATGTCTTATGATGAGATCCTGCCACACATGCATACATATACAAATGTCATGACAATGTGACCTTTTCCGATAAAAACATGTTAGGTGGACCCGTTCAAATAAATAAGGTATATTTATAACCGAACAATTTGGATGAATAATTTTTGTTACATTTACTACAGAAATATGTGTTTTCTGCTGTGTTGACCTTAGGGTGCACATTAATGCCATCAATATTGTTGGACATTCTCTCAGTGTATTTGACCACATGTGCAAATATTTCGTGTATGATCTGTTGATGCTAAACAGAATTTAATTTAAAAATGTTGTTAAAAACAAGCCATAACGGGAATATGACCATTTCCAAATGCTACTGCAAACAAGTGTTACAGAATGGAAGCCAGGTATCATTTTACGCACCAGCTCGCTGTTATAAAAGCATCGATAGAATGCTGTCGGTAATTAATTGTTATAAAAGATAATAATAATAATAATGTCTGTGTCTCGATTCAGCGTTCCCGCAATTGCACGTACAATATCTCGCTTTTACAATCGAGTCAATTGTCACCTCTCACGAGATATTTGTGCATCAAAAAGCGAGCATTGTAAAGCTTATAAATGTTTATTTATTTACCTGTGCGCTACGTTTGTTGTCTCTGAAGCATGTAGGCGACGTAGAGCAGCCGAGGGGCGTAAAAATATATGATAACCCGCGGAGGACCGTATGCTACTTTCATTAGCTCTCGTAAAGTGCAAACTCACCTTAGAAATATTTAAAAAAAAAAACATTTTAAATACCCCCACTCATAAATCATTATTTCATTGTAAACTCTATTCACGGAAATTAGGAGGTTACGTTAAACTGATGCGAGGACAACCTTGTGCTCTCAGGCTGGTGACATTTTTCTGTGTTGGCTTTCAAACGTCCGATAGACAGTGGAGGCATCACTACAACAGCACCATGGCCAGCAGCCCTTGTTACTTTTTCATTGCCCGAGTGGGTTTGCTCATTGAAATAAGTCCCTCTGATTGGACACGCGGTGCTTCATTACAGCAGCAGTGCAGGGTGCACTTTCCTTCAGGCTACATTTATTATGTATGTCATGTGTGAAGATTGGAACACTTTGAATAAAGTCTGAATTTTATTGCCACTGCAAAATAGCGTCCACGAATGTTAATTATAATAGTAACGGGCATAGGCTATGCACGGGGGTGTTGCCAAAGATTTTTGGATTATGAAAACATATACTATAATATATGTATAATGTAGATATAATAGGACCCCATTTATCATTTGATATGGTTTTAGAATGGATAAGTCATCTGCCTCACATTTCTGAGGCTGATGTTCCAATCCTGTCACGGAACGAGACGTGACAAATCCAGGCTCTGGTCTTCCTTTGTTGAGTTTGCATCTTCTTCCCATGTTTGCAACACGTTTTTGTCTTTAAATATCTGCGACCGTATTTAGAGTTTTAGTCCATGTGTAGTCCTCTGGGCCAAGGTCAAGGTGTATAGGTTCCTGCATGCTCACCTATGACCCTCGTAAGGAAAAGTTGCACGCAACACGATGGATGAATGAATTTCCGATCATGTGGTCCTACGTAATTAATGAAGATAAAGCATTATTTTCATTTAATTCACCGCAATTCAAGTGTGTTCCCCTCATTGTTGCATCTAGTTGGGAGGTTACGTTGGAGCATTCAAACATACTATCTGCAGTCCATGTTTGTTTCACATCATATTCATCTGCGGGGAGTAATTATTACAGAGAGCAGCTTGCTTGTGATTAAGTCACGCTTTATTATGGTTGTGTAATGAGTCTGCCTAAAGATGATAAGGCAGTGATAAATGTTCTCATGTGGCTCCATTATGACTATTATGACCTCTCAGCTATCAACAATAAATAATTACATGTATAGGATTCTGACACCGTTTGTTGTCGTTTGAAACAAATGGTTTAAATTGTCGTCCTGGTTACGAATTAGGTCACTCCGCCACAAATAGAATTGTAATACACATCATGCATATTACATAGTTTCTGCTCTATTAGAAGCATCTCCAATTTTAAGTTTTTTACTGTAGCTAAAACACAAGGCACAGTCTTTTCTGTTTTGCCAGCAAATTAAAACAAGTAAAATATGTACAATACATAATATGTGGGTCAACATGTACCCTACTGTGCTGCTTTGATAATGGTACACAGTGGAACCACCTAGCCCCTATAGTCACACAGCATAGTTTGACTCCCAAGAATTTGGGAGTTGAAGAAGGCTGACATTTTATGTAGCAAAGATCACTACTGTTGGCTGAAATTGACATCAAAGTGCTCATGGGCTCTCCTTGCAAACTTCATGGCTCCAGAAGTGTTTACAAATATTTATTTAGGCTATTTATGCAAGCACAGACTGCAACGGACAATCAGGACTGCAGAAAAGATAATTGGAATCAACCTCCCATCTATCCAAGACTTGTACCTGTCCAGGACCAGGAAACGTGCAAGGAACATCTCTACAGACCCTTCTCACGCAGGTTGCAGTCTGTTTGAACTACTCCCCTCCGGACGGCGTTATAGAGCTCGGTACGCCAAAACCAGCAGACACAGAGACAGCTTCTCCCCCCAGGCTGTTGCTCTGATGAACTCACACCACTCTTAGAGTCTCAGAGTCATTACTGTGCAATAACATCCTGCTCTCCACACCTTTTTTGAATTTGTCTACACTATTTGTACTATGTGTCCTCTCTGCATCCATTGCAGCCTGGTCATCCTGGATAAGGGACCTTCCCATCTGTGGTCTCATCTCAAGGTTTCTCGTTTCCCCTAGCTGGAGTTTTGAGTTTTTCCTTGCCCTCTTGGAAATTTAAGATCAGGGGATGTTTGAGAATATTTGCCATTTTTCACATGTCCTGAGTGTTGTTAGTCACCTAAATGTTGAACAAAGGGTGTGATTTCCCAAAGTCAAATTCCTTGTTTGGCACGCTCAAACAAGGCGAATAAAAAACTCTTGAATCTTGAATTTATTTAACCTTCATGTGAAATACATTTTAATTTAATACTTGTTTATTTTACTATATTAATGCGTAGTGCTAATGTTCAAACTGCCCAATGGCCTACAATAATATCAAATACTTTTTTTTAAACTTAAAAATCTGTCTCCTATTAGATGAACATTTGGGGCTTCTATACTACTGTATTTTAATTTTGGTTATCACTGTGCTACTGGAGATATATGTTATTTTCCCCCGGTAGTATTTGGTGGGAAAAGTTTGAGAACAAATGGCTTATTTTATCCATTTGTTCTGTACAATACAATACACTATAACAATATTAAGAATATGTTTAGAAAGAAGCGTGTGGGAATAGGGATTTCCCTTCACACAGCACGTCGACGCGCGCGTTCACGAGTTCAGAGCTTCCTTTCGGCGTGCGGGTGCCCGCCTCCGGAGAAGAACGACAGAAAATGGCGAGTCAGTGTAAAAAGCAGCAATGCACCATCGACAGGCGCGGCTTTCGGCAAGAACTTGACTCGTGGCGGCACAAACTCATCCACTGTGTAGGTAAGAAACGAGCCAGCGACACCAAATCGAATTTAAGCAGCTGCAATCGGCGTCGGTTCGGGAGGCTTCGGTGTAAATAATCAGCTATAACCCAACTCACTTCGGCGCATCTCGAGCGACTTTTTTTGTCCGCAACTATTATCCTCAATCGGAGTCATTGGATGAATATTGCAGCTTGTTTGGCGTGTTTTTGTTTCATAGCTCTTTTTTTAGCGTTCGTGTGGGATTTAAACTCTTTAAATGGGGCCGAGTGTAATTGTAGTTTGTTTAAAGGGCACCGTGCTCGCCTTAAAGGGAGTGTCACAGGAATTATTATGCACCCCGTCGGCCGAGCAGCGCATCCCCGTTTCTTTAAATGAAATGCGCGTTCCCGTGTGTAGTTATCAAGGGTACATCGCGATTAATCCGCGTGATCGTTCTGGGTTGAATTTGAAGAAACATCGCGCTTTTTAAACGGGCTTTTCTCTCCTGGGCACGCGCATGACCACAATGAGGAAGTGAGTGGGGGGACTTCCGCTTTGGAGCGACTGCTTCTCCACCAAACACTTGCAGAAAACATTCCGCGAGGATGTGCCTGCAAATGTATTATAATGCAGTATTTACATTCATGAGTTGCGTTGCTGTGCTGTGCTGCAGCCACTCGAGTCATGGTCAGCTGAGCTCACAAGCGCTCATCGATTTGTGGGACCTTGGACCTGTACAACGTAGACGTCAAACTAAAGGGGACCAGATTCAGCACGCCAAATCCATTTGATTTATTTGTTGATATTTTGAATGTACAGCCCAAAGTTAAGTGCGTTAGCTCCCTGTTTCTAGCGAAATGCATTAATCTTTTTAACTTGGGTGGGAAAGCTGGAAGCAAAATGCAAGTAGTTATTTAGAGTACACTGCATTTTTGTGCTATTGTGATTGAAATGTGTTTTATAGCAGTCCATTTTTAAAAAAATAAATTTCCACTTTTATTGAATGTAACATTTTGCCATACTTTTGATGTGTAATTGGATCATTTCTGGTTTTTACAAATAATACAAGCATTTAAAACTATTTCTAACATAAATTAAATGATAGGATTGTTTAGTTGTCCGAAATGGTGGTCCGCCTCGGGCTGGGAATGGTGACCCAATTTGAGAGTCAATATTTGTTTCCATTTAAAATCAATCACCAGTTTTTACTGTTTTCATTACTGTCTATACCAGGGGTGGGCAAACTTTTTGACTCGCGGGCCGAACTGGGTTCTAAATTTGGACCGGAGGGCCGGACAAGGAGCAGATGGACGTAGGCGTTGTGTGAAATCATATAAGCGACCTGTAAAGGTCATTGCATAAAAGATCTTGGCCTTTAGTAGGTAGTAAAGCATGGATATTCCAAACAATCTTTTTGAAAACAAATGCATTTATTAACAGCATTAAAAAAATAATAATTCACTAAAAAACTGCTATCAGTGATTCTCATAAAATACGACACTGTTATTATGAATAACAATCTCCATCACTTCAGTGCCTGCAGGTCAGATTAATAAAAGATGTTTATCTTATGAGATCACATCAAATGGCAAACATTCTGACCAAATATATCATCTTGAAGAATCGGTGAAAGCATACATCCAAATAAAGTAATCAAAACAGCAACACGGTGAGGGGTATCTGAAAATCAGAGCAGAGTTTTAACTCGCAAACACCTGGTAACAGAGGTGAGGAAACGGGAAACACCTCCTTAAAGTAAGCCTTAAGAACTTTACAGGTTAAGATTAGTCGCAAATAGGTGGTGCATCAATGTCCTTGAGCATCCTGCATTGTTTGAAAATGAGAATGGTCGCTAGTTTCAATCCCTGCTATGTGTACAAATCATATTCAAAATGCATTTTTTTTACAATAAACTTGAGAGCCTCCCGTTCATTTTCAGTGGGAACAGTGTTGTTGGTCTCCCTTTTTTGCTAGTGCGTCATAGTCTGGAGTAAAATTTGTTGTGGCAATTCTTAGGCGAGATCCGAGGTGTTGGTCCGTTTACCTTGATCTGTGACGGGTTGATGTTGATGTGGCTGAACGTCACGTCGCGTACGTCGAGCCAAATTGGCCACTCTTTTTTAACATTCGGCACTCACTTCTTTTTTCGGGCCACTCATTTTAATGGAAGGATTCCAGGGGAAGGTTTGTGGGTGGCTTTAGCGCAAAACTGCATCTGAAAGCTCAGCGCGCGAATTATAAGAATGCTGTCGTCAAAGCCCACGCTCTAAATTCGGGACTGATACGAATAGAGCGAGAGTGCGCCAAGTCCGTACTACTGAGTACGTACACGCACTTGTGAGTGTGCACCGAGCTTTCTGACACGGCTTCCGGTAGTAAATGCGCAGGCGAGCGCTTCGCCATCTACTGGGAAAACGCAGTCATTGCAGGCAAAATGACCAAAAAAAAAAAGTTTAATAATACAATTTGTTCAGGGTTGGCGGGCCGGATTAAACGGTCCCGTGGGCCGGATGTGGCCCGCGGGCCGTAGTTTGCCCACCGCTGGTCTATACAATGCAGAAAGGCAAGTAAGAGGCCTGTCTGAATTGTATCCTTAATCAGCTGTTCGAAAAGTTCTTGGCACACAATGTATTCCGTGTGGTCTTCTAAAATAAAGTTGTGGTTCCACTTACTGTTGCTGTTCCGTCAGCTCGTATTAGTCGGGTCATTCTCCTGTGACCTTCACCATCACTGGTCATTTTCTCTGGGTTCATTTTCTCAAAATTAGGCTATTAGCATCTTGGTGTTAATAATTACAAGGATATAGTATGTTGTCACCATTTTTCAAAATAGCTGTTCTAATTTATTTGTTATTACTAACAGTGAACGTGATTAAAAAACAAAACAAAAAAACCTTCCCGTCGAAATGGCATGATTTACTGTATGCAATTGAGATTTGACTCATCGGTCCCGTGATTTGCTTTGTGAGTCACCAATCCGCCCTTCCTATGAACAACTCCCATAGCATCCTTCTTAATCTAAAGGAACGTCACTAAAATGCGCGCCAGTGTTGACGTTAACACAAAAGGAAGAAAACACAGCGGTAAAAAAATAAATAAAATCACTCGGGCGTCTTGTGACGCCGCTGATCTCAAAATGTCACATTGCATCAGTCTCATGTACTGTAGAGTGGCCACCATGCATTGCGCCTATTGAAATGCACATGCTGTGTACATTTTAAATGCAAGGTGGTAGATGCAAGAGATTGTATGGGTAACTTTTTGCCTATTGCCACCAGGTGAGCGCTCACTGTGGATGTAGCCAGAACAAAATGCCACTTGCTTGGTTGTGTGCTCACCGCTTGACACCCCAAAAGAAGACATAATAGTTGTTTGTCACATGCGCCACACCCCTTTTTATGATTGACAAGCGTCCCTTGTGTTTGGGCTGCAACTGCATGACAAACACATCAGCCCTCTGCCCCGCAGAAAGACCTTGTGTGTCCACCACAACAAGGACATACTTTTGTTTGGCTTTTGGGTTGGAGAGGGCTGCCGGCACGCCGACACCATCACCCGGCTCGTGCTCAAATGGACATTTTGTATTGGCGTGTTTCTTGTGTGCAGTAAAACCACGGAGGCCGAGACAAGGGCAATTGTCCCATAAGACAGGAGCAACAATTGTTTGTATGTTTGCTTGTATGTGCGTTCATGGCTCAGCAGCCCCCAGATGTAAACCGTGTCCCTGACGGAATGTCAGATTATTATTTTTTGATTAGTGGGTCCACAGGGTCTTACATTTGCCCACATACATACCCAAAAAGCAAATACTAACCTCGGGCAGGTTGCCTTATTTATAATTTAGACATATGCATGTCCCATTTTCTTTTACAGTGGGCCTTAGCGATGTGCTTTTGTCCGACCACTCCCACCCCCTCTCCCTCCCCAACTGAAAAGCAGCAGTTTTTATATCCATTAATGGTCTTGTGAGTGCTTTTCTGTGGCTTACTTTTCTCGGTTGTACAAATATAGTTTTTTTCATGTTTGACTTGACTCATTTTTTTTTGTTATTCAGAGTTTGTGCAGCTTTGCACCATTTGAGTGTCAGTTTCCATCAGATCATGTTAAGTATTCATGTACAGTACTGTACTACCTTTTTTTTTTTTGCTCTGTAGATGTTCCACAAAACTGCCAGCTCATTCCCTGCCATTAAAGCTGATCCATCGACTGTACAGTACTAACAAGGACGGCGGTGTGTAACACACAGCTTTGCTTATTCCTGTATGTGATCTAATCTTCCAGATAACCTCCAGATTTTCTGGCTAGCCCAGAAGCTTCTCTCACATGCTTTATAGCCACCCGGTCTCCGTGATGGACTAGTTAAGGATGAACATAAGTCACGCTGCGTTGCTCAGCTAATTCATGCAAATTTGCCATCCCGCCTCATCTCGTCCCCATTTTTAGTCTTTACTGTCATGGAATGGTTGCTGCGTTATCTCAGTGACATGCAAAATTAACACTCGCCATCGGAACGGTGCTGCATGTTTTTATAGTCTTTAAAGATTAAAAAGCGTCATTGTTGTTGTGTTTTGGGAGGAAAGGCAAACATAGCAGGTTCATCAGCCTATGTTTTAGCTGCACTGTACACTGATTTGAGCGGAGGGAGCGCCACTGCCACTAGAGCCCGAGTTGTTGCACTGTATGTGTACAGTAGTCGAAGTGGGGGATGGGCCGAGTGGGGGTTGATGCATTGCCGTTTGCCTTGAGCTGCGCAAGCAGAAGGGTGGGTCATACATAGGGAAGGAAAGCTTATCATGATAAGAACTCATTTTCACATAGCGTCTTGCCTTCAACCATGTTTGGTTTATTTGGGAGATGTGTTACACCCGAGTAACTGAATCATCGTTTGACAAAATTTGCAAGAAAAATGCATAAAGAAGAGGAAAAACTAACATTCAGCTGTTTTTTTTAAACTGAGCTTCCATTCAGATGTACTTACTAAATCAGTCAATACTCGCATACAATTTAGAATGGACGGATGAATGGATGTGCAATTTAAGGCGGTGTCCAGCCCTATTTTGGCATTGACGACTCTTTCAAATCTCATCAGGCGTCGTGCAACGTACAACACGGAGGGCACAAGGAGCTGCAGTTCCCCACAGCATTTATGCAAATCAGATCATTCCTGAAATTGCTCTTATTTCAGTTAGACTATCCAAAATGTAGTATTTTTACCAGAAATATTATATTTCTAGACACAGATGAAGGAATAATGCAAAGCATGTGTTTTTGTGTTGTAAGCTTTGTTATAAGCATTAGCATTCAGAGTCTACAATTGGTTCAGACGGCTTCATTTTAGGCCTGTTGCACACTACTAGTTTATAGCGCATTTGTTTTGCTTTGGAATTGTTTTGATGGACCCCAAAATAACTGTAAAACGCCAACGTTCATGCAATTTGGAATGTTCTCCTGTGGCAAGTATTGCAAATTATGAGGCGTTGACTGTCAACAGTCACATGACCGAGTGAGAATGTTGACCATGATGAGGCTGACAAGACCTTGAAGTGCAGACAGCAGCACACTAAACGATTATTGCCACACCGTTGTGTTTCTCCATGTGTTTTGTTAGCTGGAAGAATTCCTTTGGTAAAATCACATTCATTTACTTTTTTTTTAGTTTTTCTTTTTATTTGTAGACAAGGATGATTTCTATTCAGTTAACATTACAACACACGAATATACCATGTCGGCCTCTCCGTCACCTTACCAAATCAGGATTTGACTCGCGAGCTCAGTTAGGTATTAAAGATGTAGGTCAGGACAAGGGTTTGGCAGATTGGTCAGTGCTCACCTTGATCAGACTTAAGCAGCAACAACACTCTCTGCAAACTCTTAATCCCTACCGTTTATAGCCATGCTTCTTTATCAGTTCGTTGGTTTTGTCAAATACAATAAATTGAGCCAAAGGGAAATTTTTCATATTGCTTTAATTCAAACAACCAAGGCTGTTTAATAAATGTCACTCCATATTTCGTCATCGTCAATGTAACATATTCGTGATGATGTAAATATAGTACGTAATCTGGAACAATGTTGAACTAGTGTTGGAAAGTCTTAATGTGTTCCCTCATGCCAATCGCTGATGAATGGAAAGCTACTTACTTGATTTTTGTATGAAAATGACTAATTCTGGATGAAAGTCCCGTCCTCTAATGAAGGTTAATGACTTCCTGTTAATTCAATTAGGACTTTAGAAATGAAGATAACTATCCTATTAACCCAATGACCCGATTCTTCTTCTCAGTCGTAGCCAAGTTTCAATATTATGAGGTTTTAGGTATTACTTTTTTTTTCTTTACCCCTTTTCTTAATAACTTTTCCGTTTGTGTGCTTAATTTAGTATCTGGCACAAATTTGTTCATTCTACTTCAAAGCCGATATTCGTAGCAGCATCTCAATTATGTCCCAATTCTTTGCGTAGCCTAGTTAAAATAGCAAAGGTTCTTTTTTAGAGTGGATCTTGTAATGTAAAAAAGTGGCTCTTCACGCCATAACACCTGCAATTCTTCACACTTTTGGCATAGGCAGTAGCATTTCATCATTGGCCATTAGATTCTGTTTTTATTTTGTAAAGCTTGCAGAAAAGATAAACAGGCCATTCATATTTTACACGCTGCACATGTAGCTGCCTGCATTTCGTCATTTTTATTTTAAAATGCAAGTTTCCGCTTCACAAATGGTTTAACTTTAAAGATGAATTTGCGTACACTATCCTCTGCCAGTAATAGGAAAGAGTTAATAATGCCTCAGAGTCATGGCGTTACTCAATGACACAGTTTTTAAACGCCCGAAAGTGAATTCTTGGAGAGTAGTTTGATGTCATGGTGCTGCTCTGTCAAATGAAAGTGGATGACCTACTTTCTGGGCCTGCCTCCAAAATATTTCAGAAGTAGGATTGGATGGCTTCAGCTGAGTCCTGTGCTGTAACCCAGAAACAGACTCGTGCTGCAGCTAAAGGCAAGGCTGTGTGTTCCACCGCTTCACGCCAACAGCCCCCCCCCCCCCCCCCCCCTTGCTCGCTTTGGCTGTATATATAAAAAAAAAAAAAAAAAAGGGGGTGGGAATTTCTAGGGAGGCAGAGAGAGTGCATTTTGAACACATGACAGCGCTTGGTCCAATTGACTGAGTTGGCAAAGAGAGTGGCTGCTTGGGGATCGTGAATTGTAAGTACATCTTTTACTGAATTGTCACTTTTTATCCTCCTCTCTTGTCAGATTTATTTTCGTGGCGCCCTTAAACACAGTTGGGAATAATGCACACATTTTACATGCGGCTCAGTGGACAGATGCGCCATGTGACCTCTTTAGCGCTTGATTTGATGTATGTAGTGCATTTTAAATTGGTTTTGTTGGCTCCGCAGCAGTAAGCGTGCATTACGTACAGTATGCACATGTTGTTTAGTCTATGCAATGCTGAGAGCTTTTCAACAACAGGGTCTGCAAAACCCCCCCAATTTCACATTTGGGATTGTTTGGTTAGATCTGCTGAGGCTGCTAATCAGCCAGTGGAAGCTTCACAGGGCTGCAAAGAATGTTTTGATCATTTCACCTGGCAGTCATATTTACAGTATGCACTCGCTCCCTAACTCTGTAGTTGCTTCAGTTGCCTGGCAACAGGGGGGATGAAGGGTATGTTAGTGTTAAAGTAAAAGAAGAAACGCAGGTTGACAGCTGATAGTGTATTTTACCTGCAGCGGGAGGGGGGGGGGGGGGTGGTCTTGCACACCGTTGTTGTCAAGATGAAACGGACAGAAGATGGATTAGACATTTTTTTCTAGAAATAACAATCATGTGCCACGGTTTTCTTTTTGAGATAATTGCTCTCATTTGAAAGATTCAAAATATAGCACAATTTCTTAACCATATGTCATGTCTCTTCCTTCAGGTTTTGAGAGCATTCTTGAAGGTCTGTTTGGCACAGAACTGGTTGAAGACCTCCAACTATTTAAGGGTAAGTATCTCACAGTGCCTCTTAACATACAAGGCAGGTGAATGAATGTATTGTATTGCATGATCTGTTGACTGTACCATGCGGTGCCCCTCCGCATTGACTTTTCTTAACAAGGCAGCAGAAGAGACAACCAAGTCGGTGTTTTGTATGGCGCAAAGCCAGTCAAATATCCTACGGTCGTTTTAATAATGCATGCTGTGATACAACGGGAGTAATTGTGTTTCCATCATATCTACACGGTCAATATTGCTTTAGTTGAAGCGGAATTCATACATTAACCTTTGAGAAATGAATGAACTTGATTTAGCCCTCCAATTGCAATTCAAGTTGATCTCTGTTTGTCTTCTGCAACACATTTTAATAGCGTGCCGTGTGTTTGATGTCCACAGACTTGGAGCCTGTCGCAGTGTCTGATTGGTCATTTGATAAAAAATGTTTATTCTGCTGTTTTAGAAGGGACAAAGTTAAGGTAAGCGTTCTGTTTTCAATACAGCCACACGGCAGCACACGTCCGTGTCTTTTCTGAGCCGTTTCAACACTTCACAGGAACACTTGATTGGCTTAAGTAGCGAGGAGAGTCAAGATCCACTCAAACCTCTGGTGGTGAAAGATCAGACCACCATCAGCAAATTAGAGAAGCAAGCTGAGGAATTTCTCAATGCAGTCCTCTGTAATAAAGGTGAGTGATTTAGCACTGTTCTCACACTCACTTAAAGGTGGGAATGTGATTAACGTAATGATATCACTCCGCGCGGGGGCCCGAGCATGGCCAGAAAAATGATCCTGTCCCCTCCCCACTTTCAGATGTGCCAAGTTTCTCCGACCCACACATCCCAGTAGTGGCGCGGGAGATCCTCCAGAAAATGATCCGACAGTTTGCCGCTGAATATACCTCAAAAACCAGCTCTCCTCAGGATAGTGACTCAGCGCCCCAGCCAAGCGCCGACCAAAGCCCGCAGACCCCAGACGTGACTCCTGGGGCCTCACCAAGCAGCCCCGCTGCCACCGTGGCGGGGCCCGCACACAGCCACAACCCTGTGCTCAGCAAGCTCCTCATGGCTGACCAAGAGGCTCCTCTTGACCTCACCATTAAAAAGACCCCGTCTGAGCCCAGTGAACAAGGTAGTGTCAAACCAAATAGTCTGGGGCGGTGTTGATTCACTATTCAATGTCAACTCAGCTGTGTGTCATTTTCAACAGAGGGAGTCCTTGACCTGTCTATCAAAAAGAGTCGCAATTGCAGCAGCAGCAACAGCTTACCGGTCCCCAGTCCGCGCCTTACACCCAAGTTGTCTGCAATCAAAGGGTAAGAAAAGTTCATTTCTTCAGTTCTCCCCTTTTGTTCTGATGTCTAAATAAAAATCAAAACGAAAGCCACAGTTCTAACTATTTGACTCATACCCGAAACTAAAATTATTCAACCGGGCAGACATTTTTACTCGATGCAAAACCTTTTCGAGTCTGAAAACCCGCGCGAGGGTATTCTCAAACTGAAGTTTAATTCATCTGCGCCTCTTTACCATATTTATTGTGCCGGCTTTTTAGTTTAAGAGACTGTACGCTGTAAACGTGACAGTCACTGCTATTACAGCCGGGTGACGTAATTAATCGTGTGCGTTTTAAGAAGCTTGAAAAATTGTGTGTACAGTAGCCGTCGTCATAATTGTTTGACGAAGCACTGTTGAGCTGTAATTCAGAATACAATGCACTCCTTGTGAGTGAAGTTGCATTCATTTTGCATATGTATATAGGGTTCATTTTAAAATAATTAAAAAAAAAACAATTCCAATATCAAACTGCCATATGAATCCCACAGGAAGGATTTGAAATGATATTCAAAGAGGTTTACGTGGTGAAAAATAGCAATTTATGGGCTGTCAAAACAACGGCGTCAACTGTTCGTCTGTTGTTGTGTTGGTAATAGAACTAGTTTGCATTTGATGTGTGCAGTCAATCAACATTCACGTCAATCATCTGTCGAGCAAAATTGCCGCTGCCAAAGCCATGAAACTAAAAGTTCCCTCGGGAAGAGATTTATGCAAATGGCACTGTTATTTCACGTTTCTTTGTTGATGAAACACAAATTCGATGAGATCCTTTGAAGCCGATGTAAGGAACCTACAGCCCTTCATCTAATACTAACGCATTTGCTATAGAGTCCTACAAACTCTACCCACAAATTCTTATGTAGAGTGATACATTTACAGTGAACCTCAGAGGACCAAAAAAAACTTTCCCATTCACTTAAAACAATTAAAATTCCACCCATTTTTTGAGATTTACAATACCTTTATTTTTGTTGTAGTTTTTGTCGCATTGTTACCTATTTTTGATTAATGAAATAATCTTGAAATAGATTTCATCAATCCTGCTTGCTTTTGAATGGGTACATCATCAAAATGTCATGATGAGATTGAACGCAATGTAGCGCTCCCCGCCTCATTTCGTAGTCACCTTCCATTGATTAGGCTTTGATTTAGACATAAACACAACAATCACCCTCTGCTGGCTTACTCTTTTATTGCTGTGCTTGTTCAGTGGTAACGTCACACGCAAAATGTCAAAAGCTCTCAATGCATTTTTCATTTTATTTTAATTAGTCGTGTGCCAAGCTGCCTCACAGCAATTACAATTACTGGAATCGCATCCTCTTCTTTTGGCTTCACCCATTTTTTTCTTTCTTTCTTTTGTTTGCCTTCTTGTTTGATTTTTTTTTTTTTTTGCCTATTATATTCCATTTGTGTCTTTTTTTTTGTTGTTCTTGTTGTAAGAAAATAAATGTCTGATTTGAGCCTTTTTTGTTGTTAATATCACAACCAACCATCCAGTCTTTTAAAGCAAAAGAGTGATGTTACCAAAGCAAGGTCATATAATAAAGGAGTGGCCAACATCCTCCCCTCCCCAACCCATCCTCCTTTAGCAAAGCGAGAAAGGCACTGTGCAAGCTCTGCTTTCACCCAATTTCCTTCCATCCAATCAGGCGATCCTTGAGCGCGGACCGACAGGATGGGAGGAGGAGGGAGAATATCGGCCACTCCGCCCGTTATAAGCCCTCCTCGTCTTTCGCGTACTCTCTGCACATCAAAGAGGAGGTTGGTCTGGAAAGCGACCCAGAGTCACCTCTCAGCCATAACCACGCCACCAGGCCCGCTGACCTCTGCGGAAACGGGACGGGGTCCTGGAATTCCAAAGCTCATTTCGGAGCACTTCTCAAACTGAAAGCCAGCAGTGACGCCGGCGAGCACCTTAAAGACATTCCCAGGTTGTTGGAGGCCGCCAGCCTCTTCTCCAAGTCTCTGTCGTATGGTAAAGGAAGCCACCAGGATGCCTGCCAAGACCACAGCGCCTCACTTTATCATTCCAACTTTGACCTCAAGATTCCTCAGGTGCGGGTTTTGACCACAGGAACAGACTCGACTTGGGATCCTCTGCTTTTTGAAAATTCAGGTTCACTTTTAGAGAATGGCCTGGGAAAGAAACTTCATTCGCTTCTGCCCCGGCAGAATCGCAAAAAGACCAATGGCGTTTTCTGGCCCAACAACATGGATCGCCAAAACTGTGCCCTGGATTCAGAATCTGACCTCGCCAACAAACCACCCAGGAAGAAACGTGGCCGTTACCGCCAATACAACACGGAGCTGCTGGAGGAGGCCATTGTGGTGGTGATGGGTGGCAAAATGAGCGTATCCAAAGCTCAGTCCATCTACGGCATTCCCCACAGCACACTGGAGTACAAGGTTAAAGAGCGCATGGGGACCTTGAAACATCCCCCCAAAAAGAAACTGAGACTGCTTAGCCAGCTCGATGACCAGAGCCCTTCTCATTTCCCAAAGAGTGAAGAACTCCAGCACATCTCTGAGGAACGAGAGAGCTCATCCACAGAGAATGGGAGTGGTTTGCATGATGGGAGCCTATCACCAAATTAAGAAGAGTAACCTTAGATATGTATAAATCATTTTTAACCAAGCAAGGCATGTTGAATTTATGTCCGTAAGCCCAAGTAGTTCTTTTTTGATGAATAATTCCTTGTATTTGGCTATTTAAGATGGCCAGCCATCGACTTTTAACATGATCTAGATGCACTACGAGATTTGATTGATGTGCGTAATATATTTATTGTAGTTTTAGCTTCTCCCATTTAAGTTATTCCCCCATTTACATTCTGAGTTCACCGGGTTCAGAAGAAAATTGAAACATGCCTAAGTGGCGCCCCTCAATGTCTACTGCCAGTACTGTTTTAATCGCTCAGTTTTCCCTTTGTAGGTAGTAGGCCTTGTAAATAGCAAAGCATGAGCATGATGGTGTTATCATTATTTTGTAAATGTCTGACTGAAAGTTTCAGTGGTGCGTTTCAAATGCACATGACAAACTGTATATTCAAACACTAATGAACTCCAAGTATGTGATGGCCCCACAAAGTACTAATAACTACTGAGACAGGTCTCCCCTTCTTTTTTTTTTTTTCTTTTTTTTTTAGCAATTAAGCACAACAGGTTTTTTTTTTCTGTAATATATCTAGATTCACTGTGCTCTATTTATGAATGGTAATAGTTTATTCTCAATGCCTTCACAAAGCCTCAGGTCACGTCAGGCTATGGTTTCAAGACCTGTCTTAAACAGCGGATTCACTGTACACTTGCGCATACTGTACTCTATACCTCAGTCACATATAAGCTTCAGTAAACACTTGTCTCCTCTTTTCCCACCTCAAATGTAGTGAATCGGCAATAATTCAGGATGTTTAACTTACAGGATAACAATGTGCCCTACTTTCAAATGTCTTCACAGCTTACCTTAACAGTAGGTAGTATTTCTGTGCCGGTAGAAGCCTTCAGTGATTCAAACGGGTCACTTAGGAGAGCTTAGCTTTTCCGATAGCAGGCTTCAATGTCATTTCTCGGTGGCAGAAGAAAACATATAGATATGAAACCCATCATACTATTCATAAGAGTGCTAATTGCAACAACATGATGGATGTGGAGTTGGTCACTCACCTGTATACAGTTGAGACGGTAAAGCAACCGTTATTTATGGAAACACACATTCAGGTTTATTCAGTGGAATAGTTTAGTGCCAGTAGCAAGATCTGTTTTGATTTAAATGGCTGCAGTTTGTTTTGAGTGGCTGATCTATTGACATTGACTGCACAAACTAGGCTACATTATATGTAATCCTTTTTTTTTCTCCAGTGCAGGACATTTTAAGTTTTTTTTTAATTTTTTTATTTTTTTTATTATTATACTGGTAGAAGTAACTGAATATTTTCTGATCCACTGGGACAGCTCAGTGTGCATTATCACATATACCTCAGGGCATTCAAGACCTACTGTTCACTTATCAGGTGATTACATGTATGTAGCAAATCATGCAGGCTTTTAGGTAGACACCATGTTTACTAGAGGTTTCTCTATACTCCAGTTATTATTATTATTATTATTATTATTAAATGGTTTGCATTTCTTCTCAGAGGATTTTATGTAAATATATGTACATTATTTGGTTATGTATGAGTGGGCCAAACTCACATTCACCACATATACACAAACTGCCGGCTTATCCTAAATTAAATCGTAAATTAATGAGCAGATACAGAAATTGACTAACATCCATTTCAAATATGTCAGGAAAAAAATAAAAAACATTGCAGTGACAATCATCACACATCTGTCAGTCAAGTAGTCACTTGACTGGCCCTTCGATTTTTAAGCAACTGGTTGGCTAGCTGATGTTATCACAGATGTATTTCTATTTATCATGCTTACTGAGATATCGTATGTCGCGCTGAAAAGTTGATTACAACTGATGCATAACAGTTATATGGGTGCAGCCACATAGTTTGTACATAAGAAGGTAATTGTGGTTGATAGCGTGGTTACACCTTATTTTGTGGACAAATGGTGCTGAGAAAGATTCAGAATTTTATGACCTGTTCTTTGATTGGAAAAAATAAGGAAAATGTGTGAATGCAGTGAATGGAATGTATTAATCAGTTTTTATAAATTAATAGATGATTAATCATTGTTTTATCAATCAATGAATGTAAATTGATCTAATGAGACGTGTTCATAGACACTGACATATATTCAATTGCGTGAGATTAAATATATCTATTGATACATGGATACAAAGAAATTTACTTTTGTCCTGTGCGGACACTTATTTTTTCCCATCACTATTCCGAATGAGCCAGGACAAAAAAATTACTCTACCATTTTCGCTGTCTTATATATGATGTAGAGATGTTAACATAAAAATTGAAGAAAAGGAAAAAAAAAAAAGAAAAATGTAAATTACTTTGCATGCCTGAGCTATCTACATGTGAGAAGTTTGATGTATACTAAGGTCTGGTCTTTGAACTACTACTGTTGTACATGTTCTTTATTGTCGAGTAAATTGTGTGTTAAATTCGTGAGCCTGAAATGTTCAGAATCTGTGCAATGGGTCACTCAGGATAGAATATCTTCATAGTCTGTAATATCCAGAGTCATTTATATCCATATTATACTTCAGAGATAAGTTATCACATTATGAAATGTTGTGCAACTGGCTTGTGATGTAATCGGCAGTTTGCATTTTATACTGTAGTGGCTATTTTGAACAGGTGTTAAGAGAAGGCATGCGTGTGGTGTCCGTATCGCTGTGCTGTAGTGAAAGGGCGAGAGAAACCCTCAGGGATGAAACCCTTACCATTCAGAATTCAGGTACTTTATTCCTTAGGTTTTACCAGCAGGGATTGACGTTAATTTAAAAAAAAACACAAAGTGCCAGTATGGCAATTCTTATTTTTACTCTGAAAAATATTTTTAATCCCTTAAGATTTACTTGTGAAATATTTTTGCCATACTATATTCCGATTTAAAAAGAAATGCCTCTTTTCAGCCTCTCTTTATTTTTGTAGTTTTAGACAGTGAATGTCAATGCGACCACAGCTGCGGGTAGGAGATGGCTTCTTATTACCATTTTCTGTCCTAGCTTACCTTTTCTAACACAAGCCTGGATTTATTTGGATGGCTCTTGTTACACTGAAGGGTTCAACTAAGGGGGGGTGCACCAATCTTGCCTCATTTATGCCTGCTGCACAAAAAGCGGTAACCGATGTAGTTCAAAGTGTAGCTTCTTTCATTTTGAAATAAAATGTATGCTTTTCCAAAGTTCAAGCTATAGCTTTCAAAGTATTTGGTATCAAATTGGAGATTTGAAATTTTCAAAATAAAATATTAATTCCGTTCTATTTTAAGTGTCTCAGGAATCCATTTTCTAGACCACCTTGTACTTTTTCCCCAAATGACGTTCATTGGAATCCTATAAAGTTCTGTTAAAAAAAAAATAGCAAACTACAGCGTGCAAGAACTTTGTGCTCAAAACTACCTCACTGACATAATGTCAGTAATATTTATGAAATAGAATAGACTACAATACATCTTTATCTATATTGCGCTTTCACAACAGCTTTCAATATTACCTGATGTAATTTAAACCTTACTCTTGACTCCATGAAATTTCTCCCACATAAAGCTCTCATTTTTACATATATCTATACCCATTTTTATTTGGTCTGTTGAGTTAATTTAAAGAGCACTTGTTTATATATATTTTTATTTGCACGATATAAAAAGTTGACACAATGTATGTATTCTGTATTTGCCCCAATGTATTTTGCGCTTTCAAGTGGTAGAAAATGTAACTTGTTTTAAAGTCAGTGTCTTGTGCATGTGTAGGATTTTCTTAATGTGACAATAAATAGTGTGCAAAGAAGAAAACTGTAATATCTGTAACAATGTAATTGGTCAAGTTCACTGGATTTAAATTGATTTAAATAAACACTTATTCTTCTAATAAATATGCAATGATAAACATTTTATGCCCATTTATTTTGTTCAACTTCTACAACACAACTTTTTTTATTTTTTTTATTGTAAACCCACTATTGACTGAGAAATAACAGCAGTTGTTTTTTTTTTGTAATGGCTCATTTCTTTTCTATCTTGTTTCCCACAGTGAGTGTCAGGACGTGCGCATTGCAAAGGTGAAAGAACTCCAGTCCACCTCAACACTGGAACAGTTCATGGCTAAGCTCTGCCGCCAACATCAGAGAACAATTGTTGACGCCATAGGTTTCCTGCAGAAGGAGGTCGCAACCTCCAAGACACGGCAAAGTAGTGACACTGGAATCCAAGGAGCAACCAGCTCCACTCCAAAACCTGGCACATTCACGCCTGAGAAGTTTCTTAGTAAATCAACACCAAAATTTGAAGTTTTGGATATGTCATGTTCTATCCAAAGCTGTAGTGTCACAGAAAGAAATCCAGAGACAGTAGTTCCATTGACATCTGTTGGTGTTTGCTCCAGGGTGGGTCTCCATAGCCCTGGGTCCAGGAGCAACCAAGTTCATATCCCCATGGATGCAGAGAACAACCGCAATGGTGATCATGCACCTCTCAAGATGAAAATCATGAAAAGTAGTAATGTTGCCGCTGGTAAAAAGTTATCGTGTGTGCTGACAACCTCGCTTACATCAGACTCTGATTCGTTGGAGGACAAGCAAAGTAACTCAAATTCCCTGAACACAATGAACACTCGTAGCGCTAGACTCAGCTCATCTCTGAAAAGACAATATCAATTAAGTCAAATGCATCATGCAAGGCAGAGCAGAGCTGCGTGGAAAGCTGAAGGTGTTCCACCCAAGCAGTGTAGCGCAGATTTACCACGAACTGCCAGGAAGACCATCCGGCCATCGGCTCATCAACCCCCTAGACACTCTCCTTACAGGACAGTTGATCCTGATCTTGGCCACTGTGACATTGTTTACATTGACAAACCAATTACAGAGTGTTTTAAAGATAAACGTAATTTGATTCCCCGTCGCAATGCTAGAAAAAGCACTAGGGGACATTTGTACTCGGATGAAATCTGGGAGTTAAAAACTGTCCGCACCTTGGCTGGCAGAGGTAATATTAACCCGATGCCAGAGTTGATTACACTGGTTACCCCCAAACAAATGCTTTCCAAGCCTGAAGGTGTACCCCCCATAGATATGCCTTTTGCTTCAGCATGTCGAGAGATTATAAGTGAAGGCACATGCTCAGAACAGACTGTTGAGACGATAGTTCCAGGGACAGGAGATATTGTCGAAGTGGCAGCCGGTGAAGTCGAAACAGTTGTCGTAGAAACTAGTCAGACAGATCAAGCTCAGAGCCGGTTGGAGACCCCCTTCCGTAAAACATACTCTCTAACAGAAAATACAGTAAAAGATGGCACAACAAATATCAGAACAGATGTTGAATCATACCAGTTAAAACATGATCAACCTTCTGGAAGTGAGGAACAAGTACCACATGCTTCATTTGAAGAGGCAACGCAAAAGGAGAATGAGCCCGAACCGGAAAATAATGCATCTACTGGCAAAGTTATGTCAGAAACAGCTGTAGAACAATCAGGCAAAAAGAACGAGCAAAAGGTTGAATCTCAGATTTCATGTGCAAATATACAGACCAGTGAGCTGGTTACGCTTCATATTAGCACACCATCACTCATGACTCATCCAGAAAACCAAGAGACTGAAAAGGCAATAGGCAATGCGAGATCCCAGGAACCACACCAGAATATACGTTCTGAAAACAGACAAAACACCAGAAAGTCCAGCAACTCTGGTTCTGCTGACCAGATAAAGAGCGAACTCGAAATTCCATCGGCCGCTGTTAAAAGTGTTGAACCTGTAGCGACAGTAGAACAAGATGATACATATGATATTTCTTCAAAAACACTTGATACACTCTTAAAGGAATTACCTCCTTGGCGTAGAAAAAAAGGCACCGTTATCTCTCTGCCAAAGAGGTTACAACAAGCAAAGACGATAATCGTGGGCTATGTTAATGGGAGACCCGTATCGGCCTCTGACAGAAGCCTGCGCCGTAGATCAAACTCCAGTAGCACCTCACCAGTCAAAGAAACTCCGAAAGTACTGAAACAGGATGAGGTTGATTCAACTGAGACTAATTTGGAAAATAATTTCCCTGAAACAGAAATGCCCAAAGAAGAATCCATCGTGAGCACACCTGAGTGCCCACAAGTTTCAGCATCTGACACACCAGAAAGCCCAACAATTAAACCCTTACCCAAATCCATTCCAACCCACAAGCTCGTTCAGCAAGATGAACCAACAGAAACCAAACGACAACTCAGATCAACCGTCCAGAAACCAGATGAAACTCTTGCACCTTCTTCAAATGTGGTCCCATCCATTTCACCTCCAAAACCTGCTCCTCCAGCGCTGTATCCTTTTTGTCCTTCTCCTCTGGCAGAGTCATTACCACCTGTACCCCCTGAACCATCACAAATGAGCATCGGACCAAACACACCAGTGATATTAAACATCGAGCAAACTCAATCAATAGAAGAAACCCCGAGTTTGCTCGTCAGACAAAAGTTAAGGTCTTCAAAGATGGGAGGAAAGGAAAGTAAAAATGAGAACCAGCAGCTTGGTGTAGAGTCAAGCAGTCCAATGGAGGATCAGGGTTCCCATAAGACTGAAACATCCACAACTGAAACAAGAGGAAAACGTGTTCTTAGAATGGAGCCCATGACACAGAATGCTAATGTGCCACCTTCAGTTGACAATTCTGGAAGTTCACATCTTAACAGCACCTGTAGAGTAGACAAACCCACAAGAATGCCACTGAGGAGTGAAAGTAGCAAAGCCGAACAGTCTCCCTTACCTGCCCCTCAATCCCCACCAGACAACAAGAAGCTTTCTTTGCGATCACAAAGGTTGT
Source organism: Syngnathus typhle (assembly GCF_033458585.1). NCBI lineage: Eukaryota > Metazoa > Chordata > Actinopteri > Syngnathiformes > Syngnathidae > Syngnathus > Syngnathus typhle. The sequence goes on from NC_083745.1 coordinate 6,673,277, forward strand.
CTTCACCTTTTCCCGGTTCAGTCTCAGCATCTGTAAAGAACACTGAAGTGACATCACTGACCAGAACGTCTCCAGATAAAATAACGAGAACTCAGATGAAGGGTGCTTCATTATCAACCTTATCATCAATCGCCCCTGTTATGGGACCAAGACACCAGCCGCGCAAACAGATCAACAAGTTCTTAGAGACACTGACTGGAGAAGAAAATAAACAGCTACTTACTAACTTGAACCTCAAATATGACAAGATGCAGAAAGGCTGGTTGCAAATGGAGAGAGATGGCCAGACAACAGCAAAATATAAAAACAAAGCAGACAGGCAGGCTGCCATTTGGAAAAGTAAGCGCAGGGCTCGCAAGCCAAAGTCATTAGAGCACCAGAAGTGCTCACCAGTGCAATTGCTCTTCATGAAGGACTACAAGCTCTCCAGTATTTGTCGCTGGTTCCTGGAGTCAACTGAAACAAAGTCTCTCATCATTGTTAAGAAAGTAAATACGCGTCTTCCGTCTGAAACTCAGCTTTGCTTTCATAGCTCGTCCAGCGGATCAGGAGCCTCTCAGGGTGTTTTTCCAAGCTTACAGGCAGAGCGTTTAAAGAAGCATCTCAAAAAGTTTGCCGTCACCTCTCCTGTAAAGAGCAACCCCAAAAGTCAAAAGCTGATAGCCAAGGCCCTGGAGCCAGAGACAGCTTCCGTTAAAGGCAAAGAGAGGCGAGATCATCTCAGCGGTGCTCACACTTCCAAACAATCGGACATCTGGCTTGCTGCTCAGGGACAAGGTGAACCCCAGAAAGCTCCCGGCAAGCCCAAGAATCCGGCGAGTGCCAGGATTTTGAGAAAATACTCCAACATCCGAGGAAAGATGCAGGTTCAGCAAACCAACGTGCGTTTAAAAGGTGTCCCCAATAACTTAAAAACAAGCAGATTGAAAAGACTTTCCACAGAATCCGTTTCTGAGTCAGTTGTCCTTCCTTCTCTGAAGACACCAAAAATCCCCCTACCTGCTACCAAGACCTTGAAAACCACAAAAATCTTAAGAAGGAAAACATTTGCCAGGAAGCGGGTGATGAGACGTCGGGCCGCCAAAGCTCAACATGTCAGTCGGGTAACAAGGTGCTCACAACGACTGAGTTCTGTAGTCAGCTTATCGAAGAGCAAAGGGGCCAAAAAAACATCAGAAGAGGACAAAGATGCGGAAAACGGCTCAAATGCTGGCAAATGTCAAACAAATGACTCGCTGGAAATCAGAGATGCTCCAGAGGCCACCTTGCAAGATGTGGATGTCAAGCCTCCAAGTGTTACTGACCAGGTGTTGACAAGATCCCAGAGAAAAATGGAAGCGGTGTCAAAAAGGTCCAAGTTAGCTAAGGAACAAGCAGCTCTCAAGCTAGCCAGGAAGGCTGAGCTCATGGGCAAAAAAGGTGCTGTAAAGAGAAATCTCTCTGCCGTTTGGTCGCGTACCAGATCGCAGGAACTCCTGGCAACACCCGTTAAGCGCACCAGGACGTCCAGATGAAACTGACCTTTTTGATCTGGAACTCTAATCAGGAAAATCTTGAAAGATCTTGGAAAAGTAAGACCTCACTAAAGTCAGTATGCAAACGTCTTTGGTAAGGCTTTGACTTGACAAACTGCAAATGCGCTACTTTGCTGGGTGTCAGCTCAGCGCTTCAGGGACTGCACGCGTACCACGGCTTTTTTTTTTTTTTTTTTTTTGGGTTGTGTTTTCTCACACAACTGGCCAAGACAAAAACCTCATTTCTGTTTTTGCTGGAGTCTGTGGCATCTAGCTGACACTAAATCATGTTCCCTCCGTTTTCTTTCCTCATGAAATGAAAACTTGACATCTTCTACCCGCCTTCCAATCACAGTCAATGGCCATGTGACTGTCCTGACCAGGTGCCTTATTTATAAAGTTAAAGAATGTTTCTAAATCTGAACTGTCCTTCTTGTCGGTAGTTTGAAAACAAAAGCGTATGCAAATAATTTCCTCGTGTTAACTTGACGGACAAGTGTATTTTTTGATGCCCACTTTCATAGCATTAACTCTATTGCATTAAGTTAAAGTACTTTGTTTTATTCAAGGACGTGACCTCTATTTATGTCAAGATGCATTCAAACAACCGACTAGCAAGCCTCCCAGGAAAATGATGAACTGCTGGGAATGTTTTAGTCGTAGGAAGCCTGTGTAGCATTAAAGGAACATTACAGGCTGTTTGAATTCACATTTACCACTTTTATCTCTTTCAATTTCACCCTCCTTGATGTCGAAATGTGAAGCCACACTATGAGTATCATTTTGTTTTTTGGTTACTACTGTTTCTATTTCATCCTGGTCGTCCCTGTCACATGTACAATAAATGCAGACCCCCCTCCTCCTTGTTATTATCGTTATTTAAGTATTGGGTGTCACCACCTAAATGTAGCCCATATGAAACAGCCCACCAAATATTCAAACTTGAACATGTTTATTCTCTACACTTGCTATTTAATTATTTTTGTTTTGTATATTAGACAGAGTGCTTTATTTGTGGTAATCTCAAAAATGATCCGTGCTCATGTGAAGATGGTTGTATTTTTTGCTGGAGTTGACATAAAGATGGGTGAATTTGTTTACGTTGTCTTTTTGGTGTTTTAATTTACAGATCTTTCATCCTAAAAGGCACAAAAACGTTTAATTGTGTGGCTAATGGAGAAAATGACATAACTTCCCGTTCACGAACGAGTCGTGAATTGAATTTCCCGCTCCCCAACTGAACGGATCTGAGGGCGAACGAGTCAGTGATTTGCATTTCCAGTTCATCGCGAGAATGCATCGGTGAGGGAACAAATCCTGACTTTCCCGTTCGCGAACGAGTCAATGGGTCAACTGCCTTCCTTCTCGTGGATCAACAGATCAGTCAGTGAACGTGTTGCTCAAAGTTCAAAGTCACTTTATTGTCAATCCCTTCATATGTCCAGACACACAAAGAAACCGAAATTTTGTTTCCTCCATCTCACGGTGAGGAGACACAGTACACGATAAACATACAAGTAGACGACACAAAATAAAAACAAGAAGGCACAAACAATAACTAATAAATAATAAATTCCTGGCGTGAATGATATAAGCCAGAATGTAGATTTACGATTTCCCAAGGAAAGAAAGAACCACTCACTGAAACACCACTTTTATGCAAGTTTTCTTCAAGCTGACGGCTAACTTTATTGCATGAAGGGATGCGCCGTTATGCAACAACGAGGAGATTATGCTTCTCTTTGGGTAGTCTTGATTTTTTAACCCTTAAAATAACGTGTATGCATACATACGCCTAAATATTGTTATCCAATATATCTACTGCAATTTCACATTAGATTGCTGGTTTGAAATGTAATTTTATTATCATTATTTGAATAAACATTCAAACCTGTTAAAACTTGTCTGGTGTTTTATTCCTTGTTTTTATTTTTTTGGGCATGAAAACAAACTCTGACATTTGGTTAACTCCTTTATATGACAATATGTAGGTGTGTTTTACGTTGTGTAATATGTGTTGGTGTCCTCCAAAATAAAGAGCAAGTAGTCAAATACACATTCTTGACACGTACAAAAAATGCATAAAGTTATTAGGTACACTTGAAAATGGTAGTGTACCTAATAGAGTGTCCATGTGACATCATTGATCAACCAGCCAATGGGGGTGAGGACGGGTGTGGCATTTCTCACTTTCAGTTCATCTTTGGCCATGATTTTTCACTAATGAACTAGCCTGTTATTAGCTACACCTGAAAATGGCGGCGTACCTAAAGGAGTGTCCATGTGATGTCACAGATCAAACAGCCAATCAGAAAGTGGGGGTGAGGGCGGGTGTGGCACTTTTCACTTTCAGTTAAGCTTTGGCCATGATTTTTCCCTAATGAACTGGCCTGTTATTAGGTACACGTGAAAATGGCGGTGTACCTAATGGAGTGTCCAAGTGACGTCACGGATAAACAGCCAATCAGAAAGTGGGGGTGAGGCACTTTTCACTTAAACCAGGGGTGCCGACCTCCAGTCCTCGAAGGGCTGCGTTCCAACATGTTTTCCAAGTACCCCTCGTTAAGCGCACCTGCGTGAAAAGTTTTAGCTCCTTTCACGTTCTGCAGTAGCTAAAACTTTTCACGCAGGTGCACTTAACGAGGGAATCACACAGACACTCCATTAGGTACACCGCCATTTTCAAGAGTACCTAATAACAGGCCACTTTATTAGGGAAATATCATGGTCAAAGGTCACAGGTGTCAAGCTCTAGTCCTCTGGGCCGCATTCCAATATGTTTTCCAAGTTACCCTCGTTAAGCGCACCTGCGTGAAAAGTTTTAGCTCCTTTTACGTTCTGCAAGAGCTAAAACTTTTCACGCAGCTGCACTTAACGAGGGAATCACACGGACACTCCATTAGGTACACCTCCGTTTTCACGTGTACCTAATAACAGGCCAGTTCATTAGGGAAAAATCATGGCCAAAGCTTAACTGAAAGTGGAAAGTGCCACACCCGCCCTCACCCCCACTTTCTGATTGGCTGTTTGATCTGTGACATCACATGGACACTTTATTAGGGAAATATAATGGTCAAAGGTCACAGGTGTAAAGCTCTAGTCTTCGGGGCCGCGTTCCAATATGTTTTCCAAGTTACCCTCGTTAAACACACCAATACATGGTGTCCAAGTGATGTCACAGATCAACCAGCCAATCAGGAGGTAGGGGTGAGGGCGGATGTGGCACTTTTCACTTTCACTTAAGCTTTTTCCCTAATGACCCTAGTGGCCTGTTATTAGGTACACCTCATGGACACTACAATAGGTACACTACACAAGGTAAAAAAAAAAAAAGAATAAATAGAGTAGCGAACGATTCGGTGAACGATTCTTTTGAACAAATCATTTGAGTGATCCGGCTCTAAAGATTCAGTTCACTTAAAAGAACTGGAATGCACATCACTAGTATGTATGTATGTATACATACATACATTCTAAGTATGTATGTATGTACTTAGAAGTGAATTAATCTCTACCAAAATGACAAAAATGACATTTAAAACCAGAATGATTCTAATTTTTGTCCCACTTATGGAAGAGTGTAGGGTACAGTCACTTGTGCATCTAAGGGTTAAGAAGACAAATGAGTTGATAAAATCACACACATCGAAGTTTAATGAATGAAAAGAGTGGAGGTTTGGTAAACATTTTGTCGGTGGCACTACATACATTCAGCATCATTTTGGGACTTATTATTTCACTTCAATCCCACCATCAAGTCATGTGACAGAGAAACAAAGTATTTTTACAACATTGTGTGGTTTACAAGAAAATAGTTATCATAGCTCATATGATAGAGAGTCTTATTGATTGAGTTACAGAACATCTCAATAAAGCACAAGCACCACTAAGATGGCTACCAAGAAGTTGTACTTGCACACCAAGGAGACGTGAACTGACGGAAGCCAAGAAAAAGAAAAATCACATTCCACAAAAGGTGTGCCTTTATGAGGCCCACGGCTTAGAAGGAGGACGGTGAGCGTCCGTACGGTTACATAATCACCAGAATCCCAATCCCAGAACATTATGTGATCCATTCTAAACTAAAGCACAGCTAAAAGTTACCACTTCATGAATAAGCATATTTAATATCTGTACACATTTATACATTCAGCTATGTGCTCACTGCAATTGGCACCTCAAGAACCGCCCCCCCCCCTTTTTTTTCGGAATACCAGCTAGAAAATGTCCTGACTTCTCATTATATGTCAACAGTTGTGTGGCTGTAATTTTCCTAACACAACTCATGCGTGACAGCAGCTTATGATGCATGTTTAACTTTAGTTTAATCATCTTTAAATTGATATTTTTTCATCTTTTTCTTCTTTTTTGTGTTTTTGAAAATATCAGGAAAAATGCAATGCAATTAAACGCATTGCTGTACGAAAAAATAAATAAGAAAAGGAGCGAAAACAAGCCGATGTGCTCATGAATGTGATGTAATATTCACACGGAAGACGACATATACAATATTTAATGACAGAGTTCTCGAGCAGACCAGCAGTGGCTCTGTTACGTGTAGAGATGCACTGCAAAATATTTGAATATTTTAGGAAAATCTTTATATTTCAGTAGTTCCAATTCACTGCACACAATAAAATATTTCACGATTTGATTTCGTTCAAATTTGGATGATTATGGCTTACCGCTAACATAAACCCAAATTTCAGATGACTCCAACAAACTCTCTTGTATTATGTAACCAACAACGAAAACGTTTTTAATATGGAAATTAGGTAAGAATTGTTTTTTGAAAAATATTTTCATATGTTTAACCTGTGCAATGTGTCTAATTTGAACTACTAAATTAAACATTCCTAAAATATTCAGTTTTTGTATTTTTAAATGTGTGTGTGTGCGTGTGTGGCCCATTACTACTTGCCATTAAATGTTGGGCAAATTATTTATAAAGTAAAAAGACCAAGCCAGCGCCTTTTACCAACAACCTTCCACGTAACATAGAAAAATACTATACCAAAAAACCCCAAAAGAAATACAAATATATATTTATATATATATATATTAGAATCTGTTAGGCTTTTCTATATAAACGGGGAGATTTCTTTTTTTGAAGGTTACATGGTGAAATAAAATACAACAAACAAAAAAAATGAGAAATTAAGATGATTCAACAGAAAAAAAACATCAAATCAATTAATTATAGAGTTTTATGTGTTTTTTTATCAGCAAAGTTTTTGCTCTTCTTGTTTTTAATACTGCAGGTGTCAAGCAGAGGAGACACTAGATAGGCCCCTGCTAGAGGGAGGGGCCAATGCATGCTGGGGGACTTGTGGAGCCCAGTTAGTCACTGCATCCGCACTTGATTATGTGCCACTCGAACATCTTCTTCGCGTGTGCGTGGATGTGTGTGGTTGACAAACAACTTCCTCTCATGTGGTACTCGGCTTGGTCAACAGTCCAGCTCTCCTTTCATTCCTCCCCACAGACTGTCCTCACTGCTGTTTGTGGGGGGAAAAAAAATCTCTGGAGCCTTTTGAGTTGAGATTCTGTGATACTGCAACTCACAAAGCACGTCCTATTTTACAAGCATCAGAGTCCATAATATATAGATAGAGGTTTTATATATACTCTTTAGAATCTCTCATTTCCATTGCGGTCTAGACGGCACAGCCCACGCAGCCACACTTGATGCTCTTCTCCACCTCCTCGCTGAAGGTGCTGCCGTCGCTGCACTCAAAGGTGTATTTCCGACGCTTCATTCGCTGGCTGCCGCAGCAAGCTCCCGTCTCGCACATGCCACTGCATTCCACCCAGGACACGGTGCGTGTCGTCTGGCAGATGGCGTAGCCCCTCTGCACCTGGTAGAAATCCCGCATGGGCTCACCCTGGCACGCCGACTCTGCGTGGTCAAAAAACCAGCAGAGACAGAGATATTAGTCATGCATGCATTGAGATGAGGGAGACGCAAGCCAACACTTGGAAACAAAAACATAACCTGGTTATGAAAAGTCTACACACCCTTGTTCAAATGTCATTAAATTGTGGAATATATTAACCTTTTTCAACCATTAAACAACCCTCTGAGGATTTGGCTATGTTCAGTAGAACATCCAAACTCTTGTTAAATGGGAGTCAGCAAACATTATTTAAAGTGCTTTTTATTTACCCGAAATAAAGTTCAGACCTCCTTAGCAGGATTATCCTATCATTCGTTTTGCTATAGAAGCTTGAAAGGCTTTGTGGTTACACTCACCGCTATTCTGAACTGTTCATAATTCCCTTCACCTTTACTAAGGCCTCAGTTCCGATCATCGCAAAAAACAGGCATTTGAACAGGGGTGTGTAGACTTTTTATATCCACTGGAACTACTCATGAATAAGTAGGGTGTCAAACCTGCATCACAGAGATCCCCGGTGTAGCCATTCTCGCAGTGACAATAGGCGTCTCCCGTCTCGGAAATCTGGCAGCGGCCATGTTTGCAGTTAAGCCGGCGGCAGGGGTTGAACAGTTCCCCTTGTTGGTTGCACAACGCACCGCGGTAGCCCTCGCTACATTCGCAGCGGTATGACTCGCTGTCCAGCGGGATACACCGGCCGTGGACACATCTAAAAACACATATCGTCCCTTTTAATGTAGGGCACAAACTCAGCATTTATGGCTGTGCTGTGGTTAACATACTTGCTGCCTTGACAGGGGTTGGCAGCCGGGAGGTCGCACTGTGGTCCAACCCAGCCCGGCCGGCAGTGGCACACGGGCCCCTGGAGGCCGTCGGGCTGGCAGATGCCGTGCACGCAGTAAATCTTCTTGCAGGGCTCGCAGCCCGGCACCACACCGGGCTTCATCTGGGTCTTGGTGAAGTCTTGTAACTCGTTGTTGATGTACAGATTCTGGATGCAGCCGTGGAAACTAGAGCTGTTCTGGATCTGCCACAGACGGAAGGCGCCTGGGTGCACGCCGACCGGCATCCCTGGGGGAGGTCACAAGTTGTTTAGAAGAGTGACGCTCACCAAGTAGCAGCACAAACAGACAGTTAACGCAGGGAAGGTAGGAGTGAAATGGAGGAAAGGCTTTTCAAGCATGTGTCTCCTACGGTGCCTTTTTGAGAATTATATACAGAGTGGGATCAGTGACTCTAATTTTATCAAGATATCGGCCGTCATATGACCGATTTTTTGCTTCCATGCTGTCAATTCAATACACTTTACAATATGCAACTCTGTGAATGGATATTGGCATGTATGCACCGCAAGACACAGCGTCCTTGAAGGGAAGCGAAGGAGTTTAAATGAAACGTCTCCTGTTATGATTTTGAATTCCATCAACACACAAAACAATTTGCAGCCACTAATCCTGGTAATCCATTCAGTGGTTACCTGGCAACAACTCACAATATCACAAGTTTTTTCCATGGTGGTGATATACTTCAGTTGTATTTTACTATTAAGTTCATTTTTTTAACATTTTACTCGAATTGAACCACTTAAGTATTATTTAAGTGCAGTGTTCATTTTAAACTGTGTAAAATGTTTTGAGGACAACAATATAGAATTCACTTTTTAGAAATAAATTAAATTAAATTTAATTTAATTATTGATGTTATTATTCACCTCACAAGAAAATCAACTTGTGGTCTACTTTGAGGTTTGCTAGCAGTCATGAGTGGCTTAGTTATGGTCAATGACGGGGAGAGGGGGGGGGGTTTGGTTGGCGTGGTGGTGGAGGGAGGTGATTGACAGTAGTGTAGTAGTTAAGAGTGCCTGAAGAGGAGGAAGGTGTGTTCTGGAGAGGGCCCCTACCCCCCACGTATAGTGGAGCCTCTCCGTTAAGGGGCCGCACCGCCCCGAAGCTGTCCATGGTGGTGGGGAGGCCCCCGTCAATGGACAGGTTCACCATCTGGTCCAATGTGACCAGCTCCACCGTGTGGAACTGACCGTCGTTGATGGTCTCGGCACTGGCGGGAGCGAAGGAGCAAATATCAGAACTGAAGTGATCGTCAAGGACGTGGGGATGCAGTGAGAGTGGCTGACCTGTAGATGGCATGGCCGGGCTGGCTGCCAGGGTCATAGCTGACCTTTACGTGACCTTGGTACAGCTCCACCGCAATGTGATCATTGTCGCCGTTGTACAAGAGGATGCCATTGTCCTCTGCCGTGGAAACCTGCGGACACAGCAAGATATGGATTGATTAAAAGAAAGTCAGTGTGAGAATCAAGTAGAAGGTGAAGCATGACGGCGGGTACCTGTAGAGTGATGTTGGCCTGCGGCCAGTTCTTGAGGTCGGAGAGAAGCAGGTAGGAGTCTCTGTCCACAAAGTTGACGCTGACTAGTTTCTCGCAACGCCGTCCGCCAAACTCCGGGGGGCATTGGCAGAGGGCGCGGCCGCCCCGCTCCACACAGGGGGCGTCGTTCTGACAGTCGGCCAGCTCGCACAGGGATAACGGCGAAGGAGGAACCTCACACAGCTGACCGCTGTGCGCATAGTAGAAAGTAGGAAGGATCATGTTATATATATGTAGTTGATGTAATATTTCTTATAGTGTGTGTGTGCTCACCTGTAGCCTTCCTCACACTGACAGGTGTATCCGTTCAGTTCGTCCACACACTGGGCTTCATTCTGACAGCGATGCTCCTGGCAATCGTCGTAGTCCACTCTGCAGTCGTCACCCACGTAACCAGGAGCGCACACGCACCTGACACGCACAAATGTTACAAGTGAGTCTGGTGTGTCCATATTGTGTTTATGTTCTGATTTTTTTGTTTTTTTTTAAACCGCTGACTTGGGCCCGGAGGAAGTGATGAGGCAGGTAGACTGATGTTGGCAGGGGCTTCGTCCTGGGGCGCACACGTCCTCCATTTCCTCACACATCTCCCCTGCACACACATCACTTCCAAGATTACAAACGGCAACATGAAGCTGTGCCGTGCCGGACATGCGTGGTTGTCACCTGTGTAGTAGGGTGGACAAAAACAAGTGTAGTTGTTGACTCCGTCCATGCAGGTGGCGCCGTTCTCACAGTCATTGTCCTCGCAGTCGTCAACATTGGTCTGGCAGGTGGGGCCCTCGAAACCCAGCGGACATGTGCAGCTGCAACACACACACACACACACACACACACACACACACACACACACACACACACGTCTTTTCTGTAGTATCATGGGAAACAGCAATCCAAATCTGTCCATTCAGCTTTGGATGTTCGATCTTGAGATTCTCCCCCACCTGTACTGTCCCTCGACTTCCTCATCCACTTGGCATCGGCCTCCGTTGGCACAAGGGTTGTTCACGCATGCGTTTAGAGCTGTCTCGCAGTTCTTGCCCTGAGATGACAGTTCACCTTCATATCAGTAAGATGTCGACGTCTCTGTGAGGCGTGCGCATGGAACAAGACTGACCTTGAATCCCGGAGCACAGTTGCACCTGTAGATGTCGACTGCGTCGCTATGACACACGCCTTGGTTTTGACATGGGCTGGACAGACACGGGTTACACTTGGCCAGCACTGTTGTGTCCACCTCACCTGCATAGATAGATGAAACATATGGGGCAATAATAATAATAAATAACCATAATGACAAATGCCAAACTATAATAACCACGATATGTATACGTATATATCGCTTACCCGTGCATTCAAACTTCTTTGCTGGTGTGGTGAGCAGAAGTTTCCCCTCCAGACCACGTGGACCAGCGCAGCGGGCGATGCCGGGCTCTTTGTATCCAGTCTTGACCCAGTCCGACAACCAGCGCAGGCGGCAGTCGCAGTATAGTGGATTGGCGCCGATTGCTCTGATGAAATACAATAAAAACAATTTCTCAGTAAGATCAAATTTCTTCATGACGTCTGCAAAAAGTGTTAATGTGAGGAATTGGGCAATATGTAGGGTTGTGACCTTCACTTTTGACAATTTATGTGCCACCAATGTGTGCTGTTTTATTTATACTAAGGCATTTTCATTGGCTTTTAATATCACATTGTAAGATTAAAAATATCCCACCACAGTCTGACTATATAAAAAAGAAAAGAAATTAACTTCTTATTTGATCCCAAATTTCTTTTAAAATGTCTCCGAACTATTTGTAGAATATTTTACTACGTTTTGCACCTTGCAGTGTAGTTCTCTCTACAACCAGCTAGTGTCTCTCTAGACCTTCAAGTCATTTGGGGGCCCCAAGTCAAACCCAGTCATCATTTTACAGTAAAAGTTGTGAATATTAAGTGTAATTTAAAAAACCTACTTTTTTTGCATGAACTTGATGAAATCCTTAAAATTATTTTTGGAAGATTATGTAACGACTGAGTCCTCTCAACACTTGTATGGTAATCGATGAGAACATTAATTTGCATTTAATATGGTTTCAACCAATCGCAATTTACTGTTATACTCATTCATTGCCATCGTGAAAAGATCGCAAAAACGGTTTTACTCCTGAGTCCTGTCCATACATGAAGATAAAGCTGCATTATGAGGAATATTATCAGTATTTTTTGCAGAAATAAAATGTAAACTTTATTAATAAGTCTTTACGAGATATTTAGGGGCTCTATGCTTGCCGTACAAGTACAAATGTTGGGGAACAAAAGACATGGAGAGAGTATTTATCCTCCATGCTGCACCGTCAACGGGGGACCACGAGATGCTCTTAAGCGCTTGCGTCATTGTCGGATCAATGCCAACTCTGTCTTCACGCTCCTGAATCGATGCACTTCCATTATGGCGGCACAGAGGCTCATCTTTCAGGCAGCGCCAATAGCTGACACCTGACATCTGCAAACATGGATGCCACTTGAGCGGGAGCAAAGATCAATGGCCCGCCCTCCGTTTTTCCTGGATGCTTCAAAATGTCCCCCCCTCTACCCCTTCGCAATGCCTTTCGTCCTGATAAGTCTATTGATCAGACTTGAGACATGCAAGAGAAAGTGCAGACATAAATAAAAACACAGATCTATGCAGACCATCTGAGCGTGTGTGTTTTTTTGGAGATAGAGATGGGACAGTGGAGGGCTCTGTGTCAAGCTTAACCACAGTCAGCCTAATTAGAGTGAAGGGAGGGAGGTCGGGCCCACCAAAGAGGACTACAGACCGGCCACTGTCTGCCACACTGCTGCCTGAAAGCATGTGGATGTATGTTGGACCGCGTGTGTGCAGATGGTATACGATAAGATATTGAATAAAGCACGTGTGTGTGTGTGTGGTTGTGTGTGTCTGTGTGTGTGCGATGCTCACAAGTGGGAAAGAGAGGACACGTCACTGAAGATGCCATCAGGAAGCTCGGAGATTTCGTTGCCATGGAGAGACCTTAAAAGCAGAAATAATAATTAAATAAAATATATTATGTATATATACTGTATAATTGACTCATTTGGAAGCTGGTTAAAACTGATCAAATATAATACGATATTTTTATTTTACTTTTGTGTATGGGAAAAATAAATCATGTAAGTTTCTCCTGTAAAACAAATTGGTGCATCCTCAGACTTCCTTCCAACAATACCAGTCAGGGCAAAGTCACTGGCACAGCTGAACTAAAAACAATGAAAGTGTCTTGAGACAATTTAGCGGACTGAATGTGGAGTGGCCAGCAAGCGGCGGGCAGGCGGGCGGACACGTGTGCCAGCCAGCAGTGTGCCAACCTGGCAGAGCGCTCATGGGAGCAGGCAGCCAGGGAGTCTCCGGGAAGCAACCTGATCCGCTCTCGTAATGACATCCTCTCTTTGTCTAGTGTGCAGCTGTGCATCATGAAATCACATTTTCATGGCTAGCGTGTACTGACTGGATCAGGATTTCATGCATCATGTAAGGGGGTGGGGTGGGGGGTTCAGCTTTATGTTGTACCTGCACTCCTTTAACTATTCTTAATTTTTGACATGATTCAGACTGCGCATACACAAGTTTGCTAGATATTATTATTATTTTTTGTTTTTTCCCTCTCACCCCAGCATGTGTCTTGGCCTCCCCCCACTCATCATCCCCCACTCCGAATACCCAGCAGGCCAATTAGCAGTTTATTAATGGGGAGCTAAAAACCACAAACTTCATACACACACGTGGAATCTCACTCGGAGCAAAACCGCAGCGCCCGCGCCAGGTTCGGGCCGAGTGTTCCGTTTGAAGCGTTAATGATGCTTCTCGTCTTTACTGCGGCGTAAAGCCAGAGGTGCGCTTGGTGGAGGCATTGGTACCTCCGGGTGAGAAACTATCCCGTTCTCACTTAACGCTCCAAACTTGGAACCGTCAAATTGAGGCTTAAAGTCGAAACCCATTAATTGGAGCTCGTTGGCACTTTAGTTTTGTGGGCAAGGGATATTTAGTAGGAGGCACTAGAGTAAAACAACATCACTTTTACTCTGGTTAATTAATAAAACAGGGTCAAATGCCAGCGTTTTAGTTTAAAGTCAGCATCAAAACACAAAAATTCTATTTGGAAATGTAGATAGACATGGTTTGTGTTAATAGAGATCTGAGAGTTGTGTGTGTCGACAGGGGATGGGGAGGGGTTCACATGGCGTCACCCAGGCAGTCTCGTAGAAGCGGGCCTGGCGTGAGTGAGTAAGAGCAGAAATAACGGGTGGCGCTTCATTAGGGATCAAAGCGGCGCTTGCAAGGCAAGCGAGGCAACATCAAGCTAATGACGGCCGAACTTCGCTCTCATTGGGTGCTAAAAGACCTCTCACGTTTTGTGTGGAGTAATGATGGGGGGCTTCAGTCACATCCCACCGTAAAATGCTTTGTTGTCACTAGTAAATTTTTTCTTTTTTAAAGCGTGCCTGCTATGAGCACACATGGGAGGGTGATGCGTCTACATCAGGTTGGTCAAACTACAGTCAGCGGACCATTTGCGGCCAGCTCTTTGTTTTGTAGCCGTCTGCAGCGTATACTGAAAATAACATGGGTGTGATGCCCGTGACTACTACCAATACAAAAATAGAAATATATCAGCTTGAGATAGAGATACGATTTCTACATGTGCAAAGATGTAAAAATTAACGTTTACAACTAAAGTGTAAATCTACGCTCAACCACTAGACGGCAGCCCAATTAATACATTTGAGACAAATTTGAAAAGACAGACTATCCATCGCTCTTGAGCTTGCTCAATATCTTGTGTTTCAAAGTGTTTGTATTATTTTAAAAGTGTATTTAAGGACCTTTAAAAATAAATGCCCTAAATCCTATAATAACATACCTTTAAAGATAGAATTTCTAAATCACAGATTTCACTTTTTGCAGCGGTGGTCTGGAGCATTACTGTAATTCCGATTCCGCAAATTTTTATCTTCACTTATGCATTAGTTCTAGGGCATTTAAGAAAATAAAGGTGAAGAATGCTGAAGTGGTCTTACAGTCTGTGTTTTTCTTCTGTATGGAGCAGTCAAAGAAAAAAAGTTTGGACACCTCTGGTCTACGCACGCACGCGAGTCTCCAATGTGTCTGGGGCCGTAGATTTGAGTTGGAATGCGAGGCAACGGCTCCGAAATCTCGCTTGAGTTTCATCATCTAAGTGTTGCACACGTTTATATTCAACATCTCAGTTACTGAGCAGAGCGATTCCTCCCCATTTGGAGCCCACGGTCAGCGAGAGGGCACAATCAAAGGCTCGCAGGCACCGTCAATGCCATTACGGCTAGCGCGGGTGAACATTCTCGGGTAATCAGTGTCATGGTGATTGTGCACAGCGGCCCTGGCGAGGTGTGGGCCGCGCATGCCGAACGCTGAGGTTGCCACTTATGCAGAGAAAATAGGTCAGAGTTTGTGTGCGTGTATTCATAAGCTGTCATAACTATTTAGACGACGTACTTCTCCGGAGTTTATCAAAGATTCTCGACATCTGCTGGCCCCCTCTTGTCAAATATTCTTTTTAACCACTCATTTAGACTGATTGCAAAAGTTCTCAAAATAACTTTCTTGGTCTATTTTGCGCTTTTTTTTCTTTTCTTGTTTTTGTCTTTGAGTTACTGTACTCAATTTCCTTACTCTCCGCATTTCTGTATTTCATCTTTGGCGAGTCAAGTATTTGTTTGAAGCGGCATTTTGCGTAAAAGGTTTTTGAACCATTGCAAGAAATCATTTGGGAACTCACAGTAGCCGGAGGGAGTGCAGTCCACTAAAGGCCATTTTGGGAATGCAGCGTAAGGCGTTGTAGCTCAAGATTCTGCAACATTAAAAAAAACTACGTTAATTTGTCTGTTTCGAGAGAATAGATGCAGAATGTGAGGCCCATCAGAACTCACAAGGTGGTGAGTTGGCTCATGTTGGCGAAAGAAGAGTTGGTCAGAGAACTGATCTTGTTGTTGCTCAGATCCCTAAAGAAAAAAATCAAACGGGTTTATTTCATGTTATTGCTTGTGGAGATCAGATAAAGACGGAGACTTACACCAGCTGAAGGAACTTAAAGGAGGACAGCTCCTTTGGTAGCACGCTGAATTGGTTTCCATCCAGATACCTGGAGAAAAAAGACACTCATTCCAACCTCTGTACAGTGCATAATTTAAGGCTGCATGTACTAAAGAGAGAAATAATCCTGTCCGTAGTTTACTATCACTATTATTCCTTGGCGGTCAAAGCTATATTTCCATCAAGTTGCGAAGAAATATCTTGCTTTTGTTGGAACGGTGAAGTCGGCGCAGCTGCTCGAGAGTGGAAGTCTTGCCGCGTGAGGGATTAGCAGTGTTTAAAGAAAAGAGGCTGAGAATGTGATGAGTTGATGTTGACACTCTTTTGAAGGGTCTCGAACCAAGAATGCAAATAGACCAAACGTGTTGCATTCAGGGACAACAGCTGTACTGTACAATACAGCTTCTCAAATATCCGCCCGCCATACCTGTCGATTCCAATAAGTACAACACAGACTAAAGATGCATGAACACTAAAGTTCCTTGACCTCTTGAGAAAGACACACACTCCTATGCTTGTGTGTTCTCTTGAAGCCCACCACGGTTGTCATCCTGCCTGCGAGGATGCAGACATTGCCAAAGCAAAGTGTTAGCAGAAGGCTGCCACCCTGACAAATGGCCTGAGAGGAGCTGCGGGGGCCTTTCGCCTGCTTTTGTTGATTGTATTCAAGAGTTGGTGGGCTGGAGAAGGCGGTGAGTGGTGGGGGGGGCAATGGTTAGTTAGGGGCTTTGGACTGCGGGGTAATGAGAGGTAATGATGGTGCGCAGGACACTTTGGATAATGACGGTGTGGCGAGTGCTCCAGATGACTACATGAAAGGCCAGAACGGAGAGGCCCACCTGGTCACACCTGCTGGGACAATGACAGGCCTCAAGGCTTGCACTGCATGAGTGTGTGTGTGTGCGAACTACTCACAGCAGTATTGGAAAGTTCCACTCCCTCCCCTTTCCATTGAAAAGTGCTCATTAAAATGTCCTTTTGCTCCCCTTTGCTCCCGTGGACAGGCTTTTGGCCCTGACACAAGTATGCACACACACACATGCACGCACACACTGATCCTTGGCCACAAGTAAAAGAGTGACATCAGTGCAAGCCTCGAGGGCTGCAGTGAAGCTCACAAGAAGAATGTCTGCGAGAACAACTGCAGGGCTTCTTGGCCTCCAAAATGGTGAGGTGTGTTTTCTTTCTTAAAATCAGCTGTGATAGGCGCCATTTCGTTGCCAACAGTTTGTCCCAATACTTTTCTGTCCGTGTTGCGTATATTAGCTTGCTCCTCAACGCCACACAACTGTTACGATGGAGGCACTTACAGTTCAGTCACATTTCTGGGGATTCCTTTAGGCAGTGTGCGGAGGTGCTTGTTACTGCAGCGAACCACCGTCTCCAGGCATGTGCACTCGCTGGGGCACTGAGGTCTGGGCACACAGCTTGAGTCTTCGTGGCCTAAGGATAGAGAGGAAATTGGGGGAGATGTCTCACGTAGGAAAAAAAAAAAGGTGCTGTGGTATGACAGAGTGTGGGAGTGATGTAGATTACGGCCTGCGTTGGAGCTGTCAGAGTGCGAAGAGAAAGTGTTGAAAGAATGAAAAGTTTAAAGGCGAGACAAAGCACAAATAACACAATCTCTCAAAGTGACAGTGGGCTACTGAGACTGAGAAAAGATAGGAAGTCTAGCGGGAAAGAGATAAAGGAGTCTGAGTAATATAATATTGACTATCCTGGACAAAGAATGGAAGCTGGCCCGAGGCCTGTAGACAAGTCTAACATTAATTCAGCGGCAAATAAGCTGACTGGTCAATAAACCAAAGCGCTCAATAACTCCACTCAGCCTGATATCGACAAGCAGCTTAGGAAGTGCTGAGCTGCAATCTATTCCGTAAACAAAGAGCTGGACAATAGCGCTCATTATTGCAAATGATCACTGGCAGTTTCACTCATAATGTTTGGAGTTGAAAGGCTGAAGTTTTCTGAACTTTCTCAAGAACGATAATCTTGACAAAGTTTGAGGAAGGTGGACAACGACAAATGATGGTGATACTTTACCTTCCTCGCAACGGAAATCGGGCAGCGCTACATCCTGCAAGGGGATCTCCTTGAGGAATGCCGGACGCTGGCAGCGAGGGTTCCCCGTGACGATCTTCTTGCTCCTCAGCCAGTCTCCCAGCCAAGACAGCCGGCAGTCGCAGTTGAAGGAGTTAGCCAGAAGGTTCCTGCCGTAAGAATAGCGTGTAAGGAGGCGTGGAAAGGAGCAATGTATGATTGTAGAAGTGAGGCCTCACAGGGTGGAGAGGGTCTGCAGGGTATCGAAGGCTCCAGGCGTGATGGTGGTCAACTGGTTGTCGTAGAGAGACAGCAGACGCACGTTGTGGAGGCCGGTGAAACTGTCGTTGTGGATACAGCTGATCTTGTTGTTCCTCAGCATTCTGTGGCAAAAAGAGAAGCATTCGATGAAATATTTTATATAATATATAAATATAATACGTTTTTGAAGGGTCGACACATAGCTTGAAGAGAGCACGCTTGACCTCTTATTTGAAGAACTTTAAGTTTGTTTAAATAAGTTTAAATGTGCTTAAAGTCATACGTGACTTACAGCATGCGCAGCCCTTCCAGGCCACGGAACATCTCACTCCGGACCGTGTCAATCTGATTGGCTGTGAGGTGAAGCTCGTTGACGGACGAGGCGCCTTCGAAAGCGCCGTCTTCAATCTCTGTGATTTTGTTATTGCTCAGGTTGCTGTAGAGAGCAAACAGAAGATTAGGAAAAACGTTGAAGTGAGGATAGAAATCTCAACGTTAAATTATAGACTTACATTTTCTTGAGCTGGGTAAGGCTCTTGAACATGCCGGTGGCCTCCAGAGTGGTGATGTCATTGTTGTTGAGGCGCCTGGACACAAGGATTGAAATGTCATAGAAAATGTTTTTACATATACAGACACATATTTGTATTTTTGTAATACCACAATTTAAATACAAAATAAAACAAGATGTACCTTTTTTGATACATTTTCTTTGTTTGGTTTTAATTGGTCAAGTGGGAGCAAAGACAAAATTTCTTTTAATTTTAAATTTATATTGACTTTTTTATTGAAATTTATTGAATGATACATAAGGTGCCGATGATTATAAAACGCAATCAATTTAGTAAGAAATTAAAGAATTTTAAGTGTGCCTTATAGTCCAAAAAATATGATAAAGTGACCCCCCCTTAGTCGCCATTTATTTTAAACACGCCACTTACAGCTCAGTGGTGGATGACGGGATGTGCTCAGGGATCTTGGTGAGCTTCAGGTTGGAGCAGTCCACCACATTAGACTCGCAGCGGCACTTGGGAGGACACACCGGATCGCTGTTGCAGGCGTTATTCAGTCGGGCATCCTCGGCACCTGACGGCAGGAAGGAAACACAAGTCGTCACGCAGCCCCTTTCACGATACATCCGCACATGAAATCTCCCACACCACGAGTCACGCATCCCCGCCATTTCTGCAGTTTGTCCCTAACTTGCTGTTGAACTTAAGTGCCTGCTGCTGAAGCGCTTCTGCCGTTCATGAATGGGAGGGGGGGGGGGGTATTTTAGAGAGGTGAGCAGTGGGCCGAAAAGGAACAGTCGACGGAGATAAGGACGGCAAAGAGGATCGAGACAGTCAGCTTCAGTGGAGCAGAGTACCCAAGAGGACTCGGAAAGTCAGGTGGAGACGGATGAGCGATGAGAGGTGTGGCGAGACATTGGTCCCAATCAAAGGTCAGAACTGTGAGTACTTTTGTCACCTCTGGTCCTGCTAGAAGACGTTCATGGATGAGACAGGTTGACAGGGGATTGCGAGACGTTTCCCTGCACTTTCTCTCTGTCTATGAATAGATGTTACGTGCCAAAAAGTGCGCTGCCAGATACATCGGGACTGCTCAATAATGCAACAGCTCCGGGAGCCACTTAGAAAAGTGTGTGTCTCCGTGTGTGTGTGTGCATATGTTCCATTTAGAGGGAACAGCCTAGTGTTTTCTGTTAGAATAACATTTTCTGTCCCTTTCCCCTCTTGCATGCTTCACAGCGGTGCACCTCTCTGCCTCTGTGAAGTTTGCGCATTACGTCACCGGGACAACGAGGGCCACCCAGACCACACTCGCAAGCAGGAAAACCTCAAGGAAGAAGCAAGAGGGGAATCGAAAAGTCGAGCAACAAGAATGTGGCCAAATAACGGGACGTCATCCGAAACCATTGCGTAACCGCAAAGCCTCATTGTTGACTTTATTAGAGATTGGTGAGTGGATTGCATTCGCAGAAATAACTTCCTTTGGACACAGTAAAACAGATCATTAAGGAACTTTCCCTCGGCCAGACAACAGGAACATTTCCTGCCGGAGAGGAAGCAATGAAAGGTCGAGCGTGCTCTAAGCTTTGATCGCGATGACGCCAAGCAGTCCCCGAGGGAGATTTGTGAGTCATCATCATTAGTATCGATAAGTACATGGTGGCCACACTTTTACTGCATGGAACCCGGAGAGGACCAAACACATCATCTGAGATGTTTCCCTTTGAAAACGGCACAAAATGACTCATCATTGAAGAGCTCTTTAATTAACTGCTGCTGGATTCTATGTAGACAAAAGTATTGGGACACACGGTCGTTTCTCAAGGAAGTTCTGGAATGTCTGGGAATTATCGGTCATGCGTTTTGTTGAGAAGGCCTAGTTTACAGTCTTTAGGTCTTTGAGGTTTGTCCACATCAAACTCATTGGACCATGTTATTGCAGAACTTTTCCAGTCATGCTGGAAATGAAAAGGTTCTTTGCCTAACTTTTCCAGCAGCAGTGGCAGCATGGGACGGTCCAAAATGTCTAGGAAAGATGAAGATTTAAGATATGAGGGAACCTGACAGCTTTACAGCAAAAGAAAGTGTGTCCTGGTACTTTAGTCCACGTATTATTTTATTTTGAATTATATCTGCTGGAAATTTAGCTTAATTCTACATTGTGCATCACAATTGGTCTCTAACCCAGAGTTATTGCAACTTAGGACACCCAAACACATTTTAATTTACACACGAGCAAGTCAAGACGATGAATCACAATGAATCATTGATCTTGCAAGATATTTGCTTGGAAGTCCCCTTGCTAAGAGGTCGGGAAAAATCCGCTCATAGGAAGCACGGTCCCCCAATGGGCTTAATTATCTTTCGCATTTACCGTCAGAGAGGACGCACATTCCCTTCCTTATTGAGAGACTTTACAGTGAGCTCATAGCGAGGCAGTCTCTTTACCTTCTGGTTGCATCGAAAAAAAAGTCTCACATTTCACACAAAGATGATTCATGTGCACCCGTTAGTGTCTAAAGGCCACATAACAAAATGTTGTCTTTTGCTTAATATTAAAAATATATTGCACTAACAAGGCAACATTATAAAAAGTTACCTTTTGGGGTTGTTTTTGAAAAAGAAAAAAAAAAGTGGAGAATGAACAGTCAAAGCAAGGAAGACGACAATGGTAGCCATGAACTCACCTGGGATGAAGTACTGCTCCTTGGCTGTGATGGAGAAAAGACAAAGGGGCTGATGTCAGTGGGTGCTCGGAAAGCATAGCTGGGACCCAGTATGCTTCGACAGTCATATATAATACGGAGCTTATATATGACACAATGTATGTGACAACTGAATATGAGATCTCGCTGCAGATGACAATGAGTAAAGTAAGCAGGTACAAGAAAATACAAACAGAACAAATGATAAGACACAAGTATGACTGCAGCAGTATGCTGGCAGATGAAATAATATTTAGATCCCAAAAAAGGGAGAGGCACTTGGAGACCGTCAGCCTACCGGAGCAACGGAATTTCTTGCTTTTGATTTGTCCAATGCGTTTGTTGGCCAGCCGACGGGGGCTGGCGCAGCGGGCGCCGCTGGTCTCGATGGGGTTGGAGCGCAGGTAGTCGGCCAGCCACTTCAAGTTACAGTCGCAGATGAATGGATTCTGGGCCAGGTGGCTGCAGCGAGAAGATAAAAACAGTTTGAGTTTTGGTTCGAAAGTTTTTACTGGAGTATGGACAGATTTACCCTACTTTCTAACACATCATTCCATTCCGTGCTATTCCAAAACCTCCAGAGCGAAAACATTCTATGTGAGCTTTTATATGTTTTCACTCACAGGGTTTGTATAGCTCGCAGTGACGCGAAGGTGCCCTTGGTCAAGATTTGGATCTTGTTGTCATAGAGCGACAGCAGCGAGAGGTTCTGCAGGTCCTGGAAGGTGTTGGCACGGATGCAGTGAATCTTATTGGCGTTCAGCAAACTGTGAGACAAAGATGGGGAAAAAAGAGAAGAGAGTTGAGGAGGGAATCGGGCTTGTCAGATTTTATTTATTTTTTCATTCATTATGCATTCCAGCTGGAGAACGACGCATAGGTACAAGGTTTACTCAAAGGTTAGGACTTCTTCCCTGAGTGGGAGTCTGCCTAATAGGTGTGTGTGTGCTTGTTCTTACAGCAGTTGCAGGGCATAGAGGCCATCAAAGACACCCTTGGGCAGGTCGGTGATCTTATTTCCATACAACACGCTGGGAGATCACAACACAGGCATGATTTAAATGTGGAAAACTGACAAGCCAGATGAAAATTTATGCGGACGCACATGCACAAACACCGTCTCTGGAAGCAGCACTTACAGTGAGTTGAGGGAGCGCAGACCCTGGAAGGCGTCTGGAGCGATTTCCGAGATCTGGTTGTTGCTCAGGTCTCTGTTGATAAAGAACATCAGTCAGTCACTTGGATTGTTGGTGTGGTTTGACAGCACACTCATCTCGGAGTTACACTTGTCAAGTAACACCTGGCGCTTCAAATGAGGAGCTCATAAATGTAATGCCAGAACTTTTGCGCATATTTGAGAAAAGAAAAAAAAATCCCTGCATTTTCTTTCCACATTTACTTGTATTATTTCTGGCCTTTGTTGGGAGTAAGGTTTTACAAAAGCAACAGAATTACAGTAACTGACACGTTTTGTTTTATGCGGCAATGGCAGATATTATTAATCAATTGTCAATCAAATCATGCATGTTACAAAGTCTGTAACACAAGTAACAATGAATACATGGTGTGGAAAAGCTCGACATGATTCTAGCCACCAGCGAGCTCGTGAGCCAGCAAACAGGCTTGGACTATTCATGATGAAAACTAAGTACTAAGTTCTTATATGGGGGGATGAGGAGAGGGGGGGTGGCCCATGTATTACTGTTTGTGGTCCATCAAACTGCAGAGTTATTAAACATGTACATTACAGTTGTTAATAGGATCCACAGGCTTCTTCCCACAGGATAACCACTAATCCTATGTGTGTCTGTGAATGCAGCACTCAATGGAACCAGAGAGAGAGAAAATGAAAATCATCATGTGGTAGCATGTTCATATTTGTTGCGGTTGAAGGGGGGCACTGTTAAATAAGTTGCCATTCATCTAGTTGCCCTGGGCTTGAAAATTTCAATACAGCAGAGGAGCCAACATCTGCTCTGGTGTGTGTCTGTAAACTCAGACACCACTGTGTGTTAGTCTCTTGGATATGAAGATCCACGAGGTCAAAAAGAGGTATAACGCCATAAATACAGCAGCATAGAAACACCGTCAGTATATATTGTATATGCACTATAAGCCTATATTTAACTTGTATAAATCACCTCTCCATATTTTATCCACATCCTCGGAGAGACATAACAAAGACATCTGCAGATGATATCCCATGAAGGTTGCAACATATGATATATAGGTGCTGTCTAAACCGTGTGTGAACTGAGGTAGTCCATCGAGGGCACGCGGCCAGCTGAATCAACGCAGACGCGGAGGGTCAACATAGACATACCGCAAAGCATAGTTGATGCTAAATGCAGACTCAGCAGCCGGTTGTGTCTCATTCGGAAGACCTCATGGAAGACCCTGAATTTTCTGATTGTATAAAGTCAAAATGATTCAGCTTCTCTATTTTCTCCCTAAAGTTAGTGTATCAGGAAGTGCAAACAAAAACCACAGTGAAAAAGGAGCAGAGTGATTTTACTCCACTAGTTAAAAACCTGCATGTAAATATTGATTCATTATAATGGCTGTCGTTTGCAGTCTTTTAGTTTAACTACAACACGAGTTTTCTGAATACAGTACTTGTTTTTGCACCAGAACAAAGAGCGACCAAAGGTTTTTCTCCTGCTCCAGTGGCTGCCGGCCTTAGAAAAGAAACGGCTGGATGTTTAAACAGAAGCAGCCTTCAAGCTGCGTTTAGAAACTCCCTGACCTTCCGCTCTTCTCCGCTTCACTTGCAGCTATGCCGCTCAGGCCCGCTGGCGTTACGGACTGCGGCTGACTGACGGGACAGCTCAACTACCGGCCTGTCACTGTTCTCGCTCCCGCACGCCCACCCGACAGCCAAGCCTCAGCCTTCGTCGTTCCTGACCGGCCACAGTTTATGTTTTGCCCAGGCAGGCGCAACACTCGCCACACGGGGCCCGAGTGGCACTTGCCAGGGGAATACCAGCGAACAGCATTGGAAAGATGAGAGCTGTTATTATGACTGAGTAGCATCTGAGCGCCTGCTGCACACCGCCCTAACTCTGTGAATGTTCTCAGTGAGCAGACAAAATAAACGATTCGTGTTTCGTTGGCAGTGGACAGAGAGGCTCTTGGTGTCAGTCTTAAATGAGTGCGAGCATGTCGTGTTGGTGTACTTACATCCTGCGCAGTTTCTTGTAGGGAGAGAAAGCTCCTGGAGGAATTGTCTTGATCCCATTCTGCTCCAGACGTCTAGAGAGAAATGAAAATACAACTGCTCAACCAAAAATAGACTTCACAGAAAATTGTCCAAAAAAATGTTGAGCGGTTGCACAAAATAAAATCATCTGGATCCAGATATGTTTTGATTGCTTGATACGAGTTTGCACGTCTGCTCAAAAAATTTATCCGGATCCAGATGATTTTATTTCGTGCAATCACTTAATGAAATAAAATTACATAAATTCACCACAGCACATCGACTTTCGGTGTTTTGCTAGTTCACCTCTGAATTCTATGAGAAATGGGAATAAGTCGTAATGTAAGTCTCAAGCTTTAACATTCGAGTTTCAAGCAGTTGCCAGGGTAAAAAAAAAAAAAAGCAATTTACGTCACCACTAAAGTTCAAGCAAGACGAGTCGTTACTTGATCAGACAGCATCATCGAGTCCCAAATCCTAAAATCGGTGACTAAAGTTTGACCCGATTCAAGTCATGTGACTTGCGTCCTCCATTTTGCGGAATTGGTCCGATTCTATTGGAGGAGATCTATCCTCCAGCTGTAATAGGATCAGGCATGTTGGATTCATAACATCCTGAAACCCAATAAACTGTACAAACGAGTGTGCCTCGGAACGAGATCTGTGAGGCCCTTCCAATTACAGTCATATTTCTTCTTGATGAAAGACTTTCCAGCATTTATGATCTTGTATGAAAATCCTGAAAACAATAATGATCCTAGGAAGGTGAAACACGAGCCATTTTAAGTAAAGTCGGTTGAGATTTCGCCACGCAGACAATGAAAACATTGGGTCATTTCAAGGCCTAATCAGTGTCAGATGGTCGCAGGGGAGCAAACAGCACCAGAGGCCATTAGTGAGGGCGTGCATGTCCAAGCCGCTACTTAAGTTGGTCCCGGGGCAATTCCCCTTGGTGTGGCTGGCAGAGGGCTGTTTATCTGCAGGTCAGTTGACAGCTTTTAAAAGTCTCCTTAACAAGGCTTAGTGGGGCCCGGACGGAGCCAGCTGGGGTTCTGTCTGGTTGTCCACCCAGCGAGGCCACTACACAACAGGATACGTGAGGCCAGCGCTATGGGCGCGAGGGTAGCGAAGATCATTAGAAGCTATTTGTCATCATAAGGAACCGGGGATCATTTAAAACCTGCAAATTATTGATGATAGTTGTAACCGCAACCTCTTAAAATAAAGGGCTTGCTCTTAGAGCGAGAACATTTCCACACGATTTAATCATTCAATTACAGACATTTATGATTTATCACATGCCTTTGAGGCTCTGCGTTGCTATGTTTATGGGCCGCATGTTTTTGCGAAACATAAACCGCTGCTGCACAACTTCAGAAAATGTTCAATCTGGAGTCTGCCCCCCCTCGGAGCAAGGCGTTCATCCTCCACATATGGGGCGAACTAGCGGCGCAATTGACATTTTTGGAATGGACATTCTTGCGATTCCAGACCACAGATTCCTGCGGTGGCCGTGCTCTTGCGGTCTGTTTTAGTCTGCTTGTCCCGATGTGTCTGTGATTTTGCCGCAAAGTGACGGCGCTGCGGTTCCTTCGCCCTCACAAAGCGACCGAGCGCTGGGCCAATGTGGCTTTTGTGCTTTTTCTTAGCAACAAGCTCGTCTCGCTGCTCTGACACAGTCACCAAGTGTGGCTCGAGTATTTCTCTTTTTTTTGGGTCGCTCCTTACGAATAAATACGTGCAAGTGACTAAATCCCCCAATCAACAGAGGAGTTGCAGCATCTGAATCCCTCAGTGCAGCCTTCAATCAATGCTTCCCATCCAATCTGTCAGCCTGAGTGCTTGTATGCGTGTCGGTCTGCAAGCTAGTGTCAACACAATCAATGATTTTGATCCTTTTCATTAAAGTCCAAGCATGGCTTTCATTAACGGGGCAGGGGGGTTAGGTACAGCATTTTCTTTCTGAGTTTGAAAGTCATGATAGCTATAAACACCGGCATTCATTAACGGGGGGAGGGGCATAGGTTTGTTGATTTTTTTTCTCTTCATTTTTTTCATACATAATGAATGTGTGTATATATGAGTATCTCATTAGCAAGGCATCATGTTAGCCTCAATACACAGCAGTAAGCCCTCCTGTAATTGAAACTGATTTTATAATGAAGTTCAAGCACAGATGAAACCGGCTGCAGAAAATTACCAAGCCACCAATCACAGCCGACCCTTCCCCTTTATTTTCTCTCGTTCTTCAAACCTATCTGGTTCTCCGGTGATTTGGCCAACTGGAAAGTTCAATGGAGACGGAGAAGAGGATAGCCCAAAAGGTAAGGCTTCCTTGGGAATGATGGAATACGGATGATATAGGAGCGTTTTTCTCCACGGTCTTGTAAAAGATGAATCAGAGTTTATTGGTGGGGTTGTACTTTAGGAGCAATTAGATGTGAAGGGCAGGGGGACCTTTTAAAATGTCTTGCTGACAACGCTACAGTGAATGGGAAAACGAATGTCTCCGCTTTCCTTTATCAGGAATCACTGGCTTACGAATGTCAAATTTAAGATGTTTCAGGAGCTCCTTCAAAGGCCACTTCAATTAAATTCAAGACTTTTGATCATATTTCAAGAGGTCCAAAAGCCCGTTAGAGGGCATACAAAAATGTGGGCCCCCACAACACACCATCCAGTGATTACAGAGAGTTCATACACTCTAATCAATGTTATGAAAAACCACAAAATATTAACATAAATTACCAATGTAAACATAAATTCACAAGACCTACATTGGATGTAATTAAGGAATTGTAAGCAATATTAGTGCAGCTTGCTCACACAAGGAAACTTTCCATTGTCAGAGTGTTGCAACAGGCTGGCAAAACCTAAACAAAAGGGAGAAGTCAAACAATGAAAAGTTATGCCAGAAGACGACTTTGTGGGTGGTCATTCGAGTGTGAACAGCGGATCCAAATTAGGAAATCCAGCACATCAGTGGACTAGAAATGGGTCAGGGTGGTTGGGGGCTTCCATGCTTGCCGGGTATTTATAAACAGACCCCATAGGGACCAGGAGACCTAGAAACTTGGTGTGTCGCCTTCGCATCGCGAATGTCGGCTTCCCCTCTGTTCATAAATCACTGTTTTTCATGAGGCTTTTACAAAGAGGCATTAACCCCCACCATCAAGAGCAAAATCACTACCTTGAAAAGTTAAATCCTTTCAAGCATTCCTGGGAATTACAGCCACCCTGATAGCCGGGGGACTGAAAATAGTTAATGCGCAGACAGATGTTGACACTAGTGTTTGCGTGCGCTTCGCAGCCATCTGAGTTGATAAGAGCTCGCCGTCTCCGCCTATGCTACGAGACGACTTGTCCAAGTGTAAATGGACGCATAACTTTCCAGCACTGGGGGGGACATGCGTACATGCATGTTTTAAATCATTTCAAGTTTGTAAGTGTATACGCAGGCATGTTTATGGAAGCGCATGCACGTTTGAATTGTGCACATGGCAACGAATACCCTGCAGCGCTATGCTTTGGTGCACATTTTGTGGCTTTCTTCACGCTAGAATCCATCACTTTGCTCAAGTCAAGAGCAAAACTCCCAAGGAATAATATAAACAACTTCACTTTTCTGGGGTGCACATGATTAATTCAGGAAAGATAATGCAGGATTCTATATTTATTTCTGTCACTTTTTCGTTTTTCTCACTGGACTGTTTACACCACAAGCTTTGACTGAGACTGTGGTACAGACTGTAGGCAATGACGGTGACCATGACCTTTCCAAAATGGACCTATGGTGTTTTGGTTGGTTAAGTTTGGGCACAAAAAAAACAACAAATTGGCATTGCTGTAAATGTCAAACTGGCTTAAATTAAATACTTTTCAGCAAAGTCAGTTAATGGAAATTTGGACCTGAGCGTTTCCTCTGGATTTGGATGAAATCTGAGATGTTATGTATGTGGGGAAATGTCAAAAAAAGAATTCCCGGAAAATACCCCAAAATTAAATTATCTAGCCTGGCATATTTGGAAGGTCCAAGCATATCTCATTAATTTGGTGGTGCTTACATTTCGGCCATGCTGTCCGGCAGGTTGGCTGGGATGTCAGTCAGACCCTTCCCTCTGCAGTCCACAATATTGTTGCTGCACGTACACATAGCGGGACAAGATCCGCCCCCTGTGTTGCAGGGTTGTGGACTGGATGAATCCTGGTAGCCTGGAAACAAAACAATTGGTTAATACATAAGGATGAAGATGTAGGAAGGGAAAGCCAACTATAGAGAATATATAGTGAAGCCATTCTTGTCACTGTGCACCCTGGGAGCTAAATAACAAATGAACACTGATGATCCCTTTCCAGGCAAGCTTTGACATTGAGAACAAGAAATGAACTTGACGTTATGCTAAACTTGTACATCCTTGAGAATCAATGAACAAGAAACTGGGTTATCTGTCAAAGGGAAGGCGTCGCGTGTCGTGAGCGAGAAAAAAGACATGAATAATACAATTGCGCTGATGACGGAAGGCCTCCGATAGTACGCGTTGATCTCTCCTCAAATGTTTCTTCGGAGTCGGTGCTCCCTGGCGGATGGAGTAGGTGCGTATTCAGCACCAGCCCAGCTCCCTAACGTGCTCTCTTTTATTTAACACTTCAACTTTTCAATTTGCATACAGAGCACATCAAGCCATCACGCTGTCTCCTGGTACCTGTTCAACTAAGCTGACAGTGAAGCCATGAAGAGCGGGCGCCTCCATCGCTGCCACGACTGCGTGTCAGTAGATGTGTGTAAATCTAACCCAGATAAAATTAATAAAACAGACTTTTAAATGGGCTCATTTACACAGCATTACTAATCTGGGTTTCAAACGATTAATATTTCAGCACCTCACCATCGCTCAGATAGTGGAAGTTATACACATGGCGCTAGCTCTCCACTGTAGATGGATAGCATTAAAAATATACTCAACTGGAGTTTTCAAGATGGTGTGAGGCATCCAATTATGAACTTGAAACCATTGGAGTGAGCCCGCTGTAGTTTACAGTGCTTCAATTGATGAAATCAAGAGTGTGGGCCATTTATAATGCCATGTTCCTAATATTTTTGCCAATGTCAGGCCGGAGAGTGAGGTAAACAGGACAAGAAAAACTGTGTTGTTGACACGGCTGCAAAAGCCAGCCTGATCTGAGGCCGTGTGATCTCCTTGACAGATCTGGGATCAGGTGTAGGACGGAGACGAGCTCCCATCTGATGGAACATGCCACGTTTGACAGGCCTGGGATCAGGGAGAGTGCATAGCGCAGCTGGAGCAGCGTGAACGATGACAGCTCCCTGACAGGTAGAATTGAAGCGAGGCTTTTTGATGTAATCGTGCGCTCATACAAGATCTGTTTTTCCCATTCCAGCTTTTTCACGGCCACCGTATTCCAATTCCGTCTCCCTTGTGTTATCTGCACACACGCGCTCTGCCATTTGCATGGTTGCTTGCATTTAAACTCACTCCTCTCATCATCCAAAATATAATATTTTAACTGGCTACGCGCCACGTCTTGTACGAAAATTCACTTTGAGTTCTCACATTTTGTATTTATATTTCTAAATTTATGTGTTGTATTACACTCCCCCTGCACTCTAAAATGGACAATCAATTTGATTATTGTTTCTTATGGAAAAGCCATTATCTTCTTGTCAAAGAGCCCACCATTGTCCCACATAATATTCAACTGTATTTTCACCGTTGGTACAACCGTGATGACTTTGCGACAGATTGAGAAAGTTGAAGTTGTGCAGTGCTCGTTTTACAGTTGTTTTTTTTTTATCACTTTTTTTTATAAAAAGAATGTGCAGGTGGAGCTGAAAACAGATTTTGTTTTGATTGATTGTTTGCTTTGATGGCAAGAACGTTTTTTTAAAACTGAAAATGAGACACAGATTTGACACTTCAAAAGACAACTGGAATGATGAGTGTGAAGTAGTAAAATTGTCACTCATTACACACTGAAAATTCACAACGCCGGAACGCTTTTCCAGCTGAAGAGGAATGACGACATTTCGGAATGGCGCAGCCAAACCAAAAACACGTTCTCCCCGATTATTCAGTCTTTTACTTTGCTTCTGCACCCTCCTTTCTCCTCAACTCAGCGCCACCCTGCCCCAAATCCCCCGCAGGTGGCCTGGCCTGGTCACAGCCCATACACACACAACACACACATATGAAAATACAAAAAATATGTGGTGTGTAAGTGTGTGCGTGAATGGCAGCAAGCAAGTCGCCTAATGAGTCCTTCACAGGGAGTTCAACTTGTGGTCAATCGTTCATGCACGTGTGTTTGTATAATTGCTTGACTTTAACGTATATGCTGCGTTCATGTACGCTCATCCTGTTTTTTTTTTCTGGAGGGTGGGAATCGTGAAACTCATGGGCAACTAATCATGTCAGGATTGGGAACTGCAGCTTCCCATGAACCTCAGCCTAAACTTTCTGCCGCCTTATCTTGGGTTCGGACAGTCCCACCTCGCTTTTCATATCTTCGAGAGTTCCACTCCCACGCTTTGAGTCACTTTCCCTGGGCGAGGAAGAGTTAATGGTCCGCGTTGTCACGCTCTATGGCCGCATAAAAATCACAACCCATGGAGAGTGACCGAGAGAGATGGAGGGGGGGGGGCACACACCCACAAACACACATTTAACAACCAACCATCACAGCTGGTGTTGTAGTGAGATGGCCTTGAGGGGGAGCAAAGGTTCTCATTCGGCTTTTTGCACTGTCCTGATATGATAAACTTTTTGTTGTGTTAGAAAAGGAGCAACTCCACAATGATCTTGCCGCAAGCAAAAATAAAGAATATTGAATGAATGAAATGACTGAAAATGATTGTGAAACTTAGATTTCAACAAAAAACTCATTTTAACAAAACAAAATGTTTGTGGTGTATGTCACACGTGGCGATCTTACCCGAACAGCTGAATTCGTGTTTCTGAACCTCGGCCACATTGAGACCTTTGAGCTCGGGCGGTGCCGTGCACTGAGTGAACAGACCAATGGTAGGCCGCTGTCGGAGCCACTGGGCAAGCCAGGCCAGATGACAGTCACAGTTGAGATTATTGGAGTGGAGACGGCTGTAAAACAAACAGGAATAGTTAGAAACTAAGCTATTTGAAGATCTTCTCCTTGCCAGTCAATTTGACAGCGAGTGAAGACGTAAATAGCACAAACGTGTCTGTTCTGCCCTCGAGCTCATTACAAGCAACCGTCGCAGCCAAACTCACTAAATAATACGCTACATGAATGATTGTAAATGCGGCATTCTGAATGAGGGAGAAGAGCCTTCCAAACCCGACACTCCAAACATGGCATTCCTGGAATACTGCGTTTTTTTGAAAATAGTTGTCGCTGGTGTTTGGAGCGTGTTTCCATGTGCACAGATGCTGACAATACACAAAAATAGTAAAAGCTATAAAATGTAACACCACTGGGAGCAAAGAAGCTTGGAAGGATACCGCAAGACATGGCTCGGAGTTTCATCTGCCAGGATTGTTTTCATTTGTACCTAATTCTGTATTTAGTAATCACATGATTGCGCAATACACAACAGGCTCCAGGGGCTATTTGCGTTGCGTCTATAAGGGCCAGTTGTTGTGTTTAGATGCGGGGGGATAATGGCTCCTGGCTTTGCTACAGACCCCGTTGCGGTTCTTTGCGGTTTTGCCGGGCCCCCCCAACACTGTCTGGAACAAAAGACCCTATATAATTCAGCACTCTCTCTTCTACGGAGGCAATTTACTGTGTTATTCCAAACAGCAAACACAGTAGGTGTCACTCACAAGGTTCGCAGTTTGGGCATGTGGTTAAAGCTGGAAACGGGGATGCTGCTGATGTTGTTGTTGTTCAGGGTTCTGTGAAGAACAAAAGAGCAGGGGCAAAAAATGGTCAACGCTCAACATATTCTTCACAAAGCGTTTTTTCGCTGTGGTTTCAGATCTATTCTGTCCCGTGGTGGCACCCCGCTGTGAATATAACACCTCATTCCACACAGATGGGGAAAGCCTCCTATGCACACCCACGGGCACGCATGCAAATACGCACGCGTCAGACTCCCAATCAACCATACGCGGAGTCCAATTCACGCGCGGACCCTGAGCATCAGCTGCAGCCAGTGAATCAGGTCATTTCAGTCAGCTTAATAACCCTTTACCGTATATCACCCCCCAACCCCCATTTTCTAACGCAACCTGTCCCCTCCCCCCCTCCATAAAAACCTATACAAACAACCCCCAAGCCCCACTTACACCATTATGACAACCTATCACTACATCTGCAATCCATCCACACCATGAAAGCAGCCTTTAATGGCTTTTTTGGTTTCCCCACCCCCCCTAAAAAAAGAGAGAAAAAAGAAGTCTTTTACGATAAAAATAACAAGGCTGTTGAAGCCCTCGTGGCCCAATCTGTACTGGAGTCTCTTTTGTTTCAGAGGGAGGGCTCAAACAAAAGGCTTTCAAATACTATGTATGTGTCTGATTAGTTCTTTTTCCGTAATAAATATGGCATCAAAACAGCAATCGGTCCAGGAGGGAATATTTGATGGTGGGATCCCTCTTGTCAAAATGACAAGCTGACCCCGGGATGTAAGCGAGTGCAGTCAGGAGGGGTCCGGGGGGTGTTTATGTGATAGAGGGGAATTTTGCTGTCAAATGTGAAGAACAATGAGTTAATGGCGGTTGGGCCCTCACGATCCAGGCCCCCTCAAGAGGCACACCCGGGGGAATGCTTTGAGGCCAGGGCCACTATAATTATGTGTGTACATTAGTTCTGGTTATTAGCGGTGGTGAAACAATGTCTTCATTTAACCAAGTGCTTTAATATTACACTGGAAAAAGATACTCACAGCACTTCCAAGCTTCGCAAGGCTCTGAAGGCGCCGTCCTCGATGCAGCCGATGTGGTTTTTATCTAGCTGACTGCGAGAGAAAGAGGGGAGCTGGTTAGGAAACGCACAAAAATCTTCCTTCCCCCCCTTGCACACTGCTCATTATCGTCTAAACAGTAAACAGCACACTGATGGACTACGGTAAATCAATAGTGTTCATCTAAGCTCAAGTATCCCAAAGAGTGGTCAGAGGAGGAGAGCGGCTTGGAGTGTGTTTATCATTACTATTGTCATGTGTGAATATGTTGCACGTACCTTCGAGGATAACTAAATCACTGCCTTCATGAGGCATCTTTGTGCATTCAAGGTAGCCATTAGTCTACTTAACCACTAATTGTACACTTGGCACTTAACACGTAGAGTAGAAACAACTAGCTACTGTTACCGCAGAGCAAAATGAAAAAAAAATAATGCCGCAGAAGGAGCTGCTGTTTTGGTTAGCAACTTTGTTAAAATGGGCTTTCACTTGTCATGTTTATGTACGAACAAGTACGTGTTTGAACTGAGATAATGACAGTGATTATCTCAGATGGGAAAAGGGAGGGGAGATGTTTATTTGGCCTAAGTGATGCACACATCAACTATTAGAAAAATTCAGATTGTCATAGAGTAAAGATAAAGAACCAAAAAAACAACAACAGAATATTACATGGAAATAATACAGCATATGTTTACAGACTTTGTAGGTTGTTATTGGAAAGGACACATTTTACATCTAAATTCATACATCAAGTTCAGGAGTGAAGCACACTCACAGGTTTTTGATGTCTGTAGCTCCTCGGAAAGCTTTTCTTGGGATGGACTGAATAAGGTTTTCGCTCAGATCCCTGAAGAGAAAAGAAGAAGGAATGAAAAAGACATTATACATAAATGTCTTACAAAAAAGTCATGTTTAGTCAGCATGATAATGCTTCTTTTTTTTTTTTCTTTTTTTGAAGGGCCAGACCCATTCAGTGTAAACCAAAAAGGTTTGCAGTGTTTCTTATGTTTCAGATATGATCATAAATATTATTATAAAGTATGTCAGTCTGGCATTGTTGGGAGTGAATCACTTTCACTTTTTGAATAGATTTTTTTTCCTGAGGCAGAATGTCAAAACCTCAAGTACGCATGGAGAATTATTTTACAGTGCCCCCATTATTGAGTGTCATCTCTGCCTTGGGTTAATCGCTGTGCTTTGCCCATTCACGAGTGTTAGGTTCCCCGCATTGAGTCTGCACACAAAGACCAAACAAATTGCATGACATTGCCCAGTGAAAGGTTGTCACTGAGTCTGATTCATTAAGGAAAGTGCTGCCTGAAAGAACATAATCGTTGGGCATTAGGATGCATGTGTGTTCAGAATGTAATGTCGGATAGCAATGAGGCATGCGTGTGGATAATAAGAGGAAAAGTAGCCATCGTTTTAATTAGCACAGTCCTTTTATCTGCAGCTGAAATGCTTTGCTAACCTCTTTCAAAAAGGCTCCGTCCCCTTTCCGGCACACACGGGACCGCAAAACTGTAAAAGGCCGCTCTTGACAAACATACTAATGCACACGCGTGAGGCTCCCACAGTGCGGACAGAAGTAAACAGACTTCTTACGGGCGTCCACGAAAGATGCTTAAGCGTGACCGCAAATTCCACAATCTATAAATCTGGATGACACATGAGACTCGAATGACTCCTGCCAGTTTAATGTGCATGTGTGCTGTGGCCTGCAATGGCAAAGTACAAAGTGATTTCATGCGACAAGGAGCTCCCAGGACGGTCCCAAAAATGATCAGTAGGTCGTCCTTGGGTATAGTATGATTTATAAAAAGAGAAAATAGATGTTATATTGTGTAATGCAAGTTTATGAGGTGAGCAGGCATTAAAAAATGTGTTTTGGCTTTTACACAACTTCATCCATCATCATCAATAGATCGGCATACGAGTCATTTCCACCAAGGGCAATTCTGTTTGCGGGGAGGTAACCATTGTTTATTGGACCTTTTCCGAAATATTCAAAAGGCTCTGTGTTTCCTTGGAAGGAGCATTAGCAACCAGAATCTGAATCATTGAACAAAATACTTCATTGTCTTTTTTTTTTTTTTTTTACACACAACTCATAATAGCTTCACAAGAGAAAAAAGCTTTTGGTCGACCTAACCTGGCACTCTATGTGGTGAGTAATAAAAATTTCTCAAGCAGCTGACAATAAGAAATGGTATTAAATCACCGTTCCAATGCCTGAGGATACGTTATTGTTGCAAGGGAAATGTGAAGAAGCAAAAAGACAAGGATGCTGTGACGAGAACTTTACGTGCTCATGTAGTAAAATTCAATCCACGCTGTAAAACATCCCTAATCCCATTAGCATGCTATAATACGATTGGCTGAAGACAACTACTCTCCCACTTTTAGTGCCGTTTGATTGGATTAGCAGTTGTGGAAAGTAGCTTTATAAATGAGAGTCCGTTTAGCGCGCCAAGAAAGCAATTGTCCTCGCTCTCGCTTCTGCTTATAAAGTCTTGCTCCTTTTGTCCTCCGTCTTCATTTGGAGAATAATCACAGCGGTCATGATTTGGAGTCAGCAGTCTTCCGCGCATTGACAGTTCCAACTAAATTTGGCTTCGAAGGACTTCTGCATTTACACATTCTTAAAATGGCAAGCAGAACATTTCTGTGGGGGTGCATGCTGTATTTTACATAGTCTGTGGTTGCCACATTCTGACTCGTTTTTGTTTTTTTCCAAGGCTTAGCTGACTCAGTTTGGAAGCGAGCGATTTGACGTTGTTGATTAGTTTAGAAGTTGATTTTCGGGGAAACATGAACTACCTAAAATAAGGCACAATTACAGTGCTCACCACAAAGATGGATATGGGGCACCATGGTCAGCGGGTTAATCTAAAGTTGCAATGCTTCGAAATGTATACAGTACTCCAGCACTCAAAACAGACATTTTACAGTTAACAGGCAATCTGGCATTGTTAGTGAAGACCAAAACATGTCCTTTCCACTTAGGGGCCCGTGCACAAGAATGCACCATATACTATATATTTATATTTATACAGTCCGTCTCTATGTATGTGTATGTATGTAAAAACATAGCTAGTTTCTCCATCATTCAGATCTTTTATCCTAGGAAATGTTTCTAATGTGTTTGTTTTGTAATACAACCTCAGGCTGTTTAGGTCTCAGAATGAGGTTAAACAGGAGCAAAGCGCAGACGCGGTCAGGTAAAAGAAACAGGAGCAGAGGTCGTAACCTGCAGACGTCACTCGACTTGTGCAAATCTATTCAGTCTATATGTCACAAAGCAAACTGTCAAATGCTCGTCACTATTCGCATGATGTGTAGACCATTTGGCTCCAGTTTAAGCCTTCAGGCCTTGAATGGAGCAATGGGATGATGTCAATTTGCAAACACAAGGGGATGCTTGAAAGTATTTTCGTTATATTACAGGTGTGTGAACTGAGTGTGGCTGTGCCAGAGCTGGTATAGATTTACGTTAATGCACAACATAGCCTGGGGTGGGCATTTAGTTCATTAGGTAGCCAGGCTCTCCGTAGGTGACGTTGCTCACAGTTCATTCCCATTGTAGCCCTAATGATTGGCTCGCACATACGTATGTTTGAAGGTGTGCCTTTGCTATATGGATTTCAGTCTCCGAGTCATTTTTGGGCTTTGTGAAGACTGCACGACAAACAATGCAATTGTTTGGCACTGATAAGCTTGTTTGCAAGAATCCCTGGTGTAATTAGCAACACTATCAGACATAGCTGTAGGCGCCTGGTCTAGAGATTAGCCTTATGTTGAAAAGTAATGTCTGGTTCCTGTCTGATTCACATCATTAACCTCTGATCTCTATCTCGGTAAGCTGCATAAATAGCGCTCGCAACAGTGATTCTCTTCAGCATGGTAAAACGTGCTTAGCGTTGTTGCGTAAGTGCAGGGACGTCAATGCCACCAATCACAAAACGATACATTTGTTTCCTGCATATGTCAAGTTGGTAAACGCTGGTTTTGTGTGTTTTAATATTTGTCGTTACAGGCTGAATTTATAAAATGTAGGTTATGTTTACTTTCAGCCACTCATCATCATCTTTCTCGAGTTACGGAGCTGCGTGTTGGCACTGTCTGGAAGAGACCCAGCCAACTGTCAGTTAACGTACTAAAGCAATTAACGTCAAAGTGAATAAGCCGGAGCCACAGTCGTGATGAAGTTTCCTAAGCAACGACAAACATGCATGCGTCTATCTTTTTATTTTATTTTTTAAATTTTTATAATCGTCAACATGGACAATCCGGCTCACTTTTAACAGTCAACAGTGTTGTCAAAAAGGTAGTTGCAATCATACGCCCACAAACAAACGGTTCATGCTGAAACCCTCGTGGGCTCGAGACACAAAGGTCGTGTGAACTTGACGATCGGAGCGCATCATTATTTGAGGTTGCGCAGGGCGAATGAGTTATTTCGGACAGCGAAGAAGACAAATGGGTAAGACTTCTCCGGAGAAAAGCCTCAGGGCATCTGGTACTGCGGTGTGGGAGTCTGTGGCCACGTATAGCAGAGTATATGCAAGGTTTAAAGGAAAACATCGTAAATGAAACAACTACATTGACATATGCATTCCATGCCAAAGCATACAATGGCATCTTTCAAATTCTTATGATTTCACAATCTTTGCCTTCACGCCTGGTTGCCAGTTGTGGTTGACACAGACGTTCAAATAATAGATGGATTGATCTTACACTCACCGAACTTCACTATTTGTATCTGCTTGCGTTTTCTGCCCACCCCCCCCCAAAAAAATAGCTGCTATAGAATCAGCCTAAACAGGGTCAAAAATATTCTTCTTAAAACAACAAATGTGAGGAAAGAACCAGTTTTTCAATAGAGCAAAAAATATTCCGCAGGTGTCTTTGTGAGCTTTTGCCGCAGCTGTCTGACTGCATGTTGAATACTTGGATTCCACAAAATAACTTGAAAGCGACGGATGGAAATCTTTCAACAAAAACGCTCGACTATTTCCAAAGCAGTGCAACCTTGGCTCAAAATCTTTCTGTTGCTGCTTTTTCTCAACTGCTCTCATTTCACCGGCCCATCGCTACAATCAATCTGTCGTTGGACTGTATTTTTGGAGGGTCTGACTTGGGTGTGACCTTTACGCAATCAAACATTTATCTGTGTCTTGTGAACAACGATTAAAATAACGGTTGAGAAAACAATCAAATTAAATGTTCAGTGAATGTCATGCTAAGCAAAACTGCTGACACTTTTAAAAGGGCTGCACACAGTGTGCCTATTCAACAATGTGCAAACGGTGTTTATTTTCGACATCTCTCGACTCGATTGCGCGATAAGTGACCTTGCCGCCACACTTTTAATTTCATTCAAGGAGTGAAAAGGACAAAAAGCAGGTATGGGAATGTGCCTGATTACGTTCTCATTAAGCCAGTTAATGGGGTGTGTGGGGGGCTTTTAAAAGGAGTGCTAGTGTGCTGCCACTAACTGCTAACTACTTTCTTCCTCCCTTCACAGTAAAAAAAAAAGAAATACAGTACAGACATGAAAAACCACATCGCAACCATGAGCGCCTCAACCTGCCATCAAACCAGTAAATGACCGTAGATAGAAACACTGGATAAATGCCGACCGGTTTTACATTCCAGACAAAACATAACACAAAAAGAGTGGTAATAGCTCACTATTTTTTTTAATGTGTGTTTCCCCTTCCTGCTGATTATTTAAAATGTTCATGCACTCATTAAATTACAAGATTTACTTTGCATGACCAAGGTAATGTTAGGTAGGAGCAAAAAATCACAATCTGCATACATCCACAAGGATTGATTCAGACCTTCCATGTCGTTTTGTGCTTAGGTTCAGCAAATAGGGACAGAAGGGAGTTTGATTGTATTGTTAGGTCTTGAAGTAATTTAGCTGGTCTTTGAGTAGCTAGAAGGCAGTGTAATGATGGCATAATCAGACGTGGCATGGAAGTGTGCACCCTCTCTATTACAGCTGCTTTGAAAAAGCAGCCAACCGCAGATAAATATGAATTAAGCAATTACATAGAAATAATAGAAGAGAATAAACTCAATAACATACATTAACTCTTCATTGCTCCCCACACCTTGAGGTTTGAGTGTACAGTATAAAGAACCTTTTGTTAAGAAAAGATGTGCAGACGTTTTGTTGGCTGCGATACAAAGACCTGCAGAGGAGAATAAAGCTGCAGTGTCAAGCACATGAGAAAAAAGAGGAGGTGTTAAGAGTGGGGGGGGAGTAACGTGAAGGGAGGTGAGGATTTAAGCCGCAAGGCTTTTTGGGTGTGTTCCAAAACACAGGTGAGTGTGTAAGCTTGTGTGTGTGTGTGGCCCAGAGAGAGTGAATAAGTGTTTCTGTGTGTGGTCAAGACAATCTCGCCACCTTCCTTTGTCATTCTTTTCTCTCCGCACGTTCTCGTTCGCGCCGTGTAAATTATAAACATGTCTCTTCTGTTGTGTCTTTGCTTTTTGTCAGTGTTTAGGTCTGACGTTAAAGCACGTCGACATGTAGCGATGTCAAGATCAGCGGGGGGTTGAATATAATGTTGACGCCGGCATTTGAGATGAAAGCTTCCAGTAGAATGGAATAGAACCAAAAAGTTAACTATAAACAGTTGATAGGGGATAGGAGAGTGAATGCAGGGCGAAGGAGAAACATGTCGAAATGTTTGAGGAATATTGTCAAACAAAATCCCAGAGGAGGAGAAAGTTGTTCCTTCCGTCTAAATATAGTCGTCTACAAAGAGTGGAAAGAAAAACAAATATGCCACTAATACCGAACACTGCACAAGTGAATAGCATCTGTTTGTCTGTAGATCTTCATACATTTCTCATTTTTTGAAAGCTCGCTTCGACTGGAGTCTCGCAGAAGTAGAACAAACAGCTGGGGAGAAAGTCAGCAAGGAAGCGGGGGGGGTCACTTCACTATCGTCTTGCTTTCCTCAACCTTCTCGCGTTCTGTGTTTATTCATGTGGGTTTCAGGAAATAAGTCATCATGCAGCATTATCTCATTTCCAAGGGACCCTATGGCTTGTCACAGCGCCATCATCATCTATATATCTAACTCTCCGCGAGGTATTCGACGGTTTGTGTTATTTTAATGTTGAAAACTTCAGCTAAGACAACAGAGTGTGTCTGTCACGCTTATGATGTCACACACATATCCACACGCAGAAGGGGATTTCATGGATGGACTCCACTCTAATCATCTTCGGCTCAGCGGCCAATGAGAAACACACAGTGGACCTAAACTGGAACACTCTGCAACCACCAAGAGAAAACACAATGTCAGTGGAACTTATCAAGTCCACATGAGGGCCCGACACACAGACACACGCAGGCACACACACACTGAATGCGGTTTAACTGCTGCCCACATCTCTGCTTTCACTGTAAATGATTCATGATGTCCTCGTGAATTTGTGCGCTCCGAAATACCACATGTGCGCGTATAGTTGGCGGGTATGCCTTCCTGCCACCCGTGAAGCAAACGAAAGAGTTAATACGGTGAAGAAAGATGGGAGAAAATCTATCCCGCCTCGCCGGCTCTCGATTCACCCTCATTTCCTCTGCCATTATGTCTGCTTGTGTTTCGGAGTGTGTCCAAAGCTTTCACTGGCAGTCAAGCTGAGCCATGGAGGGCGGCTGGGCGACATCGATCATGACGAGCGCCTACAGGCGCGGTCGGAAGAAGGAAGGGTTTGGGGGCTTTGCACCCGGACATGGCCGAGCCTCGTCCATCCATCAAGGTAGACAATAGAGGAAAGAGAAGGAGGAGAAAAAATGGGAGGAAAAAGGGGGCTCATGGAAACATACACCTCTCAGAAGGCCCATTATTAGTGCCATCAGCTATAACGATGATAGATGTTATTGATGCACTGTACTGTGATTTATCTTTTGGCTTACAGCACTTGCAGTAAATTTGAATAATGCAGGTGCTCCCTCTGTTATATCGCAGTTCATATTCTGCGTCCTAGGAAACATCACACATTTTAAATGATTGTTTTTTTACGAGGTTTTACAGTCCACAAATACCTTGGTACATTAAAGAGCGAAATGATTATGTTTTATCTCTAAGGACCGCTAAGAAATACACATTTAATACTAATGCAAAGCATTCAATGGGAGTTAAAGCAAAGCAGAAAGTCATTTAAACTAGTTAAAGATGCTTCTTTGAGAATGAACGTCTACCTATAAAGTGGAAAACGAATGGTGAGTATCAAATGGCAGCTTTTCCTGGAAGCGCTGGTCCGAGGTCAGACTTATTGTCTTGAAGCGCTGACAGATCCAGCACACCTAACCACAAGCTCGGTCCGGGATGGCAGATCAGAGGACTGTCACTTAAATACACACTGTCGGGGGCTATTTCAATCAACACTCGAAGACACTTAATGGCCCGCATACACTTGGTTGTGAGTGAAGAGTTGCAAAGAGCTATGCAAAGAGAGCGGGCCTGAGTGAAAAATGAGCACGAAGAGTTAATAGACCATTTGCGCTCCTAAGTTACTGTTGCTAAGTCTGACAAACTTACCAATATACTGGAGTGGCACAAGGAGCTGACACTACATGTGACATACGA
The DNA here is from genome assembly GCF_033458585.1 of Syngnathus typhle. NCBI lineage: Eukaryota > Metazoa > Chordata > Actinopteri > Syngnathiformes > Syngnathidae > Syngnathus > Syngnathus typhle. Next base: position 6,715,426 of record NC_083745.1, read on the forward strand.
CATATCGATGTCCCTCATGTTAGCAGCATATCATTACCACAGTGGTATTTAATCCCTTTTCAAAAAAAGATCCAATAAAACCTTAATTAAAAGTATCAATGAATGTAAAGTATCACTGCCAGGATAGTGTCGGCTTAGCAAACATTTGGTCGGTGTCACGGCGGGAAATTTAGATCTTCTATGGGGGCTGACATGATAGAAGAATAAAACTCGTTTGTGGCGTTTATACTCTGCTCGCCATGATGGATGAGACAGGCGCATTGTGGTCCACGTCAAGTCTACGACTCAAGTCAACTCATAAATAACCTTATCGTCTAGCATACACACACCAGTGTATCCCTCAAAGCATATAGTATACACACGTCTGACTTATCTCCTCGCAGCAAGACGGCAATTCAGAAAAGCAGTGATTCAGGCCAACGTTGACAGTATCTCGGCGCCCTGTGTTTGGCGCTAATCACAAAATGCGGGTGACAAGTGGTTTGCGGAAGACAAGATAAGCTCTTCCTGATACTTCACCCCCAAAAAAGAATAGAATTACATTGAGGTAAGTGCCGAGAAACCGATCAAAGGTCTTCAAATTCATTTCAAGTAAGGGCCATGAATTCCAATTGTTAAATTCATACAAATCCATATTGATGAAAGCATGCAGGCTACTACTGCTAGTCCACTCCAAACAACCTGTTACGTAAGTAAGGAGGTTAGTGACTGGTCAGCTCAACATTGTGTGTGTGTTTCTTGTCTGTGGGTGTGTGTGCAAGGCTTCCTCTCTGTGACAAGTGTGTATATGTCAGAGGTCAATCAAGGCATTCATGAAGCTATGAATAAATAACTGCAGGGTCTCTGAGACCATGGGAACCTTGCATGAATATTACATGAGGCAGTCAGGGAGGCAGACAGCTCTGCTTCACTTCTTTTGGCAACAAAACAAAGTTTGGGCTGTTTAACTCCGGACCCCGACTTTTATGCTTAAAATTATCAAATGTGATGATAAAACCAGATGTGTACAAAAGCATGGGAGGGATTTTTTAATGTGATTTATTCTTACGTAAGGTATTCTATGAATTTGTAATGGCATATTGGTTGGGGCTCTGAAAGCAAAATTGTCTACCTGAACACGGGTGCAAGGAGGGCCAGAAAAGAAAACAAAGATTTTCATGCAAAAAGAGGAACTGGCCAAAAAAATGACACAGAAGAAGAACCTACAACTATCAAGAAAAGAAGGGTTAGGTTTAAGAAACAATATCGTCAGACCAGTTTAAGGAAGGCATTTATTGCTCGTTAACTCGCATTCACCAAAGCAGCAACAAGACTGGCTCACAAACTGTTGCACCTTGGAGCCTAAGCAGACGGTGTTAATAGAGACGCCGTTTGAATTTTATTTTTTTTTTTAAAGAACAGATTACCCCCAGATGGGACCAGCAGGGCTCCCACTACTTACATCACCATTACTCAGAACAGATTTGATGTGTTCGGAATATTATTTGTTTTCATTCTTCTGTGTCACCATTTATTAAGAAAGAAACAAAAAAAGTCAAAATAAGAACTAACTTCTGAAAGTATTTTATTCTACTAGCTACTAGTGCAAATAAGCAGATGGTTTAACTTTTTCAATTGCTCTACTTCTATATGGGTTGTCAGGCCAAACTGACTCGCTGCCAAAAGGCCACTTCTGGTTGCTAGGAGACAGAAGGTACCCAAGCCACGGTTTGACCTGGTATAATTATTTTTTGGGTTGCTCTTTATATTTATACACACTTCCACAAACAGTTTAAGGGTGAGTGCCAGAATGCTTGACGAAGATGTCTTGCGAGCGTCACAGTCTCGGTTAAGAGACAAGACGGCGTGGTGGGACTACTCAGCGGAGACGCTGGAAATCCCACACAGTGATGGAATTGCTCCAGGAAAAAGCAACGTTGCACAGTGAGTGAGTAAACCAGTCTTATATTTTAGCGATGGTAGACTTGAGTAACTCAGATTAGGCATTTAATTGTGATAGCTCAAGGTGAGGAAATGTCAATAATCTTTCTCAAATGGAGCTCAAATGTGCGTTTTGTCCATTGCGCTGTGTGTGTTCTATTTGTGAGAAAGACAGAAAGTGACAGTGAGAAGAGAGGACAATGAAGTTGGTCCCAGCTGTGCTGCAGTGGGCGGGAGTCGCCTTCAGCGTAACAATGGACATTAGTGATTATTCGGCATGTTTACTTGGTCCCCCACTCTGCCGTGGAATACCCTCTTTCTCCCACTCTGACAGCCCACGTATAATATGGGTAAGGCATGAGGGAAGAACTGCCATGCGAGAGACGAGAGAGCGAGACAAGCATTTCAAACCATCTTTTACAGGGGATTACGCCGGACCTCGCTTTGAACAATATTCAAAGGAATCATTGCTGTGGCTCCAAAGAAAATTGGTCACAGTGATCCCTGTGGTTTATTCATTACAAGCGTCCCTGAAAAGAAACTCTCTTTTCAAGGAGAGGACGGACACAAATTGAATCGGACCCCTCCGGTGCTACCCACCGCTTGTTCATATTCTGGACTTTTTCCTCATAGGAAATAGAAATCATCCATCCAAAGTTCAAACTGTAACCGTGCAATTTGTAAATAACAATTGTAAATTGTTGTACAAGTGTAGAAGTAAATCCATATTATTTTCAATAAAACTGAAAATAATTCATTCTCAGGCTTGGGTGATTTTCTAAAAGATCGTAAAGGTTTGACTATATTTTGGATTTACTGGACAAGTTTGTTCACAGCCAAAATGATCCATATGGTTTTCAGCTAACGGCCACCATTGTAATGTGTGGTCATGACCATCACACTAAAACCAACTTGAGCATGAGGTGATGATGTTTTTGAAGGTAAGGCAGGTATGAATCATGGACAGGCAACTGCCAGAAAACGATATTGCACTCTCATGAAATCAAATGAACTGCATAAAGGTGGGCCGTCTCGTAAATATTTTGGCCCATTTATAGGTTCCACATTATTGCTCCGAGGTGTGTTCATTTAGTGGCAGCCGGCCCGCATTATGCGATAGAGCATCAGATGTGACTCACTGGTCTTTTAGGGTTAATGAACCCTTGCAGAAGCGAAGCCGTAGGCGCAGATTATTACCACAGGCAGAACACCCACACACTTTCTCTCTCACACAGACACACACACACACTAGCAGGTTGATAATAAAGCAGGTCTTTGTCGAACCTCCCAAGAAATCAGCCCATCAAAGGTGTATTTCAACATAATAACTCAACTTGACAGGTCGGTCTGGATATAAACATGATCCTGAGCAAAGGAAAACAGGCATTTTTTCTCACAGATAGAGCGGAACATAATGTAGGACGAACAACATCAATCATTCACAAGCATTAACATGGAGAATGATAACTCCCCGAAGGTTGAGAGTTGTCTGTGTGGAGTAATGAATGTGTGCCAGTACAGTTAGCGTTCACAGTTAGCCAGATGAGGCCAATGATTTACCGCAACAATGACGGATGTGATGTAGAAATGGGAATAAAGTCGAGGGGTTGGGGGGGCTTGTTTTGTTTTTCCAACACCGACTTCCTGATATTAGGCCTTTGACATCATGTGGTCTGGATCACCGCTCGTAGATATTTGCGCGGAAGCCGAGTGGAAAGCATGCATGCATATTTGTGTTTATTTGGGAGTTGTGTATTGCAAACTCTAAGGGAGCAACTGCCAGAGCAAGGGGCATGAAATTAAAAATCATCACCCAGGGGACTGAAGGGGGGGTTGAGTGGAGGAAAAACAAAGCATCATAATTACAGCTGCAAGGAAGGATGAACGGGGATTCGCCTCCCCGCGCTTGAAAGTTGGAAGATGAACTGCAGGGAGGTTTTGATACAACTTTAAAGCAAGTTAAGGCATTAATGCAACCGAAGTGTCCCTATAAAGACTTCCTAATTACCAGCATTTTATTTTCACCATCTCCCCCTCCCACATGAGTTCAGGCAGAACTATTCTCGTGTTTTGACCTTATACGGCAATTAACAATTTCTTCCATCAATCATGGCAACCAAATGAAAGTGAAACCACAACTAAGTGTTGCTCTAGGATGAACATTTGTACGTAAAAGCCCTGAAAAAAATGATTTAGCCAAATAATAATGATGGAAAAAAAAACAAAGCCATTTCCAGAGGGCCCTATGCACCGCAAACTTGAGTACTAACAAAGATGCGGGAGGGTCAAAACAAAAATCGGAATGAAAATGCTGTGGCAGAATAAATGTTGCCAGATGAGATTCTGACATACGTATCAGCAACATATCATGAACCAAACACTTTAGAAAACAGCTTTGAAATTAGAAAACCACAAGTCAAGAACATTGACCGCTCAAAGAGAAAGTTTGTCTGACCCTCATACATCATCATGTGTGTTGACTTGCCTTGTAGCCACACATACGTTTGGTTTTGGTTTCTTTGATGGGCAATAGATCACACAAATGCTTTGGAATTAATCACAACTGAGGCTGAATGCGCACACACACATTTTTGTGTAGTCTGCATAGGTGTCCTCTCAAGGCCCCCGAGTGGATATGATGGATATGCCAGACGTGTGTGTGTGTGTGGGGGGGGGGGGTGCATTTGTATGCTTACCTGACAATGTTACATCCTGTAGCTTGAGCTGTGTTATTTATTTTGTTTGCTGTATTCTACCGCTGAGCTTTTTGCCTATGGGACAAGCTGTTTGCAGAGAAAATAATCCACGCCGGAGGCGCAGCCGAGCGGATGTTTCCATCCCTGGGCTCACTATCTCACCCTAGCTTTGACCTTTCACCCCAGCTCAGGGAGCCGAGCCGGGAGGGCCCCGAGCGTGACCGATCCATTAGGGGTCTCCTGACAAGGATGAGGATGACATCTGAACTCTCGGAGGCCGCACGGTAAGGAAGACGACAGACAGGGGGAGGAAGAGTAAAATGGATGGAGGCAAATGTGTGTCAGTGACGCAAGAAACTTTTTTCTTCATTCCTGTGTGGATTTTTGTAAAGCCCCGTGATGACACGGTGGGCTTTCATCCAAAAACCAGAGGCTTTAACTGTATATTTTTATTGGCCCTCTATGTAGGCATAACAAAGTCTCTAGACGAAGAAGCATCTATTTATCATTTATCAAATCTATGATTTGATTATTCATTTATCATTGGCCACTCTTCTCTGCTGTGCGGGAAGTCTACAAGTATTTTTTATTTATTTACAGGGAATTTAATTACATTTTAGAGTTAGATGTATTTAGACCACACACCCCACTTCAAGTCGCACTGGGCCGAGATTCTTCATTCCCAATTGAGTAGGTTTGGATGAGATAAAGGCAGAGAGGAGGATGGAACTTCAAGGATGAGCGAGTGAGAGTGACAGCTCCGTCTGGAATGCCTTTGTCTACATAGGCTAATATTTGCTCTCGGACTCTGTCCCCCCTCTTTATTTACTGTTGACAGAGTGGAAAGAAAAGCCAACTTGCCAATGGTTTACCAAGTAGCAAGCAAGACTTTTCCATCTGTGTGTGTATGAACACACAAGTTCCCAAGCAGCCACCAGTGAGCGCAAGCGGAGAGAAGGAATCCTATTGACTTCTCCAAAATTGCCGCTGCTCTCCGATTAATCCCGCTTACGGCCCCAAACACAAGCTAAACCCGCTACGAGTGTGTGAGAATGCTTCACGTTTGTCAGACAGACATGGAGGATGGAGGAGCTTCTTACATATGGTGCCAAGAGCTCCCCCTTCCCTCCCTTCCTGGCTCGCAAGCAGCCCGGGGGTCTGCCCGGGGGCCAGTCTCACAGCAGGTCAGTCACCGCGGCGGCACTTTGATGTCTTTGTGGCAAGACTTTGCGCCGCATGTCCACGCTCATTAACTTCGTCACTGACAGATCAATGCGGGCCAGACGAAAGCCTAAAACACCCGGTGGACTTGACGGGAGATTGTTTGCCACCATTTTGACAAGCGTGAGCGTCGCCCCTTCACACATGCAGCCTAAACCTGAGAGGATATTACCGCACTTAACCTCGCCATCCTGACTTCCTCTTCATGGCTTTATGCGCACAAAAAGCCACATCGCCTGCACGTTTAAGTACATCCTGTCACTCCGCTTTTGATGGCCTCTTTATCTCACAGAACTCAGGCCACTCAGGTCTAAACTAGAATTTTAAAAAATGAAGTTTTTCTCCAACCTGCTTCTCCTGAATTTCTAATTAATGCGCTATGCAAGATTTGCTTATACTTAAGAATTTTTACCAAGATGTCACTTCATGAACCGGATAAAAAACAATCATTATGAAACCAGTGAACTGCTAACAATTTACACACAAATCCAAGCGTGTGCGTACAATATGGCTGTCTGTAATTAAAACCGCTTCAGCATTCCAAAGCAGTATCCCCTAACGTCAACCCATTTTCCATCTTTTCGTCTAATCGCTATCCAGTCTGCTGTTTTCCTTCTTTTTGACCTTTCCTTCAGTTGCCTAGAAATGTGATGTTTAAAAAAAATAATGAATCTTCACACGGCCTCCTATTGACACCTATAAATCCCTCACTTTGTCTCACGAGCACCCACCCCACCCTCTCCGGTGCTTCCATTTTCACTCACGGCTCATCGGCGCCACTATTGCTTCGAGAAAAGGTCAAGTTTTGTCTGCAAGGTGGGCCTGCCGTCTTCTCCTGAGGAGAAGGTTGCCTTTCCCAAGGGAACTGTCGATGTGTTAGGACAGCCCGCAGAGCGAGAACAGGAACCGTGAGTCAGCGCCGCTCTCGCTGTTTGGTTACAAGCCTCGGGGCGTCTGTCGTGTCTGGACCTGCAGGGATATTAGGAATAAATTCTCTCCCTTCCCGCCGCTTCCTTCCATTGCAATCACCCCGCCAAATCCTGCTTTTATCACTGTATTTACCCTGCTGAGCTCACTAAAGCTCCCCGGCCTCGACACAAGGAAGGCATTTATAGCCATGCTTGTGGATGTGTGTGAGCTTCAGCCTTCACCTCACTGTTTCCGATTACCGTCAATGCGTCTGGAATGTAAAGCTAAGTCCTGTTGGTACCTCCTCAGCCCGAGTCTGCGTGGATGCTTTTCCATTGGTATTTTTTCTTGAAGCGAGTCGGTCAAGGATACAGTAAGGGTGAAAGTTTGAATCAGTATCAATGTGTATATGGAGCTATAGCCTTGGAACTTTACGCCATGTTCCTGGAAAGGAGAATGTCTCCAGTAGCATGAATGTAGCGTGTCCTGAAATGTGTGTGTGTTGAGTTCTAAACATTCACTTCCCATGAAAAACGGAGAAGATCCACGGAGAGCTGCTCTCATTTCACTCATTATTTATTTATCAAGGCCGCCCGTATGGGACACACACGCACACCCAGTGACAGAAATTCTCCAGTTTATGCCATCACGCAGCAGCAATCAACCTCATTCTCTCAACCTTTTTGCTTTCACCCCCCTCCCTCGGTGTCGCCTTGAAATCGATGGGTTGTTGTGTCACCCGACGCGACGTCTCCTGCAATATTCATCTGAAGAAAAAGCGCCCATCTCACACTCAATAAATTTTCATAAACTCTGCGAGTTGCCGATTAATGAAGGGCCGAGGGCTTGACGCACATACGAGAACGGATGTGGATGCGCCCACATGCGCGCAAACAATATCCGAGCTTTGGGCGAGCGCTTTGTTTTGTGCCGTTGGAATCTGACAGTGATTTATGGAGAAGGGCAGTCACACAACACTCTGTGACACACAGTCGCACAAAAGCAAGGTTACCGGACCAAACACGGGCACAAAGAAAGGTTAGCCCTCCACCAACAAAAGACAGTCACGGCAGTACACGGCACAATCGGGGGATCAACAGCACATCAATGCCAACTCAAATGGCAACTCAACTTGTGTCAGGAACAAACAATGCAAGTGATGGGAAAAGCCAAAAGATTTTATGATTGATATTCTGGAGCAAATGATTCTTAACATTTCAATGATCTAGTAGAAGTTCGATCACCGTCCCAAAACAGATTGTGGGTAACCATAGAGGTATTTCAGAAAAAGCGACTCCTCAAATGAGTCAATGATTCTTTGTGGCATGGGTTTGGGTGCTTCTGGAATCCGGCATCAGCTATAACTCTTTTGCTATAATTTATCATTTCATCTGACTCATGACAAGTGTTGGAGAACACATGGCAACAGTTGAAAGGCAATCTGGAGCACAATTCATACATGGCAACATTTAAGGACAAATAGAAATTCTGGGGGGGAACCACCAAGATTGCCGCAGCGTACAAATGAGGGGGCGGAAGATGTAAAGTTGTGTGCTAAAAAGTTGGATAAAAGACATACAAACACAGCGATGACTCACAAAAAAACACAACGAGATGAGTCACTTCATCGTCCTCATTAAAGGTTTCGCTCCAAGGGCTCACTGATGCAACTGTGAAGAAACTGAGCATTAAAGAATGGAGAGAAAAGACACCTGGCCATGACACCAACAGGAAGCGAAAATGGAAGAAAACATGGAATCGGACTCCTATTGCAACAACTTCTTCCCTTCCCTAAAGACATTCTAGATTTGTGAAGGATTTTCTCGAAATTTATACAAAAGCACATATGGCATAGATGAAACTTAATAATGAGTTAATTTGGTCAAATATGCTTCGAGATTGTTCCCTGCCCTCCCCTTGTACTTTTTCAATCTGTACTTCAGTCTTGGCAACAACACAATTTGGTTTGTGTGTGAATGTACGTTGTTTTGGTGGAGGTTCATGAAAGGCACTCCAGGACTCTTCAAGACCGAGACCGGCTTGACGGTAGTGGATGGGAATTCAGAAGGGTTGCTTGACAAAGAGACTATCCCCCAGTGGGTGTTTTACAGACTGAGAGGGGCTCAGTACGAATTGAGAAAAAAGAGAGGGAGAGAGCCAGAGACAAAAACAAGGGCAGGTGTGACTCCCACCAACAGTATCGAACATCCCAAAAAACAAGTCCCCTCATCATAGTGATTGCTTACTTCTTCCATTACATCTCAGCACAAAAGGCACACTGGGATAAAAATAAGAATCACAACGGAAATGTTCCCGTCATCTTGCTTAGTGAATCAGAAAGTAGCTGGACGCAAATAGAAAATAAGGCGCATCAACATTTCCCCCCAACTTTCCCCATGATGGAACAGTTCCTGCCACTCAAAAAAAACTTGTGCAGTTCCATCATTCATCATACCCCTCGAAACAGGAAGTTTTTTTTACCAGAAACCGTAAAAGTAAGATGTTCCTTATTTTCCTTGTGAACCAGTAAATACCCTGCAACTAACAAACACAAAAATATACCGCCCCACAATTTCACAGTTCTGCCTTGGTTGAGGTCTGTGCTCCATCAACCGCAATTCGAGTTTCCTCTTTAGATCCATATAATGTAGATTAATTATGTCTTTTGCCCCTCCCCCAAAGTGTTGAGTGACAGCTCCGCTGCCTCCTGACCCAGTTTGGCTGTGAGCAGGGGAGTGGGTGACTGAATAGGCTAATAAATGGCGAAGGAGGGGTTGGGCACACCCTACACTTTTGTACCCACTCTGTCACGCCTGACCCTTAACCAAACACACACACAAACCAGCTCACACGTACACACACACGCAGACACACTTTGATGGCTAACAATATCCGTAAATGTCGTCTCACACACACCTTCAAGTCACCTCTGGCAGCCCTGACCCTTTACCAAATACCCAGGCCTCCCCCTGTATCCAAGGTGACCAAATGAGGCCCCGGCTATCACCTAGCAACCGAGAACAATGAGCTCCAAGGAGACGGAATGGCTTGAGCGAAAGGGCAAGCAATTCTCTGGAGATAGAGGGAGGGATGGAGGGATGGGGATGGAGGGGATGAGGGGTGATGGGAATGGTGTCGGGACACGTCTAACCATGTCACAATGAGGGTGCTCGCTTGGGAAACCAAGCTGGGATTTACTAACCTAACTGATTGTCGCTGGTTAGTATTGTTGCGCTCAAAAAAGTTTACACTTCCAACTCCTATACGCTAGAAGAATATTAGAATTAAGAAGAAGATTTAATTGGTCTGTGAAACTACAGTAAACTTTGCGGAGTGAATGTGTTAACTCGGATGCAACACTATCTTTTTATATCCACAACCACAGGTAGGAAGGTGGATGAGGGTGAGATTGCCCAAGGGCAGCATAACAACACTGCCATTCCAGTCTCCATAGAAACCATGAAAGATTTACTATTAAAAGACGATGTGAGAAAAGTCAAGCTGTCGTCGTTTCTCTGAGATATTTATCGTAGATCCACATTTGATGAAGCCAGCTGCCATTTTTGCTCTGCCAGAATTCCTTGCAAAGGTTCTGCATCAGTCTGAGCTGTTCAACCAATTAACCTATGACAAGGACTTGAGAGAAAACGGGGCAACAGACTGATAAGAGGAGAAATAAAATGGGTAAAAAGTGTGTTGAGGAAGTGTAGGGCTGTGTGTTAGCTTGCTCATGTGAAAAGTCTTTGTTAGCCATGAATGAGCTCCTTCTCTTTCACAACAGCTTTATGAAGTGGTACTTGGGCATATCCCTTTACTTCCTCTGAATACGGCACACACCAACCGACCCGCCGACTGTACATTTTACACATCGGCATATCCGGAAAATGGTCCTTAAAATGGCCTGATTGTATGTGGTTTTATGATAGTGACATTATTTTTCTTTCCATCCCTTCCGATGGAATCATTTAATGTCAAATTCCAACATTTTAGAGGCTGTCTGATTTTGAACTGTGTTGACCTTAAACAGGGCAGGTTTATGGTAGAGATTTCAAAGAATTTTTTTTGGGTAACATCAGTCAAATTTTAAGACCCAGTCACTCAACATAAAAAGAACTCCATTTGGAATTCATAAAACAAAATGTCAGATAAAATAAATCTTCTAATCAACATGTTGCATCCTAATATAGGTAATTCAAGGTAATTCTTTCCCGTCAGTTTAATAAAGGTGTCAGGGGGAGGGAGTAGTGATGCCGTGTGGCTGAGCGTTACGGATTAAAAGACCCCCTCCCACACACATATATCCACAGCTTGCTTTTGGGAGGATTTAATGGGCCTGGGTATGGAGGGATTTAGGGAGTGGCATTGATTCTACTGGGCAAAGTCAAATCAAAGAGCACCCGCCTGTTCAAATATAGCCCGAGTCAGTCTGCCTTTGTCCCCGGGGACTACTTATTCTCATGGTGAATTTATGAGGTGTTGACTCTTTTGCAGAGCAAGCAGAGAGGAATAGAAGAAAATGTGTATTAGTCTGCGCCTGCCATTGATTTCTGACTTATGCCGTTGTCTTGCTTGAAACGTTTGACCTTCTGCGGCTGTAAATATCAGGAAATGTATTAGGTTGGACAGAGGAATGCTACAATGATTTGTTCCATTCTTTAACGCTATTGTGTGTCATGCTGAGGTCGTCTTGGCTTCATGGGAACTGTCCACATATCGGCGCGCTGGACTGAGCCCACTCTCAAGTCCTGTGCTGGGAATATCCACTCCATTAAGACCAGCACCAACAAGACCCCCACCACCCCCTACCCATCGGGTTTGATCTCCACATGAAAGCGCCTGCAATCTCATTACCGCAACCTGGGGCTCGTCAGAAACTTCAGTCCCCGGGCCATTTTTTTTAAGCCAGCGGATGGAGAAATCCAGCAAAGGGGGAAGACGAATGAAGGAAGGCTTTGCATCTGGGGGCAGCCAGGTGTTGAATATACTGATAAGACACAGAGAGGAAGTCATGGACGGGGAGGTGATAAGGAGGGTGTGACAAAGAAGATGACAGAGAGGAAGTGAGGGACAGTTAATAACGGGGGATGGACAAGCTTTCTGGTCTTATCGCTACATGTATTTCCGCTATCCTCCATCGTTTCTTCCAGGCCTCCTTCGGCAGAGTTAGTCTTTGAAGTGGTGATGGAGCTTTTGGCTAATACTCCTCTGCAGGTGGACTGGGTTGCATCCTCCTCTACCGATGAGAATCCTTTCGGAATCTCTGGAGGAAGCCAATCCCTCTTCTGTATGCCCCTCGCTTTGCTCCTTTCTGCCAACTCCATTCGCTAAATCCACATGGTATTTATTAGCTGCTTCTGTCACACGCTATCACCTTCACATCCATCCGACGATTCATTTTGCTCTGTCCTCCCTCCACTCAAGCATAACACGTTTATCTAACTGAAAATGCAGTTCTAACTGGAATCATGTGTTCAAATTGGAGTTTTCCGTATTTTTTTCATCCCCCTGACTCCCAGTGGTGCCTTCACAATCAATACTAAATGCATCGTGTCACGATTGTTTTCCTGCTGTACTATAAAAAGGAAAGGTCTATTTATCTATTTAACCACACACACATTCAGCTAAAGGATTGACAGACCTTTAGAAATTTGCAAGGCATGACTTGATTTGTAGCAGAGAAATATTTAAAAAATAATAATAATAAATCCTGCACGGCCTTTACTCTTATCCGCAGAGCAGTCTCTTTGTAAAGAAGTAACACTGACAGAAAAAAAAATATAATGTGAAGGTTTGTAGCGCTGACAACCTTTCTTTCTTACGATTTAGTAGTACAGTTTTAAAAGTGCACTACTGGCCTATAAAATAGAGGGAGGAGATGATTTCCCTGGCTCAACAGCTTCCTCCAAAGGTTTCCCAGCTTTAGACTGCATGATGTAAAGCTGGAATTTAGGTTGTCTTCTAACAAAAGGTACAGCAGAGTCTGTGGCGTATGAAGAACAAAGGGACTCAAGTGTAAAGAATGGACGTGAACCCTACCGACAGACAGCGTAGGAGAGTTTAGCCATAGGGAAGAGGATCAAGGGATGTGTCTAACACCGCTAATTACACACACATCCAAATAAAAATCCCCAAATCTCTTTCCTAATGCCAGGCTTTCCCCAGGCGACTAAATTGTTCTTTTGAGCCGTTCCCCTTACAGCGTTGTTCTTTGTGAGAAGGAAGGAAAACGTACCAAAATTGATCATGAAAAATTCCACACTGCTGCCAAATGAATTGCTCTGAGGCATCTTTTTAAATTTTTGATGGGGACACGGGACAGGAGTGGGCTGCTATTTTCCTAAATTTGGGCATGATGTAGTGATATAATTGTGGGTGCTTATAAATACTGCTCTGATGTCTTTATACTTGAGTGACGAAAAGCCGTGTTATTGTGTCTACTTGGAATACATCCAGCAAACGCACCTGGGATGTTCAAGTCTAGGCTTATTTGTAGCAGTGGAAAATATTGCAACTGCCCGTAACAAAATACAGAGAAATCAGAGCACTTGGCATTGTGGTTAACTTTTTAAAATCATGTGACAATTGGTAATGTTAAAAATGAGGCAAATTGTTTTTCCAGCCCGTTTTTTGGCAATACTAGAATGTTAACGTCACAAAATTTACAAAACTACGGCAACTTAGTTTGCCCCCAAAATAGGTGTTATTCCTGGCCAGTTTGCTACATTCCACACACCGAGAGATACCAAGGACTGTATGTGTCTTGCGTCGTCCGAATGTCACTTTCAATCTGGACCGAGCGTTGCCAAGCAGTCTGAACTGTCAGCGGTGGGAGCAGAGAGGAGGGCAAGCAGGCCCTCCTTGGACTGAATGAAATCCCTGCCTGTGTATACTCATGACGGATCTGGACCACGCTGTGATGTCTTATTCATGTTGTATCAATTCATAATGAAAGGGCCAGTCCCCCGGCGCGGAAAAATGTGCAGAAGCACACACTCGACTCACACATGCATGATTTGATGGTCATTGTGGACTGTCATGTGTGTTTGTGCTGACATTTGTAGAGCAACGTACAGCAGAAACCGGACACCAAAAACAGCTTTGATGTGCCTCTGCTCTGGCGTGAATATTTAATAATCCCCAATCCACCACTTTAATTATTCATGAGGATGGACACAGAATCGTTAGTAAATACAAACACTGCTGTTTTCATATTTTCTCCATGTGAATATTTCAATCCATCTGACTCTACTTTGTCCGTTTCTTTTCTACTCTCTTGCTCCCCTTGTGCTGAGGTGGTGAATATTTCAAATGGAGTAGTGGTTTTTAAATTACCCCCTTTTGGCTTCCGCTCGCTTCACATGGTTTAGTCTGAGTTTCTCTCCCGCTCACACACGCTCGCACACGTACGCCCATACTCGTAAAGAAAACAGCGACAAGCCGTAAAAGCCGCTTTTACCACCTGACAAGGACAGGGCCAGGGAGAAGTGCGAGAGCAAGAAGTTAATACATGACTTGGACGGTTTGGTCGGCCGCCAGGTCAGGAATTTCATGCTGCTGCAGAAACTCAAACACCTGAAATTGACAGATCACGCACGATGGGTTGTATGAATGCAATATGAGCTCATGGTGGACAAGGAGGGAAGCTGGGCAAGAGATGACTAGTCTGTTGAGAATCTGGAACCAATGGTAGCTCTACTCAAAGTCCCCACTGAGGCAACCAGAACCTGAATCAGTCTGTTGCAATTAATTTCAGTATGCACAGTCTTTTTTGGAAACTGGCATCACTGCTAAAATGACAGACCATAAGAACGTTCCTATGCATTGAGAGTTTGATGCTGGACAGATGTGAGGCAGCCATTTTAATCAAGAGGGCACACTGTTGGCCCAGAAAGCGATTGAAGGAGACGAGTTGCTATGGAGACGCCAGCAAAGTTGGGGCCCAAACAGTATTCCGAAAGAAGCGGGTCATTCATGAGCAGAGACAAAGAGAAGAAAACAACAAGACAAGTTTAGAGCATTAACGGTCTGACCGGCTCATATGCGGGAACGGCACCAGACACAGCAATTTAATTCTTTTCATGTCGTCAAAAGGTTGAGCGCTGATTTTCTGACTTGGAGCCAACCTGCAGCTAAGGAATATAACGAATGGAAAAGCAAAGCAGCAATAAGGTGACAGTTGGATGCTTTATAGTGTTAATGATAGAGCAGACAACTTTTTCTGGACATTTTTTCTCCCCTTAGCAATCAACAAACAGAAGCAGTTTGCTCATCGGACTCTGCAACACATAGTTAGCAAACTTAAACACCAGAAATAACGAATTCCCTCATGGACGACCGCCATACAGACATTCGCCCATGGAGAGGTAATTATAGGTTAGGTCTTGCTCTAATTAGATTTATTTGCATTTCCCTTATTCTTTTTTTTTTTAATGCGCTTGTGCGTATCGTCAGTATGTAACTATGTCACCCAGCTAGTATGTCAGTGTGTTTGTGTTTTGTGTATGTCAATAAGTCTGTCGCCAAGCATTACACGATGAAAATGAAAGATGGAAAAAGGATCTTGTGGACGATTGAAACATGCCCTCTCTGGTTCTTTGCCAGGATTTCCTCATCTTCCCTCTTGTGCAAGTACACAACTCCCCTTTGTACCTCCCGGGGAGAAATACAAGGTGAAACCTCACCACCAATCCCTCACATGCCGTGTAACATGGCTCTTCCGACAAGGTTGTGTTGTGGCAACAAAACGCAACAACCTTCACCTCCACTTCCCCCAGAACCCATCCTGACCTTAAACCAGATGCTGCGTCCCTCCGGGGCGGCTCCTCGGCTAACTGTTCTCCTCTAGACGCCAAATGCTCTCACCTTACCCCCCACTGTCACACGGTCCTCACTTCCTCCTGCTCTCCCACTGCGAGGAGACGCTAATTACAGGCACAGATGAGTAGATTACAGCCGTGTAGTGAAGTGGGAGTGGGATGAGGCCAAGGGGGCCAACAGGTTGTTAACATTGATGAATGTAACTCTCTTTTCACTGTTCACTGATGTTCCATGCCATGCCGCTTACCTCTAGTATATAGTCGTTTAAATTGCATCTCTGAACCCAATCGCCATCCATCATTGAGCGGCTTGTAACAGACCTTAACTATCGCTAATCATCTCGAATTCCAATTTATCTCAACTCTGCCCCTGCAAATATAATTAGGATGTGCTCGCGACGGTTCGGACAAAGTTCGAACACTAATATATTCATGTCATTCAACAGTCTTCTATTAGCAGACTTTTACAAACTTTTAAAACAAGGCACCTGTAGCATCATGTTTAAAATTCATACAATAAGTGGAGTTTTATAGAGGAAATGTTCATACCACCATTACCATGTTAATCCCACGCACAAATTCCTTCATTAACCTAAAGACCTTCATTTTTGTGAGTCTGTCGCTCATTTTTTCCACTAAAGCTTCTCTTCAAGACACAATTGAGCTCAATAAAGGGTGTAATTGAGACAATGAGCAAAAGTGCAAAAGGTTCAGAAAGACATTTTGCATTCAAATGAAGAGAGTAATCTGGGTGAGTGCACTACTTTTTATGATAATCTTTTATGTTAGGATTGGAAAGGCAGACCTTTTTAGCAATTTAACAACTTTGAGCAAGTGCAAAGGTGCACAACTAACTTACAGTGCATTAACATACCCTAGTTGTTTCTGACAAAAGGTACAAACGAAATAGCAGCAAAAGGCTTCCCCTGAGAATGGAGAACCTTTTAAGTCCATTAAAAACTGCCGGCAGGAGTGAGACAGGCCGTAATCTAACCGCATCAGACATGGAACCAGAACCCGCAGTGTGGCCCAGACACATCAGGAGTTAAGAAACACATTAAGAAAAGGCTTTGTCTTTTTGCCCCGCTGTTCTTTAAGTCTCTCACAAATCAATCCGTCAATCTACCACAGGCGTCATAATGGTTGCTTTATTTTCAATTCTGTGTGGCTGGCCTGCTCATTTGTTTTAACTGCTTAGGAATATACAAGGCACCTGAAAAGCATCATGCCCCATTATGGCTCTCTTTAATTCAGCCAGGGATCAAGAACAAATGACCGTGTACACATTGTGAATCGATTTAGCCGACGTGACCAAGGTCTCATTGTGCGGGATGTGCCGGCGTAGAATAATGAGCGTGAAGTCAGACTGGATGAAACAGGGGAGCTGCGTTAGCACAATTTGATGGCTGTTGGCAAAGTCGCTCGCCACAGATGGACCGGTCACGCTTGTTCAAGGCCGTGCGGCGGTTTCGTCCAGGGAGACAGACAAGCGCGTTGTAATCAAGCCTTCCATGCCGCTTTGCTCTCAAACCTGACAGGACGACTTTGGCTTAACGACAAGTGACGTGTGAAGACAGTTACAAGGGAGCAACAAATAGATTCAAGATGGTATTCGACATCAAACGCAAGATAAGCAGATGGGGGGGGGGGGGTCTCGCAAATAAGGGTCATAAGCAAGTACAAACCACAGCGTCAATAGATGGCAGGGAAATGCTTTTTCCATGTCCCACTGTTTTATTGTTCCCAGATGCTGCAGGTAACTGGAATAATGTGAGCTGCAACGATCAGCTAGCAACAAGGGACACTGATTAGCCAAATGATGGAAATCTTTGAAAAAAGAATACAGAGGAGGCTTAGCATTACGTACTTTTACTACATGGGGCACATGTGTGTGTGTGTACATCAGGGAATAGAGATGCAGTCCACCGACAGAAATAACTCAATAAGTATTTAAATTGGAACAGAGCCCAAAATCAATTGGGCCACACTCAACTTCCCTGTCAGCAGTGCAGTCTCTCTAGTAGACACTCCTGATGATTAGGAATGCAAGCCCAAGAGTCCAAAAGCCAGAATGGAACACTGAGGATCATTGAAACCTCAAGTGGCCTTTCTCTAAGTAAAATTTATGTCTGACTGCTGTTTAATTGTGCACACTAAACCAAAGCCCACATTGGTAAATGAAACCTTGCTGAGCAGTGTTACAGCACACGAGAGCAAGACGAGTGTTGAGAGATGACATGTGAACAAGCAGCAGGGGAGCGTGGATGGTTGAAGAAAAAAATAAAAGACTGCAGTTACTTACAGACGAGACAGGCCAGGGTTCTTCTGAAAGAGCAACTCTGGAAGCTGCTGCACTTGATTACGGTTCAGGCGCCTATGGCAGGAAGAGCATATGATCAGCCAGTGAATGTGTGTGTATGTTCTTGTGTGAGGAAGCTGTGAATAATTTCTCCAAGATGCAGTCGAATCAGCGTAGCCACGGGCTATTGTGTTACCCCTTAATGTCACATAAATATCCACGGGAAAGTTCAGGGGGAATTAAAACGCAGTGAATTATATCTACGTAGTGACATTACAACACCGGGGTAGGATTACATCTTTCCGAGAGTAACAATTTTCCGAAATTCCCGTTCGGTAACAAGTGAATTACATCAATTACATGTTAGAACATGTGCGGATTTGATCTGAGTTATATCAATACACAATGTTTCTTGACTGGAACAATGGCTGGCAAACACGTCACATCCAAGACTGGCAGGCTATATGCAAATAGAGCATTTGAGTCAATGAAGAACAGCCTGTTGCTAATTTGTTGGAAACCACAACTCTCTCCTTCCACCGAGTACTCGAGGCCCGTGAGAGTGAATGCAGTGGGTTGTGACTGAGAGGTTGCAAATCTGAGAGCACAGCGCACACACTTTGACACAGATGTTGGGACCTGTGCCACTCACCACTGGGAACGACTAAGGTGGCGCTTCAGTGCATAATGGGAATTAACTGTGTGCCCACTTCACAGCCTCTAAGCGTACCTGCTGTTGAGTTTGTGGCTTTTTAAAAATATCGTAGAACCAGCCGCTTATTTTCTACAGTGGTCTGAAGCAGGGAATATATCTACTCATTTCTGCAGGGGGGAACTTTTAAAGACGATCTGAGCATAGCCTTGAGCAATTGCAATTGTTAATGTGGGTTTCGGATTAAGGGAGTCTTTTATGGTTTCACCACTAATCGCGCTTGCCCATAAAGTCATCTGCGGCACAGGTTTCCATGTGGCTAGCACTACTGATTTGCTAATGTGCCAGTTGAGGTGTGGTTGGCCGTGTTTGCTTATGTCTTTCCAGGGGCTGCTTTACAAGCTGCTGAGGAGTGATGGGTCTGTCCACATGGGTTAAGGCGTGCGGTGAAGGGAGGCAGGTAGCAAGAAATGCTCCCGGCACCATCTGCCCACAGCTGAATGACAGGAAAGTGCCTTTATAGACAGCTCCTCTTGTTAGTCACGTTACACTCGAGTAATGCGTGGACCCACTAGCTCAGGTTTAGAAATACAATAAACGTGTCTGTCTACAGGGTGGTACTCACAGTCTCTCGAGCTCTTTCATGTCATCAAAAGCCCCACGCTCGATGGCGGTAATCTGATTCTCCATCAGTTGCCTGCAGGGAAAGGAGTATTAGTATTACAATACGGAAAGACGCTTTTACTGATGGTTATTATCAAAATATCCAAGGTATGCTTGGCGGGACTTCTGTCGGTGGGTCTGTATTCATACTTGGGTGAAAACATAGTCAACACCTCAAAACCACACAGAGGCCAGCGGTGTGGATGGAGGGCACTGTGTGGAATCTTGGCAGAAAAAGGCAGGCAGGGAAGGAAAGATTTCCAATGTGGCTCAGAAAGTGTGGCTCTGGTGTGGTCCGTGAGGCTTGCAATGGGTGGAGATGAGAACAAACGCGGGCGAGAGGAGGGATGGAAGGTCAGCTTTAAGGAAGCCAAGATTTTTTAAGACTTTATTTTAATGGGCAGGATAATTTAATTCCACACAGTTTAATACTAACATGGAGATAGTCCCATTTCTCAAAAGGTACTTGGTTTTTATAAAGTTATATTGTTTGTCTAGATGTGTTGCTGCACCATTGTTCAATTATCTTGACGGGTCGTATCGTGCAAAATGAGGGCTGTTTGCTAGCTCGTCCGCGGCGATTTGCATTGTGCATTAGCATTAAGCCAGAGGACAAACACACAACCTGGAATTTTATGTTTATTTTGACAGTAAACTTCAACTGAGGCGGCTCGGTGGCGCACTGGCTAGCACGTCCGCCTCACAGTAAGGAGGGTGCGGGTTCGATTCCACCACCAGCCCTCCCTGTGTGGAGTTTGCATGTTCTCCCCGTGTCCGTATGGGTTTTCTCCGGGCACTCCGGTTTCCTCCCACATCCCCAAAAACATGCTTGGTAGGACAATTGAGCGCTCCAAATTGCCCCTAGGTGTGTGTGCGTGTGCGGATGGTGGTTCGTCTCTGTGTGCCCTGCGATTGGCTGGCAACCGGTTCAGGGTGTCCCCCGCCTACTGCCCGATGACAGCTGGGATAGGCTCCAGCAAGCCCCCGACCCCCGTGGGGACTAAGCGGTACAGAAAATGGATGAATGGATGGATGGATAAACTTCAACTGGGAGTGGCAATAAACAGCTTGAAGCCAAACCGCTGTTTCATGTGAAGTGATTTGCATGAGTTTTTGGCTGCCATACCATGTGAGGATCTCAAATTTATGCTCACAAATCAAAGTAAAAAAAATCATAATAAAAATAAAAAAATAAACAAGAAAACATCTCTTAATTTATAAACATGCAGGGACACTTTCTAACTTCCACTGCCACAGCCAGCTCCCCTTGGATGATTTTGGAAGTGTTACAATAACACAAAGTCAAAAAGGAGACTTTATAGGAGAAACAAGAGTGTTCCTTCATTACATATACAACTGTTCCGTGTTGAAGGCCACCTCTCCCGTCTCCTACAACTCAGCAGTCTGCACTTCCTCGCCATCAAATATAAATGCTAATCACTGTTTGCGCTCCATAAACATTGAGAGAAAAGTGCAATTCACTTTTGATCGCTTCCTCATGAATTTAGATGGGGAAAATACGAGTACTTCTAACTTGAAATCTTAAATCTAAACATCTAAAAAAAAATCTTCTAAAAGTGATTGTCTTTCTTGGCATGAACACACAAACTACTAATTTATACATGGCGCCGGACAAAGGGGATTTAAATCGGTTGTGTTGACGTTACACTGACAGCTGACAGCAAAGATATATACTGCTGTTTCTTTTAGTTTCCTACTGAGGGTTCTCTAGGGATCAGCAGGATTAGATGTCCAGAATGTGCACATTTTAATTTAAATAACATTTTGTTTAATGACATGCACACATACTGTATATGTGTGTGTCTCATACATCAAATACAGAAACAGTACATTTTGCTATCTTTGTTGACCTCTCTCACCCTGTAGTGACCTTCAATGGGACTATTTAACCCCATGTGGAGGGGGCAGGAGATGGCGCAGACGGTATGCGAAGGCAGACAATGACAAGCAGGACTGTGAATAAGGTTCAGTAAAGAAGCAGTGGATGAGGGGTGTCAAGGGGGAATAACGACGTTTGAAAATAGGACTCCAAGGGGCCAGAAAGATTTGTGGGCTGCTTATATTACACTGAAGAAATGTTAAATGTCCACCCGTCTGATTTAAAAGTCGGCTTCAATTCCTGATTTTACAAGAGTACTTTAATACCCTCGGAATCCTGCTACTTGAACCGAGTGTGTTAACTGTGCGGAGCGGCACGCATGCACATGTTATTTGTTGATATGTAGGAACAGAGGGCAGGCGGAAGTGTGTGTCGAGGGTGCAATAAATGATGCTACGACAGACAATACAGAGTGAGAGAGAAGTCCATTACATCACTTGCTGCAAACACTTGGCTGCTTAATGTACTGTGGAGTACATCTCAATAAGCCCACTTCACTGGGCTTATGCTAATGTGAGCTTTGTAACTAGTATGTATAACTGTGTCTGTATACATGAGTAGTTAGTACATTCAGAAAGAGATACTATATGATCTTGTTCTTAAGTCACAGAATGTTAATTTATTTAGATTTTTTTTTTTTTTTACAATGCTAAAACCAGCATAAGAATAAAACTGTCTACCTCCAACAGAGTCAAAAGGAAGGATAGCTTCTGTTAATTAAAAAATGAGGAGGACTGGATGATTCAGTTCATGCTACTGCGTGAAAACTAATTCCACTATTGCCCCATTTATCTATTAAAGCGTGATCAAAATTTGTAAAATGTATAAACACCACCAATTGTAATTGAACAGAAAAAAACTATAGTAAAATCGTTATATAGAATATACTGTGGATATTTTAGTGTTTGTGTTCCATACATGCATGTGCCTTTAAGAGGCGGGGCCTGCTATGATGGGATGTGATGTCAGAGAGCGTGGAGGACGGAAACAAAACTTACAGAACTCGGATGTATTTGAGCCCGGCAAGGTCAGTCTTGGTGATGCGTGTGAGATTGTTTCCATTCAGCTCACTGCAAAGAAGAGAAGACAAAAACAAGCATTAACATTTTGTCTTTAATTTCCACCTGCTCTATTTTCTTTATGCACTTTTTGCAGAAGAAAAAAATGCACAAATTGTTTTTTGACTGTTTTTTACTTATTTTTATGATTTTACATTTAACAGTTAATGGTGCTTATAGCTTACTTTTTAATCTAATGTCAACAAAAATACTTAAACGCTATTACAAATGCCCTGTAGTGTTTGTAAAGGTTTTATGATGGTGATAAATTGACAGGGAATAGCAGATTTTATTTGCTATATTTCATTTGGGAAAGCTTGATCAAAATTTTCGGACATTCAGCGACCCTATTGTCTTTGACCTTGCAGGTTTTAACAACATTCAAAGGTACAGCACAGCTCATAATCTGTCCAAATTCTCGTAAGAGCAGGCTTTTTGGGCAAGCTGGCATTTCTTCTCCCTGGTCTATTCTAGAAGCGCTATGTGAGCGCAAGACATTTGAGCCGCCTTTCTTTTTATTCTGGGAACTGCCAACCTACACCCGCAACCGCACCCCTTCTTGGCCGTGTCCTTCCACTATTGTCAGGGATTAGTGGGAGCCAGCGGAGGGGATTTGGGAAAGGCCGCAAGGCCAAAAAGCTAAGTGTTGTGGATATAATGGGAGCAGATGCTTTGCTGAGTGCTGACCGTCATTGCAAATGCGTTCTGTTGGAAAAAGAGACATTTTGGGATGATTTGAATGTTTGTGTGCTACTGCAATCGCCAAGCATTATTGGTCCACCCTGTCCTGACCCGCCAACTCAACTCCTCATCGCTGAGCACGGCCCAAAAACGTGTTCCAAATCTACGCGGAAAGCAAGGGTCTCTTTCCCTTCACTCGTCTAATGACCACTCGAGGGACTGTAGCTCTATGCAGTACTAAAAAGAACGGCCATTATAGACAGATGGCGTGTACGTGTGCATGTGTACACAGGTGCATTGACAGGCCAAACGTCAGGACGGTGGGAAATAAATAACGCAGCGGCGTTCATTAGCCTGCGTTGTGATTCGTGCACATGTGGTGTTCATTACAGGTGCTTACGCAGACAGGTGCTTGCGTGCATGCCGACCTGCCAATGTCTCATTTCCAGGGCGGTCACTCCTAATGACACCCAAAGGACAAGAAAAGGGATCGAAGAGGAACGTGAGGGGATGCAACGAGAGAGGCGTTGAGAGGTAGCAGGAGAACTTTGTGGAAAGCTGACGCTCCCCTATAAACAAATGGAACCACAGTTCCTCATCTCGCGTAGAGTTCTTGCTTAATCCTGTCAAAGATTGTTAGTCATCGCTTCTATCTCCATTCCGGGATTGAGTCATTGATGCAACTAT
Source organism: Syngnathus typhle (assembly GCF_033458585.1). Taxonomy (NCBI): domain Eukaryota; kingdom Metazoa; phylum Chordata; class Actinopteri; order Syngnathiformes; family Syngnathidae; genus Syngnathus; species Syngnathus typhle. Next base: position 6,738,928 of record NC_083745.1, read on the forward strand.
GCGATCGCTCGAGCTCTTTCGGGAAAAGGACCACCAATAAAGTTGCTTTTGCTCATCTTGGAGTTCAACATAGTTTCAGCGTTGTGATATTCAGAATAGATTGTGATGAAATGCCTGCCACCCCTTGTGATGTGTTAACTAGTACTGGAAGAGCCACACATCCACACTTTGATACTATTTCAAAACCTAGTGCTAAGCAGAACGGTTGCAAAACGTTTTATAAACTGCGAGTGATAATATTCTGCTAGATGTAAAGTAGTGCGTACAAAATTACATGAGCAACCTGTGAATGAGCAAGCCACGGCCATGCACTAACCACCAATGAGGTAATAGAAATTGCCGGCTACCACACAGCAGGAACTCATTGTTTTGCTTGTGTAAAGTGAGAATGCTGCTTTTTATTAGTGAAAAAAGAAAATCGGTCATTAGTATTACAGTGAAAGAAATTTAAGCAATAGTTGTTGGCAGGACAGCAAACGCGCCTTCTCTCGTTTCACAGACAGATGCTTTGTGGTTCCGACTTGTGGTGCCGTTTTTTTGCATTACAGTACTGCGGTATTACACTCGTGGCAGAAAATTATTAGGTATGTTTCCCAGTTCACGCAGAGAAGGATTTCCACCTCCATCGGTCTATTTCCTAGAAATTACGATGAGGATTTCCAGCACTGACAAGCAGTCAGATTTTAGATATCGCCATCTCGTACTGCTGCACTGCCCAGTAAATTAATGCATCAGTTGGTACGGGTATCATTATTATAGAATTCTAAAGTTATGCAATTATGGAATTCAACTAACACGTTAATTAAAGTCATACAAATATTTTAATAACCATCACCTTTCAGACATTCACTACATCCTTAAAACGGTTGGATTAAAAATTGGACCGACCCAGGAAGTTGGGTCAAATCGACCCGAGTTTGCTTTTTTTTTTTAAAAAAAAGGGGTTATTGTGTACCATAAAATGTTTTTTGTGTGCAAAAGAATCAGTCATTTTTTAACCCAAATTGTGTTTTCAACAAATAGATTTAGACTTTAACACTCACGCTTTATAAAATGTATTTAAATATATCAAGTGCAAAATAAAGATTTTTGGGAGTATTAGTAATGAATGATTTGTGTTTTTTAAGCAGTTGGTCAAAATGATGCTCCTGTTGCTTGAAAACAGTTCAACTCAAATGCCATTTCCTCACATCTCCATAATTCAAATGGGCTTCAAGTGCTGCTACAACACTGAAAAACCCATTACGTTTAATACCGCCAGCTGCATGGGGTCGCTCAGAAAACGGGGGCGAAGGGACATGGTTTGAATTGAGCAACATAATACGAAATGGATTCTGGAGACCAGAGGGAGAATAAGCAAACGCTGTGGCCGGCTAACTAACACACACAGACGCAAATATCTTCACGTCTCGCACAGCGAAAAGGGGCCCTATAAATACACTTTATCAGTGGGAATCACACAAGCACACCTACTGAAATATAGACAAAAATGACCCACAGGAGCAAGCAATCTGGTTCAACTTTCAGAGCTGGATGGAGGGAAAAACAAAGTATTATTGGCTGACATTAGGCATTTACGCAGAAATATAACAGAACTTAAAAGAATGCAGTGGAAAAGTGCAGACTCGCCGGCAATGTATAAGACTGAGGCAATGACATAAATCAGCATAAAGCTATTGAACGTTTTTATAAGTTTACGTAAAATTTTATGAAAGTGCCTTTACCCAGGCTGTAATTCCACTGTTACAACCTGACACCAAGAATTAAGAGTCATTGATTGAGAGAAAAGCACGGGTCACGTTGGCGCTGAGGATAAGTGGTTCGAATGGATGGATGGATGGATTTTTTTGGAGGCCCAAATTTTGTATGAAATTAGGATTATTATATTACGATTTAGCTTCAAATGACATCTCGAAATAATTTACAATGAATTACATTTTGGTAATGACTTACCCAACAGCGCAAATCAACACCTGCCTCAATTGAAATGACTTATTAATATGTGCACATTTTGTTACCCAATATCACTGTTGCAAGCGCCACAGGACCATTTGTCTAGAGCAGCTTTTGCCTGGCGGGGGATCCAGAAGCCGACGGATTGAAACTCAGTGGCCGCGCTCTTTCCAAACTCCTCACTGCGTCTACAAGCTGGCGACAGAAAACCCAAAGTGCTGTGGCCAAAGCGCGGCGGATCATTACCCGCAATCACACGCTGACGATACTATTCAACCGCACGAGCCGACAGTTTCTGAATGAACGAGAGCGGCTGCGAAGCTGTGAGCAGACTCTGGAGCATATGGGAGCGACAGCAGTGAAACACACAGGAGAAGACAGGATAGGCTGCATGAGAATTGTCACTAGATGTTTTAAAAGTGGCAGTTTGGAGCTGTCTGGGAGAAAGCGACCTACATAGTCGTTGTTCCAACAATAACACGGCTACACCATGCCAGCTGACAATAACCTCAATGAGTGAAAGTCTGAGAAGGAGCGAGAGAAAGCAGACCAGCGTGGCCAAAATAACACACTTAAAGTGAACTGGAACACTTTTTGTCCACACTAAGAGGTCAGATTTCTTCTTTGAATTGAAATGTGGCTTCCAGACACGCAGCCCTTCAATTGCACATTTTTAGCGTGTGCGTCAATGAGTGCGCGGAGCAGTGGCTAGAGACTATGTCTGAGAGCTTTTTTTTCCCCCGCCTCCTGGGCTCCTCCAGGGCTATTTACGGTGTTCATTCTGCGCACTCAGGCCTCAAGAGGGGAGACTCACTTCTAGGTAAACACTAAACACATCCCATACATATACAGCTCACAAGTCAGGTGTTACGATCAAAGCATTGAGCAGAAAGCTCGAGACGGCTTCATGGGCGAGATAGAGAAGAGGAAGTGCGGGATGGAAAAGTAGAGCATAGGTACTTTCAGTTTAAACCGAGATAACTAATGACACTGTCACGCCAAAGCGAATCAATTAAACATCTGTTCTTGTGCATGTTGCCGCTGCGTAACAGACTGGAACTGGAAAACACAGAGCGTCGTTGCAGTGGAGGAAGACTGAGAGGTCTTTCATACCTCATACTGTATCTACTGCCGTGCGCTCTGAAACGCAACGTGTGTCTTGTTGTTGTGTGTGTGTGGTGAAAACATCTGCTAAGTCACATCTGTCACATTATTTCCCTGCTACTCTCTAATGAGTAGAAACGAAGTTCAACCGCACTCAGCAGTGCACAGGCCTCCACCGTAGCTGAACAATCAAATTTTTGGATCACAGCCAACGTGTGTTTGCCCTTTTGGGTGCCCACAGTCTGAATAGAAGGGAATGTCTTTAGAAGTGCTCATTAAGAAATTAAGTCAAATGTTGACATCCATTTTTAATGGGCTCTACCACACTTCATCAGTTTTGTGGTAACAGCATTCAAAACAAGGTTGACTATAATGAAACTCAGTACCAGACACCCGTTAAGTTTAAAAGCGAAAACAATTTAGGATCACGACCAAATGTATAATGCACATCAAAATTTAATCAGTTCTTGTCTGCTAGTGTTTGCATACTCCTGTCACCAAACTCAAATGGCACGCTGCAGAGCTCAGACCTCCACCAAGGCAGAATTTGGATCAGTTTCATGTTTGGTATAACTAACTGATGCTTTCCATTGATACAAATTAAAGAGAATTATGAAAAAGCCTTACATCAACCTTCAATGGCATCCCCAGTTTTTGCATTATCTTGCAGAAATGACAACAGAGCCCGTTTTGTTGAAGTCTATTGTGAGATACAGCAGCTTCGCCCTACAGGTCCAACTCAAGGATCCATTCACGACCACATACAATCTGATTGACATGCAATCCCTAATTCCAGCTCCCCCTGCAAACCTTAAAAAGGATAAACGGTATAGAAAATGTACTGATGGAAGTCAACTTTTATTCTAAAGACATTGTCTGGAAAAATTCCACTAATGGCTTTCCTATAATGTATTCTTCCATGCGGGGAGTACGAGCACATGAAAGCAGTCATCTGTTGCGCAGCACCTTTACTGGTGCGGCTCTTCCTTTTTTTCTGTGGAATGCTATAATTGCCTCTAAAAATTCTATCACATCAAAAAGCATCTCGATGAGCGTGAAATGCGGATTATGCGGGCGTATCGATGATGGCAGGGGAGCGTTCGCCTGAGTGCCTTTGAAACGCGGCGTCCAGCCGTCGTCACTCAAAACCACCGCCGGGATGCTCTCGCTCGGTTGGCGAGATTAACAAGAAAAACTGACTTTCTGAGAGCGGTAATAGAATTACATTGACAAACGCGAGCATGTTTCAGTAGACCAAACACTACTAATTATCTGCATCCAGGATTTATACTCGTCTTGTGAGGCCTCGCTTTTTGTCCCTGAAAGTCCACACAATGTGACTCCTAAAACTGATTTATGGCTTTGACACACATAAATGCCTTTGACGGGATAATTCCTCTCAAGAGTGCAATCAGAAATATAATGTAGCTGTGTCAGGAGAGCGGGCCAGTGGGTCGAGGGTGAGTTGAGAAACACAGCAGCCGCCTTTAATGTTCGGCAGTCAATTTGAACATGTAACATGCTTATTACGGAGGTATGTCGCTCGAGAAGAAAGAGACAATAACAACTGGGTGAAGTCTTCACATTAACATCTTAAACAAAAAGTGGAGAGCGTCTCCCGGAAATACTAGACTCAAATTAGACAGTCGAGTCGAACCGCCATTGTTGGTTCATCCTCCAGGGAATTGAAACTGAATGAGCTTTGTTCCAGATATTGTCACTCACATGATTCAATACGCACCAGCTTAGTCCACATATTTTCTGTACCACTTTATCCCGGTCAGGGTGATGGGAAAACCCGAACCCAGCTACCTTCTGGTGAATTGAAAGCCTTCTGTGATTACGGCTCGGGTGAGTGTGCCAATCTGTCTCTCAAGCATCCTCTCATCATGCGCACGTATGTCTGTTCATCTTTCACATCATGCTCTTTCAACTTTCCCCCGTTGCCAGGTAGCGGGCCGGTTGTTTTCTGCCTTGTTGGGGTAAATTATGGATCAGGTGGCTGGCGAGTTGTCAGTTGAGGCAGTGATGCCAAAAACACTGCAGGCATTTCTTGGTCCATACATGCATATTTTCCAACGACAACGCCGCCCCTCAACCCCACCTCGAAGATAAAGTAACTTCAGGCTCACATGTGTATGGTTTGCAAAGAAATGTGAAAAGAACACACGGAGCAAAGACCCTTATCGATATGCAATTAAAAGACCGGCACACCCGTCAACGGACTCACTCCCCCACCCCTTTTGCAAATCAACATTCACACAGATGAGACGCGTGTTTGGATCAATATCTGGCGAAAAGAAGCATCGCACATGAGATATTTTCAACAGTGATTTCAAAGAGGAAGGTGGGGGGCTAGATGAGAGGAGTAATATTAAAAAGATGTGGAGAGGGAATCAGGAAAGGGGGGTGGTCCTGGTGCGGTTTTAGCATGGGGAGTCTCACAGTGTCATTACTGTGTCTCCGAGCTGAGGAGCGCAGGGGTCAGAACTGATCCAAACCCACACTGACAAGTGCAAATGGGATTCTGCTGTCTGTGGCGACACCCTCAGCGCACACATCCCAGCGCCTAAACACACACACACACACTTTTGCCTTAAACCCTCCCCCCTTCTTTAACACACACACACCATTTCCCAAACGCATCAGTCTGTATACACCATCGCTAACACAATCCACAAAGCTTTTTAGTCATCTCTGCTCTACTTTCCAAGACTAATTCAACATTGCCACTCAAGTGAGTCGAGTTATTTTTGTGCTGTTTCATGCTTAATGAATTTAAAACAAGTCGAGGCTAACATTCTCTTCTGAGATTCTGCAGAATTGCAAAACAAAGATTCCACACATGGAGGCATGCAAACAAGACAATCATGTGGTTGAAGGTATGCTGTGTTGACCTGCTCATTCAACCTTGATTTATCACCACACAACAGCCCGCAGGAAAGGATGGTCCCTAATTTTGAAATAAAAGTTGCAGAAAATCTTTTTTTTTTTTTTTGCATGACTCACACGTTGATTAAATAGAAAAATCTGAAGTGAGGTTTAAAATGTGGTATGTACTTAAGGAAAACGAAATGAATGCATAGACAACTCTTGAGTAATGAAGGCAATGAATATTTACAACCAAGAGGAAAACCGCAAATGAGCATGTTTCCTCGCTGCCTCAACCTGCGTGTTCAGACTGTTAGGCAACAACTAAATCAAACCAAAAAAAAAGTGTTCTTAGAAATTAAATATGAAAAGCATGAAATATGCATTTCCCACTTAATTTCCCACTGTACCAGTGCCGCTTCTGACACAGGCTCTCTCCTCCGCTCTTCCCAGAGCATCTTTTATTCAAGACTGATATTCTAAAAGCTGAACTATAACAATCCATTTCCCCTCACACTCGCCACTTCTGATTTTCTAATGAATATTTTAAAGGAGAATGTCATGAAAAAGACGACGAACGGACGGAACTCCACTCCAGTAGTCATCCTCATCTCCCTCATCCTCCATCAGTTTTACAAGACAGCTACAAGATCCTGGTGGAAGACTCACTAAAGGAGCAAATTTGCTTAATTTTCTACACGATTTAACAATTTGTGAAGTGAGTATTCAGGGCCGTGACTGGGAGAAAGGAGGACCAGGGGCGGAGGGGTCGGTTTGTAGAGGGGAGACCCAAAGTGGGGGATGAAGTGAAAAGGAGCCAAGTGAAGAATCACAATATAAACTCCAGAGCTCATTCTTATTTCTGTAACTTTAAAGGTTAGATTTGTAAAAGTAAATTCTTTTTTAGTGAGTACAGGGAAAGTACTCAAGTCCCTCTTGCCTATTTATACCTGGACTGGAATGCCAGTGTGTGACACACGGCTTGACAAGCGTGGCTATTGTTCTCAATCTTCGGAGTGACATCAAGCACGCTACTACGGCAGGGTAAACGGCAAAGCGGGCAGGTGGTACTCACAGCCTCTCGGTGTTACGTGGGATATTCCTGGGCATGGTCCTGAGCCCCAGTCCGTGGCAGTCGACTGTGGTGCCGCTGCAGGTACACAGGGCAGGGCAGGCGGCCGCGCTGGCCGGCAGCAAGGCGCACAGCATCACGCCCCACGCGCACAGCTCCAGCGGGCCAAAATACATCCTTTTGCCTGGCATTGTCAACACCATCCCAGCCTGACTTATTTCTTCCTGTCCACCTCCTAAGAAGTCCCACTAAAAAAAAAAAAGTCTATATTGTCAGGCAAGATAATAAAACAATATAATTTCCTTTGAGGAGTTGAGCAAGGCAAATTCCTTTTTTGTTTTTTGTTTTCGTCTTGTAGTTTTCTTTTGGAGTTTCCTATCCCCCCCCAAAAAACGGTTCTTTTGCTCTTATTGTCTCCTGGCAAACTCTTCTCCTGCCTTGGTTGTGTGGAGTGGCTGTGGTGTGCGCACGTCTCCTCCTCACTCAGTCCCACTGCGCTCTGCTTGCCTAAAGAGAGAGGGAACAGGAGGAAAGAGCAGAATGAAAAAAACTCTCTCTCGCTCTCTCTCCGACACACACTCACACACACACACAGCAGTCATCCATCACAAGAATCTACAAATAGCAGACCCCCACGACTCCACCCCTACCCCTCCTCACACAGTATACACCCCCCCCCAATCAGAACCCTGCCTGAACTCCCTCTCATTCTCAAGATCCTTCTTTCATTCCCTGGATTCTATTCACCATCCACATCTACTCCACATATCTTTATCTGTTTATTCCCACCCACTCAACTCCTTCTTTTCTCCCAGGTTGCCTCCAGGCGTGCCCCCAAGAGAGCGGCACCTAACCTGCATGACACTGCATAACCCCTGCCTGAAGGGGCTGTGCAGGGGAGCTCGGGCTTTGTGTGTGTGTGTGTGGCTGTAATTGCGTACATGTAACAAAGGTGAATCCAGCAGTGATGAATGGAATCAACACCACAGCCCCTCAGAGGCTAAGAAAATGACTATGTGTACCTCAAGTGTAGCCACATGTGCAAATAGTCATTTGAGAGATGATGTCACACGATAAACGAATGAGTGGTAGCTACAACCTGCTCTGTTGATGGGATTTAAGGATGTACTAGACTGGCATGGCATTTAAAGTGGAGGAAGTTTAAGAAAAGAAGCATATGTGTATTACACTTACTGAATATTACTTTCAAGCAAAAGACTGCCATTTACTCTCAACGCATCATTGCGACTCTTCTATCTTTATATTAATCTGCATTTCGAGGGACTCTACATGTGGATTTGGGCTCGGAACGTCTCATTACTGGGAGTTTCTGTCAGACGCGCAAAGAGAAATGTTCACGCTGCACAGTAATGTCTGTGACTCTGTGTGTCAAATTGCTACCAAGATGGAAAGGGGGGGGGGGTGCATTTGGGAAGAAAATAAGAGGAAACAATTCCAAAACAATTTTGCTTGAGGCTTGTGTGGAGCACTCTGTAGTGTACACTATCTCTGTTTCACCCAGGCAGCCAAAATGTGAGTCAAAGCACAGTTGGAGACTCTTTACATCATTTTGCAGCCAGATCCAATTTTGGTGACTAATTATTAGACATATCAACTTGTGTATAAGTACTTTACTGGACTCGATCAGACCTGATTGCTGCCAGGCAACTTTGGAAAGAAATCTTGTCTTTCTGGCAATTGTTCAGTATTTATTAACTTAATTGACCTCCATTTAACTTATGGTAAAATGTCAATAAACAACACAGCTGTCTTTAGTCAGTGCTGTGCTTATGGTTCACCTCGGGACACTTTGAATCCACAGAGGGATTTTGCTACAGGGTGTATCCCTCCTAACATAAACACGGCCCAACGAATCTCATTCATTGACAGATGCATGAACAAAGTTGGAGAAAAGCATATGTGCACATGCAGGTGTACTTATGGATACTTCTGTCAGGAGAGGGACGCAATTTGTCTCAGTTAAAGTGTCGGCACGGTGTAGATCTTCCCTAATTAAAGAGGGGACAGAGGGGTGTTTAGTGGTATGCGTGTGTGTTGGAGGGGCGTCATTCCATTTTAGGAATGCTTACAAAAAAAAACACTACAGGAATTATTCTGGTACTCTCAAGGTTGTGGGGGGACATGCAAGTCATTTATAATTAGACTAGAAAAGGGAGAAGATAGAAAACAGAAGGCCTTATTTAACCTGCAGGAGCAGTAGAGTAGATAAAAAAGATAACGGAATATTATTGCATGTGTACAAAACAAATATCCACATTTGTGAATAGATAAGATAAAGAAATTAAATCACATACAAAACCAATACAGTCATGTTCCCATTATGGACACGTCTTTACAGTGCATGGGAAAATTATGCCATTTCCACCAGTATTTACAACATGTACTTACATTACCAAACATGCATTGATGGATACCATAATGGCATGCCTACTGCATCCACCCACACACCTTCAAATAATTTATTGCAAACTGCAAAGACTTTGGCCAAAGTTAAAGGTCAAGCTAGTTTGCATCCCTATCATTATTTCTATTTGTTGCTCATGTTTTTGTAGGCTGGGATTTCTTTATTTGCTGCTGTATTAAGTCATCACCATCTCCTCGTCAATCTTATTGACTGCAGTGGATACACTGATTCACTAAAGTATATTCTATGGATGCTCCCTAAAATAGGAAATTATATAGAGCTTGCACAGAAAGACGATGGTTGTATTTATCTAAATGTGTATATTTTTTTAGGATGGATGTTAGGATTTATTTTTGTTCTAAATTCAATACATTACAGCAAGCTATTCAAATGACTGAAGGCTATCTATTTAAAACTAAACAGTGCTACCTGGTGGCCATAGTAAGAAACTCAGGCAATTGCTTAAGAAGAAAATAAAGAAACAAAATACGTTTTAAGTCTTTTAATAAGTTCTTTGTTGGATTTTACAGTAGCATTAACACCACCAGTCAACACAGTCCATTTAGTTGACTTTGCCACATCATGTTTGTATAGTAACAGCTTGTGACCATGGAACTGGATGAAATTACAACTGAGAAAAGAACTTTGAACAAGTAACAGTGGCTCAAGACCCTCACAGAAAGAACCTCACTAACAACTTCGGCAAACTGCTTCATTTGCCCTCAGCCAGAAATACAAAAAGGGGTCAAACGTTTTTCACAGCTTATTCAGTATGCATGTGAATGATAACTATGCACAGCTACAAAGAAAGCAGAACAGACTAAATTTACTCAAAAGAGCACAAACACATTTGAGGGACAGCAGTAAACTTCTGAAAAATGTAAAAAAAAAAAAAAAAAACATACCACAGGAAAAAATTCCCAAATTCCCAGACAGAAATATATCATGTATAGAAACTGACCTTTGTACCTCATATCTCAAGTTTGCATTACTGAAAAACACTCTACTTAAGTTAAATTATAGCATTTTATCAAGTTTGGGAGCCGTAAAAAAAGTGAATTGCACAAAAAAAGATTGTGTTAAATAGAAATTGCAAAGTAAAGAATTTGATTTTAAGGCACATCTGTGAGCGTCCAAACTCTACATTTCCGTGAAATGGTCCCTGTCAATGAATAAAAAATACATTTTGTAACAAAAACAAACAATAATAATAAAACATCAGTGGCCATTCATTCACTTATTTTTTTTAACCATTTGCAAAAGGACAGACTCAAATAGAGCGTAGCACCCTCACTGCTGAGATCAACAAACCCAGTCTCTGACAAATACACACAAATAAAATCTGACAGCCTCCTCTTTGACACATAATAAACCTTCAAATTAAAAAAGGTACCAAACAGCTAGATTGGAGGTGTCCTCACTTGTAGTACAACCTAAAGGAAATTCAAGAGTGAAAGGGTAAACATGATTTGAAAGCTACAATGTATTTTTTTCTTTTTTAGATAAGAACAAAAATCATTGGTGGTATATAAGAGCTAACAATAACAACACTCATAGTGGAGACAAAGACTCACCCCTCCACTGTCGGTGTCATCAGAGCAGGTGGCTGTTGGCCTCTGCACTTTGCCATTTTCCTTGCCTATTGATGATCCTTGGCTTCCCAATACTTTCTTCTGTTTTGACAAACAAAACTATTAGATTTACTAGAATTATTAATAAAACTAGTAATTACCATGAGAAACTAACATTTCCTCCAGATAATTGCTCAAATTAGAAAACAGCCTCAATATATATATATACACACACACACACATACCAGAAATTAACATCAACAAACCTTAATCATTCCGCCCAAAGAGCGAGATCGCCAGTGCTTCCTGCTGAATGGCGAGCGGGGATCCGCTGTGGGCGTGGTCACCAATGGCTGCTTTTCAAGCTAAACCCACACAAACGTGACGTGTTAGCCTGCTCACTTGCAAGATGTGTCTCATCTCATTTCGTCAATATCTCGTTGATACACTGACCTGCCTGATGAGTTTCTTCTTCTTGGCAGAGTTGGGCATGTTGTTGACTTGCTGGTAAAGTTCCTGCAGAGCCGATTCAGTGTATGTCCCCGTATCTGTGGACTTTGTCGAGCTGGTGCCACTGATCTTTCTCGCGTAAGGAGAAACAATAAACGTAGACTGGGGCACAGCCGGCGGCTCTTTGGTCCCTGAGACAAGCGTCAGGTCATCCTAGAATAAGCAGGTACATTTCACTCAAGATTTCAATGTCAAAGTCATACCACTCAAAGCTGAGCTTAACTATACAATGAAACCCAAAAATCATAAGTCGATGGAACACACGCAGAAAATAAACACAATGGTTAATCGAGGAAAGATTTTAACACAACTCAAAGAAAAAACATGGGGAAAAACTGCTTATGGAAAATAAACAATAGTTCGTCGAGGAAAGATTTTAACTCTACTCAAAGAAAAAATACAGGAAAAGAATGCTTACCTTTGAGTGAAGAGGTTTAAATCTGGTGAAGTACATATGCGCGTATTCTTTGATATATGGAGGGGCCTTCAATGAAAGTACAGTAAAGGTAAATAGAATGTTGAGAACTGCTAGGATTCAAATAGACACAATCACACGGACACTAAATGGTAGTAACTACACACTCATCTTAATATTCGGATTCTTTATGAATTCCCTGTTTTGACATTCCCCATTGTATTTTTTTTTTTTTTTTACATTCCCTCATAATACTCAAGTTTTCAGGACTGATAATCCATTCTAAACTGGACCGTTTTCTGTGCTAGTTTACCTTGAAAAGCTTTTGAGAGTGCCTGATGAGAAATGCGATTCGATTGTTTAGCTTCTCGATGCTTTCCTGAAGTTCACTTGCCATCACCTGCAAAACAAGACATAGGGAAAGATTACAAGAAATGAACAAAATAATAGGTTTCATGGAATGTAAAAGAAAACTAAATGATCCGTACATTTTTGGGCCAGATAATTTGTGGTGCAAACATGGTTGCTAGATTGATAGCAGACATCTTGTTGACGTGCTGGTTGCGTGCGGTGTGATAGAGGAGGTCCAACAGGAGCTTCAACAGACTGCGGTTGACTGGTGGCAGCAGCATGAAAAGCAACTGATAGGCTTCCACCTGCCGCTCCTTGTCTGGAGTCTTACTTTTATCTCCTTTCTCATCAAAAAGAGTTAGCTCTGTGGACGTTAGAAACCAAGGTAAATCATATAGAAAGTCAAGAAACATAATATTTGGTTTTGAGACATGAAATGATAGCCACCTCCGATTTTAAGGTGGACATGGTAATGTCTGTGCATTAGCAGGGGCTCAGGCAACTCTCCCAGGTAGGCTTTGAGCAGCGAGGCGGCATCATTGGGGTGGAAGTCTCCCGTCTCGAGATCTATTTCTGCCCCGGCATTCAGCATCTCCCTCAGTGCGGCCTGTCGGAGGCTGTGGCCCGGCACGCGGAACAGCCCCTCCATGTGAAGATCTGGGAGAAAGCCCCAAAGGCAAAAACATGATGTCAGCAGGTGGACACAGGGAGAGACGGAGTGAATGAAACGTGAAATGAGAGCACGCGTGCTGAGGCAAAGTGCTTCATGATGAATTATTGACGGCAGCATTGGGGCCCAGTGTCCACTTTTGTGCAAATACGTCATCCGCTTTCCAAAAATAAATCAAGAAGACGTCATGCTAACTCAAGGCTAGCAGGAAGCAGTGGGGTTGTCATAAAATTCAAAAGGCAGAGGATGACTCAGCAGTAAACAGAGGTAATGGTAATGCAGCGTTATATAACCCCCGCTAACACATTCAAAGTGTTCTTGACATTTTCTCTATAACTAACAGTTATAGCAGTGCTTGCCAACCTTTACTGAGCCAAGACATACATATAAAATCTGACAGCATCACTAAAAAACGTGCAAGTGAAATAACACTCACTTTTGCTCAGGTACTCAATCAGTTGATAGATCTGCGCTATCCCTTCTTCAGTCAAGGGCGCCCCGAAAATTGCACCTTTCTCTGGGGGGTAGAAAAACATTCCAGTAAATGCGGTTGCTGTCCCACCCAAAAAATAGAGGTGATCTGGATTGTATCTGCAGATAGTCAAAATCAAGTGACTTGAGCCAGTACTAAAATATGCAGTAATCAGGACATTCCATACATGTTAGTGTATAATCTAAATAAAGTCAAATTAGCATATGGATTGAGAATTTAAAAAAAAACACCTTTTCGTTTCAGGAAGTTTAACGAGCGGAGGAAGCCAGTAGAGGAAGGCACCCTGGGCTCAGAGTCACCAGTGAGCTGTGCAAACTCATCTCCAGGGAGGTCGATGAGTCGTGTGACATGTGACAAGACCAGATCTGTAAAGATCTGCGGATGTTCATGTTTCAGCCTCTCCACAAAGAAGTCCGGGTCGAAGATGACGGGCTGGCACATGTTTGATGTTTCCATGCTTGTAAATACACCGCATCTTGTCCCCATGCGTGGAGGGAAAAACAGGTTGAAGTGAAATTGCTCCAGGTTTGTCCAAACGGATCGTCAGCAGTAAAGCAGCATTATAAAATGACAAGGCGACATAGCATTGTTAGCTCACGACACAGAATATCAAGAATTCAAAACGATCAGACACAACGTAAAGGTACCCGCATTCAAACACAGTAAAATACATTAAACTACACATTTTTTCTTTTTAAAGTAACATCCATTTTTGAGTACGTACCTCTTCATCTTCTGAGTATTTTGAATATTGTCTTCAGCCGCCATCTTCAATTTGAATCTTCCGCTGTTTTGTATTTAGTTCTGCCTTTTGATTTCTGATTGGCCACAATGTTATGACGTCAGACAACGTGGCCGCTGATTGGATAGATGCGAAATATGTCAACGTTTGTATTTTAGGTTTTGCATTTTGTATAATTTTCATCCTTATCAGGATGCACTTTTATTTTAACTGAAAGCACAATGTAATAGAATACTATGTCTTCTGAGGAATCACAGAAAAAAAAGGTCAGAAAAAACATTTGGCAAGACTTCATTGAAAATAACTGCAGGTTCTGAGAAAAACATTTATTCATATTTGCCTGTATATATAGAAAATTATTTACACGTCCGATTGTGTTTACGATAAATACAAAAACCTTTGTAAATTCACATGGAAACCTTTAAAAATCAAACTTTAAAAAAAGATTAATCAACACCTTGATAAAAAAACAAACAAAAAACATTAAAATCATAGACTTGTAATCTCTTCTCGTGTTATCCCAGAATCCTTTGCCATGGCATAGAAATGACCTTGTTTTTCAAATAGATTATTTGGAGAATCAAACTCCACTATCCTGCCAGCATCGAGCACCATCACTCTGTGGACACAAAGGACAATAATGAATTTTTATATATAGCTGGGACACATGCAGCGTAAGCAAAACTGAAAAGAACCAACCTCGAGCTATCCATGATGCTGTGCAGGCGGTGGGCGATGGTGAGAACGGTGCAGTGCGCAAACTCTTTCCTGATGGTCGTTTGGATCAGGTTGTCTGTCTCCAGGTCCACAGCTGCTGTAGCCTCATCCAGGATTAATATGCGGGACTTTCTGAGCAGCGCCCGGGCCAGACACAGCAGCTGCCTCTGTCCAACACTGTGTAGAGGTGTGGCACACAAATGCACGTTAGTAGTCGAGCTGGTACAAACATCTGTATCACTGGAATTTAAGGATAACTAGAGGAAGTAGTAAATCCATGTGAGCTCTGCTAGCACCACCCACCTAAGGTTCTCTCCTCCTTCTGCAACCTCATGATGCAATCCCTCCTGCAGCCCGGCCACATATTCCTTAAGATGGGAAAGCTCTAGTACTTTCCAGAGGTCCTCATCAGTGGATCTGTCAAAGGGATCCAAGTTCATCCTCAAGGTTCCAGAGAACAATACTGGATCCTGCACAGGGTCAAAGTGATCAGTATTTGTATTTGGAGCCATTTTATGGCATCATCTTGCATTTGTGTGTACCTGTGGTATGATAGTGAGGTTGTTTCTTAAGTCATGCAGACCTATTTTAGAAATATCAACACCATCTATGAGGATTCGACCCTCAGCAGCTTCAATGATTCGGAACAAACAGTTGGTCAAGCTGGATTTCCCAGCTCCCGTGCGTCCCACAATACCAATCTGAATGCAAATAAAGCTTTGAGTGAATACGATGTGATTGAGTAAATCTAGTTAAAAATTGTGTTCAAAATCAAATCCACACGAAACCTTCTCAGTGGAGCCAATATCACAGGAGATGCCATGCAGCACCAGATCCAAACCGGGTCGATAACGGACCTTGTAGTTTTCAAACTGCAGTCTTCCTGCATCAGGCCACTTGTCTGCTGGCCGAGTGTCAGTCACCCACTTGGCCTATGGTCACAAAAATGTCACATTAAATCCCATGAGTACGAGGTGGAGGGATCTATTTGTGTGCGTTTTATAATATTTTCTAAAAGGCTTAAATAACAAAAGTGCTTAATATGAAATAATTATTCAAACTTAATATTTTATATCATTACAACAGGGTGCGTGGCGCCTATGGCGGGGTCACCGCAACATGGGGTGGGCCATTGCTCAAAAAAACTGAACTACTGTACTCCAAATTATGTAAATGACACAGATGAGTACTGTAATATTGCATTTTTGTATAGTGTGGATGCTTTCTGCATTTAAGGGATATTGTCAGTGTAAGTACTTTTATATTGACATACCTCATTTTCAAGGACGCTGTATTCACTCACTCTCTCCACGGCGACAATATTGGTCTCTAGCTCCGACGTCATCCGAACAAGCCAGTTCAGGGTTTGCGTTACCTACAAATCCCACATCAAAAACAGAATTCACATCACAATAGCTTGCTTGGTCCAACGACTACCATCGTCACAGCATGACTCACATTCAGGGCGTAGGATATGGAGAGTCCAACCAGGCCGCTGTCTAGAGTATCTCTGGAAATAACTGCAAGCAAAGCAGCAAAAAACACCACCAGATTCCCGACAAATTCCAAACGAACTGCCAGCCATCTGTACAAACACAAAATAGACCCTCTTCATTTAATGACACCATCAGTGCCATCGTGAGTCATTTAACACTCTGACCTGTTTGATACAATCCACGGGTAGACGGTCTTCAGGTTTTCATCCATGGTGGCTTCATTGTGCTGGAGGAACCTTTCTTGATGACCGTAAGCTCTTATCACAGAGAGGCCTGACACGGTCTCGCCAAAGTGGGAGTAAATGGGAGAACGAGACACAGAGTCCAGCCGACGAAGCTGCCTTGATGTCGCGACGTAGAAGCGCTGGATGAAGATGTCAAGTGAAGAGATAATATCAAACTAATAATACCAATAAAAATATGTGACCCGACCCCGGATAAGCGGTAAAAGATGGATGGATGAATAGATGAATGTGTCTGTATACATTTGTGCATCTCACCTGGACAAAGAAGTAAACCAAAGCCAGGGGAATGATGACAACAGTGAAGAAGGGAGTGGCCAGACAGATGACGAAAAGGGTCCCCAGTACCCCCAACAGACACAGGATCCAAGCGCGGACAGACTGTGGTATGGCTTCATCGATTGTAAATATATCCTATTAGACAAATATAGAGATAATGTGTATATTCTGGGAGAACAAACGTAACTAAAACAACCGTTTGGATCCTTTTGGATTAAATCTGACCTTTGCAAAGCGGTTGACCACCCTACCAATGGGCGTGGTGTCAAAGAAGACCATTGGCGCACGAAGTATGTTTTCTAGCAGTCTTGAATGCAGGATTCGAGAGGCTTCAATGGCGGCATTGGCCAGTAACAGAGTCCCGAGGAATATTAAGAGGCCTGCCATAGAAAGAGTTTTATACGAATATAAACGATTGCAGCATGCAACAAGCATTTGAAATGAATTCATTGTACTCATAACGCTTACCCTGAGCCACTCCCAGAGCGCCAAACACCCCCACCCTGGTGTCTCTCTTTTCTGCAGGGTATGTCATGTTGTAGTACTCCACCGCATCATTAGTCCAGTCACTGAGCCAGATATTCTGGCCAATGAATGCAATGTTCTGGATGAAGTACACTAGGAAAATTGTGGTAGTATATCCCCAGCCCATGGACCTCAGGTACTCGAGGTAGACGGAAATTTTCACCTGGAGGTTAAAGAGGGATGCTGTCAGATATACATGATGTCATTTCTTGTTTTATTTGTGTCATTAAGTTGACTGCAAAACCTACATGTCCTGTCTCCATAGCTTCCTTCTCGATTAGCCTTTGGCCTTTCTTTATTTCTTCCTCATTTTGAGATTTCCGTGAAGAGTTGTTTCTTCCCGCCCTAAAACTACAAGAAAACAGAGAAGTCTTACTCAAACTTTCATGAATTTTTGTCACCCACTTCCCCACAGTAATCCCATACCTGCTGTTGCGCAGGCTACGGCGGATGCTGTTTCCCCTCTTCAGAGTCGTCGTTACAGTGTCTTCTAATGGGGAGTCCGGTTGGGTCTCATCTCCCTCTGGGATCATATCCTCAACTCCAACACCATGGCCAGGCTCTGTACAAGAGGGGCACATTAGTTTACAATGCATACAACGGTAGTTTATTATTTCACTTTTAGCACTCTCATCAAAATTAATAATTAATAATTCATCTTGCAATTAAATCGAATGCAAAGAGATATTGATAGTATGTGACTAAACTAATTTAGCTCAGGCAGGCATACATTATACTGTGGTGGAAAAACTGAATTACCTGACTCAGACTTGGTGGAATTTTTATTATTATTGTGCTCTTTGGCATACGTGTGCAAAAATTCGGAAAAGGCGCCTTTGCTAGCACGGAGGCTGTTGTAGGATCCAACCTCAGAAACCACTCCGTCAACCAGGACTACAATTTCATCCACATGAGGCAGGAAGCTCACTCCATGAGTCACTAGAATACGCGTCTGCACCAAAAAACACACACAGGGTTTAAGCAGGTGATTTTAGGTAGAAAGTAGAAAATAAAATTAAAACTAGAATGGCTTCAATCCAATATCTCTGGTTAAGTCTGTCATTGATTTTCAAAGCTGCAAAAGATGCATGGACAAACCTTTTTTTTAAGTATTCCATTAGGTCCGATCACTTTTTCAAAAAGATGCTTCCCCACATGAGAGTCCACAGCAGACAAGGGGTCATCCAGCAGATAAATATCTGCCTGACTGTACGTCGCTCTGGCCAAGCTCACACGTTGCTTCTGACCCCCTGAGAGGTTGATACCCTAAAGAAAAGAAGAACAATAGAACAACATAGAGCAAATACATTTTAAAAAGTCACTTTTTAAGTGAACTTTGAAAGCCTCCACGAATATTTAACTCAGTGAACACATACCAAATATGTACACAGGCCATGCACAAACAGAGAGCAAAAAAACACATTCTTTTTATTTGTGACTCCTTGAACGTTCCTCTTACTTTCTCCCCAATCTCAGTCATGTCACCGCCAGGGAGAAGCTCTAGATCTGGACCAAGGGCACAGGCCTGGATCACCTCCTGATATCGCTTCTCCTCGAGGGGAGAGCCAAACAATATGTTATCCCTCAGGGTAGCATTTTGGATCCATGCTTGCTGTGGTACAAAGGCAAGTGAACCCTGGAAAAGAAGATTGAATGAATGGTTCTATTTATTTGAAAATATCTCGTCTTCACTCAAAAATGTTCTCACTTTTCCTAATAAATATGGAAGAACTTGTACAGGGATAGTTTTAAGCAAATACTGAAGATGTCACCTGAATGTTGATGAAGCCTTTGGTGCTATGCATTTCTCCCAAAATGGCCGACACCAGAGAAGACTTGCCCGAGCCGACACCTCCCACGACTGCGACCAGCCGACCTGGCTGGATGTCCAAACTCACACTGGAATATAAACGCAAGATGAGAAAGTTCATTCAGAACTCGAGCGAGGTGTGGCTGTTTTTAATGCAGAACTTGTACTTTTTAAGTTGGGGCTCGCCATCTTTTTCCCATGAAAAGGAACCATCAGAAACATTAACAGCAGAGCCTAAATGACACACAGGATAGATTTATTGCACATATGCCAAGATGAAAGTTATACTAGAAAAGCATGGACATACTGAAGCTGGGGTCATGGCGCACGACATCACTTTCAAGGTCTTCGCCTCCCAAAAACTTTTCAAGACGCTTTCTGGACACCGTCGTCTACATTGCGAAAAGACAGAAAAAAACAAAATGAGCCTTTAAGGACAGACACATTACGTCTGAATGTGTCATGTGACTTTGTGCCCTTACTTGCACAATGCCAGCGATGAGCATGGGTAGCATGGCCAGAGGGAATCGAAGGAGGTTGAAGAGAGAGATAGAAGTGAAGGCTTTTTCAGCGGTCAACACGTTGTCTGAACTCACGGCCACAAACACGCCAAAGGTGGCCAAAGACACCTGGCACACACAAAGATGGACAGTGTGTGAGAAGTTGACACAACATTCTTTTGTTCCTTTTGTGCCTCATTGACAAGACTGACCACAGCTGGAGCACTGCTGAAAATGAATGTGGAGACAGATGTGAGGTAAGCAAACTTCTTCATGACGATGAGTTCTTGGTCTCTGATGCCTTGAACCTGAGCTTGGAATGATGGCTCCCATGCATACAGCTTTAGAATCTAACAAGAGAACAAAAGAAGGAATTCATTAGGACACAAGAAGTGGAGAATCTCTATGGTTTTATTTAAATAAAACATTTGTTTCTTAGTGGCATCATATTTTCTTTCAGAACTCTGATATGGCCTTCAAGAGAATGTAGAAAAAAAATGGCCTTGTTTGAAAAAAGCTTTCCTCTCCCCTCAAGCACACAGAAAACCTTTGAGTTCTTCGACTGAGCAATGCCACATGTGGTGGTTGCACAAAAGAAGGTCCTCCGGGTTAAGCGCCTCTGAAGCTCAGAAGGTTTTGATCTAAGGATCTGACAATGTACCTATTGTTTTTGGACCTCCTGTTTAATTCTGCGTGCTTATTTTTTCTTCTTAGTTTCTTCCTGCCGTTGGCCAGCATTCTTAACATTTATGCCTTTTAAAATACTTCCTCTGTGTTCACTTATATCCCTTTTGCACGAAACACTCTTTGGCTCAATAAGTGATGATAGTCCATGAATTCAGTGAAGACGGAAGAAGCTCACCTTCATGCCGTTGAGTATTTCATTCATTATTTTCAATCTCTTGTCTTTGAATTTCATGTTCTCAATCTGAAAGAAGATGATGTAAATCCGATGGGACAGTAGTTAAGAAAGACGACTGAAACGATGAATTAAGTACATCTATGTACATAATTATGCCAACTGCTCCGTATGTGTGTTTATTACCTGGAATTTTCTGGCCTTGTTGGCCAAAAGTCCATTAATTGGCACCATGAGAACCATGACTAAAAGTCCAGCCAACACAGAAGGTCCGAGCTCCTGCCAAAGGAATACAATGGACAGGGCGATCTGCAAGGGGCAGGACCACAGCAGGTGGATAAAGTTCGTCACGTCATTGAAGCGCTGGGCATCGGCAGACATCAGGTTCACTGTTTCTCCGACCGTGGACTCTTTACGCGTGTCATTAGACACCACCAGTGCCTTGAGGGAAATGTTGAAATTCCGGATATTAGTGGGTTATTTATTTTTCATTTATTTTTGTTTGCTAATGTTTATGCTAGTTTGATATTTCTATTTATAATGATCTTTATGTCCCAAATACTCAGATTTTTTTGTGTCCAAAACACTTTGTCTATATTTGCATGCATGATTTAAAGAGATACTTACATGCAGTTGTTGACAAAGTTTTTATATCGACCAGTTTTTATTTGTACCTTTTTGTAAACAGCAGCCATAATAGCAGTCCGGACCTTCATTCCGAGCACAAAGCAACGCTGGAAGTACTGCTGCAGAAAGAGAGACTGCAGAAGGGCCACCACCAGAAGCAACACTGCATAAAGATAACCTTCCCATGCATGGACGCTTTTGTCTTGAGTGAAAGTGATCATTAACCTGGGAAGACACAGAGACAAGGTGACATACGCATCACAATGACTGCCGAGGTTTCTCCTGAAATATATAGTAAATACTTCTGAATTGTTAGTAGTTATAGTCATTTAGACATAGACTTACTTTAGCAGCTGAGGACTGACAAAAGACAAAAGGTCTTGCAGAAGTTTGAAGAGGGCCGACTCGAGTAAAATTCCTTTAAATGTCTTGTAAATAGTGGGTATGAGCCATGAGGTGGGATAGGTTTCTTCTTCTTTCTTTTTCTTGCTTTTCTTTTCTTTTTTGTCTTTCTTGCCTCTTTCCTCCTAAAAGAAAATAATGGCAGTACAAACTCACAAAGCAACAAATATGGCTGCATGCGCAGGATCAATAAATGAAATCAATTTGGAGTGCAAGAAAAATCGACAACGTCAAGGTACTGTGCGTGATTTTTCTCACCATCAACAAGACGTCCTGACTAACGCCTTTCCCCAGGCCACTGGCGAGTCCATTTTGTAACGTTTCATTATGGGATTTCTTGTTTTGTTTTTTGGCCATTTTTTTCTGGTAGCGATGCCGAGCTGCGGCAAACTCGGTCTGCATGATGTGTTGAAAGTGCTGGCTGATGTAACCTGTGGTGTCCTCCTCATTCAGGGACCACATGTCTTCCTGAACCAAGGGCTGCCTGTACCCTTTGAGTGCCATACTGAGGAGTGAAAGGCAAGATGGGTTTGTGTTCATGATGTACAGTAATGTGCAAATGTCTTGGGTCACTAGCTTTCCTATTTGAATAACCTTTTATAGTCTACTACTATTTCTTCAAATAGTGGGTAGTGGCCTTTGAAACGGGTGTGTTGGAGGAGGGAAACATGTAAAATAAGCACAACATTGAGGTGAGGCGTTTATTTCTTTAAGTCATCTATTAAGAGTTAAGAGGGCCAAAGGGTCACACCTACTTTAAGTTGATAATGTACCTGGTGATTTATTGAGGCGTGGACTTATTATATCAGAGAGGCAATTAATTAAGGCACAAAGTGGTTATCATGCAGTTTCTGGACATTCCTAATTTTATTTTTAGTGTGTTTTATCACTGTAATCTGATAGATAATTAATTGCCAATATACTGTATATTTTCATTACAGAATTGCTAAAAGAACATGATGGCCTTGGGACGTTTGCACATTAATATAGTGTCAATGCAGGATTACCTGTTAAACCAGTTGAATGTGATTCTGTTCAAAAATGGTGCACCTGCCTCTGGATTCTGTTAAGGAAAGACAGTATTAGAGTGTGTAAGGCAAAAAAAAAGTGGGAAATGCAAACATACACCAATCATATACCTTTTTCACAACTTCTCTGTTTTCTGGAGAGATGTCCGCTAAACCTGAGAGGATGAGTGCTATGACTTCCAGACCAAATGAGATGCAGACAAGGCAGAATCGAGGAAGGTCATCAATCTCTCCCTGGTTGTCAATATGAAGTTTAACAACTGGATTTGACCAACACTGACAGGGCTAACTGATGATCATTTGTGCTTACAGTTGGTCAATTCGTACCTGCCTGAGTGCTGCTCGTATGTTGGTCTGCAGATGGAAAACATCACACAGAACCACAAGGAGCCAAAAGAGGAAGAGAGTGGGGGAATCTATTGATCCACTTCGTCTTAACCCTTCTTGACACAGTATCACCATGACCTAAACAAATAACATAATGTAAGCACAAATTATCTCTCTCGGGTAAAAGTCAGAGTTGGGCATTATTACTAAACATACCCATGACACAGCATAAATGATGGGGTTGGCGTAGTACACAGCATGATTCTTTTCTGACGGAGGTGTGTCTTGGCTCGGACCAAAGTCCTCTCCCAAAGTGATGGCCAAGCCTGCTATGGCAGTCAGGAACAGCAGCGAAGCAACAACCTGAGAAAAGACAGAAAAGGCATAATACAAAAGGATCTTTTCTTCTTTGCGCTACTGGATTAAAATTGGGTTTTCATTCACTCCATGATTATGGTAACATCTGGACTGCTGGACTGGGGGTGCAAGTTGTTGTTTTTTAAATAGTGACTGTGTTGTGTTACCTGTTTGCAGATGTAGAGTTTGGACATGTATCTTGTGTCCTTTGTTCTCCTGCAGAGACCTAGCAGGTGCCACGAGGCACAGATCCACAGGAAGCCCAGTGGGATCCACACCAGTACTGTCCGCTCCAAACATACTGGCAGATCTGGATCTTCTTTCTCTAAATATGAAGAATTCTGCAACACGACATGAATAAAAATAAGCTACTGCTTCAACTGAAGACCAAATCCCGGCTATTAGGCGTTAGTAAAAAAAATCATAGAAACGAAGCAAATCATATGGTTCCAGTTAAATCACGAGTATTTCCCCTTTGTAGTGAATCTTGTAGGTAGTAATAATAATAATCTGCATTTATTCTGGATAACAAGATATCTAACTTTCACATCAAACACAACGCCACAACACATAATCACGTGAAAAAAAGTTGAATTGTTAAGAAAATAAATAGAAATGTATTTTTAGGCAAGTAATCATGTGCTCAAAAATATATATATAAAGATATTTTAAAGTCCCATATTTTAGAGAAAATGATGTTCATGTTTGAGAATGAGGAAATATATTGTATTTTTGAAAAAATATTGCGTGTTTACATATTTTAGCAAACCTCGAGGGTGAAAATGCAAAAAACTCTTTGCTGAAAAGTTCTTTGCTAAGTGCGCAAAATATTTATTTAAAATTAGATTATAAACTTCCCGATTAGAGTGTTTGCTATGCTTCATGGCATTTGTAAAATTGTCAGTAACCATTAAAAATACAGAGCAACCAAAGTTGAACACAGTCCGTTTTGTGACGCTGATCAGCTTTCATGATTATGATTAAAAAGAACTACTGTCTCGTATTAGTAACTATTTTATTTTTGAGAAGCAACAATCATTTCGACTTTTTAGATTAGGTCATGTTTAAAGTAAAATTGTAACATCCCTGTTATACAAGCCTACAAAGCCTTGCGAGTGATAATGTTGACAAGAGAGCATAAAACTCTTTTGCGAGTGATAATTTCACCTCACCACAACTTGTGTATGCAATTGATCGCAATTTACAGTTTTACAAACTTTCCAGTTATAATCAAACCTCAATGGTACCATAAAAATTTTCCCGATGTTTGTCCAGATCTTTGAACAGAGCATAACAATTACTCCATTGTCGGTAAAGAAAAGCAACTGTTTCACAGTGACATTAAAAAAAAGTCTAACTCACCCAGAAGACAGAACCACAGTATTCATCCAGAATGGCAGCGCACATGGTCCTCACGGATGCCCTCCGGCGAACTTTAGAAAGCCAGTCAACTTTTGATGCCTGGCTCCTCCGGTGTTCTCTCAAGAGCTCCTCACTCTCCTCCGCCCACAAGATGACAATTGCAGGATGTGACGCCGAGGTGGACTTTGAGCCATGAGTATTTTAATACTGAAGGCAAAACTTGTGCACATGAAAAAAACACATTCACGAGAAGAATGACTTTGTCAGTTGATTATCCTCCCAATGGTCCTCAAACATATACACATGAGCAACCCTCTTGCTGGGTCGGATGACAAAACTAACAAAACTCCAGTCACTGAGAGAATCCGACTCGCTCCAACCAGTCCACAGACACTGCTCCCCTTACCACTATGTCTAAAGTTCAACTGATCACAGAGACAACAGCATGAAAAAAGCAAGATAGAGCAAATGAGAAAGAGAGAGAGAGTGAGCAAGAGAGAGGGATGTGTCCCTGCGTGCGAGAGTTGAAAATGGAATGTTTTTCAGGGAAAGGGTGGGGAATGAACTCATTAAAGCCCCCCTTTTTCCTGTTGTCTTTCTCACTTCTCTGCACGACAAAAAGTATTTTAGGAAGTGTCGTCACATCAGATTAAACTCAAGAAGACATGCGATCAAACTCACTTAAGAAAATGAAAAAGAGACCATTGATTTTCTGTTTTCAAATTTCATGTTGGCAAAGATTATTGTCTTTGTTTTTGTTTCATTTGAGCGAAGCAAAAAGCTGTGGTCGTATACACATGCTTCTCTTTGGTCGCCATTTTCTTCCATATGTTTTCTTGTAAGTTAATGTAAGACAGATGCCTTCTGGAGAGGACAATAAATCCTCAGCACTAGTATATGAGACACACGTGAGAGTCATCGTAAAATGTGAATGCAGATACAGTGGTGACTGTGCAGAAATCAGGATGGACCCGAGGTTAATGATTATGTATTTGGTAACGTCACATGGCCCACCACTCGGCTGACTCATGATGCATGTGCAGCCTCAATGAAAACATGATGTAACACTCAAAGTACAGTCATATAACAGCAAAAAGTTCTATAAATTATAGCCATCAGGGGCTGAGTGGCTACGTATGTCACCGTCATTGGCTGCAAACATGAAAAGGAGCTATGCTGAGATATTAATATGCAAAGCAGATACTCAGACACTCTAGTCAAACCTTAATTTGATCAAAATGGCTTCAAAACAAACCTATAAATGTCTTGGCATGTGAAGAAATTGACAATAAAGCAGACTTTGACTTTAAAATGGTGATGAATTGAAATTATTTGTACTAAGTGTTAAATAATCTTAAAAGTATTACATTTTTGTAAACATCGGGTAATGTTGGACCATTTAGCCAATGAAGTCCTGAAAAACATTCTGGGCCTAATTTGAATATAATAAGAAACTTTTCTACAGTAATCCTACGGTACATCTTCTGCTCTGCTCTGCATCATTTCATCTGAACCAATCCGTAACATCGGTGCAGAAAACAAGTCCATAACTCTCATGAGACTGTCGTGCTCAGTATCATATACAAAGTTCACTGCTTTGCACTTCTGTCAACTTTTCAAGTGAATTGCCTTTGCCATAAAACCTGAGGATCTCGTTTACAAGGCCTTGGGCTTTACTGACAAGGTGCCCTTAAGCAAAATACGGTTTGCTTCTTTCCTCTGTATCTCATGTTGCATGCGGTTGTGTCATTTGGTTGTGTGCGCAACACAAAAATAGTAAAGTTCAACTCTAACTTATATTATACAAAACTATATATGAAAATGTGTCTAACTCTAAGTTATTATACTACTCAAAAATATATATGAATGAATATAATGAACAAAAAAATGATGGGCCAATACCAATAACACAAAGAGGTATTAGACAGAAACCCCCCAACACTAACCCAAAATAAAATAGATAATACAGAGCATTGGCAACTTTAATTGAAGTCTGAAAAAAACTATACAGTCCCGTGACTTTAGTCATGAGAAATACAATTGGAAGATCCGTTTCTGTATTTTGACAAAATATGTAATCATAAAAATACATTATTTTCCCACTTCAAACTTGTCTTACAGTTGTCTGGCACTTTGTTACACTTTCAGCAAAAAGTGACATTCAACAAATGAAAATACACTATGATTAGATTTTCAATTCTTAATATATTTAGAGAATATGAATTTACATTGGACAGGAAAAGCTGAATAAATAAGGTATTGATTTAGTTTTCAGTCATGACTGTCCAGTTTTGATTCATAGGATATTTTGGGCTATTGCATTAAATGTGCGTACTTTGCTCACATCTGCCACCTTCAGGCTGTACTCGGGTACCGTGAGAGAAGCACCCATTGTCACGCTGCTGTTCCTGCAGGGCAAAAGAAATAAATCACTTTTGTAATTGACGGGATAAACCAGATAATAGCACATTGGTAAAATGATCAGTTAAAAAAAAAAATCATTCCTCTCGAACTTCATTGAGTACTTCTAATTTAATCCGTAACAAACCTACATAGCTGAGGAAGAATGGCCAATCGGAGACAGAAGGCATCTCCGCCAAGGTGTCAAATATTTGCTGTGCTCACAGCTGCAGCCAAATGTTTGCCTTCTAGAATTTGGCTTCAGGAAATTTATGTAAAACGGTGGATTATCCAGTTGGAAAAGAAGGCAGATGGACCTCGGGCAGGTGAGAGTATTTGGAAAAATTGCACATTACCAATATTGCTGCTAAACAGGCATGTATATTGATTTTTTTATTGATTAGGCATTCCCACAAATAACATTCAGTGTTATTGTAATAGTGGTATGACTAAATCACACTGCCAAAATATGTAGCAGCTAATGTCAGGCTAACATCAGGTTGATTACAGTGATAATGCTCGCTCACTATTGCTACCATTGCTGATTTGTTGAGTAGGATAGCATCTTCTGTGGCTATTAACCACAACTAAGAACTCTTAGACTAGTATGAGGGCTTTGGTCTGAGACTCAGGTGGGGGAAGGTAAGGCCGAAAGGCTCAAATAAAACCTTGTGAACAGTTTTCTAACTGCAAGTTCCGCCACTAGCTGAAGATGCACACAAACAAACCTGAATTTCATGGCAGAATCTCTGCTGGAGCGGGCAGAGCAGTGGAACTCCTGAGCGCCCGATCCCTCTAAAATTCTTTGGAGATTTCGCTCCGTGATGCCACCGCCTGCATTACAAAGATTAAAGATCAAACTTGATTTCATATTTTTTAACTCACATTATCTTTTTACACAAGAGAAGAACAATATTAACACTAACCTGGCATGATGGTAATTCTGCCTTTAGCCTGGAGGAGAAGAGTTACGAGTTAAAATGCAGGTATGGTGTAGCAAAACTTCTTAGGTGACCTAAATAGCATTCAGAATTTCTGCAACATTTTTTGGAATAGTACGCCTCTGAACCTAGCTGGGATAGGATTACCTGTGATCCTAAAGTGGACTAGCGCTAAAGAAAATTGATGGATGAGTGTGACCCCGTAACAGATTCATTCTATTTTCCTTTTCAAGGTCAACCAATGAGACCTTTGAGAGAGCACATACTTGTTCTACGAGGCGCTTAATGAGAGGGAGACCCTCCAATGCAGAGTTTTCACAGCCACTGGTCAGCACACGCTGGAAACCTAGCGACACCAGCGTTTCCAGGGCAACCGTTTCATCACAGACCATGTCAAAAGCTGGAGAATGCAAAACAATAAAGCAATATTTGGTTTCCGTCCCAGTGCTATGGTAAAAAATAATGGAAGGTGAAATAAGCTTAAGCACAGTACCTCGGTGGAAAGTGACAGGTAAAGGACGAGCAGCAGCTAGAGAGAAAAGGAGAACATTTTAATATTAAAACTTCAGGTTTTATTTTTTTTGATAATCTTTGATTTATTTTAATGATTAAAACCCTTGCTCTAGTTTTGGATGCACAATACTATGCTACTGAATTTTAATGTCAGTCTCATGGTGGTCCTTGGATAGCCAAATCTTTTTTGAGATGGTCGCTACTTCGTGTAAAAAGTTGAAGAACCACTAGAATAGCAATTAAAATATCTGCACTATTCTGAGGTTTGGACCTTAGCACTCACATTCTGTGTGGAGTCGGTGTGTTTGCTCCCTCTGCTTATGTGGGTTTCTCAAGTTGTATCAGAATTTCAAAAAGTTCAAGTGCAAATGCAATTAAATGCAGGTTTACATTACCCAGAAAGTCCATACAGAGCTGTGTATCCACCTGCCCATCTTCCGTCAAGGCTCCCAACACAAATCCGTCAGCCCCGTGATTCTTCATCACCTCCACGTCTTTCATCATCATCTCCACTTCCCAGTCCGAGTAAAGGAAATCGCCTCCACGGGGACGAATCATCACATAGACTGGGATTTTGACCAATGTTTTTACAATCTGGAGTAGGCCTGTGTGTGTAGATTGATGAGTACATTTAATAGCCAATCGACCATTTTATGTCCCAAAAGAATGTTCTCACCAAGACTGGGAGTGAGCCCTCCTTCCATAAGACTACAACATAGCTCAAGTCGGCCAGCACCTGCCAGTAGATGACAGATTTCAGGAAGTCACAACATACAACTCAGTCTGTAATCAATTCCCTGTACGCTCTTATCACTTGCATGCATATTTGGATTATGTCGTCAACCGATGACCTCTGCATTGTTATGTTCCAAACTCGTGTCTGATTTAATTTTAATCTCTACGTTTAAGTGGAACGACTCTTACTATGTATTCGGGTTTCCAAGAATACCATGTGATTGTTGTTTATTTCTTAGATTGAAGCACACTCAACTAACGACTACCAACCTCCTCGTTCCGCATTGACGGCAGACTCCACGGAGTCCACACACACCTCCATTAAAAAGCCCTCTGCCATAATTATGCCAGTTTGTTCACAAAGGAGAGTTCTTTGGTACTGATGTTTACTGTGACCGTAGAACTGGTGAGACAAATGGACATAAACATAGGTTTACAAAACATGCACATCAAATACAAAAGTAAAACATAAATTTCATTTTGGTCTGCAAGTGAACAATCGGGTACTTTACTTGAAGTGTTTGAATTCTTAACTTGATGATGCGTACGCGGTCAGGTTGTTTACTATTAAGCTGCTGCACAACGTCACACCGGGAGTGTTTTTACCGGAAACAGGAAGTGCCCACGAAGTTAGCTTTACTTTCGGTTTATATCGCAATTTACTATTAACAATACACTGCTACAAACTACGTAAAGATAACACAAAATGAAAATATATTCCCACAAAAAGTATTTGCGCATCATATAAAATTGATTGAGGGAAAAAAAAGTCTGTGTTATGATGACGTCATGGGTTCAGAGTTGAAAGTTCAAGCCGGCGTTTTGCAACATGCTCGGCTAAATGCTTTCATAACATCTTCATCTGTGGCAAGATTCTTCTGCTTTGGTGTCAATCAAAAATCCAATCATGTTACTAGCTTCTATAAGGACAACCTTACTAAATGGTTGCAGACGAACTGGGGGTGGAATTCACAGTAACGTAAGTAGATACTTGTGGGCTAATTGCTAAAGTCTAGTTAGAGAAGTGTGGTGGAAAAAGGTCATATTCAAAGTGAGAAATACCAGTTATTGAAATAATCCGGTGTTAAATGTACTTGGATTATTTACACGTAAAATCCAGATATCATAAGAATGTGTGTCATGGACAGGGTGCACAGTACCGACAGTGGCTGGTGAGAAGGAGCCACAGCACCATCACAGCCGAGGCAGGGGCTTCGTCCTCCCCATCAGCAGCAGTCAGTGTTCCCAATGCAGCCACAAACAGGACAGTTGGTCGCTGGTTACTTGGCTGCAGCGGTCTTGTTGTTGGGGCTGTTGTCCTTGGTGGCGTCACACGGTAAAAACAATGTACATGCTTGTCATCTGTGTGTCAAAGTTCTGTCATTTGATGATTCATTTACAGAATCTATTGAATCAATCAGGCTAACCGAATCCGGCTTGTCTATGGTTGACTGGCATCTCGTCCGAGAGATGAAACCTCCACAGTCGCAGGCAGAGTGGGAAGCAGAGTTTTCCAAATACCAGCAGTTTCCCGAATTCAAGATGTAAGATTTTTTTTTTCTGTAAATATCAAGGATTTTAAAAGTGCCAGACTGAGTTCACAAAACATGTACAATACGTGGGTGCTTTGACCCATATCACCTTTAAACATCCATTATCCTCACAGAATGAACCATAACATGACTTTACCGGAGTTTAAGTTCATCTTCTACATGGAGTGGGGTCATCGAATGTGGGGCAGGCTTGTGGGACTGGCTTACATCCTCCCCACTGTGTACTTCTGGAGGAAAGGCTACTTCACTCGCTCCATGAAGGGGAAAGTGCTTGGGCTATGTGGATTTGTCTTTTTTCAGGTGAGTTGCATGTCATGCAATCATTTTCATTAAAAGATGCATTAACAGAAATTGTGTGTGTGTCTCTTTTGTCAGGGCCTGTTGGGTTGGTACATGGTCAAAAGTGGTCTGGAGGAGAAGCCAGAGTCACATGACATCCCGCGAGTCAGTCAGTATCGACTAAGCGCCCACCTTGGTTCTGCCTTACTCCTTTACTGTGCCAGTCTGTGGACCGGCCTTAACCTAATTCTGCCTGCCCACAAGGTAATCTCTTGAATACGTACATCTACCACTCTGCTTTTATTTATGAATAACTGACTGCTGTTTTGTCCTTCTGCACAAGTTGGCGGAAACCAAACGCCTCATGCAGCTTCGGAGGTTTGCCAAGGGAACAGGTGGACTCGTCTTCCTCACAGCTCTTTCAGGTCAGCTTTGGAGAGAAATGTACCCCCCCCCCCACGCTCCATAAATATTGCTTATCATTTGAATGACAGAAATATAAACTTATTGACTGTAACAATATTATAGATGAGTGAAGCATATTTGCATTCAAAAGTAAAAACAACAAACAAGGCATTATAAATATATTTGAGATTTGAAAAACATATAAATATGGAAACTATTTTTAGGTTCTGCATTCTCAAACTAAATTTTGCTCAGAAAATAATTTTTTTTTTCCTCTTGAAAAAAATCATTCACTCTTTACAGGTGCTTTTGTGGCCGGTTTGGATGCCGGCTTAGTGTATAACTCCTTCCCTAAAATGGGTGAACGTTGGGTCCCTGATGACCTGCTGGCCTTCTCCCCCACGCTCAAGAACTTCTTTGAGAACCCTACGACGGTGCAGTTTGACCACAGGATCTTAGTACGTCATATTACTCACATGGAGGATATCAGGTTTGCTTGCTTGTCTCACAAAATGCTGATCTCTCTTTTTTTTCCCCCAGGCAATCTCCTCTTTGACGGCCATCACTGGGCTGTATCTGTTCTCCAGAAGGATGCTGCTGCCCAGGAGAGCTAAGATAGCCATCAGCCTCCTCACAGCAATGGCATACGGACAGGTAGGCCCACACATAGCTAGACAAACGGCAACGTTTTCATCTGTGCCTTTGTTCCCTAGGTTGCACTGGGGATTAGCACCCTTTTACTCTACGTGCCCACTCCGCTGGCAGCAACTCACCAGTCTGGATCCGTGGCGCTGCTCTCGCTGGCCATTTGGGTTCTGGCCGAGCTCCGGAAGATGCCTAAATAATGATGGATGCATTCTGGAGTTGCTACTTCTGAGGCTTGAGGAAATGGCAGGTTTCTTTTCAAACAAGCCAGTCAAGAAGACAAATAAGATGAAAAATCTATGCACACAATCTCCAGCCATTTCTTCAAAATGATTCAAAATAGGGTATCGTGTTTCCTCAAATAGCGGATGTCCATTTTCATCTACGACAGATGTGTCATCCACAAATAAACTCCTCGCTCAAATTTGCCCATCTCTTTTCCTATCAGAGAAAAAAAGGGACATTAATCAGTTCAGTTCTTAGACGCTGTTGTTTTCACATCAGCATTGGTTTGACTTAATGGCTGAAAAAGTCTGTTGCTCACAAAGCATGTAAAAATTCCTGTGAAGATTTACTATTTGTTCTGACCCGTGTCCCTCGGTTCATTTCGCCTTAATAATCATATTAAAAATTAAACTAACTTAAAAATTAGTTTAAAATTAGCCTTAAAAATCTGGGAAAAATTATTATAATGTAACAATCATGAAATAAAACGTGAACTTTAAAGGGCATCCTTGGCTACTATTTGAGGAAATAAGACAACACAATTACAGCATTTAGTGTCCCAGCCACACAATTTCATGTTGGTTTGACTGGATTGTTTGTCAAGACGGAATTTCTGTTTATGAACCCACTTGCACATGCTTTGAATGCAATTATCAAGTTATATTTGTGTCTCCATCACTTAACTGCCGAAGCTCTTGGAATTTTTACTGTATAAAATGTTTATTTAAATCATGATGTTCTTCTTGATGACAGCGATGATAAAATACGGATAGATGTTTTTATTCCTTGAATTATTTCAATAAAATATACAGTCTTAAAACAACTGGAGTCCAGTTTGCATAGTAATTGTGAATTTTATTGTCTGTACAAAATATACATATATAGAATTAACTATTTCGAGGCGCGCTGACAAAAATGGGTACAACAGACTAGTATTTTTTTAAATTCTAGACCAAGTACATGCGAAGAACAGAGAGCTTTGATTGTGAGAGCTGACGAGGGGCAAGGGCCAATCAGAGCTAAAACACTCGTTGGAAAAACATTCAAATTAATGCGAAAAGGTTGGAAGTGTTTATCAGGATTCAGAAATTTACTATGATTAGAATTCTTTCAATCACAGAAAGTGATCCTTATTGCTGTCTATTGTCCACTTTTGTCCTCTCAATTTCTTTGTGCACTTGGATATTTTTTAAAATTAAAGACATTTTTGGGTGGGGGAAACAGTATATCATATAACCTCATATCACATCTCTGACTGGTCCTTGCCAATTACCAACATGGTCTTTCTTCAGATGTAGACGAAATGGGTCTCCTCTCATGAATTCTTTTCTTTGGTGTTCCAGAGAAAATTGGAGCAAGATGGGGGAGGGGTGGTGTTTGAAAATGTTGAGATTTTTCGCTCATTCACTAATTAAACATACATCTTTTTTAATTCACAATGTGGCCTAATTCGGGAGTTTTCAAAGTGTGAGTGTTTTTTTTTTTTGCTTTAAAGACCCTGCTATAATCACATGACTCATCTGATCACAAATTCACAAATACAGCCTGCAGTCTATTAAACTCCCCACAAATGTTTCATTAAAGGCTAGAACCACTGGGGTGGTCTGTCAACTATGGTGCATGATAGTCAGGAGACACCTACAGCTAAGACGGATATGGTTTGAAAGGCCAGAAGTCATTGTCGCAGAATCACCTGAATGGAGAAGGGTGTTGTTCCCAGTCGATTCCTCCGTATAGGCAAGATGGAGACATCACGGTCATTCTTGTTGCACATGCACTTTGCACAAGGGGTGGGGGGGTGAGGCACCTGTGGATGACCAGGAAACAGCAGACGGGCAAGCGGACTTTGGAGCGTCTCGGTAAATAACGTCATGGTCGGATATAGTGACATCATCATGCGATATTGAAATCCGTTCCGATCGAGTTTGAGCCTCGGAATCTTTGAGACACCCTGGAATCTCCCAGGAATGGCGCATTTCCTCTCGCCAGGAGTATGTGCGTCACATTCCCTTTTATTTCGCAGCGGCTCCACATGCACCAAGTCAGTGATGAGGTTTTGGTGGGCCGGCATCCTCACTTGGAGTGCCACCCCTCCAGCAGGAAGAGAAGAAGATGTGGAAATAGAACAGGTTGGTGGGGAGGGCGAGGGTTTTGGGTTTGTGCTAGTGTCTGTGAGCCCGCTGCTTGCCTTCTTTTCCCCGTGTTCCTCCACACTGCCTGATGAGGAGTGGACTTCCATGGTTGCTTCTTCGTGGACTGCTTCCCATCCAGAGGAGCTCAACACACACCCACTCACACATGCACACACATGCCTACACACACGCTTCCTCGTCCAACCCTGATTAATTTATCACCCCCTACACACACACACACACAAACACTGGGACCAGCACCCTTCCTGGTCCTTAGATGACATTGTCAAACAGCTGCATGGACTGCATGATGTTCTCATCCTGAGGACAAAACAACAATTTTTCAGATGAAGCTATCAATCTACTATTCTTTCTATCTCATTACATTAGCG
This sequence comes from Syngnathus typhle, assembly GCF_033458585.1. Classification (NCBI taxonomy): domain Eukaryota; kingdom Metazoa; phylum Chordata; class Actinopteri; order Syngnathiformes; family Syngnathidae; genus Syngnathus; species Syngnathus typhle. Next base: position 6,773,856 of record NC_083745.1, read on the forward strand.
ATTGCCAGACAGTCTAGCTCGCCATCTATTCGTGCTTTACCTTTTTACACGACTCAATGAATTCCTCTATTGTAACCACTCCATCTTTATTTCGATCCATTTTCTGAAAGGGGGCGAGACAGCAGCAGCCAGAGATTTAATCATCGCAAAAGAAATACTGCACATTGGCAATAATTCCTATTCGTTTGTTTGTTGACCTGGAAAAAGTTCTCTACATGCTCTCTGGGGGCATCATCCTGCATAGTGGGATACGTGTACTTCCCCATCATGTCGTAGATGGATGTCATGATGTCCAGCATCTCCTGCAAAGAGAAAGTACTGTGAGTGATGGGGAATACATTAGTGTCGATCCAAGCACCAAAAACAGAAGCTATCATTTGAGATCTTATGAGACAACATTAGAACTAGAACCTATGAACACAGGAAAAATGTAAACAGGCCAATACAGATATCTTTGTGAAAAATATTTTTTAAGTTTATCCATAGAGGAATGATAATATATTACAAGATTATTCAGTCCAAAATCAGCTTTGTAAATGGAAACATCATTATTGTAGCAGACTGTTTTGCATAATACAGACGTAAGGTTAATGAGCTGAGTGAATCTGATTAAATAATTGACATGAAAAAAACAGAGAGAAGAAAACGCACATCTTTGGTGATGCAGCCATCCTTGTTTAGGTCATAGAGGTTAAAGGCCCAGTTTAAGCGGTCGTTAATGGTCCCTCTCAAGATGATAGACAGACCAAATACAAAGTCCTGACACAGTACAAAATATATTAGTACGAATCTTACAACAGCAACAACATGCATATGTGACCAAGGGTGTCTGATATAGAAAGAATAAAAAAAATAACCTCAAAGCTAACTGAACCGTTCTTGTCACTGTCAAAGGCTTCAAACAGGAAATGCGCATACGTACTTGAATCTGTAAAGATGCAGCACAAACGTAAATTAACTGGAAATTGAGATTAGCAACATGCGAGATATACAGCAGCGTATCTCAACACTCTGCGAGTAGTGGGGGATTACTGTATATCCTTTGTGCCTCACCTCCCTGGGGAAAGAACTGTGAGTAGATGTTCTTAAAGTTGTCCTCATTCACCACACCACTCGGACATTCCTGGCAAATAAAAATAAAGGAATATAGACAAATAAATAACTGTTCTTTATAATAATAATAATAATAATAATAATAATAATAATAATTTATTATTTCTGTTTTCTAAAAGTAGCATACATTTTTGAAGCCTCTGTAAAGAACCTGCAGCTCCTTCTTGGTGAACTTGGTTTGCTCCTGCAGCTTATCCATGCTTTCTGGCCGGTGGCACACGGTGGAGAGCTCAAAGTCATCTTCTACGCTGTCTGTGTGAGACACACACACAATCGTGTTAGTATTACAACAAGCATGTAAGTCTACTATATCTCACGCAAAGCTAAAGTCACGGTATGATGACTACCAACTGAGTATTTAGGAAAAACAAGTTGAAAAAAGAAAAAAAAAAACAAGCTGAAACCAAGTTTTAGAGTGAGTTGAGGAGAAGCAGACAGTGCGATAAAAACTTGTGCAGACATCATAACCAGCAGACATTACACATTTTATTCTCACTCAACTCCGAGCTTGACCTCCAGATCCCATTACCTTTATAACCCATTCAAATGTACAATAAAAGCTCTGTCGGTGTGCATAAATCTCTCTCTCTCTCTCTATTGCTCTAACAAATAAACATGCACATGCATCACTGGATATGAGCTAGGATTTTTTTTTTTTTTGCCGGGGGGTGGAAGCAGAGAGTCTGCAAAACAAACTATTTTTTTTTACAAACCCCACAATTTATTTTAAAATGCTGGTAAAGAATAATGAAGTGTTTCCTGTAAAGGACATGTGGAAATAGGGGGAATTTAAATCCTGAAAAAGTGAAAAATATCCAAAAGTCACCTAGCACCTGGGGGGTCCAAGCATATTTACCCCTCTTGCTCCCCCACTGACATGCACACACACACACACACATGCTTTCAGACACAGTACTTCCTCAACTGGTGTTCCTTAGTCTTGCCATGTCCTAAATAGCAAAAAATCGGTCATACCCACAGGGTTAAAGAGCTGACTGTCTCTGAACTAACTCTGGAGCTAACCAAAACAGCAACATCCTGGCAAGCACTAAGAATGGAAACCTCTGCCAAGTTATTAACAACAACGAACTGCTTGCAGTCATTGCGGAGCTACAGTCATTTTGTTTAAACACAAATACGAATAACTATATATTATTTAATACCAGAGTAAATTATTGAGAAAAAGTAAAGTAAAATTAAATATTAACATCCAAAATAAATGAGGCCTCAAAGTATAAGGTTTACTTCCTTGGACTGAATGAAACTCGAGGAGGAACATGACAACATTAGAAGCATGCAAAAAGAAATGCATGAAATAAAACTAAATTAAGATCCATTTTAATTGAAATATCACACCCACGTTTGTTATTTATTAGTATGTACAGAATATTCTAAATACTCCAATACAAATCCAACCCTGATGCACATTTCTGACACATGCCAGAAGAATGTGACTTTCCAGTAGAAAAGACCAACATCCACAGCTCATTACATCTTTTTGGACTTAAACCTCAAACAGGAATACTGAATAAAATCTGATGAATCTAAATCGATAAAAATAAAACCTACCTCTACATTTGTGAACATACAAACCTTTGGACACCATTTGCTTAATCTGAGGAGTGGGACACTTCCGTTAAAAAAATAATGTACCAGCAAAAACAAAAATAATAACAGTGTGTATCTGTGTTCCCAACACTCCATATCGGGCATTTGAATATCCAATATGATGCTCAAGTGCTTTGTTAGGGCCACAGTGGCCAGAACATGTCAGCAGCAATGAGGTATTCATCCCAGTTAGAGTCAGGACACATGACGTCAAGTAAAAACGTGTATAGACTGAAGGAGGACTTGCTTTGACTGATTGAGGGGGCGGGCGAGGGCGTGCAGCACGGCAGCAGCTTGAGGAATCGCTGCTTTATGCTTTTTTTGCTTTGGCTGTTGGAAGGATTGCCTGTAATCACCAACCATAGCACAAAGGTTAGAAACACCACTTAGATACAATGCATGCGCAAAAACAAAACAAAAAGCAGACACACGCTTATACACCATGCCAAAGACACACAAAAACACGCTGACATGCTCTGATTGCCTGCTGACCCGGCCAAGTAATGAGATGTACATAAAACCTTAGAAAGCAATCCCACACTGGTTAATATAAATATAATTTCACTTGAAACTGACATTTAATTTGCAACACCACCTCCAAGTCCAACACTATATTATACCAGCACAAATACACAAAGGCACTAGACCGCATACGGTAAGCAAACATGGGAGCAAAAAGTGCATTAACACTTTATCCGTAGTTTCCGCGGCAACAGGAATCCCACCTAAAATGTCCTGCCCTTTTTTGAGACTAAATCAGGTGTCAATGTGGTGCCCGTGGGCCTGTTCTAAAAATAGCTCAACATGCAACAATTTGTTTTGTGGTGCTGTTCTGAAAAACAACATTCACAACAAATTACACTTGGATTGGTGTATATTTTATAATGAGAACAATAAAAAACACCATTGTAGCATAAAATAAAATGATAGCGTACCTGGATTATCTACGCAAAAAGTAGCTGTCAGTTTCAAAAAGGTTGGTGACCCCTACTCTAAATAATCTCGACCAGGGATGTCTCATCAGAGCTATGATTGCGCTCAGAGGGAACTCTGATAGCTGTGAAACCATAGGAGTATCTAATCGCCTCATCATATTTCATAATTGCCACTGCATTTGATTACGATGATTTATTTTCTAAAAAAGAAATTGATTTCATAATCAGATATCAATGAAAAACACAGGCAAGCATGTCCCTTAGTGCATGATAATTATAAAGTGTATATACTAAAATAAGACACAGTGTAGTAGTGGTTAGCAGATCTGCTTCACAGTGTTACGGTCCGGGGTTGGAATCTCTAATTGTGTATATCTATAATCTTGTTTGCTGAAGAAATAATAAATATTGACCTTTGCCTTATAAGGGTATATTTATTTTGTTTTCAGAGCAGGTTTAAATTAAGGAAAATTCAGTTTAAAAAAACAAAAAACAAAGGATGTTCTAAATAATTGTGATTTAAATAGATTTCTGTCTCTTTTCAACTAATTACTTTTTGTGCATAACGGTACTAAATTCTCGTGAGATCATGCTCCATCTGTTCAGCAAAAACAACAAACTCTCTCAGAGCCATCCTGATTCAAAACGAGGCATTCCACAGAGCACAATGAGTGTCTAAATTACACCAAGCAACACAGCTCTGCATTCATTACAATTTTCTATACAATTATATTTCACAGGTCATTGAGTCAGATTACATGACTCATTACATCTTTTTAATAGCACACGACTTGTGTGAGTGAATCATACATAGTGTGAAAATGTCACTGTGTCTCTGGGGACACTTGTGAGGACAATCAAAAATATTAAAAGTGTGATAAATTTGCTAAGAAAAAAACCTTCTCCTCTTTTCTCTAGATTTCTCACCTCCGGGAAAAGGCTGCGTGTTATAATACACTATGGCACAGATCAGTGTTTCGAGGAAAGCGAGGCATCTCTGAGGGATTAACCTGATTTTATTAAACGTATGCATACAAACACATGATCCCTTAGGACATGTGCATGTGTGTGTTCAATCAAAGAAGCAGGCTGGTGCTGTCATTTTTCTTGTACAACTGCTTCAAGACATTTAGCCAAGTGAGTCTCAAAGAAAATAACTAATTTGCTCCATTCATGTATTTTTCCGGGAAAAACACCATACCGGGATTTGCTTTCAGGCTCTGTTAATGATTTTCACTAAATTCTTGATAGAATGGAAAAGAAGTGGCATAATTTGAGGATCAAAACATGACATTATTGCTGTGTTTTTTTCTGCAATAGTCGTGCTAGCAGACTGCAGAGTGAATACAGTCCAAGGGAATAGCCAGGTCTACTCAAATTGGTTGTTTTAGCCGGCAAAATGTGGTCACCACTTTGTACCATAGTGTTACACACACATTTCTCCTGACTTGGCGCCATCACGCCTTCTTATTGTCATTAAAACAACCAGAAAAAGGCAACATTCAGTCAGCATCATGACACTTGATTGCGGTGATTGCTCATTTAGTGGAACATTTTCCCAGGTACACGAGAGGCCACCACAACTTCAAACTACTTCATAAAATAAAACCATCAGGTCTATTTATAGCCCGTGGCAAATTTTGAATCATTTTGAAGGAGCCTTTCGATTCATAAACCCCAGAGATCTGAATAATGTCGCAAGGCAAAGAGAATGCAGCGAGCATGTTGATACAGCGCAATGCTGAAGATTAAGACTGGATGAGTGGAACCAAACATTGACTGTATCGTAGACCAGACTCGCGATGGTGATAAAAGTAGCACAGAAAAGTCAAGTTGGACTAAAATCCAAATTTTCAAATGTGATTATTAAAAATAAAGTAGTTGAAGCTTTTTACCAAATGCTGTTTCAAACAAGCTTGACATACTGCTAAAATCATTTGTTAGCCATGACACCAACCAGAGGCTGAGCTGCAATGTTTTTGTTTACTGGATAATGGCTTTAGCACAACATGTTTTATGTGGCAACATAAAAATCTGATTATTATGTTTGACTAGCTGTCCACAACCCACTCAAAATGGTTCCACGACCCAACCGGTTGTCGATCCACCACGTTTATGTGCTTTTGGGTCAAACTGTGGGTAAATAAACCAAGGGGGAGCGCTTTTCCCATAACAGAGCTTTTTACTGGTATCGAGACACATCACACGTGTGAGTACACTTTCATCTGAAAACATTCTATTGAATTCTGGTTGAATTAATTTGCTCAGACAGCTACATGGTAGCCATTGTTACGGATCAATTGGTTCTCGATTCAGGCCGTGACCATTCTGGCCGCTCTGCTGCACTAATCTTTCACTTCATATTTGCAACCCATAACATCAAGATCGTAGTATTGAAGCTTTCAGTGAAGAAAACAACACTTGACATTCAATACTCACAATCTGCTACAAGAAATTCAAGTAAAGAGGTAAAACCTCCACGGTGACAATTGATGGAAGAGGTGGGATTGACTCTGACTCACCCACGAATCTTATCAGGACAAGCAACACAAAATGGTTAGAAGGACAATTTTCGCCAATCATTCTATAGATTTAGTGACATGTCCAATAGATTTAGTGACATGTCCATCCCTAGCTTTAATTACTTCTGCCCTTCAAAACTCTTAAATTACCTTTTAGAGTATACTAAAGGTATTTGAGCACCTATACATAAATCAATATAGAAGTGCCATGAAATCTTCATTCTTTGTCTTTTAAGAAAATGAGATGCCTCCATCCTGGTGGGAAGCTTGTACATAAAGAAAGGTCCCTAAGGATGTTCATGGAGGTGTTTGCTGTGAAACCACTCGTAAATAAAACAAAACCTTCTATGGGATGAACTACAACAGAGACTGAGAGCCACAGTGTCACTCAGGTCTTCCCAAGAGAGTAGAAGCTGTCACAGGTACAAGGGGAAGGAAAGGTTCATACTTTGAATTCTCACGTTCTGATCTAATGACGTGTCATCACGTGATGAGTATGCTCTCAAAAATGGTAAATAAAAATCAATATGATGTTCAAACTGCAAAGTGGCAGTTTTGTATACTCCTCCAGCAGTGATGCAGCGAGAGAACCAATATGATGAAGTTTTGTGCATACGCCAACACCCAATGAAGTGGCCTAAAGGTATGAAATATGCATTTTGTTTCCTGTCAAACTTTGTCACAAGCACCGTTTGTCATCATTGTAGCTCATGGCCGTGCACCCCTCCCTCACTTTGTTGGCTTACCATTCATCTTACCTGCCGTGGTAAGGTCGATAAGCCCCAAAAAGTGCATCAGTTTGAGAGAGCTGCACACCACCAGAAGGATTCCCACCGTCTGCAGCCCCTCCACCTCCCACTTGTCTCGGAAGAACAGATGCATCGTCCGCCTTCTCCCTCTCTCTGGTTTTGACAGGCAAAGAATCTCGCACGTCCACCACCCTCTCTCCCTTTGCTCCGTCTTCAACTCTTCGCTTCAGTCTCCCTCCATATGCCGATATTCCGCCATCCTGAGAGCACGCAGCCTCCGCCTGCTGGTTCTTCTTCACAGAGGCTGGATTGTTATTCCCTGCGTTCCCTCATCGGGAATGGTAAGCGTGAGGGAGCAGGGGCTGTCTACTTGCCGATCCGCCCCCGCCGCCGCCACTTCAGAGGCTGTCAAAGGTTGTTTAAGTTCCAGGTGAAGTTCGGACGATTCATTGTGGGCTTTTGCGTGAGAGTGTGCGTGTGTCTTGGCAGGTTGGCAGTGGCAGTTATTTGTTCTTCCCAGATGCTGACTCTCAAACGGTCTCCACTCTTTTGTCTGTCTTCCTCGCCTCACCTCTCAGACTCTCCTCCCGCTGCGTCCCTCCCCACCCTTAATTGGGCCAGTGATGGCATTGAGTGAGGGAACGATGGAGGTGGGGGAGGCATTGAGGAGCGGTACTACACAAACTAGTTTGGGAGGGGGACCCGGAAAGGAGCAGAGTAATGAATTGAGACGGGACGGGGCGGGCAGGAGCTCGAGGAGAAAATAACAGCAACAGAAAGGACAAGGGGCCAAATCGGAAAAACAAATGATAAATCTAATGCAGTGCGGGGAGGTAGGAAGGACAAAATTAGGAAAAGCAGCAGAGCGACTTCAGTCGGCAAAGTCAGCTACGGCGCACAAAGTCACAGATGTGGCCTTCGTCTCTCCCCAAGCGTAACATCAACACACATGCACTGGCAAATACACAGACAGGAGGTGCAATCTGTCTAAGCCTAGGTGTTGTATTTGGAATTTTGTCGGGATGCTACTGTCCCATCTGTCATCTTGACACATTTTATCACAGGACTTTCAAAGTTCATTTAAAAACTGTCATTCATGATGAAGAGCTTTGGACTGAATATTTAGATTTTTAAGTGTTAGATTGAGATAAATAAGAAAAAAAAAAGACACTTTTAAGGTTATCAGTTTAAATGTTCCTACAATTTTCAATTATGACTGGTTAGGTTTGTGTAGCAGCGTAACAATGTTCATATCATTGGCATTGGAAAGACCAGGATGTCTTCTACTGAACACTCCAAGACTTAATCAGGGAGCTTGAATCAGTCAAATACCCCCAAAAAATGTCTACTTAAGTGGACACAAATGAATAGCCTTGGTTTTGCAATTCCAACAAAGACAATTGCAATGGCACTATGTATTCTTCTGGGAACATTACTCCACTTTCAAAAAATGCCACTGAAATAGTTCCACTGCTAACAAATGCAATCTATCCATTTTCTGATTCTCTGGTGCTGGGTCACAGGGGCAGCAGTTTAAATAGTGATGTCAGGTCTTCCTACTCTCAGGCCACCTGTTCTACTTCCATTGATGGGACCCCGAGGCTTTACAGGTCAGCTGTGACACATAGTCCCTCCAGCATTTCTTATGTTTGCTGGACGGTTTCTGCCCAGTTGCCCAGAACACCATACCAGGATGACAACTGAAGAGTGTCTGAAATAGCTGCCACAGCCAATTCACTTGGCTTAATGTGGTGTTTTCCAAATCACTGTTCAGATGTATCATCACAAAAGAAAAAGGGGCATCAAATAAATCATTTCATCATAATTGTCTCAGGTAACTGGGGTGGAGGCTGGGTACATTCTGGACTAGTCATTAGTCAATTGCACAGCATATATATATATATATATATATATATATATATATATAATCTTCAATATAATTAACAGTCTACAATTGACTGGTTGTGGAATGAGGAAACACACAAGTATGGGAAGAACATGGAAACACCACACTCAAGTCTGAGATTCAAACCGCAAATGTCCAAATTTTGACATAAATGTAGACTTGAACCACTCATTCATTGTGTTGCCTTCAGCTGCGAATCAATTTTGACCAAAAATAGTTTGTTAAAAATATAATTCACTCTGAAAGAGAAATTCCTGTGCCTAAAAAGCTTCAGTTTGTCTTGGAGTCACTTGTGCATCCTATTCACAGTGTCTGATAGTAGGCGGGAAGAAATGAAGGGGAGTCAGTAATGGTAAAGAGGACACTGGGGGGGTTTGATTTGCTAGTGGCAGAATTATGCACGACAGATTTGAAATGACGTGAAGCTGCTTTGCCTCCCACTGCAAAAGCAACCTCGTGAGACTTATCAACCTTCAGTCAACCTTGCAAGCAGACTGCACTGCTACGATCTAAGTACGATTTGACGATTATCGTCGTAAAACAGGGCCAAGCATCATCGCCCACAGTTGTCAGTTACTGTTGTTTAAAAACAGTAATGCTGGCCTATTAACATTATTATTGCGCAACATGATGAGACAGGCGCCTACCTGTCTGAACTGTCATGAGCAAAGGGCAGTTGATTGATGAAACTCTGCATCACTTGACATATTTCGCATAGACCTACGGGCATATTTAATTAAACAGGCTGCTTAGCTTACCAGAAATCATAACATATTCAGGCCGGACACCTTCTGTAGTCGGAGGGTTCAATCAACAATGAAGGCTGCTTGTGTGTCTTCTTCTGTCTCACTCAGAAAGCCAGATAATATTTGTAATGTATTGAGACAAAAATGGAAGATCAATATATTCCAATGAACAAGTTTTTCAATATTATTTTTTCTTTCCACTGACTTTAGTTATGTTTGAAGGAAATGTGATTCCAAGAATATTGTGTGTTACCCATTCACACTTCATATTAGTGTAATTTATGTAGCGGCATATTTAAGCTCCATTGGTAGAAGTTGCAATATATGGAGTGAGAAAAAAAGAAACTTTGCGGCTCCTACTGTCATAATCAATAACGCCAGATGTGATGAAGATGTACGCTAAGTTTTTACATTTCTGATGTGACCATTCATTATGTTTACGTCATTCACACACACACAAAAAAAAAATTGTCATGCAGCTAGGAAATAGCAACGGGTACAAAAGCTCTTCCAAAGTTAAATTAAGATGAACTTTACGTGGACCTCAAAGGACGTTGTGAAAGTGTATGAAGTTCATACTGCAGGATCCTACTTTAGCCTGACCTGTTTTAAGATGTGGCGCAGCACATCTGCAAGCCACCCCAAGAGACATTCTGATCTGTTGTCATCTCAAGTGCGCACACACGCCAACGCATGCGTGCGCACACACATACGCACAACGATACAACGTTGGGTTAATACGTCGCGTTTGATTAGTCTCTTTGGGGCATAATTTGGCCTGAAGCCAGACACAGCACGTAATTGAAACACCTCCATATTTAGACGTCCACCTGAGCAATTATTCCCCTCAAAACGAATTAAAACGTCCAACAGAGTGTGTGTGCATGTGTGAGCGTGCAAAAGAGACAAGAGGAGGAGGTCATTGACAAATGATGCTAAAAATTGGCTGGTGTTTCCAATTAGATACACGCCATTGGAAGAGATCATTAGCTTTTGTGGGTATTTTTAATACAGTAGCACCATGCAGGATGGAATTCATTGATTGGGGGATTGATTGATTAATTGATTTTTCATCAGGAAGCCATTATTTATGTGTAAATATGTACAGCATAGGATATGCATGAAATATGGATGCGATGATGGAAGTACAATCTATGCCAATGGAGTTCACAGAGGTATTTGTCTCTGACAATAGATCACTAAACCACATCATTGAATAACAAAGACAAACCAGGGAGAAAGAACAAACATCACAATAAACATGGATTAAAAAAATACTGAAGAAACTGCTCGCTTGATAAACAATAAAAAAGCCTGGGACCCATTTAGAGTTGCAGCTAGTAAACTTTACTCTATTCAGGGTGGCCTTAGTTCTCCTTAATAAAATCAAAACATTCGCCAAAGTATATTTGTAATAAAATATCAATTGAACTTTGACTACATTCAAATTTCAAATCTGGCATGCAACAAAAGAAAATGTTTTCAAATTACTTAATAGGCCTTGCGGGGGATTTTTTCTGTTCTTTTGGTCAGCTTTTAAATCTCTATGTCCTGATAGGTACCTCTTACTGAAATTCATTAAAATGCCCCATGAGCTTAATTACCCCCCCCCCCCCCCCCACCCCCCTCCTGACCTATATGAAAGCAATGTAGACACACACCTGGAGAGGGCAGTGTAATGTAAGCCATTTAATAAACTACACTGTGCTTCTCGCCCCAAGCTATTCTTTTCTCTCTATGTGATCGTCCTTCATTTATATTCAAGTCAGGAGACCAGAGCAACAGTGGGAGGGTAATGAAATATCACAAGCCATTAACGGTTTCCAAGATAGACAAATGATAAGGTTCATATTTTCTATATGACGTGGCAAACAAAGCAGTATTAAAGTTTCCAGACTCTGATCATTAATTATTATATGAGAACCTTTTCAACAAATGTATTTTCAAGTGTTACCCACTGCATAATTATCTACTAAATATATTTCAATCAAATCAAAAGGACCAGCTTTCTTCCCATTTCACAAAGAGATAAATCGGCTGCAGATACAGGTTAAGAAAAAAGTCAAGTAGCTAACTCAATCTCAGCTTTTTTGCAACAGTTAGATGTTGAAACAAGAGGCAAAACAACCAATGTGAAGGTTTTATTCCACCAAATACAATTTGCTACAAATCTATTAACCAGCCGAAAGAAAGCGAAGAAAAACATTCAGTAAGGTCCACCCTCAGGCGACAATTACAGCGACAGAGAAATCGATGGCCTAATGACAACAACCTTTACCCCTTCCATTGTTTCTGCTGTAAAACACGGTGAAGAATAGCCACTGCCAGCACATAAATGTTTTATGCGGGTAAATCTCGCAGCAAGGCTCGTCAGTAGCGCGCTGAGCAAGCGGAGAATCGAACAGTGAGTAGAATAAAAAATAGAGGTGCAAGAAACATTTTTGATTTTTCTGGAATTGTTCACAGCATTTCCATCTCCCCCCATGAAGTACACATCTTTATCTGTGGATTTCGAAGAATTGTTTTGGATTTAAAAGAAAAAAAAATCTTTGGTTTGGGAACCTCCTGAGATATCTTTACCCACCCATATGACCGCAAGGAACAAATTCTAGTTTATTTGATAATAGTAAAACATTCTAAATACACAGATATCCACACACATTTTTGCATCATGTGTCTGACATCCCCATATCAGTAAGTGAATCATCATTATTCAACTGCTAATGACTCAATGCAAGTGTGTACCTGAGGGCTGTGTGCTGATCTCTCCTCGACTACTAACAGTATTTATAAATTGCCTTGTCAAATGCAGCCACTCGGGACCAAGTTGTTTTTCACAAAATAATTCGCACTCATTTGAGTTGAAGGGAAGTCACATGACGTGTTCTCTTCCGAATTGCTTTCTAACACGCCCTCCCGAAATGATTTGCCGTGGCTGTCAACCCGACAGAAACGAAATAATTCGAGATAACACTGCATGTGTCATGTTTCTCCACAAGGGATTGGAAAGTCCACGGGGGGCGTTTATGGGTAATAGTAAACCTTTTTCAAGGCCATCGCCATCAATTACTTGCAGAAGTTTAGTCGCCGCAGGGCTCGGCCTGTATCATTCGTACAGAAAAAACTAAATTCTATAATCATCACAATAAATAAACAGGTATTAAAGGTAGGCAAGTTCGCCAGGGATTTTGAGAATGCCCCACTGCAGCCTGTTTCAGCTACAATCCAGGTACTATCTTATCATTGAGGTTTCCTTGATATTATTATTTGAAAAGGACCTTATCAGTTACAGGTAACGGCAGCAGCTTCTGTCGATGTAATTTCTGTGGACAATGCAGAGAATCCCTACTGAATTTTACATGAAGGTCATCTTT